>NC_089840.1:166913005-167545505 GCF_035609145.1 Eleutherodactylus coqui
AAAGAGAAGAAAAAGCACCAAAAAGAAAAAACACGGGAGCGTACAGACCTAGAATACAAGCAGATGGGAAGGGAGATAGTATGGGGGATTATATATATAATGATAAAAATAAAAGGGGGGTGGGGGGAGTTATCAGGGGTAGGTAACCAAACAAGAAGGGGGGTGGCCCTTACGTGGCACGCAGAATATATGTATGGCCGCTCTATTCCAATCAGCTGTCAACCCAGGAACCGTGTTTGCGGCCTGACTTCGTGGGAGCCCTGGGGAGGCTTGTCTCCTCACCACCCTGTGATATTCTGAAACTCTGCTGAGTCGCGAAATTCGTTCCATATTGACCAGGCCCGCCTGCCTGGGCTCGCGACACCAGAGCCCTCATCTCCCAATTCCTCCATGTACATTAGCTGATTCAGCTCTTGTATAAATTCCAGAGTCGAGGGGGTGATGCGGCTTCGCCAGTGGCGTGGAATAACAGCCCTGGCTGCAGTGAGGAAATGACGTAGGAGACCCTTCTTGATCGTAGCAAAGGGACCAGGAATAACAGAGAGCAGCTCCAGTTGTGGGGTGACCTCCACCGTACTGTGGGACGCCCCCTCAAACAGTTCAAAAACGGTCCTCCAGAAGGACTGAATGGGCGAGCACTCCCACCAGATGTGCAGCATGGTTCCACGCGTGAACCCGCATCTCCAGCAAGTGTCTGGCACTGATGGGAATATGCGGTGGAGCAGATCTGGGCATCTATACCACCTGGAGAGGAGCTTGAAGTTTTTCTCTTGCGCCACACAGGCCAGGGGTAGTTTGTGAGCGAACGTGAATGCTCTCTCCCAATCAGAGTCCTGCAGCTCCAGTGACAGGTCCCTCTCCCACCCCTTGGTGTATTGGGGAAGATCCTGGGTGAGCTTCCCTAGTATAATGCCGTGGATCCTTGAGAGAGCACGGGTGGGGGGGTAGTTTGTAGAAACAGTTTTTCAATGGGTTCCATGGGATCCCGGAGGTGACACGACCCCATCCGAGTCCTGCAGAAGGAGGACAACTGGAGGTATTCCAACCATTGTAATTTTGTGTCAGGTCGGGACGCCTGTAGATCATTAAATGATGGGAGGCCCACTGGTCCCATTATCTGACAGCACCGTGTGTCCTCTTCCTCTCTCCAGCAAAGGAAGCTCTGTTTGTCCTGCCCTGGGGGGAATGCGGGATTGTGGAACAGGGGGGTCATTTCTCCTCTACGGATCACATCTCCTCTTGCCGTCAGTCTATCCCATACGTCAAGGCAGTTCATGGTCAGGGGTGTATGAGGAAGAGCCACGGGCCTGTCCTCTGAGGAGATCCATGGCAGCAGGTGTATATGTGGCCATACCATCGCTTTTTCTAGGTCCACCCATTGTTTCGCACCGGCGTAATAATGCCAGTCCAGTAATCTAGTAAGGACCGCGGCTGAGTAATAAATTTTAAGGTCGGGTAAGCCCACTCCCCCCCTCGCCTTTGGGAGCAAGGCACACCTTAGCTAAGCACCACACTACCTCCAACCAAGCACAAGCACTGCCTGCGGGACACACCGCTGCCTCTTCTCCTGGGTTACATGCTGCCCAACCCCCCCCCCCCCCCCCACACACACACACACACACACGACCCTGCATCCGCAGCGCACACAAAAGTGCCCCTGCGCAGCCTTCAGCTGCCCTCATGCCACACACTGGCCTCATAGCCACACCACCCTCATGTCTATTTATAAGTGCGTGTGCCATGACGAGGAACTGGAGGCACACACTGCAGAGGGTTGGCAGGGCCAGGCAGCAACCTTCTTCGAAAGGGGGGGGGGGATAGCCCACAATGCTGTTGAGAATTGATAATAGATTGACGTTCCATCTTCATTCCAATCCTTTGCCACCTCCGTCAGGAGCTGCAAACGTGGGCATAAAGGGGAGTCCACTGCTAGCCCAGCACTTCTACACATCTCCACAATGCAGCAATACTCGGAGTGGGAAGTATGTGTGCGGGCCCTGGGTCAGCCTCTGTCCCAGCAAACACCTTGTGCTGCGAGTGACATAGCAATGGGAACTCCATGTGTCCACACACTACTCATTCTGTTTGGGATTCGGATACCTTATCGACAACGCAAGGGGTAAACCATCTGCACTCTACACCCTACCCAAGTCTTTTAGTGTTTTGGGGACAGACAGGTACAACTCCGCTATGGCAAGTCTGTTTGCACCAGCAGCATAGGCGGCTAGCAGGTACACACAGACGGTACAGAAAGAAATCCCATTGCAGTGCCCCGGATAGATGAGGTTACGTGAGAGGGAATACATGTTCGCTGCGGCAGACACGCCATGCCCTAGACCAGGGGTCCGCAACCACCGGGCCGCGGACCGGGGCTGGCCGATGGGTGTTTAGCACCGGTCCGCGGCACCGCCGGGAACTTTTGCTCTAAACACAAGGCCCACGGGCCGAATCCGGCCCGCTGCCTTGTGTTATGTGGCTCGCGGCGTGCCAACGCCGCTGACCACTGAGGCGATTGCCAGCTGGGGCGCCGCAGCTCTCCACTGGTAATTGTGCTGATCTCGGCGCACACTGACGTGTGCAGCCCGAAATGCTTCCTCCCCGAGTCCCCTGCTCATTAGTTCCGCAGGAGAGGACTCGGGGAGGAAGCGTTCCGGGCTGCACACTGACGTCAGGGCAGAGAGCGACGCTGACAGCAGGGAGGAGGTAAGTATATGGGTTGGGGGCCTGCTTACTTCTGGGGGGGGCTGCCTATTACTGGGGGGTGGCTACTTATTACAGGGGAAGGGGGTGCTTATTACTGGGGGGGGCTGCTTATTACTGGGGGTTCAGGCTGCCTTTTACGTGGGGCTGCCTATTACTGGGGGGGGGGCTGCTTATTACTGGGGAAGGGGGGGGGCTACTTATTAAAGGGGAAGGCGCTGCTTATTACTGGGGGAGCTGGTTATTACTGGGGGGGCGTATTACAGGGGGGGCTGCCTATTACTGGGTGGGGCGCTGCCTATTACTGGGGGGTGCTGTCTTACTGGGGGGGGGACCTGCCTATTACTGGTGGGGGACCTGCCTATTACGGGGGAGGGGGCCTGCTTATTACTGGGGGTGGGGGCTACTAATTACTGAGAGGTGGGGGCTGTCTATTACTGAGGGGTGGGGGCTGTCTATTACTGGGGGGGAGATAAATTATATGCTGCCCTATGTATGTGCTGGGGAGGGGGGGTAGATTATATACTGCCCTATGTGTGTGCTGCCAGGCGGGGGGGGGATATTATACTGCCCTATGTGTGTACTGCCAGGACATTCTAAATGTCATAATTAAATAAGAATGCACTAAACTCCAACCCTCTTCATAGCCGCGCCCCATATAACCAAAGCCCCGCCCATGTCCCGCCCAACCCTGCCGGGCCTTGTAAAAATGGTCTTGCTTGAAGCCGGTCCCTGGTGCCAAAAAGGTTGGGGACCCCTGCCCTAGACATTCTGTTTTTTTGTTGTTTTTTTTAAGTGCCAGGCAGGTACAACTCCGCTATGGCAAGTCTGTGTGCACCCACAGCATGGGTGGCTACCAGGAACACACAGACGGTACAGAAAGAAATCCCATTGCAGTGCCCGGATAGCTGAGGTTACGTGAGAGGGAATACATGTTGGCTGCAGCCCACACGTCATGCCCTAGACATTCAGGGTTATTTTTAAAAGTGCCAGGCAGGTACAACTCCGCTATGGCAAGTCTGTGTGCACCCTGCACATGGGTGGCTAACAGGAACACAGACGGTACAGAAAGAAATCCCATTGCAGTGCTCCGGATAGCTGAGGTTACGTGAGAGGGAATACATGTTGGCTGCGGCCCACACGCCATGCCCTAGTCAGTCTGGGTTTTTTGGGGGGCCAGATAGGTAGAACACCGCGATTAGAAGACTTAGTGCACCCATAGTATACACAGACCCCTGTAATATTCCTGTAGCAAAGGTATAAGCTGACCCCAGTAATAGTTATGTTGCAGAAGCCTAGGGAGACGCCAGTAACATTTGTGTAACAGCAGTATAGGCAGACCCCTGTAACATTTCAGTAGCAGCAGTATATGCAGACCCCTGTAACATTTCAGTAGCAGCAGTACAAGCAGAGCCCAGTATTTGTAACATTTCAGTAGTAACAGTATAGACAGACCCCAGAAACCTTTCTGTTGTAACAGTATAGACAGAGCCGAGAAACATTTCTGTAGTAACAGTATAGGCAGACCCCAGTAATGTTTCTGTAGCAGCCGTATAGGCAGACCCCTGTAACATTTATATAGCAGCAGTATAAGCAGACCCCTGTAACATTTCTGTAGCAGAAGCATCGTCAGACCCCAGTACCATTTTTGTAGCAGAAGTATACGCAGACCCCCTGTAACATTTATGTGGCAGAAGTATAGGTGAACCCCAGTAACATTATTGTAGCAGAAGTATAGGCAGACTCCTGTAACATTTAAGTGGCAGCAGCATAGGCCGACCCCTGTAACATTTATGTGGCAGAAGTATAGGCAGACCCCAGTAACAGTTATCTAGCAGCAGTATAGGCAGACCCCACCACCATTTCTGTTGTTGAAGTATAGGCAGACCCCAGTAACATTTTTGTAGCAGAAGTATACGCAGACCCCTGTATCATTTCAGTAGTAACTAGAGATGAGCGAACGTACTCGTCCGAGCTTGATATTCGTGCGAATATTAGGGTGTTCGGGATGCTCGTTACTCGTAACGAGTACCACGCGGTGTTCCGGTTACTTTCAGTTTCCTCTCTGAGACGTTAGCGCGCTTTTCTGGCCAATTGAAAGACAGGGAAGGCATTACAACTTCCCCCTGTGACGTTCAAGCCCTATACCACCCCCCTGCTGTGAGTGGCTTGGGAGATCTGATGTCACCCGAGTATAAAAGTCGGCCCCTCCCGCGGCTCGCCACAGATGGCGTGTGAGTTAGCTGAGGGAAAGTACTATCGTGCTGGTGCTGCTGTAGGGAGAGCGTTAGGAGTCAGTGTAGGCTTCAAGAACCCCAACGGTCCTTCTCAGGGCCACATCTACCTGTGAGCAGGCTGCTGCTAGCAGTGTTTTTTTTTTTTTTTTTCTCAAAATCGGCAGTGCAGAGCATTGCACCCGGCATTAGGGACAGAAGTGGTGTATAGGCAGGGAGAGTGTTAGGAGTGAGTGTAGCCTTCAAGAACCTCAACGGTCCTTTCTAGGGCCAAATTTAACCGTGTGCAGTACTGTGCTGGCTGCTGTTAGCAGTGTTGCATATTTTTTTTTTTCTAAAAATCGTCTGCGCAGAGCATTGCACCCTCCATTGATACTACAGGGACAGAATTGTGTAGGCAGGGCCACAACACAGTTATTGTTCATTGAATATACGCAGTGGGTCCTTCCCTTTGCTAAAAAGGACAAAAAATTATATTTGGCCAGCCTGTGTCAGTCCTAAGGTCTCCCTGTACGTGTGTGCTGCGTGGAGAACGTACAAAAATCAGACGCAACCAGCTACGGTTTACTGCAGGCTTGCGCCATTGTCTTTCCTGACTGGCAAATACCTGCTCTGCTAGAGTTAATAACTCTGCTACACTAAAGTTGTGTGTCACTTTTTCAGGGCCACACTACAGTTCTAAAAGTTATTGTTCATTGAATATACGCAGTGGGTCCTTCCCTTTGCTAAAAAGGACAAAAAATTATATTTGGCCAGCCTGTGTCAGTCCTAAGGTCTCCGTGTACGTGTGTGCTGCGTGGAGAACGTACAAAAATCAGACGCAACCAGCTACGGTTTACTGCAGGCTTGCGCCATTGTCTTTCCTGACTGGCAAATACCTGCTCTGCTAGAGTTAATAACTCTGCTACACTATAGTTGTGTGACACTTTTTGAGGGCCACACCACAGATATTAAACTTCTTGTTCATTGAATATACGCAGTGGGTGCTTCCCTTTGCAAAAAAGGAAAAGAAATTATATTTGGCCTGCCTGTGTCAGTCCTAAGGTCTCCGTGTACGTGTGTGCTGCGTGGACAACGTACAAAAATCAGACGCAACCAGCTACGGTTTACTGCAGGCTTGCGCCATTGTCTTTCCTGACTGGCAAATACCTGCTCTGCTAGAGTTAATAACTCTGCTACACTAAAGTTGTGTGTCACTTTTTCAGGGCCACACTACAGTTCAAAAAGTTATTGTTCATTGAATATACGCAGTGGGTCCTTCCCTTTGCTAAAAAGGACAAAAAATTATATTTGGCCAGCCTGTGTCAGTCCTAAGGTCTCCGTGTACGTGTGTGCTGCGTGGAGAACGTACAAAAATCAGACGCAACCAGCTACGGTTTACTGCAGGCTTGCGCCATTGTCTTTCCTGACTGGCAAATACCTGCTCTGCTAGAGTTAATAACTCTGCTACACTATAGTTGTGTGACACTTTTTGAGGGCCACACCACAGATATTAAACTTCTTGTTCATTGAATATACGCAGTGGGCGCTTCCCTTTGCAAAAAAGGAAAAGAAATTATATTTGGCCTGCCTGTGTCAGTCCTAAGGTCTCCGTGTACGTGTGTGCTGCGTGGACAATGTACAAAAATCAGACGCAACCAGCTACGGTTGAGTGCAGCCTTGCGCCATTGTCTTTCCTGACTGGCAAATACCTGCTCTGCTAGAGTTAATAACTCTGCTACACTATAGTTGTGTGACACTTTTTGAGGGCCACACCACAGATATTAAACTTCTTGTTCATTGAATATACGCAGTGGGGTCTTCCCTTTGCTAAAAAGGACAAAAAATTATATTTGGCCAGCCTGTGTCAGTCCTAAGGTCTCCGTGTACGTGTGTGCTGCGTGGACAACGTACAAAAATCAGACGCAACCAGCTACGGTTTACTGCAGGCTTGCGCCATTGTCTTTCCTGACTGGCAAATACCTGCTCTGCTAGAGTTAATAACTCTGCTACACTATAGTTGCGTGACACTTTTTGAGAGCCACACCACAGATATTAAACTTCTTGTTCATTGAATATACGCAGTGGGGTCTTCCCTTTGCTAAAAAGGAAAAGAAATTATATTTGGCCTGCAGGCTTGCGCCAATTTATTTCCTGCCTGGGAAATCAAATCACTGGTAATACAGCATGCTGAGGGGTAGGGGTAAGCCTAGAGGACGTGGACGTGGACGTGGCCGAGGACGCGTAGGCCCAAGTGAGGGTGTGGGCACAGGCCGAGCTCCTGATCCAGGTGTGTCGCAGCCGACTGCTGCGCGATTAGGAGAGAGGCACGTTTCTGGCGTCCCCACATTCATCGCCCAATTAATGGGTCCACGCGGGAGACCTTTATTAGAAAATGAGCAGTGTGAGCAGGTCCTGTCCTGGATGGCAGAAAGTGCTTCGAGCAACCTATCGTCCACCCACAGTTCTGCGCCGTCCACTGCTGCAAATCCGAATCCTCTGTCTGCTGCTCCTCCTTCCTCCCAGCCTCCTCACTCCACTACAATGACACCTGCTCAGGAGCGGGAACACTCCCAGGAACTGTTCTCGGGCCCCTGCTCAGATTGGGCAGGAGTGGTTCCTCTCCCACCAGAGGAGTTAATCGTCACTGATGCCCAACCATTCGAAAGTTCCTGGGGTCCGGGGGAAGAGGCTGGGGACTTCCGCCAACTGTCTCAAGAACTTTCTGTGGGTGAGGAGGACGATGACGATGAGACACAGTTGTCTTGCAGTGAGGTAGTAGTAAGGGCAGTAAGTCCAAGGGAGCAGCGCACAGAGGATTCGGAGGAAGAGCAGCAGGACGATGAGGTGACTGACCCCACCTGGTGTGCAACGCCTACTCAGGACAGGTCTTCAGAGGGGGAGGCAAGGGCATCAGCAGGGCAGGTTGCAAGAGGCAGTGCGGTGGCCAGGGGTAGAGGCAGGGCCAGACCGAATAATCCACCAAGTGTTTCCCAAAGCACACCCTCGCGCCATGCCACCCTGCAGAGGCCGAGGTGCTCTAAGGTCTGGCAGTTTTTCACAGAGACGCCTGACGACCGACGAACAGTGGTGTGCAACCTTTGTCGCGCCAAGATCAGCCGGGGAGCCACCACCAACAGCCTCACCACCACCAGCATGCGCAGACATATGATGGCCAAGCACCCCACAAGGTGGGACGAAGGCCGTTCACCGCCTCCGGTTTGCACCGCTGCCTCTCCCCCTGTGCCCCAACCTGCCACTGAGATCCAACCTCCCTCTCAGGACACAGGCACAACCGTCTCATGGCCTGCACCCACACCCTCACCTCCGCTGTCCTCGGCCCCATCCAGCAATGTATCGCACCGCACAGTCCAGCCGTCGCTAGCGCAAGTGTTGGAGCGCAAGCGCAAGTACGCCACCACGCACCCGCACGCTCAATCGTTAACCGTCCACATAGCTAAATTTATCAGCCTTGAGATGCTGCCGTATAGGGTTGTGGAAACGGAGTCCTTCAAAGCTATGATGGCGGCGGCGGCCCCGCGCTACTCAGTTCCCAGTCGCCACTACTTTTCCCGATGTGCCGTCCCAGCCCTGCACGACCACGTCTCTCGCAACATTGTACGCGCCCTCACCAATGCGGTTAGTGGCAAGGTCCACTTAACTACGGACACGTGGACAAGCACAGGCGGGCAGGGCCACTATATCTCCCTGACGGCACATTGGGTGAATTTAGTGGAGGCTGGGACAGAGTCAGAGCCTGGGACCGCTCACGTCCTACCCACCCCCAGAATTGTGGGCCACAGCTCGGTGGTGGTATCTGCGGCGGTGTATGCTTCTTCCACTAAAGTACCCTCCTCCTCCTCCTCCTCAACCTCTGTCTCGCAATCTAGATGTGTCAGCAGCAGCAGGACGTCGCCAGCAGTCGGTGTCGCGCGGCGTGGCAGCACAGCGGTGGGCAAGCGTCAGCAGGCCGTGCTGAAACTACTCAGCTTAGGAGATAGGAGGCACACGGCCCACGAATTGCTGCAGGGTCTGACAGAGCATACGGACCGTTGGCTTACGCCGCTGAGCCTCCAACCGGGCATGGTCGTGTGTGACAACGGCCGTAACCTGGTGGCGGCTCTGCAGCTTGGCAGCCTCACGCACGTGCCATGCCTGGCCCACGTCTTTAATTTGGTGGTTCAGCGCTTTCTGAAAAGCTACCCACGCTTGTCAGACCTGCTCGTAAAGGTGCGCCGGCTCTGCGCACATTTCCGCAAGTCCCACACGGACGCTGCCACCCTGCGCACCCTGCAACATCGCTTTAATCTGCCAGTGCACCGACTGCTGTGCGACGTGCCCACACGGTGGAACTCTACGCTCCACATGTTGGCTAGGCTCTATGAGCAGCGTAGAGCTATAGTGGAATACCAACTCCAACATGGGCGGCGCAGTGGGAGTCAGCCTCCTCAATTCTTTTCAGAAGAGTGGCCCTGGTTGGCAGACATCTGCCAGGTCCTTCGAAACTTTGATCAGTCTACCCAGGTGGTGAGCGGCGATGCTGCAATCATTAGCGTCACCATTCCTCTGCTATGCATCTTGAGAACTTCCCTGCAAAACATAAAGGCAGCCGCTTTGCGCTCGGAAACAGAGCCGGGGGAAGACAGTATGTCGCTGGATAGTCAGAGCACCCTCCTGTCTATATCTCAGCGCGTTCAGGAGGAGGAGGAGGAGGAGGAGGAGGATGAGGAGGAGGGGGAAGAGACAGCTTGGCCCACTGCTGACGGTACCCATGCTGCTTGCCTGTCATCATTTCAGCGTGTATGGCCTGAGGAGGAGGAGGAGGAGGAGGAGGAGGATCCTGAAAGTGATCTTCCTAGTGCGGACAGCCATGTGTTGCGTACAGGTACCCTGGCACACATGGCTGACTTCATGTTAGGATGCCTTTCTCGTGACCCTCGCATTCAACGCATTCTGGCCACTACGGATTACTGGGTGTACACACTGCTCGACCCACGCTATAAGGAGAACCTTCCCAGTCTCATTCCCGAAGAGGAAAGGGGTTCGAGAGTGTTGCTATACCACAGGACCCTGGCGGACAAGCTGATGGTAAAATTCCCATCCGACAGCGCTAGTGGCAGAAGGCGCAGTTCCGAGGGCCAGGTAGCAGGGGAGGTGCGTAGATCGAGCAGCATGTACAGCCCAGACAGTGCAACAGTCTTTAAGGGCCTGGCCAGCTTTATGGCTCCCCAGCAAGACTGTGTCACCGCTCCCCAGTCAAGGCTGAGTCGGCGGGAGCACTGTAAAAGGATGGTGAGGGAGTACGTAGCCGATCGCACGACCATCCTCGGTGACGCCTCTGCCCCCTACAACTACTGGGTGTCGAAGCTGGACACGTGGCCTGAACTAGCGCTGTATGCCCTGGAGGTGCTTGCTTGTCCTGCGGCTAGCGTCTTGTCGGAGAGGGTGTTTAGTGCGGCTGGGGGAATCATCACAGATAAGCGTACCCGCCTGTCAACCGACAGTGCCGACAGGCTAACACTCATCAAGATGAACAAAGCCTGGATTTCCCCAGACTTCTCTTCTCCACCAGCGGACAGCAGCGATACGTAAGCAATACGTATTATGCACCCGCGGATGGAAGCTACGTTCTCTCTCACCATCCAAAACGGGGACATTTCTGCTTCATCAATCTGTGTCTAATATTCCTCCTCCTCCTCCTGCTCCTCCTCCTGAAACCTCAGGTAATCACGCTGAACGGGCAATTTTTCTTAGGGCCACAAGGCTCACTCATCTAATTTTTCAAAACAATTTTTATATGTTTCAATGCTCTTAAAAGCGTTGAAACTTTAACTTGAACCAATTTTTCGTTAAACTGGGCTGCCTCCAGGCCTAGTTACCACTTAAGCCACATTAACCAAAGCGATTAATGGGTTTCACCTGCCATCTTGGTTGGGCATGGCCAATTTTTACTGAGGTACATTAGTACTGTTGGTACACCTATTTTTTGGGGCCCTCACCTACAGTGTAATCATAGCAATTTGTATGTTCTTCACCTGCACTCATGGTACAGAAGTGTGTGTGGATTTGGCCTACACTTTAGCTACATAAATGTAACTTGGGCCTTGGCTATACTGCAGCTACTGAAATGGAACGAAGACTGCGCTCCCACTATACTGCTGCTAGTGATATGTTAGTGGGGCCTGTCTTGAGTGCTACTATTGCTGACATGGAACGAAGACTGCGCTCCCGCTATAATGCTGCTAGTGATATGTTAGTGGGGCCTGTCTTGAGTGCTACTATTGCTGACATGGAACGAAGACTGCGCTCCCGCTATAATGCTGCTAGTGATATGTTAGTGGGGCCTGTCTTGAGTGCTACTATTGCTGACATGGAACGAAGACTGCGCTCCCGCTATAATGCTGCTAGTGATATGTTAGTGGGGCCTGTCCTAATGCTACGGCTGAAATGTTACGAATTCTGGGCTCTGCCTATACCGCTGCTAATGGTATGTCTCTGGGGTGTGGAAACAGAGGCTTCCCAAAGACATGATGGCGGCGAGGCCATTTCCCACCAACGCGGTTACTGTAAAGGTGCATATAACAACGGACACGTGTAGAGGACACGTAGTGCCTCAAAAACATCCCCCTCCTCCTCCAACAGGGAAAACAAACATTCTTGGCAAATGCCTTTGCATTGGTTCGTCTGGTGGCAGTCCAAGAATTTCACCTTTACCGACACTACAAGAGAGACCCCCCACCATCCCCCCGCCACGGCCCACTTAATCCTGGCCACATTCCGAAAACCAACAAAATAAAACCGCGCTACTAGGTCCGCAGTCACCACCACATTACCACCAACGCGGTTACTGTTAAGGTGCATATATCCACGGACACGTGTAGAGGACACGTAGTGCCTCAAAAACATCCCCCTCCTCCTCCAACAGGGAAAACAAACATTCTTGGCAAATGCCTTTGCATTGGTTCGTCTGGTGGCAGTCCAAGAATTTCACCTTTACCGACACTACAAGAGAGACCCCCCACCATCCCCCCGCCACGGCCCACTTAATCCTGGCCACATTCCGAAAACCAACAAAATAAAACCGCGCTACTAGGTCCGCAGTCACCACCACATTACCACCAACGCGGTTACTGTTAAGGTACATATTACCAGTCTGACTGGGGCATGCAGAGACACCTTGACAGAATGAATAGTGTGTGACACATAGGTTCCCCATTGCTATGCCCACGTGTGCAGCTCCTGATGGCGGTGGCACAGGATTCTATTTCTCATTGCTTCTGTACAGCATTGTGGGCTATCGCCCTGCCACTTTTAAAGAGGGTCGCTGCCTAGCCGTGCCAACCTCTGCAGTGTGTGCCTGCGGTTCCTCCTCATGGCAGACGCACTTCTAAATAGACATGAGGGTGGTGAGGCATTACGGCAGCTGAAGGCTGCGCAGGGACACTTTGGTGTGCGCTGTGGGGGGGAGGGGGGGCGGTTGGGCAGCATGTAACCCAGGAGAAGTGGCAGTGGAGTGTCATGCAGGCAGTGATTGTGCTTTGTTGGAGGTAGTGTGGTGCTTAGCTAAGGTATGCATTGCTAATGAGGGCTTTTCAGAAGTAAAAGTTTTTGGGAGGGGGGGGCCCCACTCTTGCCGCTATTGTGGCTTAATAGTGGGACCTGTGAACTTGAGATGCAGCCCAACATGTAGCCCCTCGCCTGCCCTATCCGTTGCTGTGTCGTTCCCATCACTTTCTTGAATTGCCCAGATTTTCACACAAGGAAACCTTAGCGAGCATCGGCGAAATACAAAAATGCTCGGGTCGCCCATTGACTTCAATGGGGTTCGTTACCCGAAACGAACCCTCGAGCATCGCGAAAAGTTCATCCCGAGTAACGAGCACCTGAGCATTTTGGTGCTCGCTCATCTATAGTAGTAACACTATAGACAGATCCCAGTAACATTTCTGTAACAGAAGTATAGGCAGACCCCTGTAACATTCAAGTGGCAGCAGTATAGGCAGACCCCTGTAACATGTAAGTGGCAGCAGTATAGGCAGACCCCTGTAACTTTCTCGTAGCAGAAGTATAGGCAGGCAGGCAGACCCCAGTAAAATTTCTGTAGTAATAGTATAGGTCAACCTCTAAAACATTGGGATACCATGAGCGTAGGCGAAGGCCGGAAAAATTAGTTGGATAAGAGTGTAGGCGTGGGCCCCAAAAATTAGTGTACCAAGAGTATAAGTGTACCTATGAAAAATGTATTAACCGAGAGGGCAGGTGAAACCCATAAACATTTTTTTAAAGATACAGCTCACTGTTGCTTAATTTGTAACAGAGCCTGTAGACAGCCCTGTTGAAAAAATTGGTTCATGTTACAGTCTCAATACTTTTGAAACTTAGAAAAATTGTAAAAACATTGGTAGATGTAGATGAGCCTTTTGGGCCGCAGAAAAATTGGCCGTTCAGCGCGATGACATGTTGTTTCTGGAGGAGGAGTAGCAGGAGGAGGACTAATGTCAGAGACAGATTGACAAAGCTAAATGCCCCATTTTACCGGTGACAGAGAAGAGTGCTTTTATCTGCGGTTACAGGGAAAAGAATCTTTAGGTTCTGTTGCTCTCCGCCGCTGGAGAAGAGAAGTCTGGGGAAATCCAGGCTTTGTTCTTCTTTATGAAAGTAAGCATGTCGGCACTGTCAGTTGAGAGGTGGGTACGCTTGTCCGTAGTGATTCCCCCAGCTGCACTAAACACCGTCTCTGACAAGACGCTAGCGGCAGGGCAAGCCAGCACCTCCAGGGCATACAGCGCAAGTTCGTGCCACGTGTTCGTGCCATTGCTTTGACACCCAATAGTTCTATGGAGCAGAGGCATCAGAGAGGATGGTGGTACGATCGCCTGCGTACTCCCTCACCATCCTTTTACAGTGCTCCCTCCGACTCAGCCTTGACTGGGGAGTGGTGACGAAGTCTTGCTGGGGAGCCATAAAGCTGACAAAGACCTTGGACAGTGTTCTCCTGCCTGCGCTGAACATGCTGCCTGATCTCCACGCCTCCCCTACTACTTGGCCATCGGAACAGCGCCTTCTGCCGCTAGCGCTGTCAGCGCTGGGAAGTTTACCATCAATTTGTCCACCAGGGCCCTGTGGTATTGCTTCACCCTCGAACCCCTTTCCTCTTCGGGAATGAGAGTGGAAAGGTTCTCCTTATATCGGGGGTTGGCTGAATGCTTCAGCTAGGAATAATGGAATAGAACCCCGGTTCTATTTTGTAGGTTTTCGGAACTGGGGCCATGATTAAGAGGGACAGCCAGGGGCATTCGTATTTTGCCGCTAGAGGTGAAATTCTTGGACCGGCGCAAGACGGACCAAAGCGAAAGCATTTGCCAAGAATGTTTTCATTATTGGAGGAGGAGGGGGAGGGTTTAGAGGAGGTGGCATAGACAGCCGCAGATACCAGAACCGAGGAAGGACCCGCAATTCTGGGTGTGGGTAGGACGTGTGCGGTCCCAGGCTCCGACTTGGTCCCAGCCTCCACCAAATTCACCCAATGTGCCATCAGGGAGATATAGTGGCCCTGCCCACCTGTACTTGTCCACGTGTCCGTGGTTAAGCGGACCTTCCCAGTAACCGCGTTGGTAAGGGCACAATTGATGTTGCGGGAGACGTGCTGGTGTAGGGCTGGGACGGCACACCAGGAAAAATAGTGGCGACTGGAGACCGAGTAGCGCGGGACCACCGCCGCCATCATGTTTTTGAAAGCCTCTGTTTCCACAAGCCTGTACGACAGCATCTTCAGGCTGATCAATTTGGCAATGTGCACGTTTAATGCTTGAGCGTGTGGGTGCGTGGCGGCGTATTTGCGCTTGCGCTCCAACCCTTGCACCAGCGACAGCTGGACGCTGCACTGAGAGACATTGGTGGATGGGGCCGATGAAAGAGAAGATGAGGGTGTGGGTGCAGGCCGGGAGGCGCTCCTGCCTGTGTCCTGAGAGGGGGGTTGGATCTGAGTGGCAGGTTGGGGCACAGGGGGAGAGGCAGTGGTGCGACCCGGAGGAGGTGAATGGCCTTCGTCCCACCTTGTGGGGTGCTGGCCATCATATGCCTGCGCATCCTGGTGGTGGTGAGGCTGGTACTGGTGGCTCCCCGGCTGATCTTGGTGCGACACAGGTTGCACACCACTGTTCATCGGTCATCCGCGCTCTCACTGAAAAACATCCCCACCTTTGAAGACCTAGGCCTCTGCAGGGTGGCTTGCCGGGAGGGGGTGCTTTGGGTAACAGTTGGGGGAGTTTTCGCTCTGGCCCTGCCTCTACCCCTGGCCACCCCACTGCCTCTTCCAACCTGTCCTGCTGCTGCACTTGCCTCCCCCTCTGAAGATCGGTCCTCAATTGGCTTAGCGAACCAGGTGGGGTCAGTCACCTCATCGTCCAGCGGCTCTTCCTACGAATCCTCTGTGTGCTCCTCTCTCGGACTTACTGCCCTTACTACTACCTCACAGATAGACAACTGTGTCTCATCTTCATCGACCTCCTCATCCACTGAAAGCTCTTGAGACAGTTGCCGGAAGTCCCCAGCCTCATCACCCGGACCCCAGGAGTATTCCAAAGGTTGGGCATCGGTCACAACAAACTCCTCAGGTGGGAGAGGAACCATTTTTTCCCAATCAAGGCAGGGGCCGGAGAGCAGTTCCTGGGAGTCTGCCTGCTCATCAGAATGTGTCATTTTCATGGAGTGAGGAGGCTGGGAGGAAGGAGGAGCAGCAGCAAGAGGATTCAGAGTTGCAGCAGTGGACGGCGTAGAAGACTGGGTGCACAATACATTGCTGGATGCATTTTCTGCTATCCACGACAGGACCTGCTCACACTGCTCATTTTGTAATAAAGGTCTACCACGTGGACCCATAAATTGTGATATGAAGCTGGGGACCCCAGAAACTTGCCTCTCTCCTAATCCCGCAGCAGCCGGCTGCGATTCACCTGGACCAGGAACTCGGCCTGTGCCCACACCCTCACTTGGACCTCCGCGTCCTCACCCGTGTCCACGGCCACGTCCTCTAGGCCTACCCCTACCCCTCAGCATGGTGTATTTCGAATACAGCAGACACAGAGCGTTGTAAAAAATTAGGCAATTATTTGCCTGCACTTGGAGGCTGACAGCGGTTATGTTACGCACATTGTAGGCCAAAAAAATTATACGCTAGGCTGCAGAAAGGCCTAGCTGGCTAATAGTGAGCCACTACAACTCCTAGCAGCCACGCAGTAAACTGCACACGCGCACAGGTAGCCCTAAGCAGGAGCAGACAGGGGGCGGAAGGCAGCACTGCGGAAGTATAGTGGCCTGCCATCGGGAATCACGATCAGCAGCGCGATGAAGCCGCCCAAGAAGCTGCTGCAGGAATGCACATGTGAAGGTACAGAAGGCGGCCAATAAAGAGCAGCAGCTGGGAGGCGGCATGGCAGCAGATTGTATCACCAAACCGGGAGAGCAGGCAAAAGGTGACAAGTAATGTTTGTAGACTGACAGAAGTCAGGACGGCATCAGTCAGGAGCTTCTCTCACTGCCGTGAGCCGGCACGGGAAGCAGCAGCTGAAAAATTCATTTTAGTGGGCTGCCAGGACCTGCTGGGGAGAAAACTCTGCAGCCTATCACGTTCAGGGGGCGTGACCCTGCTGTCACTCTTGACTCCACCAGGACTTCCTGGTGGCGTCAAGATACAATAATACCAGTAACAGACACGTTTTAGGGATTTTACCCATGTAGTGGTTACAGTTTTAATGTTTTTTTCTTCAGCTACCAAAATTATTCTTGCGTTTTTACTTTCATCACGTAAAGGGCTATTTTATTACATGTTTTTTCACTGACTTTTTCTTCTGTTTATTTAGTTTTGTTAAGGGAAGAAAAAATTATTTTTTTTTATTTAGATTTATTTATAAATTATATTTACGCTAAAATAAAGTATGGGAATTGATTTCTTATTTTGTTTCAGACGTTTTAATATATAATTACTATAGTTGTGGATTACAGGGCGACAGTTTTGGTTGGTGTCGGCGGTGGGTAGTTTTTTTATTGTGTATATATTTTAATTTTATTTACTTATTTTTGTAACAATTTTTTTTTACATCTATGTCCCTCATAACGTCATATAAGACCTCTGGGGGTCATTCACATGGTATTTCTTTTTTTTTAAATTTCACACTTTTCTACTGTAGCTGGTGCCTCCATAGGAGAAGCATCCATAGAAGCCCTGGTTACAGGGGAAAACATCCCCCAGTAGTAACAGTAGCCATTAATATAGATGATTAGGGGCAGCTAGGACCCTGCAGCTCTGCTGTAACAGGGGGGTCCTCACGGTCACGTGATCGCCTGGTCGCATAGTGGAAGAAACACAGCCACTTTCACTACTTAGTACATAGCGCTTATTGAGCACTATGTACCCAGGAAAGGAGAAGGCAGAAGCAATTAAAAAACTGAGGACCTGCTCCTGCTTGATTGCAGGCACAGAAGCTTTAATCCCACTCCATACTTCTGTTATCAGACATAATTAAAGCCCAAGATCAAGCGCCAAATATTTACTGTGTTTGGTCTTTAAGAGGTTAAAAGTAATAGAGACCCTGGTGGGCGGCACTATAGCATGATTTTTCAGTACCATACCTTCTTTTTAGGTTAGTAAAGATATTTGCACTCTTGCTAGCTATCATAATAACAGAACTTGTCTTAGTGCAGTGACTATTTCAGGAGAACATTTTCTTGGTCCTTTAAGAGTTTACCTAACCTTTTATGTTTCAAAAGTATTTATTCAAAGTAGTTTCAAACTCTTGGCAACATTCTTGTCGCATAGACCCCGCGCAGGGGGAGAAAAGTTATACATAACAACAGGAATTCTAGGTGTAGTTAGAATAGATTGATTCCTACCTAACCTATTAAAATCGTCAGGATAGGCCATCATTTTTCGATCGGTGGGAGTCCACCACTTAGGATCCCCCGCTGGTCAGCTGATCGATGGGGTGCTGCATCCCTGCAAGCCTCCAAAATGTAGCAACCATTCTGAGTACTACAGGCTTGTCCCAGTCACTTCAGTAATACCGTGTTGTGCGGTTCAAGCACGTTGGAGCTGAGATACAAACATTGAAGAGGCTATGGTGCTGACTGGAGCACCACAGCCACGTAATACAGTTGATGGGCAAGGGGTCTGAGCAACAGACTCCCACCAACCAGATATTGATGGCCTATCCCGGGTCTAGGCCATAAGTTGTAATAGAAGTTAGAAGAGTTTGCCTTCAGACAATGTTTTTCTGCATGTTGTACTGGGGCATGTTTGATTAATAAGGGGAGGTGGTCCTCAGTAAGGGCAGTACACTTTACATCGTGAATGAATAAAAAGAAAAACGGAGTGCCCCTTTAATGATTAATTTAACCGCGTATCCGCTGTGTACTATTCTATGCTATGTCTGCGATTTATCATGTTTAGAAGTACTGTACCTGTAAAGTAATGATGTGCATCATTTACAAATCTGTGAATATGAGCAGATCCCATGTTGCGAGCTAGCAATGATGGCATTAGAAGAGCCTTGTCAAAATGTGCCATGCTTGTGCTGGTGCCCGAGGTATGGAGGGAGTTAAAGTGATGGATCTTTTTCCACCCACTTTTCCTGTAAGGTTAAATGCCGGCCTTTGAATTCCATGCACACCCTGTGTGTACAGAAGGGGGCGGCGGGGAGTCTCTTTGGAGTCCTGCCAGGAGAACTGGGTCTGTAGTGTAAAGAATATCCTGGCCAGTTTTCCACTTTTGTAGTAATATCCTACTTTCAGAGCTCTTGTAGTCTTCAGAGCTGAGAGACACGGGACATCTTAAGCACCCTGGAGAGGAAAGACTTGTGTTTTTTCAAGTGGATGAAATTGGATCCATCATCAACATCATGGTCACCATCCTTCCTGTGGCATTCTTGATGCTAGTTCTGCTGAATGGAAGTTTGACAGGTAGTATTATACTTGCATGTATTTTGTAACGTGACTGCACTGCGTCTGCATAGAATTAGTCCTAGTAATGAGACATTCTATCACGTCTCCAGTACTTCAGCTAGAGGCAGAATTTACATGTCTGGTTGTAGGCTGGTGAAAAGGTTGATCTGGCATGGGACAATATATATAAAATTACTAGAATTGGGGTGATATTACTATTTTCACTGAGAATGTCTCAATTGGCAATCATATGAATCAAAAATGTGCATTATATTTGAGGAATTTGAGAGCACCAACTACCAGTATCTCCACAACTCTTTTATGCTATATGTTGCAACATGTTTTATGCAAAAGGTTTTCATAGCAAACGAACACAAGAAATGTCCCCAGCAGCTTCTGTGTAGCATGAACTATTCTACAAACCCATATATATCTAGCTATAAGGAAACTAGCAAGATTGCAAATACTAGTCTGTATTGTGTTACCATTAGGGCTGTAAAATATAAAACATTTATGGTAAATAACTTATTTAGACTACAGCAGCTTCTTTATTTTACTGACACTCATTCATATAGCACTGACATATTTCACCGCTTCACACTCCGAATATGATTGTTCACAATGTAAGTAAAAACATGTGTCCATG
Source organism: Eleutherodactylus coqui (assembly GCF_035609145.1). Classification (NCBI taxonomy): domain Eukaryota; kingdom Metazoa; phylum Chordata; class Amphibia; order Anura; family Eleutherodactylidae; genus Eleutherodactylus; species Eleutherodactylus coqui. The sequence continues at coordinate 166,932,503 of NC_089840.1, forward strand.
CTACAGGCATAGAGGTACTTAACACACACATTATATAAAACACTTAATACACATTTTAAGTGTAACCCCACCCCATTCCAAAGGTTGAATGCAGAGGCATTACTTGAAATCCTTGGCCCGAATGCAAAATCTATAAGGAGCCCCCAAATATGACATGCCATTACTGACATTGCTCTCCTCATATGGGACAGAGCGACATTTTAGATGCAAGCACAACACTTTGTACCACCTATCATTACATGCCTGAGTGCAGTTAAAGGGAACACGTCACATGAAAATGCAGCACATTCTATCATGTTATGGAGCAATAGGAGCTGAGCAGATCGATAAACTGAATCTTTGTACATAACACTATACAACTTGTCACCTATTGATTAAAATTCCTGCTCATTCTGCATTTAAGTTCAGTGGGCAGAGCGACCCAATGATTGGCATCCTTCTATGTATAAGTGTACATTCAGATATTTCTGTCAAATCACTGATAAGACCACCGACTGGACTCCTGAGCCTAGAAAGAACAGTTATTTTACCCCTAGCAGTTTAGGACAAACCCCATTCCTTCTGCAGGAAAAGGACATTACAGTGTAGGACACATAGAGCTCAGTCTGCTTTAAACAGCTGCAGCTCCAGTTCTGTCAGATGTTTTTGGTGACATTTTAAAGCCAAGATCCTTCATAGCCCTTATAGAACCGAAGTTACAGCCGTTTGAAGTGGAGGTGGGAATACTAAATTTACAGCTGTCATTTTTTAGTGTGCAGAGGAAAGAGGGAAGGGAGACCAGTAGCAGCAGAGAAGATCTGTGATTCTCCTGTATATCTCCCTGTTCCAGGGAAGAGTGACATGAATTTTTGTTCATGTTATCACTAGAGATGAGTGAGCGTACTCGTCCGAGCTTGATGCTCGTTCGAGTATTAGGGTACTCGAGATGCTCGTTACTTGAGACGAGCACTACACGGTGTTCGAGTCACTTCCATTTTCTTCCCAGAAAATTTTGCGCCGTTTTCTGGCCAATAGAAACACAGGGAAGGCATTACAACTTCCTCCTGTGAAGTTCCAGCCCTATCCCACCCCCCTGCAGTGAGTGGCTGGGGAGATCAGGTGACACCCGAGTATCTAAACTGGGGCCGGCCGCGGCTCGCCACAGATGCACGCTGAGAGACATTAGGGAAAGTGCCGTCCTGCTGTAGCTGCTATAGGGAGAGTGTTAGGCTGTTATCTTCATCTTTAAGAACCCCAACGGTCCTTCTTAGGGCCACATCTGACCGTGTGCAGTACTGTTGAGGTTGCTTTTAGCAGTTTTGCAAATTTTTTTTTTGTATATCGGGTGTGCAGACCATAGCGTCCTCAGTCTGCAGTCATTTTACTGAGTATAGGGGCAGTACTGGTGAGGCAGGGACAGTGGTACAGGGAAAGAGATATACTGGCTATATAGGCAGTGGGCTTTTTCAAAAAAATTGGAAAAAAAAATCTTTGGGCTGCCTGTGACCGTGTTCAGTTTACTGTGTGTCTGCTGGGGGTAGTAGTCGCTCATTAATACCCAGCTAGGTGTTACTGCAGCCTTGCGCATAATTTTTTCTGGCTGCACTGTGCTTTCAATAACCACAGTCATCCTCCAACAGGGAAATCCATATACAGGCTATATAGGCAGTGGGCTTTTTCCCCAAAATTGGAAAAAAATACTATATTTGGGCTGCCTGTGACCGTCTTCAGTTTACTGCGTGTCTGTTGGGGGTACTAGTAGTCGCTCATTAATACCCAGCCTTGCGCATAATTTTTTCTGGCTGCACTGTGCTTTCAATAACCACAGTCATCCTCCAACAGGGAAATCCATATACAGGCTATATAGACAGTGGGCTTTTTCCCCAAAATTGGAAAAAAATACTATATTTGGGCTGCCTGTGACTGTCTTCAGTTTACTGTGTGTCTGCTGGGGGTAGTAGTCGCTCATTATTACCCAGCTAAGCGTTACAGCAGGCTTACGCATAATTGTTTCCTGGCTCTGCTGTGTCCATTACATGATCGCCGTCATCCCGCCAGAGGGAAAGAGTATACATATATACGCTGCATATGGTGTCTGTCTGGTTTTTCACCTCACCATTTAAAAAAATTGAAGCAAAATACTTAAGGCCTACCACTGGCCTTTGGCCACTTGACTGGTTCTGCCCTGTGAATTCCAGTAGCTCAGTCATACGCACCTAGGTCTGACTACAGGCTTGCACATAATTGTTTCCTGGCTCTGCTGTGTCCGTTACATGATCGCCGTCATCCCGCCAGAGGGAAAGAGTATACATATATACATTGCATACGATGTCTGTCTGGTTTTTCACCTCACCATTTTAAAAATTGAAGCAAAATACTTAAGGCCTTCCACTGGCCTTTGGCCACTTGACTGGTTCGGCCCTGTGAATTCCAGTAGCTCAGTCATACGCACCTAGGTCTGACTACAGGCTTGCGCATAATTGTTTCCTGGCTCTGCTGTGTCCGTTACATGATCGCCGTCATCCCGCCAGAGGGAAAGAGTATACATATATACGCTGCATACGGTGTCTGTCTGGTTTTTCACCTCACCATTTTAAAAAATTGAAGCAAAATACTTGAGGCCTACCACTGGCCTTTGGCCACTTGACTGGTTCTGCCCTGTGAATTCCAGTAGCTCAGTCATACGCACCTAGGTCTCACTACAGGCTTGCGCATAATTGTTTCCTGGCTCTGCTGTGCGTTCCGTAAGCGAAGTCAGCCTCCAACCACAGGCCAATAAGCGGCACATTTAATTACAGCGTTCTGTTTCTGCTCTACTCGTAATACACCATGCTGAGAGGTAAAGCTAGGCCTAGAGGACGTGGACGCGGGCGAGGACGCGGAGGCCAAAGTCAGGGTGTGGGCACAGGCCGAGCTCCTGGTCCAGGTGTATCGCAGCCGACTGCTGCGGGATTAGGAGAAAAGCAAGTTTCTGGGGTCCCCAAATTCATCTCACAATTAATGGGTCCACGCGGTAGACCTTTATTAGAAACTGAGCAGTGTGAGCAGGTCCTGTCGTGGATGGCAGAAAGTGGATCCAGCAAACTATCCACCGTCACCACCCAGTCTTCTACGCCGTCCACTGCTGCAGCCCTGAATCCTCTCGCTGCTGCTCCTCCCTTCTCCCAGCCTCCTCCCTCCCAGCAAATGACACATTCAGAAGAGCAGGCAGGCTCCCAGTAACTGTTCTCGGGTCACGGCTTTCAGTGCGAAAAAATGGTTCCTCTATCACCTGAGGAGTTTCTCATGACCGATGCCCAACCTTTGGAAAGTTCCCGGGGTCCGGGTGAGGAGACTGGGGACTTCCGGCAACTGTCTCAAGAGCTTTCAGTGGGTGAGGAGGACGATGACGATGAGACACAGTTGTCTATCAGTGAGGTAGTAGTAAGGGCAGTAAGTCCGAGGGAGGAGCGCACAGAGGATTCGGAGGAAGAGCAGCTGGACGATGAGGTGACTGACCCCACCTGGTTTGCTAAGCCTACTGAGGACAGGTCTTCAGAGGGGGAGGCAATTGCAGCAGCAGGGCAGGTTGGAAGAGGCAGTGCGGTGGCCAGGGGTAGAGGCAGGGCCAGACTGAATAATCCACCAACTGTTTCCCAAAGCGCCCCCTCGGGCCATGCCACCCTGCAGAGGCTGAGGTGCACAAAGTTCTGGCAGTTTTTCACTGAGAGTGCAGACGACCGACGAACTGTGGTGTGCAAGGTTTGTCGCGCCATGATCAGCCGGGGAGCCGCCACCACCAGCCTCATCACCACCAGCATGCGCAGGCATATGATGGCCAAGCACCCCACAAGGTGGGACGAAGGCCGTTCACCGCCTCCGGTTTGCACCACTGCCTCTCCCCCTGTGCCCCAACCTGCCACTGAGATCCAACCCCCCTCTCAGGACACAGGCACGACCGTCTCCCGGCCTGCACCCACACCCTCACCTCCGCTGTCCTCGGCCCCATCCAGCAATGTCTCTCAGCGCAGCGTCCAGCCGTCGCTAGCGCAACTGTTTGAGTGCAAGCGCAAGTACGACGCCACGCACCCACACGCTCAAGCGTTAAAAGTGCACATAGCCAAATTGATCAGCCTGGAGATGCTGCCGTATAGGCTTGTGGAAACGGAGGTTTTCAAAATCATGATGGCGGCGGCAGCCCCGCGCTACTCGGTTCCCAGTCGCCACTACTTTTCCCGATGTGCCATCCCAGCCCTGCACGTCCACGTCTCCCGCAACATTGTACGCGCCCTCACCAACGCGGTTACTGGTAAGGTCCACTTAACAACGGACACGTGGACAAGCACAGGCGGGCAGGGCCACTATATCTCCATGACGGCACATTGGGTGAATTTAGTGGAGGCTGGGACCAAGTCAGAGCCTGGGACCATTCACGTCCTACCCACCCCCAGAATTGCGGGCCCCAGCTCGGTGCTGGTATCTGCGGCGGTGTATGCTTCCTCCACTAAACCACACTCCTCCTCCTACGCAACCTCTATCTCGCAATCAAGAGGTGTCAGCAGCACGTCGCCAGCAGTCGGTGTCACGCGGCCTGGCAGCACAGTGGTGGGCAAGCGTCAGCAGGCCGTGCTGAAACTACTCAGCTTAGGAGAGAAGAGGCACACGGCCCACGAACTGTTGCATGGTCTGACAGAGCAGACCGACCGCTAGCTTTCGCCACTGAGCCTCCAACCGGGCATGGTCGTGTGTAACAACGACCGTAACCTGGTGGCGGCTCTGCAGCTCGGCAGCCTCACGCACGTGCCATGCCTGGCCCACGTCTTTAGTTTGGTGGTTCAGCGGTTTCTGAAAAGCTACCCAAGCTTGTCAGACCTGCTCGGTAAGGTGCGCCGGGTCAGCGCACATTTCCGCAAGTCCAACACGGACGCTGCCACCCTGCGGACCCTGCAATATCGGTTTAATCTGCCAGTGCACCGACTGCTGTGCGACGTGCCCACACTGTGGAACTCTACGCTCCACATGTTGGCCAGGCTCTATGAGCAGCGTAGAGCTATAGTGTAATACCAACTCCAACATGGGCGGCCCAGTGGGAGTCAGCCTCCTCAATTCTTTACAGAAGAGTGGGCCTGGTTTGCAGCCATCTGCCAGGTCCTTGGAAACTTTGAGGAGTCTACCCAGATGGTGAGCGGCGATGCTGCAATCATTAGCGTCACCATTCCTCTGCTTTGCCTCTTGAGAAGTTCCCTGCAAAGCATAAAGGCAGACGCTTTGCGCTCGGAAACGGAGGCGGGGGAAGACAGTATGTCGCTGGATAGTCAGAGCACCCTCATGTCTATATCTCAGCGCGTTGAGGAGGAGGAGGTGGAGGAGCCTGAGGAGGAGCAGGGGGAAGAGACAGCCGGGCCCACTGCTGAGGGTACCCATGCTGCTTGCCTGTCATCCTTTCAGCGTGTATGGCCTGAGGAGGAGGATCCTGAAAGTGATCTTCCTAGTGAGGACAGCCATGTGTTGCGTACAGGTACCCTGGCACACATGGCTGACTTCATGTTAGGATGCCTTTCTCGTGACCCTCGCGTTACACGCATTCTGGCCACTACGGATTACTGGGTGTACACACTGCTCGACCCACGGTATAAGGAGAACCTTTCCACTCTCATACCCGAAGAGGAAAGGGGTTCGAGAGTGATGCTATACCACAGGACCCTGGTGGACAAACTGATGGTAAAATTCCCATCCGACAGCGCTAGTGGCAGAAGGCGCAGTTCCGAGGGCCAGGTAGCAGGGGAGGCGTGGAGATCAGGCAGCATGTACAGCGCAGGCAGGGGAACACTCTCCAAGGCCTTTGCCAGCTTTATGGCTCCCCAGCAAGACTGTGTTACCGCTCCCCAGTCAAGGCTGAGTCGGCGGGAGCACTGTAAAAGGATGGTGAGGGAGTACGTAGCCAATCGCACGACCGTCTTCCGTGACGCCTCTGCTCCGTACAACTACTGGGTGTCGAAGCTGGACATGTGGCCTGAACTTGCGCTGTATGCCCTGGAGGTGCTTACTTGTCCTGCGGCTAGCGTCTTGTCAGAGAGGGTGTTTAGTGCGGCTGGGGGAATCATCACGGATAAGCGTACCCGCCTGTCAACTGACAGTGCCGACAGGCTTACACTCATAAAGATGAACAAAGCCTGGATTTCCCCAGACTTCTCTTCTCCACCAGCGGACAGCAGCGGTACCTAAACAATACGTAGGCTGCACCCGCGGATGGAAGCATCGTTCTCTATCACCATAAAAAACGGGGACCTTTTAGCTTCATCAATCTGTGTATTATATTCATCCTCCTCCTCCTGCTCCTCCTCCTGAAACCTCACGTAATCACGCCGAGCGAGCAGTTTTTCTTAGGCCCACAAGGCTCAGTCATATTACTTTTGTAAACAATGTTTATACGTTTCAATTCTCATTAAAGCGTTGAAACTTGCACCTGAACCAATTTTTATTTTAACTGGGCTGCCTCCAGGCCTGGTTACAAATTAAGCCACAGTAACCAAAGCGATTAATGGGTTTCACCCGCCCTCTTGGTTGGGCATGGGCAATTTTTCTGAGGTACATTAGTACTGTTGGTACACCAATTTTTTGTGGGCCCCCGCCTACAGTGTAATCCTAGTAATTTTTATGGGCTTCACCTGCACTCATGGTACAGCAAGGTGTGTGGGGTTGGCCTACACTTTTGCTACATAAATGTAACTGGGGCCTTGTCTATACTGCAACTACTGAAATGTGAAAGAGACTGTTATCTCCCTAAACTGCTGCAATGGGAATGTTACTGCGGCCTGTCTTGACTGCTACTACTACTGAAATGGAACTAATACTGTGCTCCCCCTATACTGCTGCTTTGAAATTGTTACTGGGGCCTGTCTTAACTGCTACTATTACTGAAATGGAACTAAGACTGTGCTCCCCCTATACTGCTGCTAGTGATATGTTACTGGGGCCTGTCTAGACTGCTACTACTACTGAAATGGAACTAATACTGTGGTCCCCCTATACTGCTGCTTTGGAATTGTTACTGGGGCCTGTCTAGACTGCTACTATTACTGAAATGGAACTAATACTGTGCTCCCCCTATACTGCTGCTAGTGATATGTTACTGGGGCCTGTCTAGACTGCAACTACTACTGAAATGGAACTAATACTGTGCTCCCCCTATACTGCTGCTAGTGATATGTTACTGGGGCCTGTCCAGACTGCTACTACTACTGAAATGGAACTAATACTGTGCTCCCCCTATACTGCTGCTAGTGATATGTTACTGGGGCCTGTCTAGACTGCTACTACTACTGAAATGGAACTAATACTGTGCTCCCCCTATACTGCTGCTTTGGAATTGCTACTGGGACCTGTCTTGACTGCTACTATTACTGAAATGGGTGGTTGGGCAGCATGTTACCCAGGAGAAGTGGCAGCGGAGTGTCATGCAGGCAGTGATTGTGCTTTGTTGGAGGTAGTGTGGTGCTTAGCTAAGGTATGCCTTGCTAATGAGGGTTTTTCAGAAGTAAAAATTGTTGGGGGGGGCACTCTTGCCGCTATTGTGGCTTAATAGTGGGACCTGGGAACTTGAGATGCAGCCCAACATGTAGCCCCTCGCCTGCCCTATCCGTTTCTGTGTCGTTCCCATCACTTTCTTGAATTTCCCAGATTTTCACAAATGAAAACCTTAGCGGAGCATAGGTCCCATACAAAAATGCTCGGGTCGCCCATTGACTTCAACTTCGACTCGAGTAACGAGCACCCGAGCATTTTGGTGCTCGCTCATCATTAGTTATCACCCACCCATCAATCAGAAAGCCTGTTTGCTTTCTGATTGTTGCAAATGGGGCTTTTAACTGAAGAGGATGGAAATGATGAGAACTTGTTCATCTAATCATTCCTCCACACCATTTAACCACGCAGATGCTACAGTCATTGTTACATTATCAAGCATGGAAAATTCAATTTAAAAAAATCCAAAAAAGCCATTTTCTGATCACCTTGCTTTCCCTAAACAGAAATAAGAAAATCTTTTTAAAAATCATACACATTTAAAAATGGTACCATTGAAAACTACAAGTTGTCCCACATAAGAGGCCTGATACAGCTCTGTCAACTGAAAAATAAAAATGCTCTGGTTCTGGAATGTGGCACCACACAAAGTTATTTTGTATAAAAAATAGTGTTTATATTGTGCAAAAGTGGTAAAACATAATAAAACCCCTATAAATTTGGTATTGTCATATTCGTAATGACTCATAGAATAATGTTAACATAATATTTATTACACTATAAAAATAAATATATAAAAAAATTACTAAAAAGTTTTTTTGCCAATGTTCCTGCCATATATCATACCATATATCTACCTGAAATTGGTTCCTATAAAAACTAGACGTGGTCTAGCAAAATACAAGATGTCATAAAAAATTATGTTAATGGAAAAATAAAAAAGTCATGACCACTGTCTTATATAGTTATGTCACTAAGGGGTTAAAAATGCACTCAAGGGCTCATATCCACGACCATGTTTTCACCACATATCATGCATGCATTGAACGCACACATGATACGCGATCAATGGAGGCAATGAAAGTCAATGGACTTCCTTTGTTCCATGTACACCGGCGTGTGAACACTACTAATCCATATGCAAGAAAAATAAATCGCAGCATGCTCTATTTCTCTGCATATCATACCCAGCCCCAAGTTTGAACAGTGGGGAAAAATCACACTGCGCTTGTTCATATGCTGTTATTCTCGGGCATGCACAGTGCCACACACGGTCTCTGCCGGCTCGCTGCCAGCGAAGACCTGCATTTTACACATTTGGCCATGAGCCCTAAGACAACTGAGTTTAAATACATTTACATGAAACATCAATTCAAAATCTACAACAAAAAAAGTAATATTTTCGTGAGGGTTTTTCCAATTTTAATGTGACTGTTGGGGGTTAAATGAATAAAATACAATTTATACTAAATCTTTCTCCCATCACTCTACAACCTGCCGAGGTCCTCCTGCTTTACACCATATATTCAATGTGACAGGTTCACTCTCAGCCCAATATTTTAAGTCCTGCAGGCTAAAACATTGCCCAAATGTCATGTTGTTTGTGTGTATATATATATATATATATATATATATATATATATATATATATATATATATATATATATACATATACATATATGGTATAAGTATTCTTTCTCTGTGAACTATTTGTGCTCCAACTGCACTGTTAGACGATGTTCACACACAGCATGCTGCGCTATCTCTTCTGGGAAAATGCCAGAGAACATAGGAGGAGCTCAACAGACCCCATTATAGTCAGTGGGGTCCGTCCAGCGCGGTAAGATTACGTCACAGAGCAGATCCGTTTGTGCTGGAATTCTGTTTTTCTATTGCCATACGATTACTTACACAAAGTGAGAGCGATATCAGGCCGAGAAAGTCTTCCCTTTATCATGCTTGCCAACATGAATTTTCACAGCAATGCAAGGCGTTTTGGGGCAAAAACGCCTCCCATCACTAAAGTAAAGTAGCGAGCCTCCACAAATATTGTACGAATATGAACCCCATTCTTTTGAATGAAGTCATACACATAAAAATCACAGCATGTCCTTTCTTTTCGCGTTCATCGGAACACGTTCCCCATTGTTTTAAAGGGAACAGTAAAACACATCGCACGGAGTGCAATGCAAGGTCTCCCATTGCCTAATGGCAGAGGAAAATGATAATGTAAGGAATACGAGAGGAGAAACATCTGTTCTGCTGCATGTAATGCTCTCATGTCTGCAGCAGCATTAAGGACAGGGAGCAGCCACAGCAACACATGCTAAGAGGTCCTTATGATGTGTGGTATGTAAGTCCTTAATAGTTTAGCACTTAAAGTTTTGGGATTTCAGATCACATAATTGGTGTGGCGAACGCGCCAGAACACCCCTGTGTGCAGATATCTCAGTCTTAACTACAGCTACGGTACATGACAGTGCAACTAGGATTCATGTAGAAAAAGGAGTAAGGGGTTAAACATAAGGAGATTTTTCATGGCCTCACAATTCTGGACCATCATGCCTTGCACCACAAACACAAATTTATTTTTTGTGATTGAATGTTAAATCCTAAATTGACCAAATTATTTATGGTTTCAGGGTCCACAAGAATTTTTGTCATTGTTTTTGCCTGTTTATGGGTCACATGGGAGCCGTATATAGTTTATAGTTGCACATGGGAGCATATACATGGAACAGCAGATTTTTAATCGCTTCATTTTTTAATCCAAATGCTTTGGGGGAATTAAACATGGTTGGAAAAGTCTTGTGTGACTTCAGATATATCAGCAGCTGACAATGAGTAAGCATATGTATTTCGCCTCCCAGGGGCAGCCAACTCCAACAGCTGGAATAGTTTTTGGAATAGCTTTCTTCTGTGTTTTATAATGCTCTTGGATGTGGATTAAGTTCCAGAAGGATTTGCAAAAGGAGAAGTCATAATTCCTCATGACTTTACTGTAGCATACAATCTGCCATGAGTTTAAAGGGGTTATTACATCAAAGGAATTGTCCCGCCCCCCCCCCCCCCCCAATCATAAATTAATGGATAACTAACTAGGTGATTGGTGGGGGTCTGACCACTGAGATCTCCACCAATCACTAGAACTGTGCATTGCTGCTCCTTTCAATCCAGTGGGACTACCAGGAACAGCCAAGTGCTTAAACTTGACTATCTCTGGCAGCCCTATTGAAATGAATTGAGTTGTAGTGTGTCTCTTAGACTGCGACTCCATTCATTCAGGGAACTTCAGCACCCCACTTTTTATGATCTGTGGGAGTCCAAGTAGTTGGACCCTCACAGATCAGCTATTAATCCTATCCTATCCTATGCAAAAGAAATAACCTCTTGTGATGGGACAACCCCTTTAAAAATTTACCACCAAACCAGGGTCGGCTGTATGTTAGATGGTGCCCTATGCAAAACTTTTTATTAGTGCGCCCCCCCTTCCTTCCCCATAATAATGAAAAACACTGGGTAAAACTTCCACAGACTAGTTAAAAAAATTTTATTACATGTTTTAGGCCAGGAGACAGTCATGTGAAACTGGCCATGTGGAGTTTATTTTAATTTTGATCACTTGACATTGTAGCCAGCTTTTTCATTCATGCCTTCTAAGAACCATAACTTTGTTTTTACTTTATTTTTGTTTTGTCATATGAGAGCATATTTTTTGTCAGACAAATTCTATATTTTTATGTATTAACTAGAGATGAGCGAGCACCAAAATGCTCGGGTGCTCGTTACTCGGGACGAAATTATCGCGATGCTCGAGGGTTCGTTTCGAGTAACGAACCCCATTGAAGTCCATGGGCGACCCGAGCATTTTTGTATATCGCCGATGCTCGCTAAGGTTTTCATTTGTGAAAATCTGCGCAATTCAAGAAAGTGATGGGAACGACACAGAAACGGATAGGGCAGGCAAGGGCCACATGTTGGGCTGCATCTCCAGTTCCCAGGTCCCACTATTAAGCCACAATAGCGGCAAGAGTGGGGCCCCCACCCTCCCAACAACTTTTACTTCTGAAAAGCCCTCATTAGCAATGCATACCTTAGCTAAGCACCACACTACCTCCAACAAAGCACAATCACTGCCTGCATGACACTCCGCTGCCACTTCTCCTGGGTTACATGCTGCCCAAACCCCCCCCCCCCCCCACGACCCAGTGTCCACAGCGCACACCAAACTGTCCCTGCCCAGCCTTCAGCTGCCCTCATACCACGCCACCCTCATGTCTATTTATAAGTGCGTCTGCCATGAGGAAAAGCAGGCACACACTGCAGAGGGTTGGCATGGCTAGGCAGCGACCCTCTTTAAAAGGGGCGGGGTGATAGTCCACAATGCTGTACAGAAGCAATGAGAAATCCAATGCTGTGCCACCTCCATCTGGAGCTGCACACATGGGCATACCAATGGGGAACCTATGTGCCACACACTATTCATTCTGTCAAGGTGTCTGCATGCCCCAGTCAGACCGTGGTTTTTTATAAATAGTCACAGGCAGGTACAACTCCACAATGAGAATTCTGTGTGCACCCACAGCATGGGTGGCTCCCTGGAACCCACCGGCGGTACATAAATGTATCCCATTGCAGTGCCCAACACTGCTGATGTAACGTCAGCTGTAATGCAGGTGGGCTAAAAATTCATTTGATTACACTGTAGGCGAGGGCCCCAAAAATTGGTGTACCAACAGTACTAATGTACCTGAGAAAAATTGCCCATGCCCAACCAAGAGGGCAGGTGAAACCCATTAATCGCTTTGGTTAATGTGGCTTAATTGGTAACTAGGCCTGGAGGCAGCCCAGTTAAAATAAAAATTGGTTGAGGTGAAAGTTTCAACGCTTTAATGAGCATTGAAACGTATAAAAATTGTTTACAAAAATTATATGACTGAGCCTTGTGGGCCTAAGAAAAATTGCCCGTTCGACGTGATTATGTCAGGTTTCAGGAGGAGGAGGAGGAATATTATACACAGATTGATGAAGCAAAAATGTCCCCGTTTTTAATGGGGATAGAGAACGATGCTTCCATCCGCGGGTGCAGCCTACGTATTGCTTAGGTATCGCTGCTGTCTGCTGGTGGAGAAGAGAAGTCTGGGGAAATCCAGGCTTTGTTCATCTTGATGAGTGTAAGCCTGTCGGCACTGTCGGTTGACAGGCGGGTACGCTTACCTGTGATGATTCCCCCAGCCGCACTAAACACCCTCTCTGACAATACGCTAGCCGCAGGACAAGCAAGCACCTCCAGGGCATACAGTGCGAGTTCAGGCCACGTGTCCAGCTTCGACACCCAGTAGTTGTAGGGGGCAGAGGCGTCACGGAGGACGGTCGTGCGATCGGCTACGTACTCCCTCACCATCCTTTTACAGTGCTCCCGCCGACTCAGCCTTGACTGGGGAGCGGTGACACAGTCTTGCTGGGGAGCCATAAAGCTGTCAAGGGGCTTAGAGAGTGTTCCCCTGCCTGTGCTGTACATGCTGCCTGATCTCCGCGCCTCCCCTGCTACCTGGCCCTCGGAACTGCGCCTTCGGCCACTAGCGCTGTCGGATGGGAAGTTTACCATCAGTTTGTCCGCCAAGGTCCTGTGGTATAGCATCACTCTCGAACCCCTTTCCTCTTCGGGTATGAGAGTGGAAAGGTTCTCCTTATACCGTGGGTCGAGCAGTGTGTACACCCAGTAATCCGTAGTGGCCAGAATGCGTGTAACGCGAGGGTCACGAGAAAGGCATCCTAACATGAAGTCAGCCATGTGTGCCAGGGTACCTGTACGCAACACATGGCTGTCCTCACTAGGAAGATCACTTTCAGGATCCTCCTCCTCCTCCTCCTCCTCCTCCTCAGGCCATACACGCTGAAAGGATGACAGGCAAGCAGCATGTGTACCCTCAGCAGTGGGCCAAGCTGTCTCTTCCCCCTCCTCCCCATCCTCCTCATGCTCCTCCTCCTCCTCAACGCGCTGAGATATAGACAGGAGGGTGCTCTGACTATCCAGCAACATACTGTCTTCCCCCGCCTCCGTTTCCGAGCGCAAAGCGTCTGCCTTTATGCATTGCAGGGAACTTCTCAAGAGGCATAGCAGAGGAATGGTGATGCTAATGATTGCAGCATCGCCGCTCACCATCTGGGTAGACTCCTCAAAGTTTCCAAGGACTTGGCAGATGTCTGCCAACCAGGCCCACTCTTCTGTAAAGTATTGAGGAGGCTGACTCCCACTGCGCCGCCCATGTTGGAGTTGGTATTGCACTATAGCTCTACGCTGCTCATAGAGCCTGGCCAACATGTGAGCGTAGAGTTCCACCGTGTGGGCACGTCACACAGCAGTCGGTGCACTGGCAGATTAAACCGATGTTGCAGGGTGCGCAGGGTGGCAGCGTCCGTGTGGGAGTTGCGGAAATGTGCGCAGAGCCGGCGCACCTTTCCGAGCAGGTCTGACAAGCATGGGTAGCTTTTCAGAAAGCGCTGAACCACCAAATTAAAGACGTGGGCCAGGCATGGCACGTGCGTGAGGCTGCCAAGCTGCAGAGCCGCCACCAGGTTATGGCCATTGTCACACACGACCATGCCCAGTTGGAGGCTCAGCGGCGCAAGCCAGCGGTCGGTCTGCTCTGTCAGACCCTCCAGCAGTTCGTGGGCCGTGTGCCTCTTCTCTCCTAAGCTGAGTAGTTTCAGCACGGCCTGCTGACGCTTGCCCACCGCTGTGCTGCCACGACGCGCGACACCGACTGCTGGCGACGTGCTGCTGCTGCTGACACATCTTGATTGCGAGACAGAGGTTGCATTGGAGGAGGAGGAGGAGGGTGGTTTAGTGGAGGAAGCATACACCGCCGCAGATACCAGCACCGAGCTGGGGCCCGCAATTCTGGGGGTGGGTAGGACGTGAGCGGTCCCAGGCTCTGACTCTGTCCCAGCCTCCACTAAATTCACCCAATGTGCCGTCAGGGAGATATAGTGGCCCTGCCCGCCTGTGCTTGTCCACGTGCCCGTTGTTAAGTGGACCTTGCCAGTAACCGCGTTGGTGAGGACGTGTACAATGTTGCGGGAGACGTGGTCGTGCAGGGCTGGGACAGCACATCGGGAAAAGTAGTGGCGACTGGGAACTGAGTAGCGCGGGGCCGCCGCCGCCATCATACTTTTGAAAGACTCCGTTTCCACAACCCTATACGGCAACATCTCCAGGCTGATAAATTTGGCTATGTGCACGTTTAACGCTTGAGCGTGCGGGTGCGTGGCGGCGTACTTGCGCTTGCACTCAAACACTTGCGCTAGCGACGGCTGGACGGTGCGCTGACAGACATTGGTGGATGGGGCCGAGGACAGCGGAGGTGAGGGTGTGGGTGCAGGCCAGGAGACGGTAGTGCCTGTGCCCTGAGAGGGGGGTTGGATCTCAGTGGCAGGTTGGGGCACAGGGGGAGAGGCAGCGGTGCAAACCGGAGGCGGTGAACGGCCTTCGTCCCACCTTGTGGGGTGCTTGGCCATCATATGTCTGCGCATGCTGGTGGTGGTGAGGCTGGTGGTGGTGGCTCCCCGGCTGATCTTGGCGCGACAAAGGTTGCACACCACAGTTCGTCGGTCGTCTGCACTCTCAGTGAAAAACTGCCAGACATTTAAGCACCTCGGCCTCTGCAGGGTGGCATGGCGCGAGGGGGTGCTTTGGGAAACAGTTGGTGGATTATTCGGTCTGGACACCGCACTGCCTCTTGCAACCTGTCCTGCTGCTGTCCTTGCCTCCCCCTCTGAAGACCTGTCCTCAGTAGGCGTAGCAAACCAGGTGGGGTCAGTCACCTCATTGTCCTGCTGCTCTTCCTCCGAATCCTCTGTGCGCTCCTCCCTCGGACTTACTGCCCTTACTACTACCTCACTGATAGACAACTGTGTCTCAACGTCATCGTCCTCCTCACCCACTGAAAGGTCTTGAGACAGTTGCCGGAAGTCCCCAGCCTCATCCCCCGGACCCCGTGAACTTTCCAATGGTTGGGCATCAGTCACGATAAACTCCTCCGGTGGGAGAGGAACCACTGCTGCCCAATCTGAGCAGGGGCCCGAGAACAGTTCCTGGGAGTCTGCCCACTCCCCAGAATGTGTCATTGTAATGGAGTGAGGAGGCTGGGAGGAAGGAGGAGCAGCAGCCAGAGGATTCTGAGTTGCAGCAGTGGACGGCGCAGAACTGTGGGTGGACGAGAGATTGCTGGATGCACTTTCTGCCATCCACGACAGGACCTGCTCACACTGCTCATTTTCTAATAAAGGTCTACCGCGTGGACCCATTAATTGTGCGATGAATGTGGGGATGCCAGAAACGTGCCTCTCTCCTAATCCCGCAGCAGTTGGCTGCGATACACCTGGATCAGGAGCTCGGCCTGTGCCCACACCCTGACTTGAGCCTCCGCGTCCTCGGCCGCGTCCACGTCCTCTAGGCCTACCCCTACCCCTCAGCATGCTGTATTACCAGTAATGCAGAAACAGAACGCTGTAATTAAATGTGCCGCTTATTGGCCTGTGGTTGGAGGCTGAGTTCGCTTACGGAACACCAGGAAATAATTTTGCGCAAGCCTGCTGTAACACTTAGATGGCTGCGTATGAATTTGGAGAACTACTACACCCAGCAGAGACCCAGAACACTGAGGACAGTCACAGGCAGCCCAAATAGATTTTTTTCCCCAAATGTTTTTGCAAAGGCCCACTGCCTATATTCAATCAATATGTCTTCTGTCCCTGCCTCACCGCTACTGGCCCTGGAGTATGTCAAAGAACTGCAGAGTGTTGCACTGTGGACTGCAATACAGCGGTGATTTAACAGCCCAGACAGAGCCAGGAAATAATTTTGTGCAAGCCTGCTGTAACACTTAGCTGGCTGCGTATGAATTTGGAGAACTACTACACCCAGCAGAGACCCAGAACACTGAGGACATTCACAGGCACCCCAAATAGATTTTTTTCCCCAAATGTTTTTGCAAAGGCCCACTGCCTATATTCAATCAATATGTCTTCTGTCCCTGCCTCACCGCTACTGGCCCTGGAGTATGTCAAAGAACTGCAGAGTGTTGCACTGTGGACTGCAATACAGCGGTGATTTAACAGCCCAGACAGAGCCAGAAAATAATTTTGCGCAAGCCTGCTGTAACACTTAGCTGGCTGCGTATGAATTTGGAGAACTACTA
Source organism: Eleutherodactylus coqui (assembly GCF_035609145.1). Classification (NCBI taxonomy): domain Eukaryota; kingdom Metazoa; phylum Chordata; class Amphibia; order Anura; family Eleutherodactylidae; genus Eleutherodactylus; species Eleutherodactylus coqui. The sequence goes on from NC_089840.1 coordinate 166,949,188, forward strand.
CACCCAGCAGAGACCCAGAACACTGAGAACAGTCACAGGCAGCCCAAATAGATTTTTTTCCCCAAATGTTTTTGCAAAGGCCCACTGCCTATATTCAATCAATATGTCTTCTGTCCCTGCCTCACCGCTACTGGCCCTGGAGTATGTCAAAGAACTGCAGAGTGCTGCACTGTGGACTGCAATACAGCGGTGATTTAACAGCCCAGACAGAGCCAGGAAATAATTTTGTGCAAGCCTGCTGTAACACTTAGCTGGCTGCGTATGAATTTGGAGAACTACTACACCCAGCAGAGACCCAGAACACTGAGGACAGTCACAGGCAGCCCAAATAGATTTTTTTCCCCAAATGTTTTTGCAAAGGCCCACTGCCTATATTCAATCAATATGTCTTCTGTCCCTGCCTCACCACCACTTCTGGCACTGGAGTATTACTGCAGGGCGCAATGCTCTGCACGGCCGATATACCAAAAAAAAAAAATGTGCAACACTGCAAAAAGCAGCCTCCACAGTACTGCACATGGTTAGATGTGGCCCTAAGAAGGACCGTTGGGGTTCTTGAAGCCTAAAATACTCCTAACACTCTCCCTATAGCAGCTCCACCAAGATAGCACTTTCCCTCCTCTATGTCAGAACGCATCTGTGGCGAGCCGCGGGAGGGGCCGATTTTTATACTCGGGTGACACCTGATCTCGCCAGCCACTCACTGCAGGGGGGTGGTATAGGGCTTGAACGTCGCAGGGGGAAGTTGTAGTGGCTTCCTTGTCTTTCTATTGGCCAGAAAAGCGCGCTAACGCCTCAGAGATGAAAGTGAAAGTAACCCGAACATCGCGTGGTACTCGTCACGAGTAACGAGCATCTCGAACACGCTAATACTCGAACGAGTATCAAGCTCGGACGAGTACGTTCGCTCATCTCTAGTATTAACTTTTTTTTTGTCTTTCAAATATATTTTTTTATAGTAAAATAGTTGTATGCTTATTTCCTGTGGGACGGAGCTTTTTAGTGGGATTTTGAGAAACATATAAAGAATTGGATAACTTTTAGCATTTTCTTTAGACATGAACAATATAGATCTCTCCCCCACATCATGTAAATGCATACTATTTTCTCTCTCCGACCAATATGTTTCCCCCTACATCATATATTTTTGATCACAGTTTGTCTTCTCGTCCCAGTAATTTCTTTCTCCTTCACATTATATAATATCTCTATCAGTTCCCCCCAGTATATAAAGTGTATATCAAACCCCCCAGTGTGCATCTCTCCCCGAGTATACATTCTTCCTACCAGTATTATTTGTCTCCTCAATATTTCTCCCACAATATGTCACCATTCCCCGTATATCTCTCTCCCTCCAGTGTGTATATGTATATAATGAAACCCCACTTCTGCCCATAGGGGGCAGCTCTGACCCTTCAGTTGGCGCTCTCGACACACAGCAGGGCTCAGTGATCGGCTGTTCTTTATTCATATGTACACTGTACAAAATCAACTGTATTTAAATTGACACGATTGCCAAAAAAATTAAAATCGTAATTTTTTCCTTCTACCTTGCTTGGATTAATTCAAATACTGTGGAGTCAAAATACGCAGTACACCCCTAGTTGAATTCGACAAGGGGTCTAGTTTTCAAAATGGAGTCATTTGTGGGGGTTCTCTATCGTTTTGGCCGCTCAAGGCTGCTTCTTTTGGTTTGGGCCCCGTTGTGCATACACACATTATATTAGGGCCACAATGGGTATGTTTCTGTAGACAAACAGGGGTATCCATTTTGGGGTGTAAATCCTCATTTTCATGTGCACTATAGAAAAAAAGCCTGCCTTTAAAATGACGTATTTGCAAAAATATGAAATTTTATTTTTTTCCCCTCTAAACTGCATTAATTCCTGAAAATAAAACTGTGGGTTGAAATACTCATGACCCCCCTTAGTGAATACATTAACCCCTTCACGACCAAGGACGTACCAGTATGTCCTGTGGCCGCGGGGTATGTTGGAAAAGAGGTTACGATGCAAAAGTATTGGCGCCCTGTGTCAATTACCAAATCTGATTCTCTAACTTCCCAATGTCTTACAAACATGAAACTTGGGATGATTATTCTTTAGGTCCTAAATAGGAAAAATAAAGGGGTCACAACTCTAAAATTCAATGCTATTATTAGATGTACCAAATCTAATTCTCTAACTTCCCGATGTCCAGCAAACATGACATTTGGTACAAGCCTTCTTTAGGTGCTAAATAGGAAAAGTAAAGGGGTCACAACTTGATTATTCAATGTTAAGTGCAAAAGTATTGCCACTCCAATGTAATGGAACTTCCTGGTGTCGCACAAACATGAAATTTGGCACGACTAGTCCTTAGGTCCTAAACAGAAAAAGTAAAGGAGTCACAACTCGTGGGAGATTTTTTCTGGGCCCTAATCCCAATGGCAAGTATACAAAAATATGCCAGTTACATCTTCTCAGTCAGCCTTATTGATAAATAGGGACATCAGGGCGTCTCAGTACAGGAAACAATCCCTAAATGTTGTCCTGGTAATTCCCTATCCATTCCATTGTGTTTCTCTTCTGACGCACTCCAGTTGGCCTCAGTGGAGAACTGAGAAGTCTTTAGGCTCTTGTCATTTCTACTAGAAAACAATGAAGAGGATAACAGAGGCCTAAGGACAGGCCATCAATCTTAGTGTCCCAGAAAACCTCTTTGAAAATCTGAAGTCGATACCTCAGCAGTATAAGAAATAGCAATGAATCACAGCACAGGTTTCAGTATACCTCAGCAGTATAAGAAATAGCAACCAATCACAGCACAGCTTTCATGGTACCTCAGCAGTATAAGAAATAGCAACCAATCACATTGCAGCTTTCATGTTACCTCAGCAGTATAATATATAACAACCAATCACAGCACAGCTTTCATGTTACCTCAGCAGTATAATATATAGCAACCAATCACAGCACAGCTTTCATGTAACCTCAGTAGTATAAGGAATAGCAACCAATCACGGTACAGCTTTCATGTTACCTCAGCAGTATAAGGAATAGCAACCAATCACAGCACAGCTTTCATGGTACCTCAGCAGTATAAGAAATAGCAACCAATCACATTGCAGCTTTCATGTTACCTCAGCAGTATAATATATAGCAACCAATCACAGCACAGCTTTCATGTTACCTCAGCAGTATAAGAAATATCAACCAATCACAGTGCAGCTTTCATGTTACCTCAGCAGTATAAGGAATAGCAACCAATCACAGTACAGCTTTCATGCTACCTCAGCAGTATAAGGAATAGCAACCAATCACAGAGCAGTTTTTATGTGACCTGAGCGATATAAGAAATAGCAACGAATCACAGCGCAGCTTTAAATGTTACCTCAGCAGTATAAGAAATAGCAACCAATCACAGCACAGTTTTCATGTGACCTGAGCGATATAAGGAATAGCAACGAATCACAGCGCAGCGTTTATGCTACTTAAGCGGTTAAAGAAATAGCAACCAATCACAGCACAGCTTTCAAGTTACCTCAGTGGTATAAGAAATAACAACCAATCACAGCACAGCTTTCATGTTACTTCAGCAGTTTAAGGAATAGCAACCAATAACAGTGCAGCTTTCATGTTACCTCAGCAGTATAAGAAATAGCAACCAATCACAGCGCAGCTTCCCTATTACCTCAGCGGTATAAAAAATAGCAACCAATCACAGTGCAGCTTTCATGTTACCTCAGCAGTATAAGAAATAGCAACCAATCGCAGCGCAGCGTTTATGCTACTTCAGCGGTTAAAGAAATAACAACCAATCACAGCACAGCTTTCAAGTTACCTCAGCGGTATAATATATAACAACCAATCACAGCACAGCTTTCATGTTACCTCAGCAGTATAAGAAATAGCAACCAATCACAGCACAGCTTTCATGTAACCTCAGCAGTATCATATATAGCAACCAATCACAGCACAGCTTTCATGTTACCTCAGCAGTATAATATATAGCAACCAATAACAGCACAGCTTTCAAGTTACCTCAGCAGTATAATATATAACAACCAATCACAGCACAGCTTTCATGTTACCTCAGCAGTATAAGGAATAGCAACCAATCACAGAGCAGTTTTTATGTGACCTGAGCGATATAAAAAATAGCAACGAATCACAGCGCAGCTTTAAATGTTACCTCAGCAGTATAAGAAATAGCAACCAATCACAGCGCAGTTTTCATGTGACCTGAGCGATATAAGGAATAGCAACGAATCACAGCGCAGCGTTTATGCTACTTAAGCGGTTAAAGAAATAGCAACCAATCACAGCACAGCTTTCAAGTTACCTCAGTGGTATAAGAAATAACAACCAATCACAGCACATCTTTCATGTTACTTCAGCAGTTTAAGGAATAGCAACCAATAACAGTGCAGCTTTCATGTTACCTCAGCAGTATAAGAAATAGCAACCAATCACAGCGCAGCTTCCCTATTACCTCAGCGGTATAAAAAATAGCAACCAATCACAGTGCAGCTTTCATGTTACCTCAGCAGTATAAGAAATAGCAACCAATCGCAGCGCAGCGTTTATGCTACTTCAGCGGTTAAAGAAATAACAACCAATCACAGCACAGCTTTCAAGTTACCTCAGCGGTATAATATATAACAACCAATCACAGCACAGCTTTCATGTTACCTCAGCAGTATAAGAAATAGCAACCAATCACAGCACAGCTTTCATGTAACCTCAGCAGAATCATATATAGCAATCATTCACAGCACAGCTTTCATGTTACCTCAGCATTCTCAATATCCAGCAATTGCATTTGATCAAACTCACTGTGAATGTCATTGCATTTGTTTGCCCCACAGAGAATATTAGATCTGTGCTTGTGGTGGAGGGGGAATCTCAGCTCAGAATGTGAAAGCATTACTTTACTGCCTGAACTGTAATCCTATGAAACCAAGCTTGGTCGTGGCTGTGGTAGATGTGAGGAGAGTAGGGATGAGCGAGCATACTCGTCCGAGCTTGATGCTCGTTCGAGTATTAGGCTGTTCGAGATGCTCGTTACTCGAGACGAGCACCACGCAATGTTCGAGTTACTTTCACTTTCATCTCTGAGAAATTTGCGCGCTTTTCTGGCCAATAGAAAGACATGGAAGGCATTACAGCTTCATCCTGGGATGTTCCAGCCCTATACCACCCCCCTGCAGTGAGTGGCTGGGGAGATCAGATGACACCCGAGTATTTAAATCTTCCGCGCCCGCGGCTCGCCACAGATGCATGCTGACATAGATCAGGGACAGTGCTGCTGATGCTGCTGCTGTTATAGGGAGAGGGTTAGGTGTTATTTTAGTCTTCAAGAACCCCAACGGTCCTTCTTAGGGCCACATCTGACCGTGTGCAGTACTGTTGAGGCTGCTTTTAGCAGTGTTGCACAATTATTTTTTTTTTGTATATCGGGCGTGCAGACCATAGCGTCCTCAGTCTGCAGTCATTTTACTCAGTATAGGGGCAGTACTGGTGAGGCAGGGACAGTGGGAAAGGTGAAAGAGATATACTGGCTATATAGGCAGTGGGCTTTTTCCCAAAAACTTCCAAAGAATACAATATTAGGCCTGCCTGTCACTGCCTTCAGTTTACTGCGTCTCTGCTGGGGGTAGTAATTGTTGAATTAATACCCAGCCGTGCGCATAATTGTTGCCTGCCTCTGCAGTGCGTTACGTACGCGAAGTCAGCCTCCAACAGGGAAATCGAAATACAGTGTATATCACAGGCAGTGGGCTTTTTCCCAAAAAGTTCCAAAAAATACAATATTAGGCCTGCCTGTCACTGCCTTCAGTTTACTGCGTGTCTGCTGGGGGTAGTAGTTGTTGAATTAATACCCAGCCATGTGCATAATTGTTGCCTGCCTCTGCAGTGCGTTACGTACGCGAAGTCAGCCTCCAACAGGGCAATCGAAATACAGTGCATATAACAGGCAGTGGGCTTTTTAAAAAAAATACAATATTAAGCCTGCCTGTCACTGCCTTCAGTTTACTGCGTCTCTGCTGAGGGTAGTAGTTGTTGAATTAATACCCAGCCTTGCGCATAATTGTTGCCTGCCTCTGCAGTGCGTTACGTACGCGAAGTCAGCCTCCAAGAGGGCAATCGAAATACAGTGCATATCACAGGCAGCGTGGTTGTTCCCACAAAGTTTAAAAATATACAAAATTTGGCCTGCCTGTCAGTGCCTTCCGTTTACAGTGTCTCTGCTGGGGGTAGTAGTTGGTGAATTAATACCCAGCCTTGCGCATAATTGTTGCCTGCCTCTGCAGTGCGTTACGTACGCGAAGTCAGCCTCCAACAGGGCAATCGAAATACAGTGCATATCACAGGCAGTGGGCTTTTTCCCAAAAAGTTGAAAAAAATACAATAATAGGCCTGCCTGTCACTGCCTTCAGTTTACTGCGTCTCTGCTGGGGGTAGTAGTTGTTAAATTAATACCCAGCCTTGCGCATAATTGTTGCCTGCTCTGCAGTGCGTTACATACGCGAAGTCAGCCTCCAACAGGGCAATCGAAATACAGTGCATATCACAGGCAGTGGGCTTTTTCCCAAAAAGTTCAAAAAAATACAATATTAGGCCTGCCTGTCACTGCCTTCAGTTTACTGCGTCTCTGCTGGGGGTAGTAGTTGTTGAATTAATACCCAGCCTTGCGCATAATTGTTGCCTGCCTCTGCAGTGCGTTACGTACGCGAAGTCAGCCTCCAAGAGGGCAATCGAAATACAGTGCATATCACAGGCAGTGGGCTTTTTCCCACAAAGTTTAAAAATATACAAAATTTGGCCTGCCTGTCAGTGCCTTCCGTTTACAGCGTCTCTGCTGGGGGTAGTAGTTGGTGAATTAATACCCAGCCTTGCGCATAATTGTTGCCTGCCTCTGCAGTGCGTTACGTAAGCGAAGTCAGCCTCCAACCACAGGCCAATAAGCGGCACATTTAATTACAGCGTTCTGTTTCTGCTAATCTCGTAATACACAATGCTGAGGGATAGGGGTAGGCCTAGAGGACGTGGACGGGGCGAGGACGCGGAGGCCCAAGTCAGGGTGTGGGCACAGGCCGAGCTCCTGGTCCAGGTGTATCGCAGCCGACTGCTGCGGGATTAGGAGAGAGGCAAGTTTCAGGGGTCCCCAGATTCATCTCACAATTAATGGGTCCACGCGGTAGACCTTTATTAGAAAATGAGCAGTGTGAGAAGGTCCTGTCGTGGATGGCAGAAAGTGCATCCAGCAATCTATCGACCACCCAGTCTTCTACGCCGTCCACAGCTGCAACTCTGAATCCTCTGGCTGCTGCTCCTCCTTCCTCCCAGCCTCCTCACTCCATGAAAATGACACATTCTGAGGAGCAGGCAGACTCCCAGGAACTGTTCTCGGGCCCCTGCCCAGATTGGGCAGCAATGGTTCCTCTCCCACCAGAGGAGTTTATCATGACGATGCCCAACCTTTGGAAAGTTCCCGGGGTCCGGGGGATGAGGCTGGGGACTTCCGGCAACTGTCTCAAGAGCTTTCAGTGGGTGAGGAGGACGATGACGATGAGACACAGTTGTCTATCAGTGAGGTAGTAGTAAGGGCAGTAAGTCCGAGGCAGGAGCGCACAGAGGATTCAGAGGAAGAGCAGCTGGACGATGAGGTGACTGACCCCACCTGGTTTGCTAAGCCTACTGAGAACAGGTCTTCAGAGGGGGAGGCAAGCGCACCAGCAGGGCAGGTTGGAAGAGGCAGTGCAGTGGCCAGGGGTAGAGGCAGGTCCAGACCGAATAATCCACCAATTGTTTCCCAAAGCGCCCCCTCGCGCCATGCCACCCTGCAGAGGCCGAGGTGCTCAAAGGTGTGGCAGTTCTTCACTGAGAGTGCAGACGACCGACGAACTGTGGTGTGCAAGGCTTGTCGCGCCAAGATCAGCCGGGGAGCCACCACCAGCATGTGCAGGCATATGATGGCCAAGCACCCCACAAGGTGGGACGAAGGCCGTTCACCGCCTCCGGTTTGCACCACTGCCTCTCCCCCTGTGCCCCAACCTGCCACTGAGATCCAACCCCCCTCTCAGGACACAGGCACGACCATCTCCCGGCCTGCACCCTCACGCTCACCTCCGCTGTCCTCGGCCCCATCCAGCCGTCGCTAGCGCAACTGTTTGAACGCAAGCGCATGTACGCCGCCATGCACCCGCACGCTCAAGCGTTAAACGTGCACATAGCCAAATTGATCAGCCTGGAGATCCTGAAAGTGATCTTCCTAGTGAGGACAGCCATGTGTTGCGTACAGTTACCCTGGCACACATGGCGGACTTCATGTTAGAATGCCTTTCTCGTGACCCTCGCGTTACACGCATTCTGGCCACTACAGATTACTGGGTGTACACACGACCCACGGTATAAGGAGAACCTTTCCACTCTCATACCCGAAGAGGAAAGGGGTTCGAGAGTGATGCTATACCACAGGACCCTGGCGGACAAACTGATGGTAAAATTCCCATCCGACAGCGCTAGTGGCAGAAGGCGCAGTTCCGAGGGCCAGGTAGCAGGGGAGGCGCGGAGATCAGGCAGCATGTACAGCGCAGGCAGGGGAACACTCTCCAAGGCCTTTGCCAGCTTTATAGCTCCCCAGCAAGACTGTGTCACCGCTCCCTAGTCAAGGCTGAGTTGGCGGGAGCACTGTTAAAAGGATGGTGAGGGAGTACGTAACTGATCGCACGACCGTCCTCCGTGACGCCTCTGCTCCCTACAACTACTGGGTGTCGAAGCTGGACACGTGGCCTGAACTCGCGCTGTATGCCCTGGAGGTGCTTGCTTGTCCTGCGGCTAGCGTCTTGTCAGAGAGGGTGTTTAGTGCGGCTGGGGGAATCATCACGGATAAGTGTACCCGCCTGTCAACTGACAGTGCCGACAGGCTTACACTCATAAAGATGAACAAAGCCTGGATTTCCCCAGACTTCTCTTCTCCACCAGCGGACAGCAGCGGTACCTAAACAATACGTAGGCTGCACCCGCGGATGGAAGCATCGTTCTCTATCACCATAAAAAACGGGGACCTTTTAGCTTCATCAATCTGTGTATTATATTCATCCTCCTCCTCCTGCTCCTCCTCCTGAAACCTCACGTAATTACGCCGAACGGGCAATTTTTCTTAGGCCCACAAGGCTCAGTCATATGACTTTTGTAAACAATGTTTCTACGTTTCAATTCTCATTAAAGCGTTGAAACTTGCACCTGAACCAATTTTTATTTTAACTGGGCTGCCTCCAGGCCTCGTTACAAATGAAGCCACATTAACCAAAGCGATTAATGGGTTTCACCTGCCCTCTTGGTTGAGCATGGGCAATTTTTATGAGGTACATTAATACTGTTGGCACACCAATTTTTTGGGGCCCTCGCCTACAGTCTAATCCTAGTAATTTTTATGGGCTTCGCCTGCACTCATGCTACAGTAAGGTGTGTGGGGTTGGCCCACACTTTTGCTACATAAATGTAACTGGGGTCTTGTCTATACTGCAACTACTGAAATGTGAAAGAGACTGTTATCTCCCTAAACTGCTGCAACGGGAATGTTACTGTGGCCTGTCTTGACTGCTACTACTACTGAAATGGAACTAATACTGTGCTCCCCCTATACTGCTGCTTCGGAATTGTTTCTGGGGCCTGTCTTGACTGCTACTACTACTGAAATGGAACTAATACTGTGCTCCCCCCATACTGCTGCTTCGGAATTGTTACTGGGGCCTGTCTTGACTGCTACTATTACTGAAATGGAACTAAGACTGTGCTCCGCCTATACTGCTGCTTCGGAATTGTTACTGGGGCCTGTCTGGACTGCTACTACTACTGAAATGGAACTAATACTGTGCTCCCCCTATAATGCTGCTAGTGATATGTTACTGGGGCCTGTTCCTAATGCTACCGCTGAAATATTACTAATTCTGTGCTCTGCCTATACCGCTGCTAGTGCTATGTCACTGGGGTGTGGAAACGGAGGCTTCCCAAAGACATGATGGTGGCGAGGCCATTTCCCACCAATGCGGTTACTGTTAAGGTGCATATAAGCACGGACACGTGGGGAGGACACGTAGTGCCTCAAAAACATCCCCCTCCTCCAACAATGAAAACATTCTTGCCAAATACCTTTGCATTGGTCCGTCTGGTGGCAGTCCAAGAATTTACCCTTTACCGACACAACAAGAGAGCTCCCCCTGGCCCACTTAACCCTGGCCACCTTCCGAAAACCAACTAAATAAAACCGCGCTACTAGGTCCGCAGTCGCCACCACATTACCACCAACGCGGTTACTGTTAAGGTACATATTACCACTCTGACTGAGGCATGCACTGTGGGCCGAAGCACACCTGTATTGTATGTGACGTTAGCTCTGCTGAGCAGGGCACTGCAATGGGATACATTTATGTACCGCCGATGGGTTCCAGGGAGCCACCCATGCTGTGGGTCCACAGGGACTTCAGATTAGGGATTTGTACCTGCCAGTGTCTATGTATTAAAAACCCCGGTCAGACTGGGGCATGCAGTGTGGGTCAAAGACCACCTGCATTTAATCGGATGTTACCTCAGCTGTGCTGGTCAGTGCAATGGGATATATTTATGTACCGCCGGTGGCTTCCTGGCACCCACCTATGCTGTCGGTCCACACGGAGTTGTAACTGCATGTGTCTACTTATAAAGAACCCCAGTCTGACTGGGGCATGCAGTGTGGGCCGAAGCCCACCTGCATTAAACCTGACGTTACCTCAGCTGTGCTGGGCACTGCAATGGGATTTATATATGTACCGCCAGTGGGGTCCAGGGAGCCACCCATGCTGTTGGTCCACACGGACTTCACAATAGGGAGTTGTACCTGCCTGTGTCTACTTATAAAAAACCCCAGTCTGACTGGGGCATGCAGTGTGGGCCGAAGCCCAGCTGCATTACAGCTGACGTTAGCTTTGCTGTCCAGGGCACTGCAATGGGATATATTTATGTACCGTCGGTGGCTTCCTGGGTCCCACCTATGCTGTCGGTCCACACGGAGTTGTAACTGCATGTGTCTACTTATAAAGAACCCCAGTCTGACTGGGGCATGCAGTGTGGGCCGAAGCCCACCTACATTAAACCTTAAGTTACCTCAGCTGTGCTGGGCACTGCAATAGGATTTGTTTATGTACCGCCGGTGGGTTCCAGGGAGCCACCCATGCTGTCGGTGCACACGGAATTCCCATTGCAGAGTTGTACCTGCCTGTGACTATTTATAAAAACCCCGGTCTGACTGGGGCATGCAGTGTGGGCCGAAGCCCACCTGTATTTAATCTGACGTTAGCTCTACTATCCGGGGCACTGCATTGGGACAAACTACAGGAGCAATACAGCGCTAATGAGACGTGCACAGCTACGCTAGCATTTGAGTCCGCTGTAGGCCCGCGATTGCTGATGGTTTGTGCAGAGGCCTATGTCCTGGGTGCAGTGAAAGTCCGCTTCCTGCCTAGGATTGCTGAAGCTGGGGGCCGAGGCCTATGTCGTGGCCGCGGTGCAAGTCTGCCATGTTTGGCCGGTCAGATCAATTTTTGGTTCATGTCTTGGGTTTCCTAGGACCCACCTATGCTGTTGGTGCAAACTTAGCTCCCATCGCAGTGTTTGACCTGTCTGGCACAAAGACACTGACTGACTTGGGTAGGGGGCAGAGCGCAGACGGCTTTCTTCTTGCAGTGTGGATTGAGCTATGAGACACCTTGACAGAATGAATAGTGTGTGGCACATGGGTTCCCCATTGCTATGCCCACGTGTGCAGCTCCTGATGGAGGTGGCACAGGATTGGATTTCTCATTGCTTCTGTACAGCATTGTGGACTATCGCCCCGCCCCTTTTAAAGAGGGTCGCTGCCTGGCCCTGCCAACCCTCTGCAGTGTGTGCCTGCGGTTCCTCCTCATGGCAGACGCACTTATAAATAGACATGAGGGTGGTGTGGCTATGAGGCCAGCGTGTGGCATGAGGGCAGCTGAAGGCTACGCAGGGACACTTTGGTGTGCGCTGTCGACACTGGGTTGTGCGGGAGGGGGGCGGGGTTGGGCAGCATGTAACCCAGGAGAAGTGGCAGCGGAGTGTCATGCAGGCAGTGATTGTGCTTTGTTGGAGGTAGTGTGGTGCTTAGCTAAGGTATGCCTTGCTAATGAGGGTTTTTCAGAAGTAAAAATTGTTGGGAAGGGGGGGCACTCTTGCCGCTATTGTGGCTGAATAGTGGGACCTGGGAACTTGAGATGCAGCCCAACATGTAGCCCCTCGCCTGCCCTATCCGTTTCTGTGTCGTTCCCATCACTTTCTTGAATTTCCCAGATTTTCTCAAATGAAAACCTTAGCGAGCATCGGCGATATACAAAAATGCTCGTGTCGCCCTTTGACTTCAATGGGGTTCGTTACTCGAAACGAACCCTTGAGCATCGCGAAAAGTTTGACTCGAGTAACGAGCACCCGAGCATTTTGGTGCTCGCTCATCTCTAGAGGAGAGGTTAGACAACTTCCACGGGACCCCCTATAGACGGTTACTGGTGATAATGTAGATGGCTGATCCACACGTTATCAGAAGTGGTCAAGAAGAATTTATTCTGCTTTATGACAAATTGTTTTATACCAACTGGTTTTTGCCTTCCTATAAAAGGTTAAACTGGATGGACTATTTTACAACCCGCTATTAATCTACTGCATCATGGTTGGAGGTTGGTACAACATTGTATTTATATAGATATTTATCCTAATATTCTTTTCCTTAAGCCTCCAGCCCTGCAAGTGCCATCCACCGGGAGAGAGGAGAGTGGTGTAATGAACACCAGAGGGTCCACAAACGTTTGGATGCTATCGAGGAGGTAATGTCTCTTGTCTTCTCTGTGTGCCTATAAGGGGCCTTTCTAACAAACATTACTGTATAAAGGATATTTTTATTGTTATTGTCTGACCTATACTGAGACTACTTGCACAGTGCATTAATGTGGTCTACTTGGCATCAACCGTTCATCTACTGGGCGCCCATATGATCATTGCCCACAACCCCATTACAGAACATTAGAATTTACAATTCATTAGGCCAAGTTTACACTTAGTGACTATGGTGCACATAGCGTCAAAGACATCAGAGTGGCCCATGCCTAGGCATAGACACATTTATCTTCCTTATTCCACCTCATACAATAAGGATACGTTCGCACATTGCAGATGCTGTGAATTTGTTGTGAAATTTCCACAGCAAAACTGCACGAGAGTTACAGTACATTACAGCAGAAAATCCGTTTTTGTTTCCCCCTGCATGTGAACAGGATGTGTGTTAACTAGAGATGAGCGAACGTGCTCGTCCGAGCTTGATACTCGTTCGAGTATTAGCGTGTTCGAGATGCTCGTTACTCGTAACGAGTACCACACGATGTTCGGGTTACTTTCACTTTCCTCTCTGAGACGTTAGCGCGCTTTTCTGGCCAATTGAAAGACAGGGAAGGCATTACAACTTCCCCCTGCGACGTTCAAGCCCTATACCACCCCCCTGCAGTGAGTGGCTGGGGAGATCAGGTGTCACCCGAGTATAAAAATCGGCCCCTCCCGCGGCTCGCCTCAGATGCCTTGTGAGATAGCTGAGGGACAGTGGTATCGTGTTGGAGCTGCTGTAGGGAGAGTGTTAGGAGTTAGTGTAGGCTTCAAGAACCCCAACGGTCCTTCTTAGGGCCACATCTAACAGTGTGCAGTAGTGTGGAGGCTGCTTTTAGCAGTGTTGCACATTTTTTTTTTTTTGGTATATCGGCCGTGCAGAGCATTGCGCCCTGCAGTAATAGTCCAGGGACAGAAGTGTGGAGGCAGGGAGAGCGTTAGGAGTTAGTGTAGGCTTCAAGAACCCCAACGGTCCTTCTTAGGGCCACATCTAACGGTGTGCAGTAGTGTGGAGGCTGCTTTTAGCAGTGTTGCACTTTTTTTTTTTTTTTGGTATATTGGCCGTGCAGAGCATTGCGCCCTGCAGTAATAGTCCAGGGAGAGAATTGTGTAGGCAGGGCCAGAAGACATATATTATAGATTGAATATACGCAGTGGTCCTTTGGAAAAAAATATAGGAAAAAAATCTATTTGGCCTGCCTGTCACTCTGCTCAGTGTTCTGGGTCTGTGTCTGCTGGGGGTAGTAGTTCTCCAAATAAATACGCAGCCAGCTAAGTGTTACAGCAGGCTTGCGCCAAATTATTTCCTGGCTCTGAAATCACCGGTCTGTTGTAGTTAATAACAGTGCAACACTGCAGTTCCGTCACACAGTCTAGGGAGAGAATTGTGTAGGCAGGGCCAGAAGACATATATTATAGATTGAATATACGCAGTGGTCCTTTAGAAAAAAATCTTGAAAAAAAATCTATTTGGCCTGCCTGTCACTCTGCTCAGTGTTCTGGGTCTGTGTCTGCTGGGGGTAGTAGTTCTCCAAATAAATACGCAGCCAGCTAAGTGTTACAGCAGGCTTGCACCAAATTATTTCCTGGCTCTGAAATCACCGGTCTGTTGCAGTTAATAACAGTGCAACACTGCAGTTCCGTCACACAGTCCAGGGCCAGAAGACATATATTATAGATTGAATATACGCAGTGGTCCTTTGGAAAAAAATATAGGAAAAAAATCTATTTGGCCTGCCTGTCACTCTGCTCAGTGTTCTGAGTCTGTGTCTGCTGGGTGTAGTAGTTCTACAGATAAATACGCAGCCAGCTAAGTGTTACAGCAGGCTTGCACCAAATTATTTCCTGGCTCTGAAATCACCGGTCTGTTGCAGTTAATAACAGTGCAACACTGCAGTTCCGTCACACAGTCCAGGGCCAGAAGACATATATTATAGATTGAATATACGCAGTGGTCCTTTGAAAAAAAAATATAGGAAAAAAATCTATTTGGCCTGCCTGTCACTCTGCTCAGTGTTCTGGGTCTGTGTCTGCTGGGTGTAGTAGTTCTACAGATAAATACGCAGCCAGCTAAGTGTTACAGCAGGCTTGCGCCAAATTATTTCCTGGCTCTGAAATCACCGGTCTGTTGCAGTTAATAACAGTGCAACACTGCAGTTCCATCACACAGTCCAGGGCCAGAAGACATATATTATAGATTGAATATACGCAGTGGTCCTTTGGAAAAAAATATAGGAAAAAAATCTATTTGGCCTGCCTGTCACTCTGCTCAGTGTTCTGTGTCTGTGTCTGCTCGGTGTAGTAGTTCTACAGATAAATACGCAGCCAGCTAAGTGTTACAGCAGGCTTGCGCCAAATTATTTCCTGGCTCTGAAATCACCGGTCTGTTGCAGTTAATAACAGTGCAACACTGCAGTTCCGTCACACAGTCCAGGGCCAGAAGACATATATTATAGATTGAATATACGCAGTGGTCCTTTGGAAAAAAGATATAGGAAAAAAATCTATTTGGCCTGCCTGTCACTCTGCTCAGTGTTCTGGGTCTGTGTCTGCTGGGTGTAGTAGTTCTACAGATAAATACGCAGCCAGCTAAGTGTTACAGTAGGCTTGCGGCAAATTATTTCCTGGCGTTCCGTAAGCGAACTCAGCCTCCAACCACAGGCCAATAAGCGGCACATTTAATTACAGTGTTGTGTTTCTGCATTCCTGGTAATACAGCATGCTGAGGGGTAGGGGTAGGCCTAGAGGACGTGGGCACGGCCGAGGACGCGGAGGCCCTAGTCCGGGTGTGGGCACAGGCCGAGCTCCTGATCCAGGTGTATCGCAGCCGACTGCTGCGGGATTAGGAGAGAGGCACGTTTCTGGCATCCCCACATTCATAGCACATTTAATGGGTCCACGTGGTAGACCTTTATTAGAAAATGAGCAGTGTGAGCAGGTCCTGTCGTGGATGGCAGAAAGTGCTTCCAGCAACCTATCGTCCACCCAGAGTTCTGCGCCGTCCACTGCTGCAACTCAGAATCCTCTGGCTGCTGCTCCTCCTTCCTCCCAGCCTCCTTACTCCATGAAAATGACACATTCTGAGGAGCGGGCAGACTCCCAGGAACTGTTCTCGAGCCCCTGCTCAGATTGGGCAGCAGTGGTTCCTCTCCCACCAGAGGAGTTTATCGTGACTGATGCCCAACCATTGCAAAGTTCCCGGGGTCCGGGGTATGAGGCTGGGGACTTCCGGCAACTGTCTCAAGACCTTTCAGTGGGTGAGGAGGCCGATGACGATGAGACACAGTTGTCTATCAGTGAGGTAGTAGTAAGGGCATTAAGTCCGAGGGAGGAGCGCACCGAGGATTCTGAGGAAGAGCAGCAGGACAATGAGGTGACTGACCCCACCTGGTTTGCTACGCCTACTGAGGACAGGTCTTCAGAGGGGGAGGCAAGGGCAGCAGCAGGGCAGGTTGGAAGAGGCAGTGCGGTGGCCAGGGATAGAGGCAGGTCCAGACCGAATAATCCACCAACTGTTTCCCAAAGCGCCCCCTCGCGCCATGCCACCCTGCAGAGGCCGAGGTGCTCAAAGGTCTGGCAGTTTTTCACTGAGAGTGCAGACGACCGACGAACAGTGGAGTGCAACCTTTGTCGCGCCAAGATCAGCCGGGGAGCCACCACCACCAGCCTCACCACCACCAGTATGCGCAGACATATGATGGCCAAGCACCCCACAAGGTGGGATGAAGGCCATTCACCGCCGCCTCTCCCCCTGTGCCCCAACCTGCCACTGAGATCTAACCCCGCTCTGAGGACACAGGCACTACCGTCTCCTGGCCTGCACCCACACCCTCACCTCCGCTGTCCTCGGCCCCATCCAGCAATGTCTGTCAGCGCAGCGTCCAGCCATCGCTAGCGCAAGTGTTGGAGCACAAGCGCAAGTACGACGCCACGCACCCGCACGCTCAAGCGTTAAACGTGCACGTAGCCAAATTTATCAGCCTGGAGATGCTGCCGTATAGGGTTGTGGAAACGGAGTCCTTCAAAAGTATGATGGCGGCGGCGGCCCCGCGCTACTCAGTTCCCAGTCGCCACTACTTTTCCCGATGTGCCGTCCCAGCCCTGCACAACCACGTCTCCCGCAACATTGTACGCGCCCTCACCAACGCGGTTACTGGTAAGGTCCACTTAACAACGGACACGTGGACAAGCACAGGTGGGCAGGGCCACTATATCTCCCTGACGGCACATTGGGTGAATTTAGTGGAGGCTGGGACAGAGTCAGAGCCTGGGACCGCTCACGTCCTACCCACCCCCAGAATTGCGGGCCCCAGCTCGGTGGTGGTATCTGCAGCGGTGTATGCTTCCTCCACTAAAGCATCTTCCTCCTCCTCCTCCTCCAACGCAACCTCTGTCTCGCAATCAAGATGTGTCAGCAGCAGCAGCACGTCGCCAGCAGTCGGTGTCGCGCGTCGTGGCAGCACAGCGGTGGGCAAGCGTCAGCAGGCCGTGCTGAAACTACTCAGCTTAGGAGATAAGAGGCACACGGCCCACGAACTGCTGCAGGGTCTGACAGAGCAGACCGACCGCTGGCTTGCGCCGCTGAGCCTCCAACCGGGCATGGTCGTGTGTGACAACGGCCGTAACCTGGTGGCGGCTCGGCAGCTCGGCAGCCTCACGCACGTGCCATGCCTGGCCCACGTCTTTAATTTGGTGGTTCAGCGCTTTCTGAAAAGCTACCCACGCTTGTCAGACCTGCTCGTAAAGGTGCGCCGGCTCTGCGCACATTTCCGCAACTCCAAGACGGACGCTGCCACCCTGCGGACCCTGCAACATCGGTTTAATCTGCCAGTGCACCGACTGCTGTGCGACGTGCCCACACGGTGGAACTCTACGCTCCACATGTTGGCCAGGCTCTATGAGCAGCGTAGAGCTATAGTGAAATACCAACTCCAACATGGGCGGCGCAGTGGGAGTCAGCCTCCTCAATTATTTTCAGAAGAGTGGGCCTGGTTGGCAGACATCTGCCAGGTCCTTCGAAACTTTGAGGAGTCTACCCAGGTGGTGAGCGGCGATGCTGCAATCATTAGCGTCACCATTCCTCTGCTATGCCTCTTGAGAAGTTCCCTGCAAAGCATAAAGGCAGACGCTTTGCACTCGGAAACAGAGCCGGGGGAAGACAGTATGTCGCTGGATAGTCAGAGCACCCTCCTGTCTATATCTCAGCGCGGTGAGGAGGAGGAGGAGGAGGAGGAGGAAGATGAGGAGGAGGGGGAAGACACAGCTTGGCCCACTGGTGAGGGTACACATGCTGCTGGCCTGTCATCCTTTCAGCGTGTATGGCCTGAGGAGGAGGAGGAGGAGGAGGAGGAGGAGGATCCTGAAAGTGATCTTCCTAGTGAGGACAGCCATGTGTTACAGGTACCCAGGCACACATGGCTGACTTCATGTTAGGATGCCTTTCTCGTGACCCTCGTGTTACACGCATTCTGGCCACTACGGATTACTGGGTGTACACACTGCTCGACCCACGGTATAAGGAGAAACTTTCCACTCTCATACCCGAAGAGGAAAGGGGTTCGAGAGTGTTGCTATACCACAGGACCCTGGCGGACAAACTGATGGTAAAATTCCCATACGACAGCGCTAGTGGCCGAAGGCGCAGTTCCGAGGGCCAGGTAGCAGGGGAGGCGCGGAGATCAGGCTGCATGTACAGCACAGGCAGGCCAACACTCTTTAAGGCCCTTGACAGCTTTATGGCTCCCCAGCAAGACTGTGTCACCGCTCCCCAGTCACGGCTCAGTCGGCGGGAGCACTGTAAAAGGATGGTGAGGGAGTACGTAGCCGATCGCACGACCGTCCTCCGTGACGCCTCTGCCCCCTACAACTACTGGGTGTCGAAGCTGGACACGTGGCCTGAACTCGCGCTGTATGCCCTGGAGGTGCTTGCTTGTCCTGCGGCTAGCGCCTTGTCAGAGAGGGTGTTTAGTGCGGCTGGGGGAATCATCACAGATAAGCGTACGCGCCTGTCAACCGACAGTGCCGAGAGGCTAACACTCATCAAGATGAACAAAGCCTGGATTTCCCCAGACTTCCCTTCTCCACCAGCGGACAGCTGCGATACCTAAGCAATAGGTAGGCTGCACCCGCGGATGGAAGCATCGTTCTGTATCCCCATCAAAAACAGGGACCTTTTCGCTTCATCAATCTGTGTATAATATTCCTCCTCCTCCTCTTGCTCCTCCTCCTGAAACCTCACATAATCACGCCGAACGGGCAATTTTTCTTAGGCCCACAAGGCTCAGTCATATAATTTTTCTAAACAATTTTTATACGTTTCAATGCTCATTAAAGCGTTGAAACTTTCACCTCCACCAATTTTTATTTTAACTGGGCTGCCTCCTGGCCTCGTTACCAATTAAGCCACATTAACCAAAGCGATTAATGGGTTTCACCTGCCCTCTTGGTTGGCCATGGCCAATTTTTGTGATGTACATTAGTACTGTTGATACAGCAATTTTTGTGGGCCCTCGCCTACAGTGTAATCAAATGAATTTTTAGCCCACCTGCATTACAGCTGACGTTACATCCGCTGTGTTGGCCAATGCAATGGGATATTTTTAAGTACCGCCGGTGGGTTCCAGGGAGCCACCCATGCTGTGGGTCCACAGGGAGTTGTAAATGCATCTGTTTCCACTTCTAAAGAACCCCAGTCTGACTGGGGCATGCAGTGTGGGCCGAAGCCCACCTGCATTAAACATGACATTACTACCTCAGCTGTGTTGGGCACTGCAATGGGATATTTTTATGTACCGCCGGTGGGTTCCAGGGAGCCACCCATGCTGTGGGTGCACACGGAATTCCCATTGCGGAGTTGTACCTGCCTGTGACTATATATTAAAAAACCGCGGTCTGACTGGGGCGTGCAGACACCTTGACAGAATGAATAGTGTGTGGCACATAGGTTCCCCATTGCTATGCCCACGGGTGCAGCTCCAGATGGATGTGGCACAGCATTAGATTTCTCATTGCTTCTGTACAGCATTGTGGGCTATCGCCCCGCCCCTTTTAAAGAGGGTCGCTGCCTAGCCGTGCTAAACCTCTGCAGTGTGTGCCTGCTTTTCCTGTGGCAGACGCACTTATAAATAGACATGAGGGTGGCGTGGCATGAGGGCAGCTGAAGGCTGGGCAGGGACAGTTTGGTGTGCGCTGTGGACACTGGGTCGTGAGGGGGGGGGGGGGGGGATTTGGCAGCATGTAACCCAGGAGAAGTGGCAGCGGAGTGTCATGCAGGCAGTGATTGTGCTTTGTTGGAGGTAGTGTGGTGATTAGCTAAGGTATGCATTGCTAATGAGGGCTTTTCAGATGTTAAAGTTGTTGGGGGGGGGGGGGGGCACTCTTGCCGCTATTGTGGCTTAATAGTGGGACCTGGGAACTTGAGATTCAGCCCAACATGTAGCCCCTCGCCTGCCCTATCCGTTTCTGTGTCGTTCCCATCACTTTCTTGAATTGCCCCGATTTTCACAAATGAAAACCTTAGCGAGCATCGGCGATATACAAAAATGCTCGAGTCGCCCATTGACTTCAATGGGGTCGTTACTCGAAACGAACCCTCGAGCATCGCGAAAAATTCGTCTCGAGTAACGAGCACCCGAGCATTTTGGTGCTCGCTCATCTCTAGTGTTAACCCATTCACTTTAATCTATATATATAAAATTGAATGTATGCGTGTATGTCTGTCTGTCTGTCTGTCTGTGTGTTTGTCCTTTATGCGCTACTACACCATTCATCCGATCGCCATGAAACTTTGGGAAGTTGTTGAGTACACTCCTGGGAAGATTATAGGCATAGTACAACTATCCTACGATAAATGGCGCGCGTGCCTGCGTGCGTCGTCGACAGTTACGTCCCCCCCCCCACGTAGATCGTTTGATTTCCATCACTGCCACTAATTCTCTCACTTCCCAATGTCGTAGAAACATGAAATTTGGCACGAGCATTGATTATGTCATACATAGGAAAAGCTAATGGGTCCCAACTCGATTATTCAATTGTAAGCGCCAAAGAATTAGCGTCCAAATTTTACGTACGGAATCTAATTTTCTCGCTTCCCAATGTCATAGAAACGTGAAATTTAGCACGGGCATTGAATATGTCATGAATAGGAAACGCTAATCGGTCCCAACTCGATTATTCAATTCTATGCGCCAAAGAATGTGTCCAAATTTTACGTACGGAATCGAATTCTCTCGCTTCCCAATGTAATAGAAACGTGAAATTTGGCAGGAGCATTGATTATGTCATAAGTAGGAAAAGCTAATAGGTCCCAACTCGATTATTCAATTCTATGCGCAAAAGAATTAGCGTCCAAATTTTACGTACGGAATGTAATTTTCTCACATAGAAACTTGAAATTTGGCACGAGCATTATGTCATAAATAGGAAACGCTAATAAGTCCCAACCCCATTATTCAATTCTATGCGCCAAAGAATTAGCGTCCAAATTTTACGTACGGAATGTAATTTTCTCACATAGAAACTTGAAATTTGGCACGAGCATTGAATATGTCACAAATTGGAAACGCTAATGGGTCCCAACTCGATTATTCAATTCTATGCGCCAAAGAATTAGCGTCCAAATTTTACGTACGGAATCGAATTTTCTCGCTTCCCAATGTAATAGAAACGTGAAATTTGGCACAGGCATTGAATATGTCATAAATAGGAAACGCTAATCGGTCCCAACTCGATTATTCAATTCAATGCGCAAAAGAATTAGCGTCCAAATTTTACGTACGGAATGTAATTTTCTCACATAGAAACTTGAAATTTGGCACGAGCATTGAATATGTCACAAATAGGAAACGCTAATGGGTCCCAACTCGATTATTCAATTCTATGCGCCAAAGAAATAGCGTCCAAATTTTACGTACGGAAACTAATTTTCTCGCTTCCCAATGTCATAGAAACTCGAAATTTGGCACGAGCATTGAATATGTCATAAATAGGAAAAGCTAATCGGTCCCAACTCGATTATTCAATTCTATGCGCAAAAGAATTAGCGTCCAAATTTTACGTACGGAATCGAATTCTCTCGCTTCCCAATGTAATAGAAACTCGAAATTTGACACGAGCATTGATTATGTCATACATAGGAAAAGTTAATGGGTCCCAACTCGATTATTCAATTTTAAGCGCAAAACAATTGGCGTCCGAATTTTACGTACGGAATCGAATTTTCTCGCTTCCCGATGTAATAGAAACTTGAAATTTGGCACGAGCATTGATTATGTCATAAATGGGAAAAGTTAATGGGAAGTTGTTGAGTACATTCCTGGGAAGATTACTGGCATAGCACATCTATCCTACGATCAACGGGATGAGTGTTCAACTACAAAATGATGCATCCGCCGAACGTATCACAAGACAATTCCTGGATATTGAGAATGCTGAGGTAAAATAAAAGCTGTGCTGTGATTGGTTGCTATTAGAGATGAGCGAACGTGCTCGGCCCCGCCCCTTTTTCGCCCGAATACCACGATTTTCGAGTACTTCCGTACTCGGGTGAAAAAATTCGGGGGGCGCCGTGGCGGCGCGGGGGGTTGCGGCGGGGAGTGGGGGGGAGAGGGAGAGAGAGAGGGCTCCCCCCTGTTCCCCGCTGCTACCCCCCGCACCGCCGCGCCTCTCCCCGCCCCCCGGCGCCCCCCGAATCTTTACGCGCGAGTACTGAAGTACTCGAAAATGGCGGTACTCGGGTGCGTAAGTACTCATTACGAGTACGTTCGCTCATCTCTAGTTGCTATATATTATACCGCTGAGGTAAAATGAATGCTGCGCTATGATTCGTTGCTATTTATTATATTGCTGAGGCAGAATAAAAGTTGCGCTGTGATTGGTTGTTATTTCTCTTACTGCTGACGTAACATGAAAGCTGCGCTGTGATTGGTTGTTATATATTATACCGCTGACGTAACATGAAAGCTGCACTGTGATTGGTTGTTATATTTTATACTGCTGAGGTAACATATAAGCTGTCCTGTGATTGGGTGTTATATATTATAAAGCTGAGGTAACATGAAAGCTGCGCTGTGATTGGTTGTTATATATTATACCACTGAGGTAACCTAAAACAGCTGCGCTGTGATTGGTTGTTATCTAGATATATAAAAACGAATGTATGTCTGTCTGTCTTCGCAGCAACGCGCGACAGGTAAGCTAGTCTAGATATATAAAATTGAATGTATGTCTGCGTGTCTGTCTGTCTGTTTGTTTGTCCTTTATGCGCTACTACACCATTCATCCGATCGCCATGAAACTTTGGGAAGTTGTTGAGTACACTCCTGGGAAGATTATAGGCATAGTACATTTATGCTATGATAAATGGCGCACGAGCGAGCGTCGTCGACAGTTACGCCCCCCCCCCCACGTAGATCGTTCGATTTCCATCATTGCCACTAGTTCTCTCACTTCCCGATGTCGTAGAAACATGAAATTTCGCACGAGCATTGATTATGTCAAAAATAGGAAAAGTTAATGGGTCCCAACTCAATTATTCAATTCTAAGCGCCAAACAATTAGCGTCCAAATTTTACGTACGGAATCGAATTCTCTCGCTTCCCAATGTCATAGAAATGTGAAATTTGGCACGGGCATTGAATATGTCATAAATAGGAAACGCTAATCGGTCCCAACTCAATTATTCAATTCTATGCGCAAAAGAATTAGCGTCCAAATTTTACGTACGGAATCTAATTCTCTCACTTCCCGATGTAATTTGGCACGAGCATTGATTATGTCATAAATAGGAAAAGTTAAAGGGTCCCAACTCGATTATTCAATTCTAAGCTCAAAAAAATTAGCGTCCAAATTTTATGTACAAAATCTGATTCTCTCACTTCCCAATATAATAGAAACATGAAATTTGGCACGAGCATTCATTATGTCATAAATAGGAAAAGCTAATGGGTCCCAACTCGATTATTCAATTCTAAGCACCAAACAATTAGCGTCCAAATTTTACGTACGGAATCTAATTTTTTCACTTCCCAATGTCATAGAAACTTGAAATTTGGCACGAGCATTGATTATGTCATAAATAGGAAACGTTAATGGGTCCCAACTCGATTATTCAATTCTAAGCGCAAAAGAATTAGCGTCCAAATTTTACGTATGGAATCTAATTCTCTCACTTCCCGATGTTATTTGTCACGGGCATTGATTATGTCATAAATAGGAAAAGCTAGTGGGTCCCAACTCGATTATTCAATTCTAAGCGCTAAACAATTAGCATCCAAATTTTACGTATGGAACCTAATTCTTTTACTACCTGATGTCATCTATATTATATATATATATATATATATATATATATATATATATATATATATGAATGACTGTCGGTCTGTTTGTTTTTTATGCATTACTACTAGAGATGAGCGGACGTACTCGGATAAGCACTACTCGTCCGAGTAATGTGCTTTATCCGAGTATCGCTGTACTCGTCTTGAAAGATTCTTGTAGCGCCGCAGAGCAGGGAGCTGCAGGGGAGAGCCGGGAGGAACAGAGGGGAGATCTTTCTCTCCTCTCCCGCCCACTCTCCCCTGCTCCCCGCCGCAACTCACCTGTCAGCAGCAGCGCTCCCCGAATCTTTCAAGACGAGCACAGCGATACTCAGATAAAGCACATTACTCGGACGAGTAGTGCTTATCCGAGTACGTTCGCTCATCTCTAATTACTACACCATTCATCCAATCACCATGAAACTTTGGGAAGTTGTTGAGTACACTCCTGGGAAGATTACTGGCATAGTACATCTATCCTACGATAGCTGGCGCGCGTGCGAGCATCGTCGACAGTTATGCCCCCCAGACAAAGATGGTTTGATTTCCATCTCAAGCACGAAAGCAAAAGGCATTACGAGCAACGGGTTGCGTGTTCAACTACAAAATGATGCATCCGCCGAACGTTTCGCAAGACAATTGCTGGATATTGAGAATCCTGAGGTAAAATGAAAGCTGTGCTGTGATTGGTTGCTATATATTATACTGCTGAGGTAACATTAAAGCTGCGCTGTGATTGGTTGTTATATATTATACCGCTGAGGTAACTTGAAAGCTGCGCTGTGATTGGTTATCTTGATATATAAAAACGAATGTATGTATGTATGTCTGTCTTCGCAGCAACGCGCGACGGGTAAGCTAGTCTATATATATATAAATTGAATGTATGTCTGTCTGTCTGTCTGTTTGTCCTTTATGCGCTACTACACCATTCATCCGATCGCCATGAAACTTTGGGAAGTTGTTGAGTACATTCCTGGGAACATTATAGGCATAGTACATTTATGCTATGATAAATGGCGCACGTGCGAGCGGCATCGACAGTTATGCCCCCCCCCCCTCCACATAGATCATTAGATTTCCATCATTGCCACTAATTCTCTCACTTCCCGATGTCGTAGAAACATGAAATTTGGCACAGGCATTGATTATGTCATAAATAGGAAAAGCTAATAGGTCCCAACTCGATTATTCAATTCTAAGCGCCAAAGAATTAGTGTCCAAATTTTACGTACGGAATCTAATTTTCTCACTTCCCAATGTCATAGAAACTTGAAATTTGGCACGAGCGTTGATTATGTCAAAAATAGAAAAAGTTAATGGGTCCCACATCGATTATTCAATTCTAAGCGCAAAAGAATTAGCGTCCAAATTGTACGTACGGAATCTAATTCTCTCACTTCCTGATGTCATCTATATATATAAAAAGGAATGTATGTCGGTCTGTCTGTCCTTTTTGCGCTACTACACCATTCATCTAATCGCCATGAAACTTTGGGAAGTTGTTAAATACACTCCTGGGAAGATTACTGGCACAGTACATCTATCCTACGATAGGTGGCGCGCGTGCGAGCATCGTCGACAGTTATGCCCCCCAGACAAAGAACGTTTGATTTCCATCTCAAGCACAAAAGCAAAAGGCATTACGAGCAACGGGATGCGTGTTCAACTACAAAATGATGCATCCGCCGAACGTTTCGCAAGACAATTGCTGGAAATTGAGAATGCTGAGGTAAAATGAAAGCTGTGCTGTGATTGGTTGCAATTTCTTATACTGCTGAGGTAAAATGAAAGCTGTGCTGTTATTGGTTGCTATTTCTTATACTGCTGAGGTAACATGAAAGCTGTGCTGTGATTGGTTGCTATATATTGTACTGCTGAGGTAACATGAAAGCTGTGCTGTGATTGGTTGCTATATATTATACTGCTGAGGCAACATGAAACCTGTGCTATGATTGGTTGCTATATATTATACCGCTGAGGTAACATGAAACCTGTGCTGTGATTGGTTGCTATTAGAGATGAGCGAGCGTACTCGGCCACGCCCCTTTTTCGCCCGAGCGCCGCGATTTTCGAGTACTTCCGTACTCGGGCGAAAAGATTCGTGGGGCGCCGTGGGTGAGTGGGGGGTTGCAGCGGGGAGTGGGGGGGGGGAGAGGGAGAGAGAGAGGGCTCCCCCGTTACCCGCTGCTACCCCCCGCTCCGCCACGCCTCCCCCCGAATCTTTTCACCTGAGTACGGAAGTACTCGAAAATCGCGGTGCTCGATCGAGTAATTACTCGAAACGAGTACATTCGCGTATCTCTAGTTGCTATATATTATATCGCTGAGGTAACTTGAAAGCTGCGCTGTGATTGGTTATCTAGATATATAAAAACGAATGTATGTATGTATGTCTGTCTTCGCAGCAACGCGCGACGGGTAAGCTAGTAGTAAATATTTCTGTTGCAGTTTTTCTGCTACAGAAAAACCACAGTGTTTCTGCACCATATGAATGCGCCCTTAAACTGGCTTTAATAATTTTAATGCATTTCACATCCTGAAGAGTGTGTAGCGGTAGATGGGCACACTGAACTACCTCTGGCGGTGGCACTGAAGTCAATGGAGTGGATAGGTGCTTCCTCCACTACCCATACTTCAATATGTGCAGAGGCTGCAAGCTTGGGACTGATAGGCATCCAACTGCTGGGACCCCCACTGATCAGCAAGTTGTCCTCAATCCTGTGGTTAGGGGATTCATGCTGTGCTGGGAATACCCTTGTAGCAAAAAACTTTTTTTCTAGACATGTTTCAAAACTATAAAAATAATTGTAAAAATTTCCAATTTAGGGAAATGATCTGAGCTGCTGAACATTCCTTAAAAATAATCACTATGAGGCTGCATCCACATGCGCGACAGCAATATCGCTGCTATGTACACGCGATTTTGTAGCGATGCAATTAACAAGGAGGCTCCTTAGAGAAACATGGGCTACAAAACATAGCAAATCGCGGCTGTATGGCCTCATTTACATGGGCGACAAAGACGCGCGATTTTGTTGCATTGCTACAATGTGAAGCCCATGCTTTCCTATGGAGCCTTCCTCTCTGTTGCATCGCATGAAAACGCGATTTTCGTGCGGTGCGATGCCACTTTGACAGTAGGAAATCCTACTGTCAAAGCTATAGCCTAAGCCCTAACTGCAGAAAAAAATTAAAAAATTTGTCAGCCCAGCCGCGTCGTCTTCTTCTTCGCTTCTATCCGGGAAGACACCACCCAGTTGTCCATTTATTCAGATTCAGCCCCATAGACTTTAAATGGAGCTGCACAGCCTTAACCCCTTGAGTGGCACGCCCGGAAATTTTCCGGGACGCATATTAGCAGTTTACGCTTAGGTTAAGCAGCCGCTGCTGATTAGAGCCACCTGATTGGCTCTTCAGCACCACGTGACTACACAGCGTGCATGCGCATTGCCTTCAGCAGCCGTGCACTACACACTACACTTAAGCAGCACGGGGTTAGGGTTTAGGGTTAGGGTTGAGGTAAGGTTTAGGTAATCCTAACCGTAAACCTAACCCTAAACCTAACCCTGTGCTGCTTAAGTGTAGTGTGTAGTGCACGGCTGCTGAAGGCAATGCGCGTGCACGCTGTGTAGTCACGTGGTGCCGAAGGGCCAATTAGGTGGCTCTAATCAGCAGCGCTGCTTAACCTAAGCGTAAACTGCTAATATGCTTCCGGGACGAGCTCCACTTCTCATAGCGACCGGGCTATGTCTCACTATGGGAGCTGCAGAGCACAATGCCACAAGCTGTAGCAGTGTGCCCTGCCTGCACAGACCCACAGGGAACAAAGCAAGGGTTTTGAAAAACCAGCAGAAGATATTGCCGATATGCCGGCAATCTCCTGCTTTGTTTACAGGTTGCCATAGAGACCATCGGCTTGTCAGAAGCAAGCCGATGGTCTCTGTGGCAGGGAGAGCTTGGTGCTTGGCTGTGAGAGGACAGCTAGGTACCTGCTCTTACAGCAGAGATCAGAGAAAACCTCCGATCTCTGCTGTGTTAACCCTTTACATGCTGCAGTCTATGTGACTGCAGCATGTAAAGGGCTGTCACCATCGGACCCCCGTAATGTGATCAGGGGGTCCTGATGGGTCCCTGTGGAAGTCCCCTAAAGGGACCAAAAAAATAAAAAATAAAAAAGTTTAAAAAATTATAAAAAAAATAATAAAAACACTTGTCTCCCTTTACTTTGTAAAAAATCAAAAATACAATCACACATGTGGTATCCATGCGTCGTAATGACCCAGAGAAGGACAATACATTATTTAACCCCTTAATGACATGGCCCCTTTTTTTCTTTTTTCCCCATTTCTTTTTTTCCTCCCCCCTGTTTAAAAAAATCACAACTTGTCCCGCAAAAAACAAGCCCTTATATGGCCATGTTAATGGAAAAATGAAAAAGTTATGGCTCTTGAGACGCAACTGCAAAATTAGTTGAAATTCAATGATTAGACCATTTTAAAAAACCTGCCCTGGTGGGCACGACAGGGTGGTAGGAAACCCGCCACTCAAGGGGTTAATGAGTTAAAAGGGTTTTCCAAGGAAATACTTTAGCTGCGGTTTGGTGCTCAGGACCTCAGCTGATCAGGTTTTCACTGTCAGCGCCTCTACACATGGTTACGGAGTGGAAGCTGCTGCGCTGCCTCCTGTGTAGTGACTGGCGCTTGTAACTGTCGTCCAGTTCTGTCTGGAACGAGAAGCAGAAAATATAATAGAAACTCAGTGCTCCCATTGATTTCCATCTGAGTGTAGCCAGCACTTTCACTTCCTCCTCTGTACACTGATGTCAACCAGCCAGACAATCAGCTGGTGGTTGGGGCCCTAAGCATTGATCACTATTAATCAACTACTGATGACCTATCCAGAGGAATACCCCTTTAACCTTTCTGTAAAACCCAATTAAGGGATCACTATGTAGAAGTTACCTGTGAATACTTTAATCCTGATATATGGTTGCATTGTATAGAGCTTCATTTAACAGGCTAAGAAGTAACTCATAACCATGTCTGCTTTACAGAAAGTGCAAACAACAGTGGAGCACCTCTATTCTGAAGTCAATTCTCTGCTGAGCGCAATTTCTGGATCTTCATGGGCTCTGTCAGTGACACCCAGCGGCCCCCTCCTGGATATATTCGAAGACGGTTAGTAAACCTATTAGAAGTATTTGCAGTTTACCAAAAAGACAACAAATTGGGGTGAGAAAGTATAATTCTTAGAACAACCCCTCATGGACTTTATGTTGTCCTCACTGGGAAAAAAAAGTTGCATCGCACTCGCATGCACATCACAGAACATGTGAGTGTCAAGTGATTTCTTTCCCCCAAGGTCCCATAGAAAACAATAGACAATTACGCCCATGGGAACGCCCAAAAGTAGAACATGCTGTTATTTCTTTTTCTTTCCTCTAAGCATTGATGCGAGATAGAAAATCGCTTATGTGAATAAATCCATTCAAAAGAATAGATTTCATATTCGAGCACATTTGTGCACAGCGCACAAGTTTCGCGTTCTTGTGAATAAGCCCTCATTGTGTAATGTGCAGTGGTTTTTATAGCAGGTTTCTGCAGCTCCCAGCAATAGAGTGCAGATTATTCATGAGCTGCTAGTGGCCACGGCCATCAGCCCTGACTGACCTCTAGCTACTACACTTCATACCATGAAAACTAGTGGGATGGGCTAGCCTAGTAGGTCCTCATGAATAAACAGGACTCATCTATTGCTCAGAGGTGCCAAAATATGGAAAAACAAGTTGTAAAGGTGCTTTTAGACAGAGCTATAATTTATTTGCCAGAGCGAACAAGCAAATGATGACACAGTTTCCTTTTTTGCTCAGGAGATCAGTTTAAACGCCAAGATAAAACATTTATATTACCAACGAATGAGAATGACTGAACGATCGCTGTTTAAACCGAACGAATAGAGAATGAGCCAGCGCTGATTTTAATGCTTGCATGAAATGAACGATAAGCGAAAACACTATTATTCTGCCGTGGGCCGTATTTACACTGAATGATTATTGTTCAAATTCGAATGATCCAGCTATTTTTTTTTTTTTTTTTAAACAACAATTGTTCCATGCAATATTTCCAATTTTGTGTGCAGTAGTATTGATAAACTTCCCCCAGCATTGCAGCCTCCACTTAGATTTTGTCTTCTTGGATTAACAGCCATAACATTTCCACATAATACACCCTAGTGTATTTTGTGGCAAAGACAAAAACTTCCACCATAGTTTTAGGTTTACACCCCAAGAAGTATTTTATTTTTGTAGTTTTTCCCATTGCTCTTATTTTATTTCCATCCACTGTCTGAAAGAAAACAGATACAAAATAGGAATTTAAAAGTTTGGCCTTCTCAACATCAATTCTTAACCAATTCACCATTTTCATCTTGTAAGCATCCAATAGCATCTTTGGCATTAAATTCTTCTAGTAAATGCCTGCAATGGCGTCCTTTCTGTTGTTCTCTCCTTGTATTCTTACCCAAACAGTTTCTACAGAACTCCCATGCTCTGAAGCTTGAATCTCTGTGGAGATGAATGTTTTCCTAACATACAATGCAACACCTCCTCCCCTTTTTTTTGGTCTGTTTCTTACAAATAAGTTGTATCCTTCAAGCCTTGTGTTCCAATCATGTGCATCATTTCACCAAGTTTCTGTGATGCCTATGCCATCATATTTCTCTTCCTGTGTTAGGAGCGCCAATCGACCTTGTTTTTTCCCCATGCTCTGTGCATTTGTGTAAAAACATTTTAGTTTGGGATCTGTGTCTCTTGCTCCTCTACTTTCCTTCTGAAGCAATCTTCTCGCTTACAGTGATTCTTTGCTCTTCCCAGAATGCACAGGGAATATGCAAATGATTTTCTTGCAGCTCCAATGGTCTGGAATTTAAGATCTCCATCCACTTCTACTGGGGCAGGGGGCACGAACCCACCTCATGATCAATATATTCTTTTAGTAGAGACTTGTTAAACAGACTAGAGAAGGCTGGAAGCTCCAACCTAAAAGAAATCGCATTGATCTTCATGATGATTTTGAACAATTTGATAAATCGCGGGCCTAGTTTGAAGAACTGTTGTTTAAGTTTATTATTCTTGGTAGACAGCCAGACTGTCTCCCATCAAAAAATCATCACCCACTGAACACCTGATATCATCTACCTACTTGTAACTACTTATGGTACTCTTGAGATTTCTCTGGACATTTTCCCAAATCATCTCAATGTTACAGGAAAACTCCCCTTCCGCTGGTACCGCCGAACATGCATTAGTAAATAAACCGAAACAAGGGTGAAATCCATAGTTTAAAAAAAAATGGCGAACTGCCTGTAAATTCCAAAGACCTATGGTTCAGTGCGAATTCAGCCAAATGGCAAAACTTTCCGACCAGTCCTCCAAGTATTTCTCTAAATTTTGATTACACCTTTCTATTTGGCTGTTAATCTGAGGATGATACGCGGAGGAGGGGGAGTGTTGAATTCCCAAGCGAGTACACAAACAGCCAGAATTTGGAAATAAACTTTACTTCCCGTTTGGAGATCATGTTAACCGGTAAAACAAGCAATCTTACCACATTAGAAATAAATACATTTGCCAATGTCTTAGCATTTGGGAGACGAGATAGAGCCACAAAAAGGCACATCTCACTAAAGTGATCGACCACAACCCAGATGGTTGCATTCCCCTTAGAAAGTGGCAAAGCCGTAATACAATCCATGGACAAAGGAGTCCAAGGTTTTTCGGAGACAGGCAGGGGCAACAACCTTCCTGCAGGAACAGTCTGAGTTGTTTTGCTTCTCACACATAACTCATATGCAGAAACAAGACTAAAATCATCCCTATTTAACCCCGGCCACCAAAAGGTTCTCTTTATCAGTTTTCTAGTATTATTTATTCTGGGAAGACTTGCCAAAACCGAAGTGTGTGTCTCAGACAGAACTCACAAATGTACTGGCACAAAAAGCAAAGGAGAATGAGAAGAATGAATATGCTCCTTTTTTAGGCTGTCCTGTATATAAGCCCTTAGGGACTGTGTTTCAGGAACTGTTAGCCTACAGCCTAGGACAAGCTCAATGGAACGATTTCCTTTTCGGTGGGATGGTAACCGGTCTGCTCACTCTTCAGAAAAAAAGTCTGCAAATTCCTGTATGAAATCAGGTAATTCACCCAACAAGAACACTTCTGCAGATGTACAATCTCAAGTACAAAAAGGATTCCATGTGATTATATCCCCCTATTTCCAATCCACCACCGGGTTGTGCAACTGCAACCAAGGCAAGCCTAGCACCACTTGTGCTAGGATAGACTCCATGACATACAGTCACAGTGAAAGACTAATTTTAAGACGGATATCCGGGACAACATACTCTAATTGTTTCTGAGATAAGGGGGTTGGCATCAGTAGCTGACACTGGAATAGGGTACTCCAGTGCTCTTTCCTTTAAACCCATGTGTTTTCCCGCTTCACGATGGATTAAGTTGACCCCAGTTCCACAATCCAAGAACACAGTCACAAAAAAATTCCCAACAGAAGAACAGATCTCGGCGGGAAGATCCAACCTGGAGGAAGGCATCCGAGCGATCTGTAGGCCTCCAGGGAAACTTCCCTCTAACCTCCAGACCACCCAGTATCTCAGATCCACGACATGGACAAGTCTGGACGAAGTGCCCTGCTCAGCCGCACAGAAAATAAGGTCTCCCAAATTGGATCCTGCCTACTCTTCCAGACCCCTAACTGCATGGGTTCTTCCACATTTGCTGATTCCACAGAGAACCCAGTTGTTTGTTCCTCATGTCCATTTCTCACATACTGCTCAATGCAGATGGCCAATGCCATGGCATCATCCAAACCACGAGGCGCTGGATGTGAATCACTGGTTATGTAAAGCTGGATCATCCCACTGTGTCCAAAGAAATAGATAAAGGGGGATAAAGAAAAGGCCCAAGCCTGCGGGTCTCTCTGTGATTTAGAAATCACGATCCCCACTCTCTGTGCCCCATTTCTTCAGGTGATGAGAGCTAATCTAAAATTCACTCTGCAGAATTCCATAAAAAGTAGTAAACCTATATCTATTACTTGAAAACTGGTCTGGCAAGTCTAGTCAATCTAAAATACAGTCTGCAGGATTCCCTAAAAAGTAGTAAACCCATGTCTATTAACTGAAAACTGGACTGGCAAGTCCCCTCTAAGGGGAACTAGAAGGTGACATCACCTGTCTACTAGTGGAGGACCCACCCACACTCGTGTTTGTGCCACTCGCTAACCCTAACAAATAAAGGAAAAACCACCATAAGAGGAAACCAAAATCTCAAAGAATAAATCTCAGTAATAAATTTCAGAATTTATTTTAATAGCTGCTGGAAGAACCACGGGAACCGGATCCAGAGAGGTCCTCACTCCGCAGCAAGAGACTGCACAGAACCCAGGCCAGAAGGGAACTAAAAACCTTCCCTTATTGCCCCAGGTGTACACCAATAGCTGGCACACCCATCAGAGTCAAAGAAGACTAAATGTACACTCAAGCTCAAACTGGCACAATAGCTGGTCTATAAGGCTGTATCGGCATGGGCGACAGCAATATCGCTGCTATGTGCATGTGATTTTGTGGCATCTGTGATGCTTTTTTCTTGTTAAAAATGTAGCATCGCGTCGCTGCTACATGCGATTTTCTCACATGACATAATCGTGCGCTTTTGTAGCAAGAAAGTTAATAGGGCTTACTAATGTTAAAATCGCATCGCTAAGCATGAAAGTCACAAGTTCGTGCTAATGCGATGTGATAAGCAAGGAGGCTCCATAGGGAAACATGGGCTACAAAACATAGCAAATCACAGCTGTATCGAGCATGCCGTGATTTTGTAGTCTCGTAATGTAGCAGGCTACAAAACATCGCTCATGTGGATGAACCCATTGGAAAGCATGGGCACTATATAAATGCACTTTGCAGCACTGTCACATCGCTACAAAGTCGCCCGTGCAGCTACAACCTAAGGGTCAGAAGATCTGTGTGTTGCCCAGCAATTGCCACAAACTGTAAATATCACTGATAACAGAATAAATATAAAAACCAACAACTCAGTAGCACCAGCCCAACTCTGGAGGGGTACAGCTTATAGTGGTCCAATGATTCCATCACTGGATTTATGGTGTTCTCTCAGTTAAGGCTTAATCACACGCGCGATATTCTCTTGCGAGTTTTGTGGGATGTAATGCGCACATAACTCGCATGAATATGAAACCAGAGGGCAGAGGAATCAATATCTGCAGTATCTGGAGAACAGAGAACTTTGGAAATAAACGTTTTTCGGGTGAATGCATTGTTTTGCGATTTCAAACATATTGAAATAGGATTCCTGAGATGGGAGTACCCCTTTATGAGTTGAACTCTCCCTGTGCTTTGCAAAGAAATTGCAGACAACATAGCCACTTTATTTCAAGCATTGCAGGGGCTCCAGCCATCAGACTCTCAACCACCAGTAAGTTATATTATCGTTCAGAAACCACGTTAAAACAAAAAACCTCCCTGTTAAAACTAATAGCAGAATGTAGTTTACAATGTGTTCTTTATAGTCAAATGCATAACCTCCCTCATTCCAGAAGTTAAGCGGATGACTGATCTTTGTGTTCAGGGTCTCTCTTTGAATGATTCATAGTTTCTGCATTGAAGAACATAAAGTACAACTTTTAAGCACAGTCATGTGAGCTCCCCCTGGAGTATATCATGGACATGTTACAGCTCAAGGGCACTAGAATTCATGGAGTCTTCAACCGTGAAGACCTCTCTAGTCGACTCTTACAACTCATTTTAGCAGTGGATTTATAAGTAACTAGCAGACGTCCCGTATGTCTGAACCACCATAATGGATTTTAGTTCTTAAAGGGGTGGTCTCGCGAAAGCAAGTGGGTCTATACACTTCTGTATGGCCATATTAATGCACTTTGTAATATACATCGTGCATTAAATATGAGCCATACAGAAGTTATTCACTTACCTGCTCCGTTGCTAGCGTCCCCGTTGCCATGGTTCCGTCTAACTTCGGTGTCTTCTTGCTTTTTTAGACGCGCTTGCGCAGATGCATCTTCTCCCTTCGGCTGGTCTTGGAAGCATCGGCGTTTTGGCTCCGCCCCTTTTCCGCGTCATCGCGTAGCTCCGCCCCCGTCATGTGCCGATTCCAGCCAATCAGGAGGCTGGAACCGGCACACGTCATGGGGCGGAGCTACGCGATGATGCGTACAAGGGGGCGGAGCCAAAATGCCGATACTGCCGAGCGGAGCCGAAGGGAGAAGAAGGGAGAAGACGGATCTGCGCAAGCGCGTCTAAAAAGGCAAGAAGACACCGAAATTAGACGGAACCATGGCGACGGGGACGTTAGCAACGGAGCAGGTAAGTGAATAACTTCTGTATGGCTCATATTTAATGCACGATGTATATTACAAAGTGCATTAATATGGCCATACAGAAGTGTATAGACCCACTTGCTTTCGCGAGACCACCCCTTTAAGCCAACAGTCATCAATAGCGCTCCCTAGAAAAATCACTTGTGAAATCTAAGTAGTAAATCTCTAGTATGGTTAGATTGTAAAGCATTGGTTTCTCCATGGAAAAACTAATTTATTTTTATATTTTTTGCAGATACTAGGTGAAGATATTGCACGCACTCATGCAGGATATTCCGAATACATTATATATTTTTCCATTGTGTATTTTGTGACATATAAAAGGTACATTTTACTATACCAGGAGCTTGTGATGTATTGCTGTGAAGAACTGTTCAATGTTGATGTATAGGACATAAAACATATAAACTTAGCATGAAAAGTGTTTCATCCTTTAAAATGAAATGTGAAGATTACCTGTGCAGAAAACTTGGCTTGGCAAACATCAAGGAATTTGTCAAGTGAGTCATTGTGGTAGGCTATGCAATCATGTGGTAACTGTGGGGATACCATCAAAGAAGCCTCCATCAATTATAGGAACGAAGAAGCCCAAGCCTGTCTGGTATTTTCTCTACACAATACTGCTACCTGTCCAAGTGGTGCACTGCAGGTAAAACATTAGAAGGGGTCGCAGTGCCCTGTCGAAGCTTCACCAATCAGCAATCATCTGCTATTACTGGAATATTTAAATAACAGAAGATTTGAGGGGACATAATCTGACTGGTGTTTTACACGCCATTCTTAGATAAGTGTCAGCGTTACATGTGCCAAATTTTAATAAGTACAAGCTTACCGTGTTTCCCCGAAAATAAGGCCCTGTCTTATATTATTTTTCGCCCCAAAATAGGCACTAGGTCTTATTTTCAGGGGGTGTCTTATTATACTTACCTAGCAGGGGCAGGTCCTGGTCTCTCTTGCTGCTCTCCAGACCTCCGACCTACTTCTTCCAGTCCTCAGCCGCCCACAGAAGATCACTTCCTGGTTACGGGATTCTTAAATTCCACCTCCAGTAAGTGATGGCCCTGATTGGTTCTCGAGTGCTGCTCAGCCAATCTATGCAGCGCTTGATTAAGAAATGCAATGGCTATGATTGGTTCATCAAGTGCTGCATTGATTGGCTGAGCAGCGGTCAAATAAGCAATCACAGCCAGCGTGGCAGAGGCAGAATTTATGAATTGGCTGAAAAATGTGATTGTTCTCAGTAAGAGAAACGACGTAGTCTTGTAGATATGATACCTTTTAATGGCTAACAAAAATACATGATGTAATAATAGCGAGCTTTCGTACCATAAAACTTTCACTCCGCTATCAGTGCCTAGACGAAAAAAGTTTGTTTGTTGTTGCAGAATTCCTTTTAAGTGCGAACCAATCACATCCATATCTGTGCCTTGCCATAAGTATGTATGTTATATGTGTGTATAAATATGCATGCCTCTTCAGATCCAATCCATTAGCCGGAAGAAGTACCCTGCGTTGGTACGAAAGCTCGCTATTATTACATCATGTATTTTTGTTAGCCATTAAAAGGTATCATATCTACAAGACTACGTCGTTTCTCTTACTGAGAACAATCACATTTTGCGCTACTGGCTAACACGGTACCAGATCTTTGTTTGAATTGGCTGAGCCATGGCATTGCCAAGCCTGCTAGGTAATGTATTCCTTTTTAATGTAATGCAGCTAGGGCTTATTTTCTAGGTAGGGCTTATATTTTGAACCTCTCAAAAATCATGGTAGGGCTTACTTTGAGGGTATGTCTTATTTTCTGGGCAACAGGGTATTCATTTTAGCACAGCCTGCTTTAGGATACACACACGAGCGCTTAAAAAGGTTACGCCCAAGATGTGACATACTGGGTGCAACTCTCATCCGATAGCAATCAGACATCCTATCTATGTGTTGCCCGATGTGCTGAAGATGGCACATTATGTGCTATTCTCCTCCAAAAACCGGACAAGAATAGGACACACTGCAAAATTTTTGTTTTACACAGAGTTTATCAGAGAAAAAAAAGCCACTGTGCATGCATGCATTCAAATGAATGGGTGTAATTTCTGTCCAGTTTTCAGGCGGATTTTTCAGTCAAAAGTCCATGTGCATGTACCCTTATATTTTATTTTCAAACCTAATTAGTCTTCCTGTGCCCCAAGATGCGTCTCCCAAAGCACTGGTTTTATTAGTGTCCTGCCTCTACTGCTCCATCTCCTAGCGCTGCATAAGGAGAAGCCAGTCTGAGTTGCACACTGCTTCTACCCATCACAGTGCCCGTGTCCCACCAGACCATCAGGGTCTCCGTGCATCTGGTGCACAGTTTGTCACAACCAGATAGAACAAGACCCTGACAATGCATGGAGTCCAGTAGGGAATGAGCGCTGTCAAGGGGAGAAGCGGTCTACAGTACAGAGCGGCTTCTCGGAGCAGTGGAGAAAGGACACTAATCAAACCAGTGCTGCGGACACATCTGATGGCTCAGAAGGACCAAGTAGTTTTGAAAATAAAGTATAAAGTAAACTTTTATTAACCCACTGTTATATAGAACATCTTCAGTTATACAGTTAGATTCACTAGCTGAAGTTTGCTTTCTCAGCACCATCTTCATCTAGCTGCATGGCTAAAGAGGGGTTTTGTACGAAAAATGTACAGAATAGGCTAATAAATCTATTACAAAAAGGCTTAAAAAATGTACAGAATAGTGATTCTAAGTGCAGTTACTAGTTAATTTGAAGTATGTTGGAGTAAGAAGTGTCAAATTTATTAAGGGGTGCACAGCTTTTGATACATTTGCTGCAATTTTGGCTATTTGTGGGTCAGCAAAGCAAATCTATACCAGCTATAAGCTGGTGTAGATTTGCACTATAATGTACACCAATATCTGACATACATTATAGAAGGTCTGTCATGCCAGTGGTCCCACCTCCTTCAGATAAGTCACACCCACTTAAAGTGCAAAAGAGCAGTGTAAGGGCGCCCACCCACTGGCGATTTTTTTTCCTTTGCGTTTTTTCTCAAGAGCAATTAGAATTGAATGTGTTCCTGTCCACTTGCGTTTTTTTTTTCAGTCCGTTGCAATTTTTAACATAGGAACTGTCAGTTGCATATGTGTCCTTATTTTTCTCTTAATGCACCCATGAATGTCAATAGAAATTAACGGAAAAGGCGCGAAAAAGCCGCGAAAAAGCCGTGAAAAACGCGCCGAAAACGCTGCGTTTTTCACGCACAAAAATCGCAAACGCCAGTGGGTGGGCGCCCTAAAGTGGAAAAAAAAGAGGATGCGGCAAAATATGCGCCTTTTTGGGGAGAAAACTGGTGCGTAATATGCACAACAAATATATGGATGTACATGTGTATGTTAAATTCCCACACACGATATTAGCGCGTAATACTCACCAAAATAGGACTTACTGCATTTTTTCTCACGTGTGTATTGGTGTGAGTGACCCAATAAAAATCAATACGCTTTTAGCATTGCATAATACGTGGGCAACATACGACCGTGATCACATGTGACAGAGAGGTGACGCTAAAAAGCACAAATGAAATGCCGCAGCATGCTTAAGACTGGAATTATCAACGCAGGTGTAAAAGAGGCCTCAGCAAGACACATGACATCGTTTGTTTTACAAAGGCTGTATTTATTATAATAATATACTTTGATAATTCTGTTTTATTGCATACCTTATCATGTTTCTCTCGCCATCATCCGGGCACACTTCAAGCTAACATTTTGCAGTTCATGCTGAGTCTTTACATGTATAGCAATACAAGTTGTGTTTAAACGGGTTGTCCGACATAAAGCTTTTTTAATTCTATGGCTCTTTTTAATTAATAATAAGATGGCTTTTAGGTTAAATGGGATAAATTTAACAACTCCACGCACAAAATTTATGGTGCACAAAAGTTGATGCTCCAAAATTAATTTCATGGGAATTACAAAATTTAAAAAAAGTTTTGGCCTTTGAAAACTAGAGGTGAAAGCCCCTCGAACAATGTTGCGCCCTTATGGCCAAAATAGGCCGTGTCACTAAGGGGTTAAAGGCGCTCTTATTTATTATGAGTAAACCAGTATTGACCCAGACAACCCCGTTAAGAGAGATCACCGCCTCTGCTTTCCCAACAAACCTGCACCATCTTATTCACTTCTGGGTTTATGTGTTAACCACCAGAAATGAGGTTTTACTTATAAAGACAGGTATAGAGAAGAAAATATTTTACACAGAAAAAAACATCTTGGAAGGAAGGAAGGGTCTCATGTTAGCAAAGCAAAACAGCAGTGACTTCTAGTTTTCACATATATAATGTAAAATATTTTAATAATGCATAAAAAAGCTTTAATGAGAAGAAACAGTAAACAGGATTGTGAAGAGCGCTTATTCACAACACAACTATATAGAGACGTCCTTGCAGATTGTAGAGGTGGTTTATAGGAAAGCATTGGGCAGTCCGCTCACCATGTGTCCAAGCATAGAAAATAAGAGGAAAAAACACGGAGGAACAGTCTTGAGTTATAAGGTGGAAACATGGGCTCAGTCGTTGCCGCCACAAAGCTTCAGCAGGATCTTCCTGTAGTCTCCGGACGTGTCGCCCTATGAGATGATAGTGGCAGAGCTTAACACATAGAACAGAACATGTATTGTGTGCAGGGACTACACACAACATACTTTGGGCCAAGACAAAGCTTTTTACATAGAAGCCCCCTCCCCATACTCATGGATACTGGCAGATTTGAACGAGGTCCGTTCCACATTGAGGCATCTTCACAATCGGCAGATTTT
Source organism: Eleutherodactylus coqui (assembly GCF_035609145.1). NCBI lineage: Eukaryota > Metazoa > Chordata > Amphibia > Anura > Eleutherodactylidae > Eleutherodactylus > Eleutherodactylus coqui. The sequence goes on from NC_089840.1 coordinate 166,989,660, forward strand.
CACAGGAAGTGAAGAAGATTTTTAAAACCCCACAAACATTAAACAGAGCTGGAATGTGAAATGTCCAGCACATGCCAGCATCACTGAGAATTTCATGCTTGACATTCCACAGGGTCAAGCCTTTCACCTTCGGTTGGATTTGTAGATCCATGCAGAATTTATCTTATCAAAAAAATGTGTAAATGGGGTTGTGACAATTCTATTCCCTTCCACTGCTCTTCAGTTGGCTGCAGGTTATCTGTGTAGAATCCAGGCTGAACATCTGCAGCACGTCCACGTATTATGAGCGAGCCATAATGCAGAGGAGACGCAGCAAGCCTTCTCTGCTTTAGGACTTATTCTCAGGCTGCAATCTTCCTCCACTATCTGCTTTCATGTGCCATTTATTTGCCAAAACTCATGTGAGCTGCAGAAACACACTGCAGTTTTGCAAAATTTTTGCTGCAAAGACAGCTAAATTGCTGCAAAAATTAACATGTGCAAAGGGAACAGTGGTGATAGCCAACAGGTAAAGAGAATTGTGCAGAATCGATGGAACTGCTTGACTGCCCCCACAGCCCACAAGCCCCCAATGCAGCTGCATGGTTTGCCACCATTGGAGGCGCATCACCTACAGTATTCTGTATGTACATGCTTCTTCTTACCGTGATATCCGTATACAGAGATCTGCCATACATCCTTTTGTATTCCTGACGAATATCTACCAGATCCACTTCACTCCGAGACACCATGATACGGATCAGAGTCTTGTCTTTTGTTCCAGCACCCTAGAAGCAAGAATAAATACCCACATCTGACACAGTGTCTACATATTGAGCTGTCATTCACTGAAAGGACCGCCCACTGGACTGTACACACACAGTTAGCTGTCATTCACTGATAGGACCGCCCACTAGACTGTACACACAAAGTTAGCTGTCAATCACTGATAGGACCGCCCACTGGACTGTACACACAAAGATAGCTGTCAATCACTGTAATGGAAATATTTTTATGGCTATTTTGTAGCCATTAATCCTTGATTCCATATGTATATACATATGTGAACAGGCTATAATATATCAACTAGGCCCCGCACTCTAAGAAATTAACCCCAGACCTGTTCTACATGTTTATCATGTGTAAGTAAGAGAATGGCTTTGATGTTTGTTATAACACCAATCAGTCTGTCTTTGTAGGAGCCTGCCATATACATATCTATTGTTTAGGAGGTAGACATTGTCTGACTAGATCTTATCACTCTATAGAAACTGGTCAATTCTAGAGTTTGCTAACATCATTGATGCAAAGCTTGGAGCATATGGCCTATGACTAAGCAAGTTTTAGCGTACAAAATAGGACACAAATTGTAATAGATCAGAAGCATCTTGTACCTGTAAGGAGATAATCTCCTACAGTGTTGGCCAATGGAACCCGTCTGCCCGTCACTGTGGCTTCTCCAGTGAAAGATGAACTCCAGGCAGAAATGTTTAAGGAAAGCTCCTACTTATTAACGGATGCAGTTTGTATGTTGTAGGTATGTCTTGTAAGTCTTTTGTATTGTAAAGTGTGTTTATGTTTTATCATGTGCTGTATGTATTTTACCTGTAGAGAATCATTGTAAACATTTACGCAATATCACCTAGTTTTATGTAAATTTGTTTTATCATAATCATTTATTCATTTGTATTAATAAATTGTGTTGTATCAACCCACTTGTCCTTCTTTAAAGCCGTATCCGAACTTGTTGTTTGCCAGTTGGCAAAACATAATTGGCGCTGTGAACAGGATACGCAGAAGGTTCAGTGGTTGATATTTAGCAAAATTCCGATAATCTGGAATTTTAAGAACTCTGTCTAATAATACAGAAAAATAGTGTGATATTGCATAAAACATGTCTATTTTTAAGAAAAAGAATGTTTTGAATGAATCTGTTGAGATCCCAGGGTGGGAGGAGACTCCCTATGATACATTGGCGGCTGAATGGTCAAAATGTGCAGGTTTAAGTGAATCATGGGAAAAGTGTTTGAAGGATGCAGAACCAGTGAATGTGGTAGCGTGTTTGCAAGTCAAATTGAGGAAAGAAAAAGATTTTATTAATGTGTTGAGACGCGGATGGATGTTATTAGAAGCATATCGTATTCAAAGAGAAGAGAAAGAACGAACGTTGGTGCAAGTGCAAGAATTAGAAAAGCAGTTGTGTGAGGCAAGAAGTGCTTTGACAATTGCTCAGTGTCAGAACAAGTTGATTATGGATAAATGTGATGGCTATCAGAATGTGGCTGAGAAGGCAGCAGTACGAGTGGCTCAGTATAAGTGTAAGAAAAGACGAAGAGTAAATAGAAGGAAAGTTGCTTTGGCCGTAGCTGAAGCAGGGGTTAAATGGGATCCTGATAAATGGGATGGAAATATCTGGGATTCTAGCAGTAGTGAAGAAGATGAAGAGGGTTGTGGTGAACAAAGAAAAGTAGATTCCTTAACAGTTGAGGCTAAACCAGCTGTTAGAAGAAAGCAAGTAAATACTCTTGATAATGGTCGAATAGCTACTAAATATACTAACAGAAAAGAAGATTTTTCTCAGCAAGAAAAGAAATAACTGATCTTATTGGAAGATTTCAGCAGAAGTCAGGAGAAAGTTTAATAGCTTGGATGGTACGCCTGTATGATCAGGGAGCTTCAGGGGTTAAAGGAGATGTCTCGAGGAAGCAGTGATTTTTTTTTTTTGCCCAGTCCCCCTAATTAAACATACATTACTAATTACCCCTGTAAATGACTTTCCTAGCTGGTTTGTACTTACCGTTCCAGCGTTTCAGCAACTTATAAAAGTTTCCCCAAGATGGCCGCCGGCTCTTTCCCCGTCGCTCGCTGCAGCCCGACGTGCGCGCTCCCGAGACGCTGCCAGCTGTGTCTCCATGGCAACCGGACGCCCCGCAGCCGCCGACCAGACGCCCCGCAGCCGCCGACCAGACGCCCCGCAGCCGCCGACCAGACGCCCCGCAGCCGCCGACCAGACGCCCCGCAGCCGCCGACCAGACGCCCCGCAGCCGCCGACCAGTCACCCACCGCCAGGCAGCAGGTAACCGGCGCTAGCCCCCGGCTCCCCAGCGCTACGCTCCCGGCTCCCCAGCGCTACGCTCCCGGCTCCCCAGCGCTACGCTCCCGGCTCCCCAGCGCTAGACCCTCAGCCCAGGTGAAGGCCCCGGAGACATTGAAGGCCCCGGAGCCCAGCGCTAGGTTCCGGAGCCCAGCGCTAGGTTCCGGAGCCCAGCGCTAGGTTCCGGAGCCCAGCGCTAGGTTCCGGAGCCCAGCGCTAGGTTCCGGAGCCCAGGTGAAGGCCCCGGAGCCCAGCGCTGGGCTCCGGGGCCTTCACCTGTCAGTGAACATCACCCCCGACCCAGCGCTAGTTCCCCCGGCCTAGCGACAGCCCCCCCCCCATCGCAGCGACAGCCCCCCCCCGGCCTAGCGACAGCCCCCCCATCGCAGCGACAACAGCCCCCCCGGCCCATCACTTACCTGGACGGCAGGACAGCTGGACGGCAGGACAGCTGGGCGGCTTCTCCGGACAGCTGGGCGGCTCTGCACCTTCCTCTAACAGAGGAAGGTACAGAATGGCCGCTCCAGCGCGCTCCCGAGCAGTGACAGCTCATCTGCGCATGCGCAGAAGAGCTGTAGCAGGGAGCACACTGAAGCGGCTCGTGCTGAAAGGAGAAGACCGGACTGCGCAAGCGCGTCTAAAAAAGCAAGCTGCCAGCGAATTTAGACGGAACCATGGAGACGAGGACGCTAGCAACGGAGCAGGTAAGTAGAATAACTTCTGTATGGCTCATATTTAATGCACGATGTACATTACAAAGTGCATTAATATGGCCATACGGAAGTGTATAACTCCACTTGGTTTCGCGAGACCACCCCTTTAACTTGGAAGTGCAGGATGTGAAAAAGTTTATCACCCTTAGTAATGAACCAAATGTCCAAACAGCATTCCGTGATTACAGTAATTTAGAACAAGAAGGGTTAACAAATGTGTTAGCTGTAGCAGCCAGGGGGTGTAATGAGAAATATCCCAGTGAAGCTGATTGGCCGTCTAATGATAGACAGTGGTATACAGTAAAAGATTGTGTTCAAAGAAGAGATGATGAAAACAGCTATTGTTGTGGGGCATGCAGATGAAATGTTACTGTTGCCCTTTCCAGTGGGTGTGAGGAATAAAATTATTAAATGTGCCCCGCCAGCGTACAAGTCTGTTATTATGGCTTTATTGGTGAACCAGACTGGACAGGAAACAGGAGCCGTCCTGGAGGCGGTCAGACAATTGGGAGATTTGGGAGAATGGGGTCCCAAGCAATATTCTAACAGGGAAAGAGGAGATAAGTGTCAGAGTAATAATGTTAACCCCTTAGTGACGGAGCTTTTTTGCTTTTTTCCATTTTTGTTTTTTCCTACTCCCTTTTAAAAAATCGTAGCTCCTTTATTTATCCATCGACGTCGCTGTATGAGGGCTTGTTTTTTGCGGGATGAGTTGTATTTTTCAAAATTGATATGGCAAAAGGGGGGTGATTTAAACTTTTATAACTTTTTTTTTTTTTACAAATTTAAAAAAACTTTATTGATCTTTTTTCTTACTTTACTTTGAAGTTCCCCTGAGGGACTTTAACATGCGATGCTTTGATCGCTCCTGCAGTATGACGTAATGCTATAGCATTACGTCATACTGCTTTTTTACAGGCAGTCTATCAAGCCACCCTGTGTGGATGGCTTGATAGGCAGTCTGCTAAGGCAGCCCTGGGGCCATTCATTAGGCCCCCGGCTGCCATAACACCTGCACGGCTCCCCTGATCTCACCGCGGGGGGACCGTGCAGGACCCCCAAACAGCGTTCGGGGGATTTAAATGCCGCTGTCAGAATTGACAGCAGCATTTAAAGGGTTAATAGCCGCGAACGGCGGAGTGCGGCTTTTGCCCGCAGGTGCCAGCTGTAATAAACAGCTTACACCCGCGCTGTATGGAGGGAGATAGCGGCGCTACCTCACTCCATACACGTCCTGCAACAGCAGGACATAGTTTTACGATAGCGCCCTCACTAAGGGGTTAAGAATCGGGTTTCCAGAAAAGAAATGCTTGTTGCATTATTGAAAGATGGTCTCATAAGAGATACAATAGATGGTGTAAGTACAAGACACATGTGGAGGATGTACCAGGAAAGGGGGCTTAATAAGAAACAGGGGTCCCAAAATAAAAAGGTAATGATTAAAGATGCAGAAATTCCACAGTGGGGGTGCAGCAAGTCACATGGCAAGAGAGACTTCCTTCCTTCCATGTCGCAGGAACAACCCACTGCATCCAGGTTAGAGGATTTTTATTCAGAGGTAAGATCATTGGTAAAAGTATTAAAACAGGGAAAAAAGTCGTTGCTAGGATACATCAGCAACATCAGTACGTCAGAACGCCGGTCATATGACCGGCGCGATGACATGGGCTTACTAGACATTGCCCCTACCAAGGCCGCGATTGTCAGACGCTCCATACGTTGACACACGTCACCGCGCCGGTCAATTGACTGACGTGATGTCGCTGTATAATCTAACACATGCCATAAATATAGCCACCACCATCGGGAGATGTTTTTAGTGGTGGGCGTCGGGACGCCGGTCAGGTGACCGGCGCAATGACGTAGGTTCACCACAGCACACCACAACACGCCCCCATATCTCATTAGCAGTGTCAAGACGTCAACCATGTGACCGGCGCTGTGACGCCGGCACATTATGACACGCCCCCATCACGGCTGCCTCCATATCTCATCAGCAGCAATAGAATGTCTAGACGCCGACCATGTGACCGGCGCCGTGACGTCGGCACATTATGACACGCCTCCATCATGGCTGCCTCCACCAGCAGCATGTTTTGTAAGTAATCCATTTTCTATATATATGTGATGATTTTATGTTGTATTATGGCTTGAGAAAGGTGCCTGTGTGCACTGAAACGCGTCGCCTGTTATTTTAGCGAAGTGTGGAATTAAAGGTGTTATTGCTTCACTTCTAATACGTGTGGTAAACATCTATTTGGAGGCTGAAGGAGTCATCACTTCAAGGAGGGGGCTCATGGTCATCATACCCCCCTCCTCCCCAGTAAGTGTAACTCCTATTTATTTCTTGACAGATCACTAACTGTGGTTACACACTATTTATCGAGCGCAGAAAATTTTGTTTGCTGATAGCTCTTTTGCATTATAGTCAGCTGTAGATACTTCTGGATATGGAGAAAGGATAAGATTGTTTGATACCAATGTAATGGGTGGGGACAGATTCCTACTTAGGGTCTGTTCTTTGGCTAACCAGGAAAAGCAGTGAGGGCATAATAATCCTCCCCTCCCCCCCGCTTCCCTGCATCGGAGATCCTATAGGTTTAGGATCTAAAGATCAAGAGAAGAATACACAATTTTACAGGAAGAGACATTTGTATTCAATATCTAACGGTTTTTGAATTTTTTGTTTTTCGTTATTTTCTCGAGCCCAGATTTGACAAGATTGGTTTTATGTTGCTAGCAAATGAAAAGATAGGGAACAGTGTAATAAAAGTGAATGTATCATTGTTATGAAAAAATATGGAACATTTGAAGGAAACATTTGGAAAAAGCTAATTGTTCATTAATAGAACTTGAAGATCAAACCATGATATGTAAAAATGCATATTCCGGCCCTAAATTGTATATTTTATGTTTCTTGATCACATTATGAAATAGCTGTGTGATATCTTTGCTATAATGGCTATAAAATAACCAAGGGTGGACTGTAATGGAAATATTTTTAGGGCTATTTTGTAGCCATTAATCCTTGATTCTATATGTATATACATATGTGAACAGGCTATAATATATCAACTAGGCCCCGCACTCTAAGAAATTAACCCCAGACCTGTTCTACATGTTTATCATGTGTAAGTAAGAGAATGGCTTTGATGTTTGTTATAACACCAATCAGTCTGTCTTTGTAGGAGCCTGCCATATACATATCTATTGTTTAGGAGGTAGACATTGTCTGACTAGATCTTATCACTCTATAGAAACTGGTCAATTCTAGAGTTTGCTAACATCATTGATGCAAAGCTTGGAGCATATGGCCTATGACTAAGCAAGTTTTAGCGTATAAAATAGGAAACAAATTGTAATAGATCAGAAGCATCTTGTACCTGTAAGGAGATAATCTCCTACAGTGTTGGCCAATGGAACCCGTCTGCCCGTCACTGTGGCTTCTCCAGTGAAAGATGAACTCCAGGCAGAAATGTTTAAGGAAGGCTCCTACTTATTAACGGATGCAGTTTGTATGTTGTAGGTATGTCTTGTAAGTCTTTTGTATTGTAAAGTGTGTTTATGTTTTATCACTTGCTGTATGTATTTTACCTGTAGAGAATCATTGTAAACATTTACGCAATATCACCTAGTTTTATGTAAATTTGTTTTATCATAATCATTTATTCATTTGTATTAATAAATTGTGTTGTATCAACCCACTTGTCCTTTAAAGCCGTATCCGAACTTGTTGTTTGCCAGTTGGCAAAACAATCACTGATAGAACCGCACACTGGACTGTACACACAAAGATAGCTGTAAATAACTGATAGGATTGCCCACTGGACTGTACACACACAATTAGCTATCAATCACTGATAGCACCGCCCACTGGACTGTACACACAAAGATAGATGTCAATCACTGATAGGACTGCCCACTGGAATGTACACACACAGATAGATAGATGTTAATCACTGATAGGACTGCACACTGGACTGTACACACACAGTTAGCTGCCAATCACTGACAGAACCACGCACTGGACTGTACACACACAGTTAGCTGTGAATCACTGATAGGACCGCCCACTAGACTGTTTAGCTCAGAATAAGCAAAGGTTTATGAATAAAATTCATAAACCTTTGGACAGCGTGTTCAGGCTGAGAGATTAGATTCCCTTTAAATAACCCAGAAAAATGTTCCTAGAACTAATGAACTGGTGCCTGGTCACCAGTCCATATGAAAAAGATCTTATTTTCTACCTGCCTGAAAAACCATAGCTAACTTTACCATTTTATGGACACGGAAAATGTTTATTGTAAACCCCTTGGACACTGCACATTTACAATGCTGGAAGGATGTACTTTCTCTACAGTGATATAAATGTATGGCACAGGAATAGCTACACTTGTAGTAAAACAATCTTGTGGATGTTACATGTCTTTGTATAAAAAAAAAAAAAAAAAGTATTATAGGAGAATGGCTTTATTAGTTAACCAGAAAAATGGTTCTTGCCTCCAAAGCACAGCGGCCTCTTCACCGGGCAGGTTAATACTTCTGCTTAGCCAATAAAGGTATCACTTCTAGAATTCCTTCTGTCTTTTTAATAAACTACATTAAACCGTACAGGACCCCCAAACATCGGTTGGGGGATTTAAATGCCGCTGTCAGAATTGACCGCAGGATTTAAAGGGTTAATAGCCGCGATTGGCCGCATGGCTGATTGCAGCTATTGCCTGCGGGTGACAGCTGTAATAAACAGCTGACGCTTGCGCTGTATAGAGGGAGATAGCGGCACGATGTGTCTCCGTACACGTCCTGCAACGGAAGGTCGTAAAAACACTATGGGGCCGTCACTAAGGGGTTAATATATATGTGTGTATGTACATGTGTATATATGTATGTATGTATGTACTTATATGTGTAGGCATGTGTATATATGCATGTGTGCATATAAGTAGGTGTGCACGTGTGTGTATGTGCATGCATGTGTGCTTGTGTGTATGTGTGCGTAAGTCTGTGCATGTATGTGTAAATGTGTGTGTGCATGCATGTGTATGCTTGTGTGCTTATGTGTGTGTGCGCAAGTATATATGTAAATGTGCATGTGCGCAAGTGTATATGCATGTGCGCATGCATGTGTGTGCATGTATATGTGTGTCTCTCTCGTGTGTGCAACTCCCCTCTTCCCTAAGGGATCCATCACACTGGCGAGGGTGACATCGGCCCGATATCGCCCTTGCCATCCATGTGAAAACCATGGATGCAAGGAGTTTTCATCTGAAAACAGCCTCGCATCACTGTGAGGATTCCATTCATTCGCGCCGCGGCTGAGTGTTGCTTAGCAACGGTTCAATCTTCCTAACAGCGCCGCTTGTGACAGTGAAACTTTGAGGGGGCCTGTCTCAAACTCAGATTTTAGGGCGGTGGTGAGGGTTTGACAAATTGAATGACACCGAAATCATCCTCCAAAGTTCAGACAAAGTGGTTGAAGTGTGGTGGGAGAGAAACCCTGCAGGCTTGTTTATACTAAATTTACAAAAGTATTTAGGATCACACAGATTAGTCTGGCTAATATGGAACTGCACTATTTTTGCAGTACATCATAGTAAAACAAATAAAAATATAAATTTATTGGCATAATTATCACGAGCCACAGAATAAAGTGTAACATCTCACTGCAATGGTGGAAGCACATTTCTCATACTACTGGCAAAAATAAGGTAGTCATCAGAGATCCTTTTACTGGCTTTTCCTGACCGCTGCCGGTACATTCTTAGGGGAATACCTTGATACACTAACCTTCATTGCTTTGTAGAGACGTTCCGCAAAGAAATTCTGAGTGTTTTTAAGGCATTTTACTGAAAAAACACAAAGTACAGTGAAAGTGGATGTCAGTCAAGTTCTAAAATAAAGGCAATGAGATTCTCATTAAACAGTAATAAACGTAAAGAGACCACAACTCTTCACTACGTCCGGTGCCGCCAGTGATGAACAGTCTTGCATAGGAAAAGATATTTGGAAGTGGCAAGATAGATCTCTGCTATGTGTAAACTTATTACATTTGTACTAGTTTAAAGCTAAATATGAGGAAGCACAACCAATTGTGAGTGACGTAACACATGGCAGTCATACGGTATATTTACACATGACAGAATGGGAAGTCATACATACAATAAACTGCGTTATCAACAGCCAGTCAGAATGTTTTAAAGTAAAGCTACAGTTTTGGAGGCCTTTTAGACTAAATGAGGTGGGGAACTGCATTTTTTAAATCTAGTTTTAAGAGCCAAAGCCAGAAGTGGACCAGCGGGAAGTACAAGCCCTTCCTTTATATGTCCTATACCCTTTAAATCCACTTTTGGCTTGCCTCCAAAAAAGGCATCAAAAACTTGCCATGGTTTTCTGAAATACACTGCATGAAAGTATCCTTATGAGATATTCCTTAATATACCCCAACATTACACAAAGTGTATTCAGTACAAGAAAGAGCATTCTGGGTAACAGAGGAGAAGAGCCATCGCCAAGCAGCTCCCTCTGCACTCTTTATGGACAGAATGCAGGCTGCAATTACAGGTGAAGTCTACTGTTATCAGTAGGGCATCCCATTGATCAAGGATGGGGAATCCGAGCCCCCTGCAGTTGATATTTTCTGTTACCCAAATTCCTGCGCATGAAGTCATTCGGTGAGAGCTATAGGCTATTGCAAGAAAAAGTGAAGCGTTTGGAATGATTGTATCTGGATTTCTGCATTGGTCACCAATAAATGATATGAACGGTACAAATGTCTGTTTTATTAGATATCAGCTAACCTCAAAAGGGATTCACTTTTTCCTGCAACTATCACGGAATTCTCAAAATACAATTCAATAATATATGAAATAATTCTAAATGTAATTTAATAAATAATGTTATATTTTGGTTATGTAAATGTAAAATCTACACGAAGATTAAAACAATTCCGATAGTTAATTGAAAGGCAGTTCTTGACCAGTATATGGAGCCCTCTAATTTTAGGTCATTGCTGCCTTCCCTTCTCTGCAAAAATAAGACTTGAAAAAAATGTGAAGTTTTGAAGAGTATGACGATGTAAAAGGCACAGCACAGCAACCATACATGCAAAAAGATGGAGAGGGCCACAGAACACAGGGGTCTATGCAACATTGTTAATGACACCTGAGTGCTACAGGCACTCCAAGAATTACCAGGTATCATCTGGAGGCTAATGTGTGACCAAAGCAAGAGAGAGAGAACCAACATTAGCATCAACAAGTTAGAGACCATACATATATGCAAAACAAATGGTAACTCAGTCTGGGAAGAGAGGCTGCAAATACTAACAGCAGCCTGCAGAGTAGATCATATCCCTGTTACTGCCTCACCAGCGTTGTCAGAGTGCGAAGACTACTACTGACAGGCCTTCAGTCCATGAATAGACGGCTTGAAAGGGCCATCGCAGTGCCCAATAGTACACAGGAACAGCAATGTGTCCATTTACAAGACAAATGTTGCATTTAAAATAGTAATTTGGTCTTTGATTAAATAAGAGATAATAAGTGTGTCCAACTCATGAAATAACTTTTCCATTTCTGGATAATTCTGAATTAAAGGAGTTGTCTAGTTGTAAACTATTGATGGCTTACCCTACGACTAGGCCATCACTAATAGATTGGCGGGGGTCTGCTGCGTGGAGTCCCTGCCAAATCAGCTATAGTAAGGGTCTGTGCACTTTTGCATAGAGCCGATTGCTCTAGGAAGCAGACAGGTCAGTTCCCAGTATAGTGGGTAGGTTTGGTATTGCATACCATGTTTTCATTCACTTCGATAGGAGCTGTGCCTGTAATTCCAAACCTGACCACTACAGTGCGAACGGAGCTGTCTGCTTCCTGAGAAAATCAGCTCAGTGTACGAGTATAGTGGCCCAGCACACAGGTGATTGACGGGGGTCTCTGGCAAAAAAGTCTTGCCAATGCACTACTGATGGCTTATCCTATGGACAGCAACTGGACAACCTGTTTGTCCAGGGGTTGTCCAGTTGGTTCACAACTGGACAACCACTTTAATTCACCAGCCATTCATGCTTTAAAAAAATAAAAAACACTTCAGAACACTTGTCATGAGACAGGGATGTTTTAACAGAGACGTCTAAAAAATGTGCAGTGTGTCATTTGGGTGGGAAAGCCTCAGCAAAACAGTGAACCTTCCCCGTTTACTATAAGACACTGACAGATGGGGCTTTCCTTATGATGAACTACCACAACTGAAATCTAAGTCTTGGGAGGGAGTGTAGTGGGTCCACTTAGGCTGGGTTCACACAAGACGGATTTCCCGCGGAAATTCCGGTCGGAATTTCACTGCAGAAGATCCGCCTGCGGCCACTAATCCCGTGGTTATCCAGCCATGTGGACAAGCTTTGTCAAAAACTTGTCCACACAGGACAGCCAATCCTTTGCGTCAAAGCCGGCGCTGTGGCACGGATTCCCCGGCCGCAGCAGGTCTATTTTTTTCCCCCCATTGCAGCCGCACTGCTCTCTATGGGAGAGTCGGCCGCAACGAAAAAGCACGCGGCCAAGCCGCTCCAAAACCCACCACAAAGTGCCGCAGGTTTTGAAGCTGCGCTTTTCCGTCGGAAATCTTGCAGTTTTTCACTGCGACAAAACGGCAAGATTTCCGGCGGGATTCCGCCCTGTAAGAACCTAGCCTAATACTTCACAGATAACTGTAGATCACATGTATCTTTGCATAGGCTTTTTCTAGCATGTATCTCCAGATCCCCAGATATGCTAAACAATAAGCCACTCACCCACAGCTAGCATGCCTCGCTCCAGATCCCCAGACATCTCACGGCAGATACTCTTCTCCAAGTCCCGATTGCACATTCTCTGGTACTCATAGAAAACTGGGGCAGCAATCCATGCAAGTAAAAAATGAACACATTAGAATACTTCCACTGTTTATGTTACAGTGCTGACAAGGTAGAAGCTTCCCTTCTTATCTTCTATGCATATATTTAGGACTTCCTATCTATACTGTGATAACGCCTGTCAATAGGGGGCTCTCCATGGTGACAGACTTCCTGAAAAAGGGAAGAGTAGCTTTACAGTAGATACAAATAACATTAGTCATAATATTTCTAATGGTTACGTTCTAGATCATTTGGTTTCACCTTGATGATTGCTGATCTACACTAATTAACCTTATTTACTTAAGGCACTGTGACATGGAGATCTTACAATCAGTACTGGCTTGCTTCCCCTACGTGTTAATACTCTATCTTTCCCATCTACATGCAATGCAGCCATAAGCGGCCTATTCTCTATAAGTAGATGCTTCCTATAACGGATATCCTATATTTACTATCTACAGATGATGAGCATTAGCAAGGAGAGGTCAAGATGTGAAGGAAAAGGTAATGAAAACAGGTCAGGCGGCTTCACTGTCGTGAAAAATACAGCTATGCAAATGGATACACAGGTTTACATTAGCTCTGTATTATAGTTCGCAAAACACGGACCAAATACAGAGCTGAAATTCGCTAGTCTGAAAGCAACCTCATAGTCAGTGATCACAGGGGACATCTCAGATTGTAGTTGGCCACTTTCTCTTTTCCACTTTATCTGGGCCCAAATCACCATGAAGATTTCTTCTAGCCATGACTCCTCTCTGAACACAAACTGACCATTCTGCTGCTCACAGTAATGCACCTCTGAGGGCCCCAAAATACCAATTGTGCCCTCTTTTGTGCCTCTAAAGTACCCTTACTGCCCAGACAATCATGCATCTTTCTTCCCCCCCCCCCCCCCCCAAAGTAATAAGCCTCACTTATGCCCCACAATAATGCCCTGTGCCTCTTTAAGCCCAAATAATGCTTTCTTTGTGCTGGTAAAGTAATAAGCCTCTCTTTTTTGCCCCCATAATAATACATCCTTTTTGCTCCTACCACAATATCTCCTTTATGACCCCTTGGAGCCCTTATATAGTAAGCATCCTTTAAGATATGTTCACACATTGCAGAATTGGTGTGGATTTTGACGGGGATCTGAAGCAGACTTCATCCATGCAACTGAAAGGGTGAAATCGGCTGTGGAATTCGCATAAAAAAACACCATGCTACGATCCCATCAAATGGCGTGGATTCTGATGCTGATTTTGGTGCGGATCTGCACCAAAATCTGCTATGTGTGAATGTACCCTCATGCCACCACTATATTGCCCCCTTTATGCCCTCAAAGTGATGATGCCCCCACAGTCATGCCACCACTATCATTTCCTCCTTGTACCTGTAAATGAAGCTGGACCCATTATGCCTCCTCCTGCAGACTTTTCTTTGAGCCTAACTGCACTGTAGATCATGGATTAATGCTCACCAACTCCTTCCAGATCACGGTGCACGGCAGCGGGTGTATCTTCTATCTTCATCTCTTATCTCCCGCACTCTGGTGCCACAGAAGAGGAGGGACCAGAAAGTGGTAGTCAGGGGAATAAGATATACTGGCTGCCATGCACCATGATCTGGAAGTGGTTAGTGAACATCAGTATAGTTTTATTCATTTATTGCCCAGTGTATAACAATGGCTGTATGGCTCACATTGCGATGTCCCTGCACTCATCTATGGGACCTTCTAATCACAGTGAGGTTTGCAGCCACTGGTACACACTGTGCATTATGAAGCCACTGCTTAGAGGTTCAGGGCAATGGGCTATGATCTGGGGCACTAATGGCCCAGCAACACCCCTGGAGAGTTAAAAAAAAAAAAGGGGGTTCATAAACAGATGCGAAGTGTTAACTTAAAGTGATAAAAAGTGTATACCAGATATAAATAGAAGATCAAAAGATACAAACGGGATACACAGATAGTATAGAACAAGATAAGGAAAAGAAATACAATATAATTCTTTGCATCCATGACATGCAGTCAGCAATCTGGGTGGTGTCTTATTGATTTACCCATCAGCTCCAGTGTTTGAGAGTAGACGTCACTAACAGCATTCCATTGTGGACTCTGCACTCCTTTGTCTGAAGCAAACTTATATAGTACGAATGAGCTGGATTTATCTTACAAATTGTCCAATGAGGCATTACAAGGCCGCTCTCCCATCTATTAGTGGGGCTCTGGGCTTGTCCGCATATCTTATACTTCAGGAATGTAAACAATCTTCTAGGAGTCAATACTAAAACCAATTAAGCCTTCAGCTAAAAGTGCTTTTATGTGGAATGATTAGCATTTGAAAAACAAAAAACCCTGGATCAGTCAAATTTGAACGATAATCCTTCAATGTAAACGCTGCCAACAATGGAATGATGATTCATTCACGTATCATTCATTTCATGCAAGCATGAAAATCATTGTTGGCTCCTTGGCTAATCGTTTGGTTTACACACCGATAGTTCAGTCATTCTCATTCGCTGGTGCAGAGAATTAACGACTGAACCATTTGTGAACAAATCATTTACCTGCCGGTATAAACAGGCCGCAGGAGTGAACAAGAAATCGTTACATGTAAACGCTCCCTTGCTGAATGTAAAACCAGATGACTCCATCATACAGGGTCTTGTGGCTGAGTAGTGATGCTAGCAGAGTATGGCATGCATGTCACTACTGAGGCCACCAACTGGCTGCGGCAGTCATGGCCACTGGTAAGCAAAGACTGGCGAGGCCACCAGAGTCTGCGCTAAAGTAGCAGGGAATTGTGAGGTCAATGGTGGTTTGCTTTTGTTCCATTATATAGAATTTGCTTCATGTTATTGAGAAACCAGATAACTTTGCCTGTGGATATGCTGAAAAATACTGTTGATGGGAAAATTCATTTAACCCCTAAACGCTCCAGGACATTCAGCTACTTCATGGAGATTCAGGGTTTGTATAAAAGTGGCATCAGGGGTCAATTCCACTCCATACAATGCTGGTGTTGGCTGGGTTTTTTTTTGAAGACGGGGTGACCAAAAAAGTATCAAAAAGTGATCAAAAAGTTCTCCAAAATGGTAAATCCTTCGAAAAGCGAGCCCTCACACAATCAGGCCGCCTGCACACGAGCGGAAATTCTGCGGCGGGATTTCCCGCGGAATTTCCTCCGCAGGAAGCCTGCATAGGATTGCGCAATCCTATGCAGACGGCCGCGCGAAATCTCGTGCGGCAAACAAACCGCGGCACCTGCCGCCGGCTCCGGTCTGTGCATGCGCCGGCTGCCCGGCAAGCCGGCAAATCAAACAGCTGGAGCCGCGGGCAAGTAAGCGCTGGTCCCTGCAGGCGCTCGGGTCGGGTCCCGCGGCGAGAATCCTCGCCGCCGGATCCGACCTGCCCGTCTGCAGGCGGCCTTAGGTTGACAGAAAAATGAAAAAGCAATGTCTGTCAGAAGTTGGCAGCTGAAAATATCTTTGAAAAAAATATATATAGTTTTTTATTTACAGCAGAAAACAAACAAACAATAAATTATGAGTCGGAATCGTACTGACCCATAGAATAGAGTTCTCGTGTCATTTTTGCTGCAGTTTGTGTGCCGTAGAATCAATTCCCCCCCCCCCCAATGATGGCAGAATTACTTTTTAAAAATTCAGTGGAGTGAAATGAAAAAAATGCATTTCAGTACATTATATAGCACCACTGGAAAAAACAACAAAATAAAATACAACAGTAAAAAACAAGCCCTCAGACAGTTCAGAAAAAAGAAAAAAAAAAAAAGAAGAAGAAAGGGCCCCGTCTTTAAGGGGTTAAAAGGGAATCCATCACCTACATTGTTTACTATTTAAAATCAGATACTAAAACATTCTGATTATAATTATTTTTTGTACATGATTATGGGGGCCGCCATTTTGCCTGAGCCCCTGCTTTGTACGGTTCACAGCAGTCAGATATGCTTTACATTAGGCACATAGAAATAGGAAACTATAGTCTGCAGACAACCCATCAATTTCTATAGGAGACACATTGTGTGGCAAGAGCAGGGAGGGGGAAGGGGTGAGCTGTGAGTGTCACTCAGTGGTGGATTCTGTGTCATCTACCTCCAGTGTTATAATACAGGTGTTACACTGTAATCCTGATAGTCAGAGGACTACTAAGTGTCCCATAAGAAATGTCTAATGCACGGTTTTAGTAGGAAACAAAACAATACTTTCCATTACCTGCATTAAGGTGCGCCCGACTGCGTGAGCACAGGATGGCATTAAACTTGGACTCATCAGTTCCCAGGCGGTTTTCTCCAGCAGCATACAACTCCTGCAAACACATTATCATTGGTCTGACTACACATACAAACGGATAAAAGGAGACAGAAAGATTTCATCATCTGTTCAGTGAGAAACCCCCAGCCACGGCTCCTGCCTGGCGCTGCAATTCGTATTCACGCAGTATACTTTAACCCCTTAGTGACCAAGCCTGTTTGCGCCTTAATGACCAGGCCAAATTTTGCAAATCTGACACGTGTCACTTTAACATGGAAAAACACCAGAAAGGTTTTGCATATCCAAGCGATTCTGACATTGTTTTTTTGCCACATGTTGTGCTTCATTTAGGCGGAAAAAATAGACCGATAGAAATTGTGTTTATTTATTAAAAGCGCCAAAATTGGGAAAATTTTGAAAAAATCGTCATTTTTTCACATTTCCAACTGCAATATCTTAAATATGTGCAAACATAATATAGAAATTTTTGCTAAGATTTATATTTCCACCCGTTTACTTTATTTTGGGCACACATTGGAAAAACTTTCGTTTTTTTTTAACCATTTAGGAGACGTACAAATTTAACATTACTTTTTAGCATTTTGAGGAACACTTTGTTTTCCTATACCAAGCCAAGATTGGAAAGGCTCATGAGTGTCAGAATAATAGATACCCCCACAAATGACCCCATTTTAAAAACTACACCCCTTAGTGTATTCACTGAGGGGTGTCATGAGTATTTTGACCCCACAGTTTTTTTTCAGGAATTAATTCAATTTAGAGGAGAAAAAGTAAAATTTCATATTTTTGCAAATCTGTCATTTTAAAGACATATTTTTTTCCTATAGTTTACATGAAAATCAGGATTTACACCCCAAAATGGATACCCCTATTTCTCCCGTGTTCAGAAATATACCCATTGTGGCCCTATTGTTATATGTGAGTCCACAACGGGGCCCAAAATGAAAGGAGTAGTCAGTGTCTTTCAAAACAGAAATTTTGCTTGAAGTCCTTTTAGGCCCCATAGCACACATGTAGAGTTCTTGAGCGCCCAAAACCATAGAAAACCCCCACAAATGACCCCATTTTGAAAACTAGACCCCTTAAGGAATTTATCTTGGGGTGTACTGCATATTTTGACCCCACAGTTTTTGAATGAATTCAAACCAAGCAAAAGGAAAAAAAGTGTGATTTTCGTTTTTTCGGCAATTCTGTCATTTTAAAAACAGCTTTTTTTGTACAGCACACATATGAAGGAAGACTTACACCCCAAAATGGATACCCCTGTTTGTGCTGTTTTCAGAAATATACCCATTGTGGCCCTAATCTTATGTCCGCATGCACAACGGGGCCCAAAATAAAAGGAGTAATCGGTGGCTTTCAGAACATAGATTTTGCTTGAAGTCCTTTTAGGCCCCATTGCCCACTTGTAGAGTTCTTGAGCGCCCAAAACCATATAGAACCCCCACAAATGACCCCATTTTGAAAACTAGACCCCCGAACGAATTTTTCTAGGGATGTACTGCATATTTTGACCCCACAGTTTTTGAATAAATTCAAGCAAAGCAAAAGGAAAAAAATAGGATTTTCATTTTTTGGGCTATTGTGTCAATTCAAAAACAGTTTTTCTTGTACAGCACACATATAAATGAAGGCTTTCACCCCAAAATGGATACCCCTGTTTGTCCCGTGTTCAGAAACATACCCATTGTGGCCCTAATAGACTTACAGGACACATGGCTAGGCCTACAATGAAAGGAATACCCGTTGGATTTCAGGGTACCACTGAATAAATTTCAGGCCCCATTGCCCACTTATAGAGCCATTGAGCGGCCAAAACTATAAAGAACCCCCTCAAATGACCCCATTTTGAAAACTAGACCCCTTAACGAATTCATCTAGGGGTGTACTGCGTATTTTGACCCCACAGTATTTGAATGAATCTAAGCAAAGCAGAAGGAAAAAGTTACGATTTTCAATTTTTTTGGCAATTTTTTCAATTTAAAAACATTTTTTTTGTACAGTGCACATAGGAATGAAGACGTTCACCCCAAAATGGATACCCCCGTTTGTCCCGAGTTCAGAAACATACCCATTGTGGCCCTAATCTACTTACAGGATGCATGGCAAGGCCTATAAAGGACGGAACATCTGTTGGATTTTAGGGCACAACTGAATAAATTCCAGGCCCCATTGCTTATTTGTACAGAATAAAGATTGACTCCCTAAAAATTCCCCCCCCCCTCCGCGCCCTTTTTGGCGTTCGCAAATCTTAGATAAAAGTAAAAATGTGAACTGTGTAGTATTTCCGAAGACAGGGGTAATTACGGAGGCTGGTTGGAATGGGCCCATGGGGCAATAAAACCGGGTATCCCCCCTCCTCTCATGCTTTTTGGGGGTATTTCGTGACCTCAGTGGTGGGTATGGGGTGTAAAAAGTGGCGTTCCGTGAGTCTCCGTAAGCTTGATGAGGTGCGGCGGTCTCACACAGAAGGCGCTCAACAAGGTGCTCCTGGAACTGCAGGAAGGCGAGCGTTCCTGGGGCTTCTTGTAAAATACGTATCACAGGTAGCTGTCTGAATAACGCCGGGCTCACGCGGGTGCAGGCGGAATCCGCTTGCGGAGGCCCACAGCGGATCCCATCTGTGACCCTGCGTACGGCTGCGTAATGTACTGCGTATAACTGCCTACTCACACAGGCGGTCATGCACAGTACACCATTTTTTGGATTTCCCACACCGTCGCTTAGCGATGACGGGGGTACCGGCAGCCCGTATACAACGTAGTTGCGTATGGGCAGCGGGTAGATCCACGACCATGGAGCACAATGGGCTCTACGTTGCAAATATCCGCAGTAAAATAGAACCTGCTGCGTTCTCTTTTCTGCGAGTGGATTACGCAATTCCGACCCGCTAATGTGAGCGGAATTGTGTAATCCAATGCGATTGATCTGCGTAATACCGTGGATCAGACGCATGCAGAATCCGTAATTCCTATGCGGTCATGTGAGACCGGCCTAAGGTAGATCGCTACCTTTTTATCACGTGACCGAGGACCGTTCAACGAGGCCACCCGTCACTGCTCCTGGCTCTCTGTGACCGTTGGTCGCTGGGAGCAAGGAGATTTTAAATTTCCTGGGCTCCCCGTCTGCTGCGCATGTGTCCGGCTTTTTGCCGGCAATCGCATGTGCAGAATTCGGGAAGGTCCACGGAGGAAGATCGCGTTGGGGTTCAAATACGCAGGCCTCCGGTAAAAAGTTTCATCTCCTCTCACCGATCGCATCAGTGAGGGGAGATGAAACTTCAAATTTTTTTTTTTACTTTTACGTGATCGCCATTATTGGATAATGGCGAACACGTGACCAGGAACCGCTCACTGCGGACCCCCATTAAATCTCCATGCTCTTGGCTACAATTTGTAGCCAGGAGCAGGGAGAATTTAAATTATCCTGGCAATCCACAGCTTTTGCGCATGCGCCCGCCATTTTGGCGACGGGCGCGTGTGCAGAAGCTGTGGTAAGGTCCGCGGATAAATCTGGGGGCCTTAGGTACGTACTTTCATCCTCCCTCACGGATATGATCCATGAGGGGAGATGAAACGTACGCTTTTTAAACTTTTTTTTACTTTTTTTTTTTTTTTTACTTTTTGACACTTTTTTTTCACTTTACATGATCACTGTCATCCATGGGATGACAGTGATCATGTTCCCGGTATAATCTCTCTGCTCCTAACTACACATGGCAGCCAGGAGCAGAGGGATTTTAAATTTCCCGGGGCTCGAGCCCGTCTGTGCACGCGCCCGATGTCAATCATCGGGCGCGCATGCGCAGACGGGGATTCGGGTCCCAGGACATCGGGACACCGCTGAGGACTGGGGGTGAGTATTTTCACCTCCCCTCATGGATCCAATCCATGAGGGGAGGTGAAACTGACTTTTTTTAAAAACTTTTTTTTAACTTTTTTGCGATCGCCGCTATCCATTGGATAACGACGATCGCGGTACAGGGGACCGCTCACCGCAGTCCCCGCTGACATCTCCTGCCTCCCGGCTACCTACAGGAGCCGGGAGCCAGGAGATTTTAAATCTCCCGCGCCGCCGGGCCTTCTGCGCATGCGGCTGACGTAATGCCGCCTGGCGCGCATGCGCAGAAGACCGGCTTCGGGCCCCGGAGCGGCAGGAGGGCGGGGAGCAGCGTGCCGGACCTGGGTGAGTAATTTCAGCTGCTCCGATGGATCCGATCCATCAGAGCAGCTGAATCTTTAACTTTTGTGTACTTTTATTTACTTTTTTTGCGATCGGCGCTATCCATTGCATAGCGCCGATCGCAATGCCGGGGGGGTGTCCGAACAGCCCGGGATGACAGCTCCATGCTGTCAGCTACCTGCGGACACCAACAGCATGGAGCTGTCACGTCCACAGCCCGAGGGGCATTATTCTCTGCAGGAAGCATGTTTTTACGTCCTCAGAGAATAAAGCCCACTTCGGGAGGACGTAAAAACACTATGGGCTGGTCGTTAAGGGGTTAAGGACTCCTTAGGTTGGCATGCATGGGTGGAACATTACACTGCCGGTAGGATCTGATCATGCATAAGAAATGGAGAAGCCTATCAGAGCGTTCTAAAGACCTCCAGCAAATACTCTGTCATGCTGGTTTATCGAGGATTTCCTAAAACTGGAGACAAGTCCCAGCATAGCAGCAAAAGGTGTTAAAGGGGTTGTCCAGACACAGTGCCACGTTTAACTGTGGGTTGTGTCTGGTATTGCAGCTCAACTCCCATTCACTATAATGGAGTTGCAATACCACACACAACCCTATGGACAAGGATGGTGCTATGTTTGGAAGAAAACAACCATGTTTTTCTAACCCTGGACAACCCCTTTAAGGTCAAAAAGCAATTGGAATGCTTTCAATTGCTGGAAAATTCAAGCAATAATGCTTCTGTGGTTCTAGTTCGAGAAATTCGTTAGGTGGAAAAGTTTAAAGAACGTCCGTTGTTGAAACAAGAGCAAATAATGGGAAACGTATACATTTTTATCTTTTATCACTAAAATGCTGTGCATTCATTGAAAGCACTCCAACAGCAGATACGCCGTAGTGTATAACAGCTTGGCGCCTTTCAACAGCTACACCCTGTCCGTACTGAGAAGGAACGCAGTCATACACTGTGCAGTGTGCCATGTCCATCTGTACGAGTAGGAAAAGCTAACTCTGATCGATCAGGAACACGAGGCAAGCTCTGGTCCTATTGTGGTGCGGCACGGTGATGAGCGGGGCCTTCGGGCACAGTTGCAGTTATGACCGCTATAACACCTATTGCTACGCCGCTGTTTAATGTGCATTATACTGTGCAACTACAATATAGACTGTGCATAGACAGAGACATGTTTGTAAACATGGGAAAAGATGCAAACTTGCTTAGGGGAGTTAATTCTGCCTGACAGTGGATTACTTGAACAAGGAACTCCATACCCCTGTAGCACTTGGTGAGGTGTCTGTTGTAGGCACTCTCTACTTACCTCTATGGGAGATGCAGAAAGACTCAGCAGTTTCCTTAGCACCTCTGGGATTTGCATTTATTAGACATGTATGGCATATTGTATGGATGAATATCTGTAATTGGCATTGCCTAGTGTCTTGCATAACAATTAATCATCTGTGAGCTTACCTGTACATCACGCTGGACCAATGACATATCTACATGAGTACTCTCATCTCTGTTCCCCTGTAGAAAAAAATTAAACTCAGTGAAATATAAGTAATAGCTCTGACCGCTAGCGTGTTTCAGCCCTAAATTATCCTTTTTGGCAATTTTGGGGTAGTTTAACAATGAAAAAAAAATTTAAAAATGTTATTTCTTGGACTATTAAAATAATTTTTGCACACTTTGTGACATATGGCTGTTTTAATACAAATGTTTTAATATAATTTTTCTTCTTTAGTTTTAAGCTGGGTTTACGTTGTCTTTTGTAAAATCTGCACTGGTTCCATCCTATGTTGCAACCTCCATTCAGAAAACTGTATGGGGACAGAAACCAGGACAGAACCTGGATGGTATCATAGTGGAGATTGCGCGGGACCTCTTTGGCCTCCATCTCACATAGTCTCCATCCCGGTCAGTGTTTTACACTGAACAGTGAAGCGTGGTGCTCACTTCACAAAATGCAATGTGAAACTAGCCTTATTAGGGATGCAAGGGGAAATTTACTAAGCCGAGCACTTTTGTTGCCGTGCTTAGTATCATTTCCCCCGGCACATGGTGCGCTTAATACATGAAGAGGTGCATGCCTGGCAGCTCTGTGCGCATACACAGAAATGTACGCTTGGTCCCAATGAGGCGTACATTTCTGGTATCAATTTATACATAAATCTGTCAGCCCAAGTGACTACACTCCCTCTGAACAAGCCACACGTATTCCCCCAAAAGTGGCAAGGCTAGCTAAAAAGGCTGAAAAGTTGTAACATTTTTGTTAAAGCCGCCCTTCCGCCAAGTTTTATGACTTTTCTATGCCAGTTTTCTGATGTAAAGGCATCTTAAAATGTTCCCAATAGTGTATAATATGTACGGGAAAGGTTTTTTTTCCAATTTACACTACTGATAACTTTCAACCCAATCAAATGAGGCCACAATACAAATTAACTGCTGTAAGTGTTAAAGGGGTATTCTGAGTGGTTTTCACTAATGGCCTATACCCTGGATAGGTCATCAGTAGTTGACAGACGGGGGTCCGCGACTCAGGATCCCCATCCATCACCTGACCTCCGGCCTGCTGTCCCTGTACTTCCTGCTCAAGACCATGGTCAGGCTGTCAGATCCTGTCCATAGCAGGAAGTATAGTAACAGCACGGCACTCCTATTGATGTCAATGGGTTGAAGCCATTGGTGCTCCTGCTTCCTGTGACCGCGGATGACGCATGTCCTGTTCGCTGCAGTGACAGGGGTAAGTCATCAGTGTAAAAAGCCCAGAGTACCCTTTTAAGGACCTTCCTGCGTTTATAACACCCCACATTGCACATGTGAAATGTATCGTTGATGTACTAAATATTTATACGGCCCAAGGAAATCCTCATTCATGCTTTTTGCCAAAATAAACAGCCTCCATTATCAGCTTTATGCCTCATGTCCACGGGCGGATTCCAGTTGCAGGTCTCTGAACTCTCTCCAGCTCACCTTTATCGCCTAACGATTTGTCACCACATTGTTATTTTCAGGTCGGTACACTGCAGGATTTTTATCCGGTAATACATGGGTAACATAACCACAAACATGTCAGCAACATAACAATATGCAAGCAGCATTACCTGACTGAGGGAAATAAGCAGCCGCTGGAAGTGTCCAGACGTGTCGCTCTTAATGGCTTGCTCCAGGGTCTTCTTAAACTCTGCGGAAGATACACATTGCATCACTTTTCCTTACTGAATGTGGACAAAAGGCCAGGGAAAGGAAACAAATCTATTCAATTGTTGCGGATGTTACGACATAAGTTACCTTGGAGATCCACACAAAAACACGACTGCAAAGTAAATTCAGCATTGTGTGTTCTAAAGGCTTCTTGTTCATTTACCTGTCTTATACACTCTGACAATTTCTTGAATTTCTGCATTGGTCCTAGATGCTAGGATCTCAATGAGACATTCTTCATCTGTTCCAGCACCCTGAGAAAAGGCATAAAAGTTACTCTCGGATCACACGCTGTATTGTTTCTTTAAGACAAATTTGCGCTGTACTCACTTTAATTGCATCACAGATTTCTTGGGCAGCATATACGGTTGGCGGTTTCATCATTGCTAAAATGGTTTTCTCAAAATTACCCGACAATTCAGACTTCAGGTCTTTTATCAAATCCTAATATGAAAAAGGAAAGAGCATTAAATTAAAAAAAAACAAAACACAATTAATATTTCTGTATGATAATTGTTCCAAAGCACCAATTGCATTTCATTTATCTGACACAGCAGTTGTGTCCTCCTGCAGGTGTATCAAGTATATCAAATATAAATCTACTAAACTATCTGATGAGGCAGGGGAGCCTGCGGACAGAGAAGCACAAGTTTCAATGAGAGATTCTCTGTCAGGCCTGTGAATCAGATAACCATTGCGATGTTGGGTGGGGAAAATTTTCGGATTTGCCCAGAGTTTTTTTTAAATCTATCTTTCTCTAATTTTAGAAAAAGTGTAATATGATTGTGTTTCCTCCATGGTTTACATCTGTAGATTTACATTTTAAGACGTGAATTTTGATTATGCAGTTTTTAGATCTATTGTATTTACAGGTCCTTTAGAGGATTTAGTGTAATGGGGTCAGCTGTCCTGTTAATAACTACATCTAGTCTAGCAAAAATTAGGAACAATAATGCATCTATAATATATATTTACCAATTACAAATAGAATCACTTCGAAAAATTATTTATCCAAAACCATAGTCATTCGTGTCCATTTACCACCCAGCAGCCGGACTGGCTGCATGCTACTCCTTCCTATACTCCATCCCGATGATACAACCATTTACATCTTGATTGTTGAAACGCGTCGATGGGGAGAAGGGGTTAATATAATCTTTAACCCTTTACAGATTAGTGGCATGTGGAGACAATATACTATTATACCGCAACAGCCACTTTAGGATAGAGGTCTCCTAGAGAGAGTTATGACTGCGCAGCAGATCATACTATTATAATAGGAACATATGCCACTGGTCATTAGTTGGTCATTTATTTTAAGTAGCATCCTAATATGTGATGAAGGGAGATCTATATCACAAGTAAAATCTTCTATTTTGTCATTTGGTGAATGATGCACAACCAATAGCATCTAATATATGACAAAGGAGATTTATACCTTGAATTTATCCTCCACTTGTCACTTAGTGTATGATGCACAATTAACAACTGTCAATCATTATACCTCAATGAAATAGAGGTGATGACTGTTGAAGCACACTGGCAATTGGTGTAAAATTGAAGTTTTAGTGATTTGAGCACATCAAACGTAATCACAGTGACCAGATAAAATAAAAAAATCTCCGAACATATTAAGTTCAGTCACAGTGATCACGTACTCGTCACTAACAATAAACCTACTATTGGATCATTCTGTTCCTAGTTTCTATACTATCTCTGAGCTACGCATCTGGGGATGAGAATACTTGTCATCAAGCTTGACGACACATGCTAGTTTGTGCCAAATCGCATCATGTGCTTTAGCTACTATAAGGACTAAAAATTCACACTGCATCAAGTGTCTCAATCGCTACTACCATAGACTGGGAGTTACTCAGTCTCTGGACTGTTTGTTACCATTGTGGCCCATACATATAGTGATGCTGTAATAATAAAATTGATTAATATATTTCAATCATCTATAATAAGTTGAGTGCAATATCAAAATATACCATCATTGATCATTTGCATTTTTCTCTTCTGCAGGCTCCATCTTTAATTCTCAATTTTACCTGAGTTAGTGATACACAGAATAATGAAGAGTCCGTGGCAGCACAGTGATGCAATAAATAGATGCAATACTTTATTCCTCCGTCCAAATCATGGCTGCAACGTTTCGACCTTTGTTGTTATCAGGTCTTTGTCAAGCATACCGTAACAACTCTTCATTCTTCTGTGTGTACCTTATGGAACTGAAGTCCGGGTTCCGCCTGCCGTTGGCGTTGCACCATTAGATCCTGCCTGAATGGGAACAAGTGAATGCTGCTTGTACTAACTTCCTCATCCCTGAGTTAATGGGTGGAAATTAGCTGCTATGAGGTGTCTCATCACAGAAGAGATCCTACTCTCCTATCTCTCTGTAACACACGCTCAGAAACAGCAGCTGCATGGAGGACATTATATAGCAGTACTGAGCAGTGTAGCAGTAAATCCAGCACTGGGGTGAGTGACATGACTGCTGAAGGTTTTAGTAAGTTTTCTGTCAATGTCTCAGCCTCTTTCTCACTCAATGAACACAGAGAGAGCAAATTAAGCAAAGCTCTATGTCACTTGGCCACGTGAAGAATGTGAAAAATTATTATTGTAGAAGAGGCTGCTACTGCCCCAGTGATATTGATGAGCCAGAGGGCTATAAGAATGACAAATATGTCAGGCAATAGAGATGAAAAATTCTGGGACTTAAGTGCAAACCATGCTTGAAAAACAGTCCTGCAATTGAAAGACGGAGGCTTTAGTACCATGTTGTACCACCTCTAGTTTGGATACAAAATGTGATATAGGTGGGCATGTAGGCTCTAGTACCCTGTTGTTCCGCCCCCATTCAGTTCAATACATTGATCAATGACCTGATAGAGGGACTGCACAGTAAAATATCGATATTTGCACAGGATACAAAATTATACAAGATAATTAATACAACGGGGAATAATGTACGGCTACAAATAGTTAGGGGCTTGGGTAGAATTGAGTTAAATAAGTTAGGGATTTGGGAGGGAAAATGGCAAATGAAGTTCAATATTGATAAATGAAAGGTTATGCACATGGGTAGGAGAAACTGATATCACCAATATACTCTAAATGGGGTATTGCTAGGGAAAAGCGATATGGAAAAAGACCTGGGGGTACTAGTGGACTGTAGACTTAAATGGAGCAATCAATGCCAGTCAGCTGCTGCAAGGGCAAATAAAGTCTTGGGGCGCATTAAAAAAGGTATAGGAGTGAGGAATGAGAACATTATTCTTCTACTATATAAAGGTACTTGTCAGGCCCCCCTCACATGGAATACTGTGTACAGTTCTGGACACCGGTGCTCAGGAAAGACGCTGCAGTGCTTGATAGAGTTCACAGAACATAGCAGAGAAGTAGCTGGCTGATATGAGGTTTCCCCTACACAGCACACAGAGAAGATTCTGCTCCTCTCTAATGTACTTATAGATAAAGCAGCAGGACAGAGACCGTTATACAACCATAACAAGCAGTGTTACTGGGAATTACAGTGAGGAATTAAAACACTCATAGTATATTCAAAAGTAGTCTTTATGTCATTGTTTTTTTTACCTCAACTATTGCAAAGCGTCAAAAACGTGACAAAACAGTTGTACTTTTCTGCAGTCTTGCTGTAGTTGCAGTAAAGACCCACAACTTTACCGCTGTGTATGAATATAACCTTACTAGATGCTGCAATGTCTACATATCCCTCTGCTTCTCTTTGCAGCAGCTACTTCCTCCTAGTTCACCTCTCGCCTCTTAATAGACTTCTATTGGCAGCTGTTACCCCATCTCTCAGTGAAGCAGAAAATCTATTTTCTCCAAGCTACATGGATTTGATCAATGAATTCTGAGTTAGTAAATACTTACTGAGGTGTGGAGTTGTGAGAAGGACAGGAGACATATCTAGAGGGAAGCTGTATTACAAAGTTTCTTCTCTTTGCATGTACTCTTTATAGCAAAATGCCGCACAGATATGCTTTCTTGTAAACATACTAATAGTCTTTATACAGCTGTAGGTTATTGAGAGCTTAATTATACAGTTTCACAAAAAAAAATTATATATTTTTTTTCCTTTCTAATGTTTATGGGAAATTTTCCCTACAAGTATTATTTGATATAGTGAGCCAGGAAACGTGTCCCAACCATTTCATAAAGCAAAGACATCGGCATTACCTCCACTCACTGTCTGTGACAACTCATTACAATAGAGTTTCATTGACTTTACTAGAATACTACAGTTGTGGACAGTGGTTTTGAGACTGATACAAATGTTGGTTCACACAAAGTTAGTTGCTTCAGTTTGTATAGTGGCAGTCTGCATTAACTGTATATTATTATGAAGAGTGATCAGACGTTGCTGCTTGTAAGATCAACCCAAGGGCTAATGCCCACAGCTGTGACAGACTCTGCCAGCGGAATATCGCAGCGGAATCCGTCACCTCTCTGTGAATATATACTGAGGAGAATCTACCTCACCTCTCTGTGAATATATACGGAGGAGAATCTACCTCACCTCTCTGTGAATATATACTGAGGAGAATCTACCCCACCTCTCTGTGAATATATACTGAGGAGAATCTACCTCACCTCTCTGTGAATATATACTGAGGAGAATCTACCTCACCTCTCTGTGAATATATACTGAGGAGAATCTACCTCACCTCTCTGTGAATATATACTGAGGAGAATCTACCTCACCTCTCTGTGAATATATACTGAGGAGAATCTACCTCACCTCTCTGTGAATATATACTGAGGAGAATCTACCTCACCTCTCTGTGAATATATACTGAGGAGAATCTACCTCACCTCTCTGTGAATATATACTGAGGAGAATCTACCTCACCTCTCTGTGAATATATACTGAGGAGAATCTACCTCACCTCTCTGTGAATATATACTGAGGAGAATCTACCTCACCTCTCTGTGTATATATACTGAGGAGAATCTACCTCACCTCTCTGTGTATATATACTGAGGAGAATCTACCTCACCTCTCTGTGTATATATACTGAGGAGAATCTACCTCACCTCTCTGTGTATATATACTGAGGAGAATCTACCTCACCTCTCTGTGTTTATATACTGAGGAGAATCTACCTCACCTCTCTGTGTATATATACTGAGGAGAATCTACCTCACCTCTCTGTGTATATATACTGAGGAGAATCTACCTCACCTCTCTGTATATATACTGAGGAGAATCTACCTCACCTCTCTGTATATATACACTGAAGAGAACCTCCGTCACCTCTCTGTGTATATAGCGAGGAGAATCTACCTCACATCTCTGTGTATATACCGAGGAGAATCTACCTCACATCTCTGTGTATATACCGAGGAGAATCTACCTCACATCTCTGTGTATATACCGAGGAGAATCTACCTCACATCTCTGTGTATATACCGAGGAGAATCTACCTCACATCTCTGTGTATATACCGAGGAGAATCTACCTCACATCTCTGTGTATATACCGAGGAGAATCTACCTCACATCTCTGTGTATGTACCAAGAAAAATCTAACTCACCTCTCTGTGTATATGCCAAGCAAAATCTACCTCACCTCTCTGTATATATAACACAGAAAAACACCTTGAAATCCAAACAAGGGCAATAACCTAATTGAATCTGCATACTGTGTGTTTGCGCAGATTTCCCCTCACACTCTAAATCATATTAAATTGTCAGTCGAGTGTGCCTGAGAAAAGAAAGTATGATGAAGAACGCCACAGAGGACAGAGACGAATATAAATGGGGACAATTTCTCAACAGCACTGTAGAATGCGTTGGTGCAAAGAGAAATAAATACATAAATAAAAACCGCTGCATTGTTACTGTACTTTACACTTGTATTTGTATATGGCTACTGCTATGGAAAGAGTTGGCTTTACGTGTACACATAGACATAACTCTGCACCTCGTCATAGTACCCACAATACAAATAATCACTGTATAAATCGCCATCTGCATTGGACACCTGAAAAATGATGTACAAGTGAAATATAAGGTCAGGGCTGTAGGTTTTAATAGACCTACCTTTCCATAAGCAGTTTTGAAGGATAAACTGATTTGCTGCCTCTGCTTGTTTGAGCGGCTTCCCAGGCATTCAATAATGGCCTGTTCATCAGTACCTGTTAGCAGAACATCCAAGTATATATGTTACTTACTGCGTCTCTGCAGTTCTCACTTTATTATGCTGTAAACCCCCCAAAAATGAGCAGATTGTAGAAGAGGAGAGCAGAAAACATTTCCACACAGATTTCTGATATATAGTCGGCATGAAAAAATTATCTTTTAGGTAACAATTTATCTTTATTCCAATCATTGTGGAACCTAACGGGGGACAAGACAGGTCAGACAGCAGCTTATTTCCTTTGGAAACAAATGATAATGTCTGTTGTTAGAAGAAATAATGGACACCCACAAACACCAACGTAACGATTATCACTAAAAATTTGTTCAAACTAATGACTTTGAGCGATAATCGCGCAGTGTGAATGCAAAAAACCCCCCAAAAATAACAAAATAAACACACTATTTGTTCGCAGTATAAAAACCATTGCGGTATTGCTGGCTTCTGGTTCATGTAGATGCTGCCCGCTCATCGCTTCACACAGGAGAACCCAGTGATCAAGGAGCGCAGTCTGTCAGTGTAAACGCTCTGCCCAATCGCTGATGACCTCAGCGGTGATGTCAGCTGTCGTGCAGTCGTTTAGCTGACTGTCGTCATGTGTCAATGGGCCATTAGATGTTGACCCATCTTGGAAAATTGGCAGATAATGAGGACTTTCCTCTTAATTAGTCTGGATATCTTAAGCTAGGCCTGTCCAACCAGTCACTTGCAGATGTAATTGTTAAGCGGTTAATTTGGTCCTGGCACCTGAAAATCTACAATTTTCAGAAAGTATAAACTTTCTACTGCAGATTTTTCTTCCTTGGTATTAGCACTAGTAAGTGCTCTCACTTGTATTTGAGAGGTCTACCACATTCTGCACAAGAGTATATGCCTTTCTGTACAGAGTACTGTCCGTATTACTATCAATACAGTTCAGTAATGGATGCTACACATCGCAACAAATTCCTCCCAAGAAGTACTGTAAATGGCGATTCAAGTGGGCGATTTAATATCTAATGTAGATGCTATGGTTGTATGCACGATGGTTGATTTAAGATGCCTTCTCTTATTTCCATATTTGAAGGTGTAAGTAGAGATGAGCAAGCACCAAAATGCTCGGGTCCGCGTTATTCGAGTCGAGCTTTTCGTAAAATTCGAGAGCTCTACTCGAGTAACGAACCCCATTGACTCTCTCTTTCTCCCCTTCCTGCCAGACAAAAAATTTGCTAATGACGCACGCTGCGGCGGGGAGGGGCCAAAACAGGCACGTCACAGCGGGGAGGAGCCAAAAGCTGGGGCGGGGTCGAACACGATTTGATGCTCGTTCGAGTAACGAGCACCATCGAGTACGCTAATACTCGAACGAGCATCTAGCTCGGCAGAGTATGTTCGCTTACTCTAGTAAGGAGGATAAAGCTGTTTGGTGCCAATGTAAAAGGATAAAAGCAATGTATGAGACTTTTGTGAACCCAGCCATTATAACCCAGCCTAACGATTGGAGTTACATTGAAGGAAACACATAGAAAACCGAAGAATAGGGAATTAAAATATTTTCTAACCAAAGACAATAGATGGATCTGCAAGAAACATCTGTAGTTATTTCTTTCTTTTACAATTTCTTACCAAATCCTTTCATGGCTTTTCTGAGAACTTCGGCATCTCTGAGTGGGTCAAAGTTTGGTGCATCTGTAATAGTTCCTCGCGTCACAGTCTAAGTAGAGAACCACAAGCAATTGCTTAATCAAACAGTTTTAACATTATATTGTCTTATTGTGTGGATTTATAAGGGTTTTCCAGTACTTCAAGCTAGGTCATCAATAGTTGATCAGCTGTGTTCCACCGCTCGAGATCCCTGGCGATCAGATGATAATATCAGGCAGCTGTCAGTGAGGGACGCAGCCAGAAGCGGACAGCTTTGTCCCCAACGCAGAGGCCTACTTTGGTAATTTAGGTTTTAAAAATAGTAAAACATAAAAGTACATACATTTTGTGTTGCTGAATCCCTTTTTCCCCAGAAAGAGAGTCATTTCGACTGCACCATAAACACAGTCAAAACAAGTGAACTCAAAAAACAATGGTGCCAATTGCTTTTCCTTTCACCCCACTTACATTGCATAGTACATTATATGGTATCATTAAACAATATAGCTTGTCGGTTGACACTTAAGTTGCCATACCACTGAACGGATCTCGGGATTTAGATAGACAGAATATGTAATGGAGTTGTGGCCTTTTATACGGGCAGAGAAATTGTTAAGATTCTCACTGGATCGCAGAAATCTGAACGACTGTTATTCAGTGGAAATGTACCAGAATTCATTTGTTTATTATTCAGTTTTTTTGCACGCAGAAACGGAACAATAAACGACGGATCAGGTAGTGTCATCTATGAATGACTGTCTGTTTACTGTAAATGGAGGCAGGTGGGCTGGAATGATCCCCGACCGCTCCACCTCCATTCACTCGCTCCTGTATAAAAGCACAGGAACAATCAATCAATCAATCATCGCTGGTAGGACCTGTTGGGCATCTGTGTCTGGCAGGTGGCATCGTGTATAAGGTTCCTTAGGGCTGAGTGAGGCCGCCAGCTTGTGGGTGAGGCGGTTATCAGAGCCAGAGTCATGTTACTGAGCTCTTGATAAAGAGATGGCCTGCTAGTGTATACTGACCTCGGTGTAGGGGTGTCAGTGTAGTCCTGCAAGTACGCAGGCCTTATGCGGGTGAGGCTATTATCAGTGCCACATCTACATGCAGCACCCAAGGAGCGGGACCCAGCCTAGGAGACAGCGGGGTAGAGTTTGGGGCCTTTTCACGGTGGCTCTACCGTCTCTCACCCAGAGGGTAACCGGTGACACAAGCGAGGGCAGCTTAATAAACGGGGAAGCCAATACTGGATTACCTTAGTCCTGTTTTGTGTCAAGCGTGAGGCCACAGTTTCTTCTGCCGCGGGGGAATTCCTGGATGGCAGAGTAAACTCACCCTCACA
Source organism: Eleutherodactylus coqui (assembly GCF_035609145.1). Classification (NCBI taxonomy): domain Eukaryota; kingdom Metazoa; phylum Chordata; class Amphibia; order Anura; family Eleutherodactylidae; genus Eleutherodactylus; species Eleutherodactylus coqui. Next base: position 167,023,124 of record NC_089840.1, read on the forward strand.
CGGCCTCCGTGGGGGGAATTCCTAGTTGTCAACACACAAACACACACACACACACACACACTTCTTTTGAGACAAAGCCCCCGGAAACGGAAGGGCGACTGGTCTGGTCGCTTTACTTGAAGTAACTTGACTACAACTTCAGAAAACACGCCAGCAGGAAAAAAGTGCAAAATGTCAAAGTGGTGTGACAGTGCGGACGCACAAGTGGACAGGAGAAACCAGTCTTATTATCTGTAGGTCCTGATCCCGGCAACACATTCTCCTCTCTCCAACACTCTACCAGTCAATACTCACATTTGAAAGAAAGGGTGCACTGCATGGCAGTTCCTCGCTCTCTCTCTCTTAGTACGGAAGGAGTCCTTTCATATCTCCTGGGTACAGCAGGTCCAGGGCAGGCTGCAGACTTCTTTCAGCCTCTTCCATTGTGGGCCACACAGGCTGAAGGTGCCTGCGTGGTCCTCTTGCAGAACACCGACCCGACTCTGCACAGACTAACTCACTCCTGCAAGCCCAGAACAGAACAACCCTCTTGCGCACACCTTGCAAACACATATATCACACCAGGTCACATGACAAACGGATACATTTTCCAGACAGTCAGCTCACATACCAGACCATTTACCCTTTCAGTGCTGCAAATATGCAATAAACTTCAGTCACACAACACAAAGGCCACTGACCAAATAATACTGAGCATACACACTTTTGAGGAGGGGCCCCGTTGTACAGGACCACTACAAAAATAGTATAAATTACAGCTTACAGCTATTGGGGACACACTAGGCATAAAAGATGACTTATTACATTTCCATGTGAGAGCGTCAGTGAGCTCTTAGAAACAATAGAGGTTTCACATTTCCTGGTTTTTAATTCATTTGAAGGCTGAAATATATAACTAGTAAGCCTATGGATCCGGGTCCCGACCATGGTGCAGTGGGAGAGGCTGCATATTAATGTAGTATACCTGGAACACTAGTAGTACTTTGCCATAGGGCCTATAACACTAAAGTAGTAACTTCATTAGCAGGTCAGCCCAGGAGATATTGTGGAGACCCCTGAAGATGTTAAGACAACATAAACACATGGGGTCATTCATATATATATTCTTTTGGATCATTAAGTGGATGATTTTGGTCCTGTTAGACATGGTGTTGTAGTGCCATATTGCGATCTAGGGTACTGGTGTATCTTGTCTCCACCAGAGTGATGGGCGGAGACATGGGCCGGGTGGGTGGAGCTACAGGGAATGCCCACAGCTCCAGATTGGCTAGCAGATAAACATCTGCACCGAGGTGAGCTGCGGCCCCGCTATGCTAACCTGCAGCAACTGTGATTCTTCTGCTGCTCCTGGCCCCGGTCAACTGTCTACTTTATCCCACAGTGCAGCAAAGTGAGCCTTGCCCCCGCTCTGCTAACATCCTACAACTCTGATCTGCCTGCTCCATCTGGCCTGCTCAACTCTCTACATCAGGCTGTTCACTTTACCCCTGCTCTCTGGCACATATGCGCCTCGGTCCCACCCTGCAGTGTTAAATGTGTGCCAAGCACTTAACAGCCGCTAATACAGTGGGAGGCCGACTCCCACTGTGAGCGAGGCGGCTCCCTGTGTGGCCAAGTGAACAGCGTTCCTAGCCACTCGACTATTCCTAACCCTAAGTGTAAAATGACCCTTCACCCTAAACCCTAAATGGCAGCTTCTTCTCCTGCATGGCTAAGCAGGATGCCTGTAATGGCGCTCTGTTAGCATGACAACGCGCCGACACGTAGGTGAAGGTGTGTATCCACAAGCCAATCCGGAGCTGTGGGCGTTCCCTGCAGCTCCAGCTGGCCAGACCTTGTCTCCACCCATCACTTTGGTGTAGACAAGATGCATAAGTACCGCGATCTAGCACAATTACCACTTATGAGTCTTTTGTGCAGCTCATTTTAAAGGAGATATTTACTTTATACGAGAGTTTTATCTATTTATTACTAACAAAAGGCAAAGTTTTAGTTTCACTTTCCTTTCAGTGATTTATGTTTCAAAAGTATTTACTGAAAGTAAAGTTAAACTTTGGCAACATCCTGCCACATAGACCCCACGCAAAGGGAGAAAGATTTGGTATAAGGCATGAATACGTAGCATCGATAAAATCGATGAAGTCTGAAGAAAATTATAAACATATACAAATCCAAAACCAACATAGAACGGGGTGAGTGGGGGAAAACAGTACAATACAATATCGGCACTTTGTTGGCATTTTAGAGAATCTCAGGGTAATAGTATTTTTGTTTTTTATTTATTTATTTTTCTCTTTGTGGTTATGCTTTAGATTCAATTGGCCAGTGAAGTTTTTTTGTGGAGAGGGTTGCCTCTAATATCTTCGGGCTCTACACCAATTAGGCCTCATGTCCACAGGGAAAATCAGGCCTGCCGCGGATTCTTCATGCAGAACCCCGCAGCGGGTCTCTCCTTTCCCGCGGACATGAGGCCTAAAAATAAGAATTTACTTACCTTTAGGGACGTGGCTGGTTCTTCTTTCTTTGGCCCGGCGGACGTGCTCAGCACGCCGGCAGCGTGCCGCGCACATGCGCCGCGCACTCTTTTTTTTTTTAAACTACTGCTCTCCCGTGCTGGAGAGCAGGAATTCAGCTGCGGGTGTGCTGCGGATCCGGACGGCTTCCATACGCGTCAATAGAAGCCTGCGGGAGCCGTCCCCGCGGGAGACCCGCACCAAAATGGAGCATGCTGCGGGTGTTTCCCGCACACGCAATCCACGCCTTAAGGGAAAATTACATCCGCAGGTGTTTAATTACCTGCGGGTGTCCAACGCATCCATATGGGGCGCGGATCACACATGAGCGGGTGACCCGCTGCGGATCTGTCCCCGTGGACATGAGGCCTTATTGTATTTTGAAGTTGGAGGTGGTAATGAATGTGATACTGGTGCATCTGGTCTCCCACAGAACTATGGGTGGAGACATGGGTTGGCCGGGCTCAGTGACAGTGAAGGCCCTGGTGACGCCCCCGGCTGTGGATTGGCTACATGTACAGAAATTCCATCCTCTCTGCAGCCTGGACATGCGAGTTGCCGGCCGTACTCCCTGTAAGTCTGTTTGTATCTCCCTTCCTCCCCGCAGCCTGCACATGTGAGGTACCGGTGTCCGTGTCTCCTGAGTGGCTCTGTGCTGGAGGCAGGATGTTTGGAATTTGCTCCTGCTGTGCGCAGCTCTGCTCAGTAGCCTGACTTCTGCTCCGGAGCTCTAGCCCCTGTAAGTCTGTTTGTGTCTCCCTTCCACCCCGCAGCCTGCACATGTGAGGTGCCAGCGTCCGTCCCGTGTCTCCCTTCCTCCCCGCAGGCTGCACATGTAAGGTGGCGGCGTGTCTCCCTTCCTCCCCGCAGCCTGCACATGTGAGGTGGCTCTATGCTGGAAGCAGGACATTCAGAATCTGCTCCTGCTGCGTGCAGCTCTTCTCAGTAGCCCGTCTTCTGCTCCGGAGCTCGAGTCCCCTGCTCTAGTGCGTCCTCCGGCCGAACAACGTCTTGTGATGGCAGAGATCTCCTCCACTCCCACTTCCTAACACAGGTTGGAGATTTCGGGATAGATGGCATGTATGCAGGATGGCACTAAACATGCTTTATGTAGAACCTTTAATGATGTCTCTGTAAGACTAACTTGCCAACTATTTTTGCTCAGGCTCTCACTGCCCTTTCAGTAATTTGATACAACTTGTCCTACAAAAAAACAAGCCCTCATATGGCTGCGTTGCAGGAAAAATAAAGTGATACCTCTTGGAAGGTGAGGCTGAAAAATTACAATGAAACAATGAAATATGACTCAGGAGTAAAAGGATATCAAACAAATACGAGGCTGTAGATTAATATATAAATGTTACCTGTAACTGAGGAATGCTGGGGGTCCCTGATGGTTGTGAGGGATACTGCGGCATTGAGGGATCTACTACTGGAGCCTGAGAATAGCCTGGCATTGGTTGCTGGCCAGGGAAAATCACTTGAGGCTGTCCCGGTGCTGGCATTGGCGGCTGCCCTGGTGTTGGGAGTGGCTGACCTGGAAGCTGACCTGGGAATCCGGCATTAAACCCTGGCATCCCTGGTTGAGGTCCACCACCTGGAGCTGGAGGGTACATACCATAACCAGGCACTTGAGGTTGTTGTGGTGCCCCATAACCAGGCGCTTGTGGAGGTGGATAACCACCACTTGCTTGGGGATACATTCCTTGGTGCTGGTTCATTCCTCCGAATGCAAAGCCCGATGCCGGCTGTGTCTAAAAGATTACATTCAATCAACAATGTATGTTACCTAGAAGTCACGTACAGGTACATGCATGGTTTTATTTCAAAATCCTTTATAAAAAATTTCTCAAATTGACAGAAAATATCATACATCTCAGTAAATTTAACACATTATTAGTTACGGCATGGGTAAAATGCCGTAAGTCCCACTCATATACTGAGCTGCAGAGTACTTATAGTAACATAGTACGCAAGGCTGAAAAAAGACAATGTCCATCCAGTTCAGCCCGTCTCCACCCCTTGTTGATCCAGAGGAAGGTGGAAAAAACCCAATGAGGCAGAAGCCAATTTACCTCATTGTAGGGTAAAAAATTCCTTCCCGACTCCATAATGGCAGATAGAATAATCCCTGAATCAACATTTGAAAGTTTCTACCTGACTCCAAGACCCTGAGTTCATTTAATGTCTATATCCTGTAATATCATAGTGTTCTAGAAAGGCATCTAGTCCCCTCTTAAACTCTATCAATTTTTCCATCACCGCGTCCTCAGGCAGAGAGTTCCACAGTCTCACTGCTCTTAAAGTAAAGAACACCCTTCTGTGTTGGTGATGAAACCTTCCTTCCTCTAACTGTAGAGGATGCCCTCTTGTAACTGTCACAATCCTGGGAATAAACAGATCATGGGAGAGATCCTTGTATTGTGCCCTCATGTATTTGTACATAGTTATTTGGTCGCCCCTTAACTGTCTTTTTTCCAGGGTGAATAATCCCAATTTTGATCTCTCTCTGGGTATTCCAGTCCTCTCATTCCGTTTATTAATTTAGTTGCCCTTCTTTGAACTCCTTCAAGCCCTGCAACATCTTTCCTGAGCAGCGGTGTCCAGAACTCTACACAGTATTCCATGTGAGGCCTGACAAGTGCTTTATATAATGGAAGAATAATGTTCTTGTCTTTCGCCCCTATATCTCTTTTAATGCAGCCCAAGACTTTATTTGCCTTTGCAGCAGCTGACTGGCATTGATTGCTCTAGTTAAGTCTACAGTCCATTAGTACCCCAGGTCTTTTTCCATATCACTTTTCCCTAGCAGTACCGCATTAACTATATATTGGTGACATCCGTTTTTCCTGCCCATGTGTATAGCCTAAGGCCTCCTTCCCACGAACGGATTTACGCCGCGTAAATCCGCGGCAAAAATCCGCTGCGTTGCACCCTGCTATTAGGTTCTATTGAACCTAATAGCACAATGCACACGATGCGTAATTCCACCGCGGAATTACGCACCGTGAAATCTCCCGTTCTCGGAAGCCGTCGGAACCAGCGGAAGATAGCGTGAAAAAACGCTTCCCCGCCTACCGCCGCGCGTCATATGACGCGGCCGGCGCGTCACGTGACACGGCCGGCCGCGTCATGTGACGCGGTGGGCGTGTCACATGACGCGACGGCGGTGGGCGGGGAAGCGTCTTCACGCTATCTTCCGCTGGTAAGTATGGGGTCTCTGGGGGGCGCCGTGACGGGCTTCACTGCGTAATATTACGCGGCGGAGCCCGTCACGCTCGTGGGAAGGAGGCCTAACATTTATCAATATTGAACTTAATTTGCCATTTTTTATCCAAGCCCCTAACTTATCTAGGTCTATTTGCAGCCCTTACATTGTCCTCCGTTGTATTAACCCAATGGTTATTGCCGAGACACCTTTTGACGGTCTGTATCGGCAGTCTATGTATGAAGAGAGATTGTGCTGTGATCTCCCTCCATACAATGCAGGTGCCGTCTGTTTCTTACAGCCGGCATCTGGCGGCAACAGCTCCGATCAGCCGCAATGCCGTGATCAATTCTGACATCGATATTTTTCGGGGGTCCCGTATAGTCCCCTGCAATGAGATCGCAGGGAGCCATGCAGGTTTCATGGCTGCAGGGGGCATTCTGAAAGGCCACAGGGCTGTCTTAGCAGAATGCCTATCAAGCCATGCCTGTGCGGTGGCTTGATAGACTGCCTGCCGGATCGAAGTACGATTTAAATGCTATGGCATTACATTCTACTGCAAGAGCGATCAAAGCATCGCATAAGTAAAATAAGTAAAAATAAGATCAATAAAGTTTTACTAAATATTGGTTAAAAACAACAAAAAAAAGCAATAAAAAGTTAAAAAAAAACCTTTTGCCATATTTATAATAAAAGCATCTAAATAGTAAAACAAAAATACATATTTGGTATTGCTGCGTCTGTAAAAGTACTACACATTAAAGCAGCGCATAATTTACCCCGCACAATGAACATTGTCAAAAAAAATAATAATAATAAAGAACATCAAAATGCGCTGTTTCAGTCACCCTGTCTCCAAAAAAAAATGCAATAAAAAGCGATCAAAAAGCTGTATGTATTCCAAAATAGTACCAACAAAATTAGCTCATGCACAACTATGTCGACGGAAAAATAAATTAGCAGAAAATAATTTAAAAGAATTAAAGGGGTTGTCCCGCGCCGAAACGTGTTTTTTTTTTTTTCAATAGCCCCCCCGTTCGGCGCGAGACAAACCCGATGCAGACGTTTAAAAAAAGAAACAGATAGTACTTACCCGAATCCCCGCGCTCCGGTGACTTCTTACTTACCTTGTGAAGATGGCCGCCGGGATCTTCACCCTCGGTGGACCGCAGGTCTTCTGTGCGGTCCATTGCCGATTCCAGCCTCCTGATTGGCTGGAATCGGCACACGTGACAGGGCGGAGCTACGAGGAGCCGCTCTCCGGCACGAGCGGCCCCATTCAGAAGGGAGAAGACCGGACTGCGCAAGCGCGTCTAATCGGGCGATTAGACGCTGAAGATTAGACGGCACCATGGAGACGGGGACGCCAGCAACGGAACAGGTAAGTGAATAACTTCTGTATGGCTCATAATTAATGCACAATGTACATTACAAAGTACATTAATATGGCCATACAGAAGTGTATACCCCAACTTTGTTTCGCGGGACAACCCCTTTAAATATCTTTGAACATAAAATACTAGTACGGCAAAAAAAAACAACTATATAGGTATGGTAACATAGTAATCGTACTGACCCATAGAATAAAGTTATCATGTCATTCTTGGTGCAGTTTGTGCACTGAGAAATGCAGAATTTCATTTCGTTTTTCATTTCTCTCCACTTTTGTTTAAAGTTTTTCAGTACATTATATGGTACATTAAATCAGGGGTCCCTAACTCAAGTCCTCAGGGACCACCAACAGGTCATGTTTTCAGGATATCATATGGTAGGAACACCTGTGGCAATGTCTGAGGCACCGACAATAATTACATCACCTGGGCAATACTGAGGAAATCCTGAAAACATGACCTGTTGGTGGTCCCTGAGGACTGGAGTTGGGGAACACTGCATTAAATAGCACCATTGAAAAATACAACTCGTCCCGCAAATACAAGCCCTCATACAGCTACGTTGATGTATAAATAAAAGGAGTTACAATTTTGTAAAAGGGGAGAGAAAACAACGAAAAACGCTTTATCCCTTAGGGGTTAATTATCTTGTATTGATCAGCTGAACAAACCGCGAACGACAAGTGAGCGATTTTTTTCACATTCACACTGAATGATTATCACTCAAATTTGTTCATTTAAATGAATTTTGAGTGATAATGTATACATGTAAATGGGTCTTTGGCCTAAAACTCTAGTTTATCATTATGTAAATGCTGGGCTCTTCCTCCAATTTGAAATGCTGCCCTTTTCAAATGTAAATTAATTACACCATGTCTGTTTTGTGTATACAGGTTTTCTTGCTTATAATCTGGCTAACAGCTCATTTACACGCAAAGATGATCACTCAAAATACGTTCAAAAGATATGGAGATTGACAGTTTTACATGAGCTGCTAATGGGCACTAATGCTCATTAGCAGCTTATTACCTTAATTTACATGTAAATGAGCCTCCTGGAGCTGTATACAAAGAACAACAGGTGGACTGTTCTCTGTATACAGCTCTTTTGTTCTGCATCAGGGCTGCAAGCTGAATACAATGTAATCAGCGCTCCTATGGAGAACACAGCGTGCGGTCCCTGCTATCAGCTCTTTGGCCAATCAATGGATTTTATGCTTACTAGAGATGATCGAGCATACTCGCTAAGAACAAATACTCGAGCGAGTATTGTCCTTTTCGAGTACCTGCCTGCTCGTGAGAAAAGATCCAATCTCTCTCTCCCTGCAACACACCGCTCTCCCCAGGCGCCACCCGAATCTTTTCTCACAAGCGGGCAGGTACTCGAAAAGGACAATACTCGCTCAAGTATTTGTCCTTAGCAAGTATGCTCGATCATCTCTAATGCTTGCCTAAAAATCATTGTTCGCCTGAAAAGTAAACGATGGTAGCATTTACATGCAATGATTATCGCTCAAAAGACATCGTTTGAACGATAATTGTTGCATGTAAATGGGGCTTAAGCCAGATGAGCCACAAAGGCCTGACACACAAATTTTTTGCATCACCCCCCAAATATTTGTCCCTTTTTTTTATACAAGAGTATTTAACATTACACAAATTACATACAAACACTAAATATACATTGTGCTCCATGAAGGCATATTCAAGGAAAGGGGCGAAAAAGGTTTCTCAAAATCTTAAATTGATGGCGTATCCTTAGAATAGGTCATACTGGTTCACAAGAAAAAAAGAAAAACAATCTCAGAGTTCTCCTCTCCATTTGGGAAGTAGCTGAAAGGGAGCAGAGAGCAGTAAGAATACGAACAGGAATGCAGGGGGCAGACCAGATATTCAGGGGAAAAAGACCAGAAATGCAGTGAAGGGGGGCAGACCAGAAATGGAGGAGGGGGGTCCAGAGATGCAGGGGGGGGGGCATCGTTTGGAAATCCCTGTTGTAAAGCCCATTAGTAGTCAGCAGAAGTGGCTAATACAGTGATACCGTGGGATAAGAGTGCCTCAGTTTACAAGCTTTTTGACTTGAGAGCAGGCTCTCTTCCAAATTTTTGCTCTGACTTAAGAGCAGAAACTTGGGTTAAGAGCCTTGCTCTCAATGGGGCCGCCGCTGCTGCCGATGGGCCCATTGAAAGCAGTGATCTGCCAGCAACCCCTGGAGTGATTTTCGGGGAAGGGCTTTAAATATAAGCCCTTCCCTGGAAATCTTCCCTACTGTAGTAAAAAATATATACTCACCTGTCCGCCAGGGGCTCAGGTGTGTTTAGCCGCAACTTGTTCTCCCTGCATTTTTAATCCCTGCTGCGGAAAAACTTCAGAGCAGTGCAGGGAGAACAAGCGGCGGCTAGATGCGCTTGAGCCCTGGCAGATAGGTGAGTATATTTTTTTTCTACAGCTAGGGATGATTTTCAGACAAGGGCTTATATTTAAAGCCCTTCCACAAAAAAATCACTGCGGGGGTGCTGGTGTCCTATTGCTTTCAATGTGGCTACGCCATCCCCATTGAAATCAGTGGGAAAGCTTCGCGATCCGGAACAGATTATTGGCTTTTCCATTCATTGCAATGGGGAAAATTGATTTGACTTACGAGTGTTTTGGGTTAAGACCTCTGTCACGAAACGAATTAAACTCTTAAACCAAGGCATCACTGTACATGCAGTGATAAAAGGGCTTGTATGAGATAAAATGGGCAAGAATGGCGCTCACTGTCCTATTGGCAGCCGCGTGCATGCAGGAGGATTATAATCTGAATTTGCTGTTTTTAGTGATAATTCAGATGATAATCTCCCCGTGTAAAGGTAGCTTTACTGTTGTAGGAACAGAATCCTTTATTAGCTACTCATAACAGAGGGGATTTTCATATAAGAAATATATTAGGCTGACTTCACATCCGTATTGGCACCTCCAATCTGGCTCAAAATGCTAGAAGCCAGGCAGCTGAGCGAAAAACAAACTGACCCCATTATAGTCAATGGAGTCCGTTCTGCGCTGTTTGGTTCCATCCTGAGACCGAACCGCTTGGCCACAGGGATACCATTCAGGGAGCAGGAAAGGGGTATCTGGAGAGAGCAGGTGTGAAACTGCTCTTAGAGAATTGCTCTTCTTGCAATTCCCCAATATCAAAAACAGGAGTTTTATATTTTGGCCATGGAATGTGAGCAGAGTCTTTGGACAAATCTATAATGCTTGGACCGATCAGTGGCAAAAGAAGACCTGGCCGCCAAAGGATACATGATGGCCGATACTGTCAGAGCGGATACTGGCATGGATATCACACAACTGAAAGAAGCAGTACAAAACCAAAAACATGGAGGGAGGGTGCCTTTAGGGTCCCCGAGGGGCGTGAACGACTAACAACAACATATCTGAAAACATTTGAAAACAGCCTTAATGGCAGTCTTCTTCTAAGGACTGATAACAGCGTCTGTCAGCACTCACCATATATTGCTGTGGATTGTACTGTTGAGAGAAGCCCGCTTGCATGTCCAGTCCTATGGGAGGAGGGTTGCTGGGTGTGCCCCATGGGTTACTGCCTGTAGTAGAAAAACAAAAGCAGCACAAATTTACCCCAAAAGACAAAAAAAAAAAAAACTGTTTTAATGTGAATGAAAATTAAATGCAATCTTTTGCCATGATCAAATATTCTAAAACAATACTTTTAAAAATTAACCTTAGTGAATGGGAGCAGTGCCTGCAGTATTATGTCGGACCACTACAACATGTATGGAGCCGTGTGTGGCCCGGCAAACAACTGACTTGTGGGGAGCCCGAACACTGGACCTCCGATGGTCACCTATTAATGACCTGTCCTGAGGACAGGACATCAGTCGGAGCAGGACAATCCCTTACAGCCTCCTTAAACAGCATACAGATGAAACAAAAGACCCAGATTTTTTGCATAAACCGAACAAATAAAAGTATATGATTGTGAACTTAGCCCTGTTTATAGACAAAGCACAGCAAGCTACAGAAAGCTTCCAGTGTGACTAACTGGACATAAAGCAGAGAGGTTTGTAGTCCTTACCAGTGGGGATAGAAGGGAACCCTCCCATTGGAGGATAACCGGGATAACTCATTGTTTTCGCCAATTGTTTACACCTGAAATGAGAGATTGTGTTAAAAATCAATTTCACTTTTTATGGATGCACTTACACGGGTGTATATGTCCAACGCAGTAAGCACTTATTTTCCCACATGTAAAATTCACAGTACACAGTATATACATAGACTCATAGAATGGTAGAGTTGGAAGGGACTTCCAGGGTCATCTGGTCCAACCCCGTGCCCAGTGTAGGATTCACTAAATCATCCCGGACAGATATTTGTCCAGCCGTTGTTTAAACACTTCCATTGAAGGCGAACTCACCACCTCCCATGGTAACCTGTTCCATTCATTGATCACCCTCACTGTCAGAAAGTTTTTTTCTAATATCTAATTTGTGTCTCCTCCCTTTCAGTTTCATCCCATTGCTTCTAGTCTTTCCTTGTGCAAATAAGAATAGGGCTGATCTCTCTGCACTGTGACAGCCCTTCAGACATTTGTAGACAGCTATTAAGTCTCCTCTTAGCCTTCTTTTTGCAAGCTAAACATTCCCAGATCCTTTAACCGTTCCTCACAGGACATGATTTGCAGACCACTCACTATCTTGGTAACCCTTCTCTGAACTTGCTCCAGTTAATCTATGTCTTTTTTAAAGTGGGGTGCCCAGAACTGTACACAGTATTCCAGATGAGGTCTGACTAAGGAAGAGTAGAGGGGGATAATTACCTCATGTGATCTAGACTCTATGCTTCTCTTAAAGGGGTTGTCCCGCGAAACAAAGTTGGGGTATACACTTCTGTATGGCCATATTAATGCACTTTGTAATGTACATTGTGCATTAATTATGAGCCATACAGAAGTTATTCACTTACCTGTTCCGTTGCTAGCGTCCTCGTCTCCATGGTGCCGTCTAATCTTCAGCGTCTAATCGCCCGATTAGACGCGCTTGCGCAGTCCGGTCTTCTCCCTTCTGAATGGGGCCGCTCGTGCCGGAGAGCGGCTCCTCGTAGCTTTGCCCCGTCACATGTGCCGATTCCAGCCAATCAGGAGGCTGGAATCGGCAATGGACCGTACAGAAGACCTGCGGTCCACCGAGGGTGAAGATCCCGGCAGCCATCTTCACAAGGTAAGTAAGAAGTCACCGGAGCGCGGGGATTCGGGTAAGTACTATCCGTTTCTTTTTTTAAACGTCTGCATCGGGTTTGTCTCGCGCCGAACGGGGGGGCTATTGAAAAAAAAATAAAAAATGTTTCGGCGCGGGACAACCCCTTTAATACATCTCAGATTGTGTTTGCCTTTTTGGCTGCTGCATCACATTGTTGACAGTCTATGATCTACCGTGTTTCCCCGAAAATGAGACAGTGTCATATTAATTTTTGATCAAAAATGTTGAAGTTTTTTACATGTATAGCTGCCTGGACACTATTTAAATTGACTTTAATTCACTGTTAGCAGGGCTTATATTTCAAGCATCCTCAAAAAGCCTGAAAAATCATTTTGCATCCTCAAAAATTCTGGAAAATCATGCTACGTCTTATTTTCAGGGAAACAGGGTATTACTATACCCAAGTCTTTTTCACATGTGCTGCTTAGCCCAGTTCCTCCCATTCCGAATGTACTTTTTTCATTTTTCTTGCCTAGATGTAGGACTTTGCATTTCTCCTTATTAAATGCCATTCTGTTAGTCGCTGCCCACTGTTCAAGCTTTTCTAGATCTATTTGAATACTCTTTCCCTCTCTTCCCTAGTGTTAGATATCTCTCCTAGCTTTGCGTCGTCGGCAAATTTGATCAATTCCCTCCTCCAGATCCTTTATAAAAATGTTGAACAACACTGGGCCTAGGATGGATCCTTGTGGTACCCCACTTGATACATTCTTCTACTTGGATGTGCAGCCATTTATGACCACTCTGAGTACGGTCACTCAGCCAGTTGTGAATCCACCTAACAGTTGCCTTGTCAATCCCATATCTGGTCATTTTTTCAATAAGTATGGTATGAGATACTTTGTCAAATGCTTTACTAAAGTCAAGATATACTATATCCACCGCATTTCCCTGATTACCCAGTCGGTGATTCTGTCATAGAAGGAAATTTGATTCGTCTGGCATGATTTGTTGGTTACAAACCCATGCTGGCTCTGGTCAATTACTCCATTTTTAACCAAGTACTTGCATACTTGCGGTTTAATAATTTGTTCAAAGATCTTTCCTGATATAGAAGTTAGGCTCACAGGCCTGTAGTTTCCTGGATCCACCTTCTTCCCTTTTTTGAAGATAGGGACAATATTTGCCCTTTTCCAATCTTCTGGGACTTCTCCTATTCTCCAGGAATTTTCAAAGATTATGGTGAGTGGTTCAGCAATTACCCCCGCTGCTTCTTTTAGTATCCTAGGATGTAATTCATTTGGACCTTGAGATATGCATTTACATAAATCCCCATAACTTATGTTAGTGCCGAAAATACTATAAATTAGTACATGCAGGTGTGAGTGGCCCGATAGAATTCAATGGGCATTTCGCACTGCGTATTATATGTGGGACACATATGCCCGTGTGAGTGATCCCTAAATGTAGGAAGAATTCACACATAGCAGACATTTCTGCAGCTGTTCTAGTCACCTAAACAGTGTCAGCGAACAACCATAGTTGGTGCTCTGCCTGGCTCTACCCTCATAGAGGGCCAATTTCCCACAAAAGTGTTAAATTTTAATAAGGATGAGGATCGCAGCCTGACTGGTGGGTCTACTGACCTGAATGCAAAGGATCAGAGATCCCTATGATGCTCTAACATCGAATCAGTAGACCTGTGATCAGGACAGTATATTCAACCATAATACTGGCACATTAATGCTCTGGTGTGAAATTGGTCTGAATGCTCAATACATTAAATGCATTTAAATGAACCCATCAGAGGATTGGTACTGCTTGAACCATGGTCTCCCTGGGAGTTAACAGCTTGTGCTCTGAACTCCTGCGGCAGAGAAAACATGGAAGAGCTATGACAAGGTTTAAGGCAAAATGCTTTAATTTCAAATTCTGGCCTTGTGAGATGAAAGCTCCTTTGTGATTGGTTGGTTTTACTTTTAGACAGTTTTCGTAAAAACGAAGTTGTAACTGCTGGCCCTCCATCTCTGCTTACTTGACAACCAAAGCGGGAAGGGCTTAAAATGATTCTTCACCCATTTGTATCTCATTTTCAAACTACGTTGGAAATTCACTAAACCTGGCATCTCTGGCACCGACTTAGTCTGATTTCCCCCAGATCGCAGTGTGCCTAATACATACAAAAGGGGCACACATCTTCATGTATGAGGCACATCCCAGCTCCTCTGTGCGCCAAGTCTGACTTGGCATACATTCATGACATAATTTATGCTATTTTCTGGAGCAAATTATACATAAATCTGTCGGTATGGGTGACCCCACACCCCCAGTAAGCCCCACCTACTTCAGAAAAGAGGTGCGGCTGGCATTAAAAATTGAAAATATTTGCTCAAATAGCAGTTTACTCAAAAAGAATTCAAACTTTTTTTTACACCACATACTGTTGTAAAAAATCTTTTATAAATGTGCCCTTACATTTTCTCTGAAACAGGGCCTTGTTAACAACGAGGGGGCATGGCGGTATTTCATGCTCTTGTGGCTCAGACACTGCAAATCTCCTGACAGGTTCCTGCTTAACTATTACCATAAATAAACTGCAGATTTGGGAAGATTAAAATAAACAGACTAATATTTATACAAAGCCTGTGTTTATTTAATATCGCCACGAGGTGTTCATGAGGCGTGTGCGCCATTCTGCGCCAATACTTTATTCCCTCACAGCATTTTTTGGTGTCGTTGGTCTGCAGTTGTCATGGTGACTGCAGTTTAGGGTCATCCAAACATGAAGCTGGACACTGCTGGGGATACCCCAATGTCGCCCTTCCACGTGTATAGATCTTAGTGGTGCATTTACAAGAGTCTGTTTGCTCTCAAACAGGACTGCAGTCAGTCTGTACGCAACAAAAAAAAAAAAAAAAGGACCTACAGATTCTCTTCGATCAAAGAAGTGATTGTGCAATATAACCAGCGTTCTGCGCCGCATACCTGCAAGGCGCAGGAGACTTCCTCCACGTAAGTACAGACTGCTGACCTGACTTACGGTGCGCCGCTGCGCTCCTGGCCAGAGCCATGATGTGTTGTCTATCTTACAGGTTTCAAGATGCCAATTAACTCTTCTAGGGGTTCCTATTGTGTATTTATTGTACCTCTATCTGTAATGTGTTACAGGAAGCGATTTAGTGGTATTTTTATGGTTGAGCTGTACGGCTCCTGTGGGCTTCAGAATGGATTATTTGTCCATGCTGGTTCTCACATGGCATCAAGAAGTACATCTGCGGACGCCATGTTTGATGGGAGAGTAGCTCGTCTATTAGTTGCAATAATGCAAGGACATAATAAACAGAAGTATGTAAACCAGGGGGCAATATATAGCCACCAGTCAGTAGTGTTAAAGGAGTAGTCGGGGACTAATATAATGTTCAAAGCTGCTTAGCCTGTGATAATGATACAAAAGCAGCAATACTCCCCTCACCCGACACTTGGGTCTACAGCTGCTCTCCACTCCCAGCAAGCCAGCAATTCTGTCACCGCCAGCAGGAACGCGCGATCACGGCAGGCTATCACTGATCAGCTACAGAGGTCATGCGGCCCATTGTTGGGGTGCTGCAGGGGGTCACGCGGCCTGTCGTTGGGGCGCTGCAGATGGAAGTAGAGAGTAGTGGATGACTGTCACTGGAAGAACAGGATTTGCAGGGATCTGAAGAGGGGAGTATTGCTGCTTTAATGTTTTTTACAACAGGTTGAGCAGCTTTGCCCGCAGATAACCCCTTTAATAGAATTAAAGTAAGTGGAGGCAGGATGGCCCAGGATACTGGTGGAGCTAGCCGGAGATCTGTGTTGCTTTATATGGCAAAACCAGTAGCCGAAGGATTGCTGAAGCAAGCTATAGTTGCCCCATACGAGCCCGGACCCAACAGGGCACTAAGCAAGAAATTCCCCTGTAGTCACTGTTTCAGATCAATGAAAGTAAGCAACTAGTGAGCGAGTTTGAATGAATGCCCATTCGCAATGAATGAGGCAGGTGGCCGACAGTTGTCCCGTGTAAATCTACCCTAAGGCCGCTCTCACACAGGTGGCCGTAAACGCTGTGTTTTTACTAGGACAGGGCTCCTTTGTACAGCGTTCAGTGCGAGCGTTTGCCTGCTTTTAGCGCAGTAACAATGTAAACAAAGAAAGCCGATGGCGTCACCACTTTCACCTTCACTCCCGCTGACGTAGAACGCTGCTTTCAAAAACGCAGTAAAACGCTGCACACAGCTTTCTACCATGTTTTTGAGAGTTAAAAATGCTCCCTATTGACATAGCTGAAAATAGCACAGAGCTTGAAAAAAGTGGTGTTAGAAGCGCTGTGCTCGAACGCTAGTCTGAGAAGCCCCATTAAAAAAATAAATAAATTACTTGAAAGTGCTGCGGAATAAGGCGACGCTATACAAATAACAAGATAAATTTTTTTAACTCCTATATGCTATGGTTTGACCACCTGTCTTTTCCTTTTTATGTATTATGACACCCCTGTATACCTCCCCCCCCATGTCCCATTCCTAGATACTACAATATGACCCCCATGTGTCCCCTCCTATATACTGTGACTCATAGTATATAAAAGCGAGGGGAACAGCAGGTCATAATTTATAGGACTGGGTGCACAAGGGGTCAGAGTACATTATAGGGGCAGAGAGGGATCATACTGTAGTATATAGAAATGGGACACAGAGGGCTCAAAATATGCATGAGGTGGTACAGGGGGTCATAGTACACAGTACCAGGGTACAGGAGCTCACAAAATACATGAAGGGTCACAGTATACAGTACTAGGGCACAGGGGGCTCACAATATACACTAGGGGCACATAGGGTCATAGTATACACTACTAGATTACAGGGGCTCACACTATACATGAGGGGGAACAGAGGGTCAGAGTATACAGTACAAGGGCACAGGGGGGGCTCACAATATACACGAGGGGGCACAGAGGGTCAGAGGATACAGTACTAGGCTACAGGAGCTCACAATATACACGAGGGGGCACAGAGGGTCATAGTATACAGTACTAGGGCACAGGGGGAGCTCACAATATACGCGAGGGGGCACAGAGGGTCATAGTATACAGTACTAGGGTACAGGGGCTCACAATATACACGAGGGGGCACAGAGGGTCATAGTATACAGTACTAGGGTACAGGGGCTCACAATATACACGAGGGGGCACAGAGGGTCATAGTATACAGTACTAGGGTATAGGGGCTCACAATATACACGAGGGGGCACAGAGGGTCATAGTATACAGTACTAGGCTACAGGAGCTCACAATATACACGAGGGGGCACAGAGGGTCATAGTATACAGTACTAGGGCACAGGGGCTCACAATACATGAGGGGGCACAGAGGGTCATAGTATACAGTGCTAGGGTACAGGGGCTCACAATATACACGAGGGGGCACAGAGGGTCATAGTATACAGTACTAGGGCACAGGGGCTCACAATACATGAGGGGGCACAGAGGGTCATAGTATACAGTACTAGGGCACAGGGGCTCACAATACATGAGGGGGCACAGAGGGTCATAGTATACAGTGCTAGGGTACAGGGGCTCACAATATACACGAGGGGGCACAGAGGGTCATAGTATACAGTACTAGGGCACAGGGGCTCACAATACATGAGGGGGCACAGAGTGTCATGGTTATGTAGTTTAGAGTGGTGTGTTTGGTGCGCTCTCCTGTAGATATTGCGGCGGCGGCAGGCACTGCTGGTTGCTCTTGGGCTGGGCATAAAGCCAGCCTTAGAGTCAGGGGAGATGCAGATTTGTGATTTACCATGAGAAGCACTGGGCCCCTCTGTCTGCCTGTGTGGAATAACTTTTGCATGAGTGAACGGGAACCGGAGCGGGGAAGTGGCGATAACCATTGCTGTGGTACAGGGGCCCTTTGGGCCGCAGAGGTGACCCCTACAACTACGCCACTGGATCAGAAGCCTTCATATCACTCATGGAGATTTTGCAAGGGTATTTTCTAATGTTACAAACTCTCAATAGTTCTCGTCTTCAATGGTCGAACTATTCTCAAAATGTCTGTGCGGATTAGGATTATACGCCGCAGTTACACAATATTTACCACAAAGTAGATGAAGAAAGCTGAATGTTTTATTTCCCATTTACGGTCATCTGCCATGTGCGAACTGGCAGGAAGTAACATAACAGAATATAATGCGACTCAGTAAAAAACAAAGTAATCTTGTGGATATGAAACCTTTTAATGACTGACAAAAATACATGATGTTATAGCAGTTTCTGGACCCACTCAGGGTTCTTCCCCAGGCTTAGGCCGCCAGCAGACTGGCGGATCCAGCGGTGTGGATTTTGCCGCGGGAGCCGACCCGAGCGCCTGCGGGGACCAGTGCGTACTCACCCGCGGCTCCGGCTGTTTGATGTGCCGGCGTGCTGGGCAGCCGGCGCATGCGCAGACCGGAGCGGGCGGCGGGTGAGTGACGTTTCTGTGTGGGGCTCTGCGAGCCCCGCACAGAAATAGGACATGCTGCGGTTTGTTTGCCGCGCGAGATTTCACACGGCCAAACCGCGGCAGTCTGCATAGATTGCGTTTGTTAACGCAATCCTATGCAGGGTTCCAGCAGTGGAAATCCCGCCGCGGAATTTCTGCTCAAGTGCAGGCGCCCTTAATGAAATAGATTCGAAGAAATATATACATAGACATACATATGAAAAGGCAGAGACATGGTGTGGTTAATTGCACTTAAATTTTATACCACAGCAGGATGAGTAGAGGAGTTAATACTTAGGGCTCATTTACACACAAAGACAATCTTTCAAAAGATTGATAGTTTTGACGATTCTTTTGCATTAAGTGTTAATTGACATTAACCCCTTAATGGCATGGCCTATTTTGGCGTTAAGGACCAAGCGATTTTTTGGTATTTTTCCATCTCTATTTTTCAAAAGCCATAACTTTTTTATTTTTACATGGACGCGGCCGTATAAGGGCTTGTTTTTTGCGTGGCGAACTGTAGTTTTTATCGGTTCCACTTTTGGGTACATAGGCTATATCGTAAAACTTTTATTATTTTTTTATGATAACGGAGAGAAAACTCATCAATTCTGCCATAATTTTTTTTTTCCTTTTTTTTTTACAGCGTTAATCATGCAGCATAATGACACACAAAATGTTTTCTGCGGGTTGGTACGGTAACAACGATACCAAAATTGTTATTTTTTTTTAGGTTTTTACACTTTTTTGCAATAAAACACCTTTTTTGGAAATCTTTTTTTTCTCTATCACTGCATTCAAAGTCCTGTAACTTTTTTATTTTTTTATGTACGGAGCTCTATAAGGGCTTATTTTTTGCGAGACGAGCTGTCGTTTTTATTGGTACCATATTGGGGAATCTACGGCTTTTTTGATCACTTTTATTGCATTTTTTGGGAGGCAAAATGCTAAAAATTAGCATTTTGCCTCTGTTTTTTAGCGTTTTTTTTTACGCTTTTTGCCGTACAAAATAAAAAGCATGTTCAACTTTTTGTACACGTCGCTACGGACGCGTCAATACCAAATATGTGGGGTTTTAATTATTTTTTTACCTTTTTTATGCTAATATTAAAAAAAGCACAAAAAAGGTTTTTTTTTACATTTTTTTACACTATTTAAGTCCCTCTGAGGGACTTGCAGCACTGTACCTATGATCGCTGTGATTTGCAAACAACTGGAAAATGACTACAGCACACACAATACCTCAAGAAGAACTGGAGGAAGGAACCAGAAAGGCAAAAACTGCACGCTTCTGTAAGCAGGTCTGGATCCGGGACCCCAAGAGACATAAACCAAAAATGTAGTAGAGAAGAAGCAGCATCCACGGAGGTAGTTGCAAAAGAGAAAACTTTAATTCCAGCCAGACAGAAGCTCTGCTCTGCCATGCCTTATCGCTTATACAGCGATCATAGGCATTGGCAATACAGGACGCCAGTGCCTGACGTCCTGTTGCCATGGCGACAGGCTGGGCTCTCGCGAGAGCCGTCCGGAGACACAGAGGGAGCGCGCTCCCTCTGTAAACTTTTTCCCTCCTGCGCTATCCCGATGATGTACCGGTACGTCATATTGCGGGAAGTACCAGGCTCCCATGACGTACCGGTACATCAAGGAACGGGAAGGGGTTAATGTCCATTAGCACTTTATTAGCTTCATTTGCATGTAGATGAGCCTTCGGGAGCAGTTTGCAGGACACAGAAGATGGTCTGAGCTCTGCACACAGCTCCATTGTTCTCGCAAGGGTTGACCGCTGAATACAATGTAATCTCTGATAGCCCATGAAGAACACAGAGAACAAATTGCTTGCTGAAGGATGGCTTTTAAGCTCATCTCGCCGACTGTAGGATGGATTTTAAGCTCACCTTAAAATCATTGTTCAGTCGAAGAGTAAACGATGGTAGCATTTTTTGCCAAACGATTTTGCCACCGTTTGAACAAATTTTGAGCGATAATCATTGTGTGTAAAAGCGGGTTTAATTAGTCCACTGATAAGGATGTGAGAGTTTTATGGTCTCTAGCTTGGCGTTACGGGGTCAACCAGGCCTGTGTGTTGTCTGTACTATAGATTTCTCATCATCTCCAACGATGCATGAAACTGCTTGAAATATTTAATCCTGTTAATTGCTGTGTACCTGATCCTGTACAGTGAATGTCCTGTTGGGGGCTTTTATGTTGGAGGCACAGGACAAAAACTGAAAGCCAGGATGAGATCTCATCGCCACACAAAGAAAGAAAGACAGAATTACTTGCGGCCGAACATTGTTAAAGTTAAGGACACAACCTAGAACATATGAAAGTCATCATATTAAAAGGCAATTTGAAATCTCAGCGTCACAGAAGAATTTGGGAGTACAAGTTTCTAACCATCTTTGACACTCAGTATAGGCCTACACATGTCAAGGGGCTTCATGAATCAGTGGAGAATATGAGAAATCTGGAGTAAAGATAACACACAGGTGGTCCCCTAAAGGCCCATTTACATGAGCAGATAATCGCTCAAAGATTGCTAAAACGACAGTTTGAGTGACAGCTTTGAGCGATTATTTTGCATAAAAATTAATTAGTATTTAAGTAGCTACTCAGCTACTTAAATACCAATTAGATATGCAAATGAAGCCTTCACTGAATGCAGGCTAATAGCCGGAGGCTATTATCTGCACTCAGATCCTTTGTTCTCCAAGGGAAAACAATGCTATGGAGAACAACTGATAAATTCAGTCCAACATAAAAATCGCAGCTCACTTTTAACAATCAGCTGAAAAGCAGACACTGGGTGTAAATGGGCCTTAACACCAATCTAGAGACCATAAAACTCTCACATCCTTATCAGTGGACTAAATAAGTATTTACTCCTTTACTCATCCTGTTCTGGTATTGTTTTATATGCAAATTAATCTCATCCATGTCTGTGCCTTGTCATATGCATGCATGTGTGTATATATATATATATATATATATATATATATATATATATATATATATATATATATATATATATATATATATATATATATATATATATATAATCTCACACACACACACAAACACTTCTTCGAATCTATTCCATTAAGGCCTCCTGCACACGCGTGGATTTGCATTGCGAATCCGGAGCGGGATTCAGCCTCTGGATTCTGCAGCAAATTCAGCCCATAGCACGCTAAAACAATACACAATTCCCTGCCCATGAGCGGAAATCGATTGAGAGTATCCGCTCATGGGGGAGAAATCGCAGCATGCTGCGATTTTGTGCGGGCTACGCTCAATCGGCTTGCATTGCAGTCAATGGAAGCAGTCCGTCCCGCGGCCATCCTGCTATCATCATTGCAGAATAGTCGCGGCAGCCGCTTCATTGCCATAGCAACGGCGTGGCGTCCTCTGTACTGCAAATGTGTGCCGGCCGACACATCACCAGAAGAGGAGAAGACGTCGGAGAGGCACGCTGGGGTCACCAGCCGGGCCCCGAGTTGATCGTCACTGGGGGAATCCCGAGTGCGGAGTCCAACCTGCCCGTGTGCAGGCGGCCTAAGCCTGAGGAAGAACACTGAGTAGGTTGGATCATCATCATGTATTTTTGTTAGCCATTAGAAGGTCTCATATCTAGAAGATTATGTGGTTTCCGTTACTGAGAACACTCATATTTTGCTCTACTGGCTAACACCAGACTATTGGTCATTAGGTCATTGGTCAACACCCCCTTGGTCATTAGGTTTGCAATGCTAAAGTCAGCTGGCTAGTCAATTGGAACCGGATAAGTCACTCCCAGCTATACCTTAAACTTTCACTAGAATATCAGTGTAAGCATGCATGCCACGTGGGTGGCTGCCACAAGATTATGAGCTGGATGAAGTATGGGATGGAGAAAGTATGATACAGTTTGACCATGGCAGTTCGACATGGTTGGAGACAGGTAGGCCACAAACTCTGCCTAAATACTTTACACTTCAAAGCTATTGCTAATGCTGTCACTTCTGTTCTCATCCTTGCTCTCAGTTTCAGAACTTCTTTCAAGTGCCAACCTCTGGGGCACTCTATTCACATTAGCCCCTCTCTCCTGTCCTCACCTATGCACACTTCGCATGCACTCTTTACCTTCTTGCTTAGCCTCAAAACCCCTTATGTCACTAACAAACATAACAGTCATCCTCATAAATCTCCTAATCATCTGCTAACCCTCACTATTCTGCTGTTACTAGCTGCTGGGGATATCTCTCCCAATCCTGGCACAGCCTCCACTGCTCCTAGCTATTACCCCCTACCGGGCTCACTAATAAAATCCCCAAGCCCAACTGCTAGCCCATGCATACCCTCCCCTGACTCCTTTAAATGTGCACTCTGGAACTGCCAGTCAGCATGTAATAAACTCCCCACCATCCATGACTTTTTTACTGCTAAATCTTTAAATCTGCTAGCTCTTACAGAAACATGGATACAGCAGTCTGACACGGCCTCCCCTGCTGCACTGTCTTACAATGGCCTGCAGTTCTCCCATACCCCGAGACCAGATGACAGGCGTGGCGGAGGAGTAAATGCTCTTCTCTCCCCGAAATGTACCTACCAGGTCATCCCCCCTGTACCCTCACTCACTTTTCCATCATTTGAAATACATATGCGACGGCTTTTCCGCCCGCTGTCCATGCGAGTAGCAGTCATCTATCGCCCCCCAGTTGCTGCTCGCCTGTTTTTGGACCACTTTGCTGCCTGGCTCCCCCACTTCCTATCCTGCGAAATTCCAACCCTCATCTTAGGTGATTTTAACATCCCCACTAATGACCCCAACTCCCCACCTGCCTCTCAGCTTCTTTCGCTCACCTCCTCCCTTGGTCTCTCTCAACTCACAGCCTCTCCCACTCACAGGGATGGCAATACTCTGGATCTGGTCTTCCGCCGTCTCTGCTCTGCTTCCAACTTCACGAACTCCCCCCTCCTGCTCTCAGATCATAACCTCCTCTCTTTCTCTGTCACGCTCCATAACATCTCTCCAGACCCACCTACCTACCGTACCTACAGGAACCTTAAGGCCATTCACACCCAGGACTTTGCTGAATCCCTACAGTCCTCTCTGTCCCCCATCTCTCTCCTCACCTGCCCCAACCTGGCTGCCGCTCACTACAACACCGCTCTCAAACATGCCCTGGATGAAGCGGCGCCCCCCAGGACCCGAGCCATCCGATGTAGACCACGGCAACCCTGGCTCACGCCTCAAACGCGCTTCATCCGGCGGTGCTCTAGAAGTGCTGAACGGCTGAGGAGGAAATCACAAACGCCCGCAGACTTCCTCCATTACAAATTCATGCTCAGAACCTACAACCTCGCCCTCCACCATGCCAAACAAGTCTATTTCACCTCTCTAGTCTCCTCATTATCGCACAATCCTAAACGGCTCTTTGATATTTTTCACTCCCTTCTCAGCCCTAAACCGCAGCCCCCAGTGATGGATCTCAGTGCCGAAGAGCTGGCTGCTTACTTCAAAAAGAAAACTGAGGACATCCGTCAGGAAATAACTTCCCAATCCCAGACTAGCCCTGACCCTAGTCTTGTCAGCACTGCATGTAGCTCCTGCTCACTGCCTGTACTCAGACCAGCGACAGAGGAAGAAGTCTCCAAATTGCTCTTCTCTGCTCGCCCCACCACCTGCGCTAGCGACCCCCTCCCCTCACACCTCCTCCGATCCCTCTCCCCAGTGGTCATCTCCCATCTCACCACTATATTCAACCTCTCTCTGACCTCTGGCATCTTTCCTTCTTTCAAACACGCCATCATATCCTCACTACTAAAGAAGCCGACTCTGGATGCGACTGATGCTGCCAACTACCGACCCATCTCAAACCTCCCCTTCATCTCCAAACTACTAGAACGCCTGGTTTACTCCCACCTTGTAAGCTATCTATCAGAGAACTCTCTCCTCGACCCCCTACAGTCTGGCTTTCGACCGCAACACTCGACAGAAACTGCCCTTACAAGGGTATCCAATGACCTACTGACAGCCAAATCGAGGGGCGATTACTCCCTACTGATCCTCCTCGACCTTTCCGCAGCATTTGACACTGTTGACCACAAACTCCTCCTCAGCATGCTACGCTCCACTGGCCTAAAGGACACTGCCCTCTCCTGGTTCTCCTCCTACCTATCTGACCGCTCTTTCAGTGTCTACTTTGCTGGCTCTACCTCCCTCCCTCTTACCCTTGCTGTTTGGGTCCCTCAGGGCTCGGTCCTCGGCCCCCTTCTTTTCTACACAGCCCCTGTTGGACAAACCATCAGGAGATTTGGCCTCCAATACCACCTCTATGCTGACGACACCCAGTTATACACCTCTTCCGGTGACATCTCTGCACCTTTACTCCAAAACATCACCGACTGTCTGTCTGCTGTCTCTAATACCATGTCCTCTCTCTACCTAAAACTAAACCTCTCTAAAACTGACTTACTAGTATTTCCACCCTCCACTAACCGACCTCCTCCTGACATCTCCATCTCAGTGTGTGGCGTCACCATAACTCGTAGACAACATGCCCGCTGCCTTGGGGTCATATTTGATTCTGATCTCTCTTTTACCCCCTACATCCAATCTCTGGCCCGAACATGTCAGCTGCACCCCCAAGAACATCACAAGAATCCGCTCTTTTCTCACTGTGGACACGTTAAAAACGCTTACTGTTGCCCTCATCCACTCCCGGCTCGATTATTGCAACTCGTTGCTGATCGGCCTCCCCTGCACCAGACTCTACCCTCTCCAATCCGTCCTAAATGCGGCAGCCAGGCTCATCTTCCTGTCCAGACGCTACTCGGACGCCTCTGCCCTGTGCCGGTCACTGCACTGGCTGCCCGTTAAATACAGAATTCAATTTAAACTCGCTACCTTCATCCACAAAGTCCTCCACAGCGCAGCACCCCCTTATATCGCCTCCCTCATCTCAATCCATCAACCAGCCCGGGCTCTCCGCTCTGCTAACGAAACCAGACTGAGCGCCCCTTTAATTCGAACTTCTCATTCCCGCCTCCAAGACTTCTCCAGAGCAGCACCGGTCCTCTGGAACACACTACCAAAGGCTACCCGAGCAATCCAGGACTCGCAGAACTTCAGGCGTGCTCTAAAAACGCACCTCTTCAGGGAGGCATACCGCATACCCTAAACAAACCCCTCTGTATTCTGCCTGATAACATGCTCCCTGACCGACTGACTGCAATCCCTGCTAGCCATCATAAACCGCTCCTGCAGTCATACCGATTCTGCCGTCACACGGCTAAATGTCTGACCATTGTCTGTGTATAACATCCCTCACTCTCCACCTCGCAAAACCGTGCACATCTCCAGCCCCTTTACCTTCTGTATCACCCCACTATTTGTAGTATGTAAGCTCGTTGGAGCGGGACCCTCACCCCTATTGTTTCCATCAACTGATTACTATGTAACCGTGGTTCTGTAATGTTTGTACTTTTGTCTTTCTGTATTCCCCTGTCTATGTAAGCGCTGCGGAATATGTTGGCGCTATACAAATAAAGTTTATTATTATTATTCTTTGTAGCACTCATTGCTACATCTCCTGCTACAAAGTGAGGGCTGTGGGGGAGGTTTGGGTTAGCAAGGAGTGGCGGCCAGTTACAGCTACATACAAGCTTCCTGGGTTTGTTTTCCCCAGCAGACATGAGAGATAAGAGGGCTGCTCGAGCAGCTCGTTCATTTAGGGAGGGTCTGCTATGGAAATAGCTGCAGCAGCTGTCAGTGCCACTCCTACAAACACTGCAGGCGGCTGCCTAGTAACCTGCACTCTGCTGCACGCCACGCTTACATGCAAGTCAGCAGGTTATGGCCTGGAAATAACTAGCACTATGGTACATGCCTACAGGCGTCACCACAGGACAGCTCTGAGGGCTTCGGCAGCCACCAGGCTGTCACCGTACACTAACCACAACTGTCAGCAGCGACTCTTATCGGACTGCAGATAGAGCCCGCCGCTGCACTGTCCCATATACATGAGCATCGCGCTTGCATGTCCTATTTCTTGTCTTGGAAACGGACAAGAACAGGACGTTATAACATTTTTTTAGCTAGACCATCGGCAAACGAGTATAGCCTCATAGGCCATAAATGGGAATCACATGGACAACACACAGTCCCAAAGGTCCCACTTCTATCTAATTTGCTGCAGGGAGCAGACAGCTCCGCACATTCACAGTGGCCTTTATTGGTACTGCTGGAAGAGTGCATTGAAAACAATGAGACACAGTACCAATCTGGGCCGCTACACAATATATGGAGCTGTCTGCTCCCTGCAGCAAAACAGCTAGAAATGGGACAAACCCCTACAGACCCAGTGCAGAGGATAAAGGACCATTTACACTGGACGAGTGTTGGGCAAACGATGCCCGACACTTGTCTCTGTATCCGACACTTGTCTCTGTATCCCCGTGCTCCTGCACAGGAGCTAGCAGGGCTGGCTCGCACACGGAGCGACCAGCAGGGGGGCAGTGCAGGAGATTTTCTGCTGCATAAAAGATGAGCGATGAAGATCATCGCTTATCGTGCAGTTTAAACAGCGGCTGTTCAATAGGGAACGGCCGCTGTGTATCTCAATGTGGGGAGGGGGCACACAAAAAAAACAAGCCCTCATACGGCTGCTTCAATGGTAAAATGAAAAAGTTATGGCTTTTCAAAAGTGGAGATGAAAATACGCCAAAAATCGTTGCAGCCTTATGCCCAAAATAGGCCATGTCCTTAAGGGGTTAAGAGGTTAACTTTTACAACTTGGCCCTTGGCAAAGTCTATGAAGTCCTTAGGGCTCATTCACATGGCAATACGCTGCTTTCTTTGCATATACATGTACATATTTAGTGCGGATGCTTTTTTTTTTTTAGAGCGCATATTCACTGCACGCAAAAAAACCACAAGCAGAACCAATTGATGTAAATGTTTACCCCGACCTCTGACTTCATAAGTAGAGATGAGCGAACCTACTCATTTCGAGTAATTACTCGATCGAGCACCGCGATTTTCGAGTACTTCAGTACTCGGGTGCAAAGAAGCGGGGGCGGCGTGACGGAGCGGTGGGTAGCAGCGGGGAACAGGGGGGAGCCCTCTCCTTCTCCACCCCACTCCCCGCTGCAACCCCCCACTCACCCACGGGGCCCCACGAATCTTTTCGCCCGAGTACGGAAGTACTCGAAAATCGCGGCGCTCGGGCGAAAAAGGGGCGTGGCCGAGTAGGCTCGCTCATCTCTCTTCATGAGTAAAAAGCAGTGAATCTGCCCATAACGCACATTTACATGGCGTTTAATGCTCCCGTAGACTGGAATGGGCGATTTTTGTGCATCATACAAGCCAAGATAGGACATGCTGCAATTCTTTTCATGTGGCTGAAAATTGTATGTCATAATATTAGCAACGGAAACCCATGGTGTTCTGTGCTGTTCGTATCACGTCTACAAAAAATACGAACGAAATATGGACGCAAAATACACCCGTGTGCATGATCCCTAACACTTGCCTACTTTTCCTGTTTCCAACACATCAACTACAAAATCGGACTGTTCAGTTGCCGCATAATACGCCTCACCCTTCACAGGTGCCAATGTCAAGGGGTTGGCACGCGCCAATCAAAAGACAGTCTCACATTCTCGGGCGTGACTTGCATGGCACAGCGCACGGACACCCCGTCAGTGTGATGTGTGGGGACCGCACAGTAACAAGATCTACTGTTGTTAAAGACTCGCATGAAAATAGAACACGCTGCAAATTTTTCATCTCGTAACATTGCTACGAGACAAATCCCCCATGTGAACGCCCACATTGCAAATAACGGGTTTTATTTTCGTGCATCTTGTAACACAAAACTCGATAATCATTACGTGTAAAAGGGCCTTAAATTGTTGCTCATCAAGCTCTCCCCGTGGTGCAGTAATCCGGCAGAGCTTGCTACAGATTGCTCTGAGACTGGAGTAATAGCCAAAAGCACATGAAACATTTAATATACATGTATGTATAATCCAACACGTTAAACATTGTGATCTCGTTTACCCTCGTGACAAACGCCTTATACGTTATTTATGTTCGCCACTAGCATTTTTGTCCATCAGAGTCGCCTTAGTAAAAGCTGGTTTCAGGGTTATTCTTTTTGGTGCATTTGCTTCATAAGTGGGTCTAAAACATCATTTTGGACAAGCAAAACGAGAAAGGCCCATTATTTCTATAAGCTCTGAGGTGATGAAACATTAAGGGCTTCTAATTTTTGGTAACTGATTTTAAAGTTAAAGTTAGACAAGTGACTGTAATTATGAAGGTTCGCAAGGAAGTTGGGGACAAAAATACGAGGGTTGCATAGGCAGCTACTGTGCGCATGGACCCACTTACTGTTATTATGGCAGGGTTTTAACAAACCCGGCAAAGTAAGGGCTCCGAGTGGAGGACACAGATCCAGGGAGAGAGGGGCATCCGTCATGTGTACCACTGGAGATTGTAAACGGGTCAGAGAGATGACCGCGTGCCCTCGCTGACGCAGAAGGAGAGGGGTAGATTCATAGGTCAATACTACTGTTAAACACAAACTCTCAAGAATACTGACAGAATTCAGATGCCATATATTATACATACCAGTTTACCACATATTTCCATATAGGCAACAATTGTTAGTGTATACATGGCTGCGTAGAGTTAAGGCTCTAGCTCCCAAGAGAAGTAAAGGGGAAACAAACCCCAAGTACCAGTGATGGGTCTGAAGCACGTGCAGTATGTCCTAAAGCACTACAGCGCCACGCCGCGGTCTATAAAACAGATCCGAGTAACATTTACCATCTAGCCTCTGAGTGAATGGAGTGATAGTGCTGTAACATGGCCTACATATCACTGGATGAGTGGAGGTGGAACCACTTATGTAGTAATGTACGGCAATCTGCATGTATGGAGAGAACATACTGATCCGTTTGTCAGGAGACGGAGGCTCCTCTTACACGGAGCCATAAATCGTTCACATGAGTTCACTGGATCGCTCCATGCAGCCTGTTTATATAGGCAGATAAACGCTTTGCAATTTCATTCGCATATCATTCACATTCACTGTACTAGTGAATGTGAACGACTGAACAATCGCAGTCTATGCGCAACAACATGCAAGTGAGCCAACAAGGATACCTGCATAAAATAAAGGAGAAGTGAACAAATTTCCGTTCGTCGTTCAGTCGTCGCTATCTTTATACTAAAAAATAGTTGTTCAATTTTGCATGATCCAATGATTTTGGTGAACAATCGTTCTGTGTAACACGCGCCTGACTTCTCAAACTATCTGATATTTCCTGCTTTGTCACAACCCCTGACAAAAGTGGCCCTACCGACAGCACGCAGGTGAGGAAACTACAGTCTATAGTTGCGCACATCTTCCTTGAAATATTACACAGGACTGATAATAAAGCCTCATCTACAGCATTCTCCTTCCAGGCTAGGATACAACCTTTGTTCCAATTCCATCCTTAATCCTCTCCCAGAGCTTAAAGCCTTCCAGCAGAGAGATCACACAGTCAGAGATAAGGAGGTTATCTAGTGTCCCCTACTGACCTCCCTCTCCTGTTCCACCAAGACTGCACAAACGGAAAGCCACATACAGCAGTTTGAGAGGTTTGATGTACAGGAGCTCAAATGGTCTCCTTAGTGCTTCAACCTCAACCCCATCCAACACCTTCAGAATGAACTGGAACTGCCTGACACAAATCCCATCGACATGGAGAATGGTGGAGGCTGTTTTAGCCACAACATAGGGCCCAACAAGCGCATACAGATGTGATGGTCGGATGTCCATATGCTTTTGGTCTTAGTGGATCTCTTCAGTAACAAGTCCTTGTGAATCATGTTCTCTACCTTCTCAGTGTTGTGAAGAGACCCAAACTGTGTCCAATGTAAGATAGTAGTGGTCAGCGGTCTACAAGCACTGACTCTGCAGCCGCTATGAAGCCATATGTCCCAACATCAAAGACATAATATTATAGCATCTACTATAGGCAACTTTTTACTACTTTTAGCTGGTAGATACCCTTTCCCTCCCCAATTGGACAGCAGATTCAGTTAGCACTAGGGTCCTGGGGGTGAATCTGACCAGGACAGCACTTGCATGAATTTAGTATGTTCTCTCCGCATTAGTAAGGCTGGGTTCACACAGGGCGGATTCCCGTCGGAAATCTCGCGGTTTGCCGCAGCAAAAACCGCAAGATTTCCGCCGGGAGAACCACCGCGGTTTAAGCCGCGGCGGCTTTGAAGCAGCTCGGCTGCTTGCTTTTCAGTTGAGGCCGGCGCTCCATAGAGGAGAGCGCGGCCGCGACGTAAATAAACAAAAAAGGAAAGGTAAACAGACATGCTCAATCTTTTGAAACCGCGGCGGCCGCAGTTTCAACCGGATTTACCGCAGCAGATTAGCCGTCCCGTGTGGACGAGATTTCTGAGAAATCTCATCCACATGGCTGGCTAATCCCGAGATTAGCAGCCGCGGGCGGATCTGCTGCGGCAAAACCGCGGCAGATCCGCCCTGTGTGAACCCAGCCTAAGGGTTTCCTCAACAAGACAAATCTCTAGTCCAGTAGCCTAACTGGCGTGTGTGTCACTGAGAAAGGCAAATTAGATAGCAAGTCCCGTTAGGGACTGGGATCGATGTAAGGGACGACGGTCTCTATACAACACTGCCCAATATGTTGGCATTAGAGCAGCAACAGAAAGACTATAGCCTTTACATGAAACCCTTTTGGGTCTGCCCACTCCAGCCGGTATCTCTCTACACCCAGAACAGCAGGGCCATGAGGTGTGCTGGCAATCATTGGGTCGTGCATAGTGGGCAAACTGGAGCCTGCTTTATCTACTGCCAAACAGTAGCAGAGCTCCATGTGGCCATTTGTACCCAACCAACAGGCTTTCAAGAGTTGATAGAAATCATTTACAGCATCATCTAGTGCAATGTGGCATAAGACCTCACCTGCACTAATGTTTCTAATGTAGTGATACATTACTACCAAAATCAATTTGTAGCCAGTTTTCTGTATCGGTTTCAGTTTAGTTGTTTCCCACGGCTTGCAGGATCTGTTGTAGTAATGACAGTGGAAGAGGATTTGGTTGCAGATTGTACAGTAAATATATTCTGTAGTCAGAAGGCTACTTCCAACCAGCCATAACAGGAGCCCACCAACCTTTTCATACAGTCACCAGGTCATACTGAAGACAGACGTCATGTCCCAGCATAATGCCGATCTGTCAGCACACGGCTCGCCAGACCAGGTTTAAAAAAGGAACATCAAAAAGATTACATTTGGCTCAAGTAAGACTTTCCTCCCACGCAGGAAAATCCTTCTCTGATGTCACAATGCCACCCCTTCATGCTCCCAGCACTGGAAACACACTATTTGCATTAGCAATAAACAGACCTGCGGAGACATAGTGTATGTTTAACTCATGCACTGCTATAGCGCATGTTTAACCCATGCACTGCTGTGAGACTAGCAGAGAAGCTGCCTCTCTTGCTCTGGGACAAGTATGGGCAGTTCCTGGAATTCCTGCCTGGATCTCACAAACACAAAGTTGTGGCAGAATATAAAAAAAGAAAGTTGTTAAAGGCCCAATGCAGGAAAACAGAATCCCTGCGCCGCACAGATACATCTCAGGAATGGAACAGCGCCGGATGGACCCCAATGACTATAATGGGGTCCACCCACGTTCTACTCAGCTGTCTGACAAAGCACCACATACAGTTCTTTTTCTTCCGATATTTTGAGCCGGATCTGCAACAGAATCTCCGTCCGGCAGCTCCAACGTAGATGTGAGACCAGACTCTTATGAGAACTACTCCCCATTAAGAGCAGAAACAAGATGGTAACAGAGAAGCGGCACCTCCACGATCATCGGCTGGACATACTGACCCTTCAAGATGAAGGTCAGAGGTGAGATATTGTGGACAGTACACCGTTTATACACACTTATCACATGGACTGCCTAGGGTTGGCCTCATACAAGCGGGTAGGATTCCGGCAGTGAGCCCAGCCAGCAACCCTGCATACCTCCATTTACTGTACTGTGGATGACTGCTGAGGCTCGCAGGCGGTCATGCGCAGTACAGTTTATTTTGTTTGTTAATTGCGTACGGTCTGTGGGTCGGATGCCTCCATTGATATCAATGTAGCCCATGTGTGTGGATTCCGCAGCGAAACAGAGCATGCTTCGATTTTTCTTCCACACGCGAAATACGCAATTCGGATCCGCAAGTGTGAACGAAAAAGCGAAAAAATATGCCTTTCAATGCTGCATTTTACCACGGATTATCTGTGATCGCGGCATCTACAATACAAATCTCCCCGTGTGAGCCCGGCCTAACTGGAAATATATGTTCAATCCAGAGGAAATGGACGGAATAGAATATAAAGTTAAAGGGTTTCCGGTAAGTGAGCGCCTTATTACATACTATCAGTAATACTATTACTGGAATCAGTCCACATGTGAGCGGAGTGCATCAACAATGGCGCAAAGAAAATCCTGCACCACCGCCCTGCAACTTTATCTTTGGATCCTGCCCAGATCCTAGGACTCTTGTACACGCAGCACTCAGAGTGATACCGGTACGGGGCGTAAGCCGCCTTCACATCTGCGCTGGAACTTCTGCTTGGAGCTTCCATCGCAGATCCGGTACGTAATACTGGAAGAAAAAAAAGAGTTGCATGCCAGGCAGCTGAGCTGCAACCAAACAGACCGCATTATACACCATGGCGTCTGTTTGGTTCCGTCATAAGACAGATCCGTTCAACCAGCGGGTTCCCCTTTCCTGGTCCCCAGAGCAAAAAACAGAATCCCCGATGCAGATGTGAAAGCGGCACATACATGCTGAACATGTAATGCATAATAACACGTGCCAATCGGCTGGAGGTGCCAGAACACGGGACATGTAAAGAGCCGGTAGCCGCTGAACATGCAACACATGACAGTCGGCTGGAGGTGCCACAATAGGGACATGCAGAGAGCCGCTGAACACGTAACACATGATGACACGTAACAGTCGGCTGGAGGTGCCACAATAGGGGCATGTAGAGAGCCGAGAGCCGCTGAACACGTAACACATGATGACACGTAACAGTCGGCTGGAGGTGCCAGAACACGGTCCGTGTAGAGAGCCAGAAGCCACAGAACATGTAACACATGACAGTCGGCTGGAGATGCCAGAACACGGGACATGTAGAGAGGCAGTAGCTGCTGAACACGTAACACATGATAACACGTGACAGTCAGCTGGAGGTGCCACAAGAGGGACATGTAGAGAGCCGGTAGAGGCTGAACACGTAACACATGACAGTCGGCTGGAGGTGCCTGAACACGGGCCGTGTAGAGAGCCGGTAGCCGCTGAAATACCTCGCCAAGTAGCCATACTTTCATGAGGCCTCTTAGGCCACTCACACAAGAAAACGCTGCTTGAAATTGCGGCGTTTTACCACGATTTTGAGCGGCGTTTGACAGCGCTTTTTAACGCATCATTGGAATGGGTGATGAGGTATGTTAAAAAGCGCAAAAACGTGAGGAAATAGAACAGACAGCGCTCGAAAATTGGGGTGTTTCTAATCACAGGTCTGAGAACCCCCGACTCAGGACGCCGCACTAATGGCGGTAAAAAGGGGTGTGTGAGAGCGTGGACATATGTACAAACATGTCAACACACTAAACATCGCAGCCCGGTGACAGCGGCCTCAGGGAGTGTATCCAAGAGCGCCGACCGTGAACCGTACGCAAGACAGATCTAGAGGGGAGACTGGCCGCCGCCATGTTTATAGGACGAGTCGTCCCTGTATTCCTGTCCGTATCCTTGAGGTCACGAACGTAACAACTCTGCTACAACGTATAGCGTGCGTTATGGCAGCGTTGGGCGCAGTTACACGTAGCGAGAAGTTGTTCGCCTGAGCGAGGAGACGATGTCACGGGTCGCTCGGTGTAACATAAAGATACATTCCTCAAGAGAATCGTTCACTTGTCTGCAATCGCCCGCGATTATACCAAACCATCCGCCGGCACGTGGGAACAATCCGGAGATAAATGTGTAAAAACCACCCCTAATAATATAATAATGTGACATCCGAGCGGAAGGCGTCAGCCGGCGTGTTACAGGGCCAGTAGTCCGGCTGTGGTAATCCGGCTCACCGGTAGTCCGCTGCAACAGTCCGCCTGTGCGGCGGCTCCCGTCACCCGACTAGCCGTCGCTCTGCAGCCGCGGGCGGTCGGGGAGGCTCGGTCTGTCTCACCGCTCGGGACGAACGGGCTCCGGAGAGGAAGCGGTAGTAATGTCGGTGAGCCGCCGAGCGGGTAACAAGCCTGTGGTGGCCACTTACCTGCAGACGAGCGGCGGTGAGTGCGCTGTCCCAGAAGACTGAGGAGGAGATGTGTGAGGAGCCGCCCAGACAGCCCGTCTGTACACACCCCGAGAGGAGGCCGCCCGCCGCCAGTAGACTCGGCGGCCATGTCTAGTCCTACAGCCCCATAACGGTCTGTTCACACGGGGCGGCCATGTCTGGTCCACTTACAGCCGGCTATCCGCCGCTCGGACCCTCATACTGACCATATTACAGCCGGCAGCCCCTCGACGGTCTGTTGACACGGGGCGGATATGCTGCAGCTTTGGGCCGAAGCCCCAACAGCCTGAGCTTCCCCTGAATGGCGGTGGCGCACTGGAGGTCTCTTCTGGCCGTCGTTCACGGCAGCCGCCTGTTTACACCCGACGATCGTTTGCATTTTATGCCTCTAAGATGAACGATAAGCGAGCAAATCCAGGTTTGTTGTTCAGTCGCCGGCAGCGTTCACACTGATTATCCAGCGACAACCATTCCACGTAAACCGCTCCTATCGTCGACAGAATCCTCAGCATGTTTAACAGATCCACGTAAAAATAGGTGTGGAAAGTGGCGCGCGTCGTCGTCTCTACACCCGCAACAGGTGCAGTAATGTTGCCAATTATCACTGCGGACGTCAGGAGTGACATCCCCAGCAGAATCCACTTCTAGGCAAATTTCACACCGGCGAGCACCCTATTGGTGTGACACTTGGCCCGATATCGCGGTCAGGAACTTGCGATGTCCCCACAGATGTGAGGCGTTTCTGTGTTAAAACCACCCGGCATCACTTCAGGGAAGCCACAGTGGAGGATCAGCAAGTGTTTCCAATGGGAATCCTCACATTGCAGGCCCCTTCCACGCCATGCAAAGCTTTTCTGGGCCCCATTGCAAACAATGGACGAGGCATTCCAAGGCAACGCCCAAAGACAGGAAATGCCGCAATTTTTTTCCCATACCGTGATGCAGGAAAAAAATCACTCATGTATTTGACCTCATTCAAAAGAATAGGGTTCATATTCATACAAGATTTGTGCGCCTTGCATTGCACAAATCTGACACCATTTTCTCAGCCGTGTGAAAGCGCTACAATCCATCAGAAATTAGCTGAGAAACAACATTTTCGACGGCAAATCTATAGTGGATTTTTCTGCTGGAAACAACATTCTGTGCGGACGTACTCTACAGCGCCAATGGAAGACGAGTAGCACTGTCCTCTATTCCACCAATAGTGCTACCTAGAACGCTAGTAAGTGTGCTCACAACGCCACAGCAAATACTAGAAGAGTTTAACCACAGGTAATACCAACCAGTGTGCCAACACTGTTGCATAGCAGCCACAAGTAATGCCAACCTGTGTGCCAACAATGTCAAACAGCAAATACTAGAAGAGTGCAACAACAGGTAATGCAACCATTGTGCCAATAATGTCACTTATCAACACAGGTAATGACAAACATTGTGCCAACACTGTTACATGGCAACCACAGGTAATGCCAACCAATGTGCCAACAATGTCACACAGCAAATACTAGAAGAGTGCAACCACAGGTAATGCCAACCAGTGTGCCAACACTGTCACATAGCAACCACAAGAAATGCCAACCAGTGTGCCAACACTGTCACATAGCAACCACAGAAAATGCCAACCAATGTGCCAACAATGTCACACAGCAAGTACTAGAACAGTGCAACCACAGGTAATGCCAACAAGTGTGCCAACAATGTCACACAGTAAATACTAGAAGAGTGCAACCACAGGTAATGCCAACCAGTGTGCCAACAGATAATGCCAACCAGTGTGTCAACAATGTCACATAACCACAAGTACTGCCAACCAGTGTGCCAACACTGTCTCATAGCAACCACAGGTAATGCCAACCAGTGTGCCAACAATCACACAGCAAATACTAGAAGAGTGCAACCACGGGTAATGCCAACCAGTGTGCTAACATCAATGCCAGCCATGGTGACGCCACCAACAGTACCAGCCAAAGCATTGCAACCAATAATACCAACCAGAGAGCCTCCACCAATTATGCAAGCCAGATTCCTACAGTATCACATACAGTGCCAGGTGTCCCCACAAAAATGCCAACTGGAGTGCCTTCACAAATTAGTGTCAATTACATTGCTGGAGTACATAGCGGCCCTGTGTATAGTGACAGCCAGAGTGCCCACACTTGTGTACCGCAGTTTTTGGTACGAACCACTGATCCTTTGTAGATGATATTTCTAAAACCCCATTGTGCCGTAGTCAGTGTCGTCTTAACAGCATTATGGGACTCCGGGCAAAGCAGTGTACTGGGGCCCCTACGATAACTACTCACAGGAATAAAGCAGACAAGCGCGTTAGTAACCGTCGACCTAGACTGGAGAACTGGAAGTCTAAGTCTCTAGGTTCCCTTTTTCTCTTGTAGACGTCTCTTTGCTCATAGTGCCAGGCTACTTTACACAAGAAAGTAACGAGACAATGCACTACACTTCACAAGATGATCCACACATCCATTCGGCGGGAAATCTCTCTTTTTATTATAGAAATTATGGATAATTTACTATAGGAATTAGGGGTAGTTTGAAAGTGAAACAGAAAGTGACAAAATTAAAGTCTTCACACATGGCATAAACAGATTGGAGCCAAGTTTATATCTTGCCGCACATTTATCATATATAATACAAGGTGCATTGAAATGTTAACATACATAGATTAGTATGGGGCCTCTATGCTTGTGGGGCCCCCAGGCAAGTGTCCATCAGGCCCATGCGTTACACTGCGACTGGCCGTAGTTAGTACTTACCAGAAGTGGACCTTGGGAGGATAGGAGGTGAACAAGATAGTATTAATGTATCTTGACGCCACCGGAAGTAGTAGTGGAGCCTAGATACAGTGGGTTGACGCTCCCTGTTCGTGATTGGCTGTCCGCCTGTCTCCCTGTCCTCGGCCTCACAGGTCCTGGAGGCGGCGGCCTCCCAGCAGCGCTGAACATGATGGCCTCCACTCCCTTTTAGCGGCCCCGCGGTGACAGTCCCTGGAGCCTGCGTCAGGCCCTCTCCGTGGAGGAAGGTGAGTGCCGGTGGTTGGCACTTGTTATCGCTGCTGTGCCACATGTCAGCGCTAGCCGTGCAGGAGCAGTGAGCGGTGCAAAGCAGTGTGGGGATGCAGTGTAATCAGCGGAGCAGTTTGCCACATGTCAGCTCTGGCCATGCAGGAGGTGGGGGGGAGTGTGGAGCAGTTTGCCACATGTCAGCGCTGGCCGTGCAGGAGCAGTGTAATCAGCAGACCAGTTTGCCGGCAGTGGCACCAGGGTGTATGTTCCCTGGTAACAGTGTGCATACATTTTTGCCTGCCCTGGAGGGTTAGGGATTAGTTTTCCTGTTGGCCTTAGATTATTTGCTGTAAATGCTTCCATGTTACCACTGTAACATGGGAGCATTGACAGCTAATAACGTTAGCCTAACACGAGCTAGAATCCCTAAGCCTAACCCTCCAGGCCAGGCAAAAAGCAATCCACGCACTGCTGGTAGGACCTAAATGAAGGCAGCCAATCGGAAGCTAGGGGTGTGACAGGGTGTTCCTGCATCCGAGCCCTGTCAAACCCCTAGCTTTCGGTGGCGTCAAGATACAATAATACTGAACAAGACTATTTGATGTGAAAGAGGAGGGAAAGCTAGTCCATCTGGTCTGATCCCACAGAAGATCTACTGTACCGTGGATAGTTGAAAAAGCTGCACACTGGTTTGGTCATAGGCGCCCAAGGCTCAATGATATCTGTCAGAATTGAAGGCTAGTCCTTCTGACCTCTTAGAGAACTACTGTAGCGCAGATCGCTGGACATGGACATGATGATAAGGTAATAGAACGTACAGTACCTCACAGCTTGCTGCCCATTTGACCCCTGCCAGCCACCAAAGGCATCTAGAATGAGCATGTGAACAATGTTCTGCTGGGTCCTGGCATCCATGTGGATGTTTGACATGTACCACCTACCTAAACATTGTGGCAGATCAAATACCTTCCTTCACGTTAACAGTATTCCCTAATGGCAGTGGCCTCTTTCTGCAGGATGATGCGTACTAGCACACTG
The DNA here is from genome assembly GCF_035609145.1 of Eleutherodactylus coqui. Taxonomy (NCBI): domain Eukaryota; kingdom Metazoa; phylum Chordata; class Amphibia; order Anura; family Eleutherodactylidae; genus Eleutherodactylus; species Eleutherodactylus coqui. Next base: position 167,062,382 of record NC_089840.1, read on the forward strand.
CAAAAATTGTCCAGGAATGGTTTGAAGAACATGAGAAAGAACTGAAGGAGTTGACCTGGCCTCCAAATTTCCCAGATCTCAATCTGATCGGGCATGTAAGGATTAGCTGCTACCATCTTGGTGACAGATACAACTGGACGCCTTCAGTGGTCTTGTGGAGTCCATGCCTCGAAAAGTTAGTGCTGTTTTGGTGGAGCATTAAAGACCTATATAAAATGTGTCAGGTAGTGTTGATGTTATGGCTGATCAATGTATATACTACATGAATGAAGGCATGTTGACACATGGGCACAACATTTCGATGTGCTGCTATCAAAAAATAAACTCAAAAAGGCTTTCAACCGGTAAGGATGCAGCTCCTTTTGGCCATAAGAACACATCAATATTTTTGCCTTTTCACTTCCGCATTCTAAGAGCCATAACTTTATTCTTTCATATGTAGCTGTACAAGTCAAAAGATGCAGTATGTCTATTGCCTACAAAATGCATGTAAACAGTTACAGTCAACAATATGGTATACATAAAGTATATCATGGTTATTATATATTCGGGACATCTCTGTTAAATTTGTAACTGTATGAGGGCTAGTTCTTTTAGATGCATTTTATTCTTAAATGGCACCATTTTGGCTTACATATAACTTATTAATCAACTTGGCAATTCTGCCACTGTATTTTCACATTTCTGCCATTCACTGTACGACAAATAAAATAATGCATAACCACAACGTGTAAATGAAATAATCCAAAGAACACTAGAGTGCCATCACATGTTTCGCAAGTAACGCTTTGGGGAGTGCTAGAAATCCCCTGTGAAACGTGTCGGATGCAGTGAGTCCCTGCAGTGGTGGACTATAACAGAGGAGGGTTCAGCTGAGGCTCCCAAAGGCCCACAGCTGCCCAAACTGCTTCACCATCTTAAAGGCTGCAGTGGTTACACTGTACCCACCACGTACGTTCACTGCACAACCTGTATTCCGCCCAGTGCTGCTGTCTGAGAGTGCGGTTCCAAAGCATAGCCTGACTCCTCCAGCGTTCATACTGTACAGACAGGACGCGTCATGCTGAAGGGGGCACTCCCAGAACAGGTACTGCAGGGTACCTCTATAGGATTCACAATGCCAACAACAGTCAGGAATTATAGGGGGAAATTTGTGTAGGAGGGAAGGGGTATGACACCAGCTCATGAGAATCTTATATTGGTTTTCTTTATAAAATGTACAAATTGAGTTCTTAGCCACTACAGACTCAATCCTAAACCAAAGGAACAAAGGCAGTTCCTTATTAAGCCACCTCTCCCATCTAAGCATATACAAGTGCTTGCGTGAGGAAGGGGATGCTCACCACCTTGAAGAGATGAGGCCCTTAAAGGAGGGTCCCTCCATATAAAGATTCTAAAATCTGGTTAGATGAGGGAGTGGTCTGATGCCATAAACAAAACAATAGCAATGTTGAATTTGATAACTAATTGAGGCTGTGGATAGAGTCTGATATTTTTGGCTGAAGTCAGTAAGTGTCGGGAAGGTCCTATGCCGAATGTCTGTGAAGTCATCAAATCTAAATAGCCCAACAGTGAATATAGGGCTGCTTGGGAGTAGCGGGGTATAAAGAAATAGTTAATGGGGAATGGGCTCTGCAGCAAAGCCACACTGTATGGTGAACCATATACGTCCCAGGAGAGTACCTAGCGGGACACTTGGCATTGGACCCCATATCAGAGAAGAGAATTGTATCTGAACCAGCCACAGCTTCTCTATTTCAGTCAATTTATTAAAGGATATTAAAGTAGTCCATGAGATAATGTGTTGGAGATTGGTGGCATAATAATAGTGTGAAATCAGGGAGAGCTAGGCTGCCTTGTGAAGAGTCGCATTCAGTAATGTTTTAAAGGGGTTGTCCCGCGGCAGCAAGTGGGTCTATACACTTCTGTATGGCCATAATAATGCACTTTGTAATGTACATTGTGCATTAATTATGAGCCATACAGAAGTTATAAAAAGTTTTATACTTACCTGCTCCGTTGCTGGCGTCCTCGTCTCCATGGTGCCGACTAATTTTCGCCCTCCGATGGCCAAATTAGCCGCGCTTGCGCAGTCCGGGTCTTCTCCTGTTCTCTATGGGGCTCCGTGTAGCTCCGCCCCGTCACGTGCCGATTCCAGCCAATCAGGAGGCTGGAATCGGCAATGGACCGCACAGAAGAGCTGCGGTCCACGGAGGAAGATGACCCCGGCGGCCATCTTCACCGGTAAGTATAGAAGTCACCGGAGCGCGGGGATTAAGGTAAGCGCTCCGGTAAGCTTTCTTTAGGTCCCTGCATCGGGGTTGTCTCGCGCCGAACGGGGGGGGGGTTGAAAAAAAAAAAAACCCGTTTCGGCGCGGGACAACCCCTTTAAGTATGGGATGTCTTTTGGACTGCCATACAAAGTTCAGAAAGAAGACTGCGCAGATTTGAGAGTTGCCTCAGGGATCTCTCCCGGCAAAGTCTCAAAAAAATAAAAATATTGTGATTGATGTCTTAAGCTTTGCAATTCGATCTAGCAATGAAAGGGGAAACGTTTTCATTTAGTTACAAATCCATTAGTTTTCCAGATCAAAGCAGGAAAGAGTGGAATAGATGGCAGCATACAATGTCGGGATGTGAATGCCCAGCTATTCCAAGAATACAGAAATGAAGCCTGATGAGTAGAGGATAGGTCCTGTGGAATAATAATGGGGAGTGCTTCAGATTTCGAGGTGTTCAGCTTGTACCAAGACATGTGCCCATACATAGGGTGCTGTGGAGATTTGAGAGGGAGATCAAGGTGTTTGTCAAAGTGAGCAAGACATGGTTCGTGTAGAGCTCAAATGATTTATCTTGAACCAAAATGTTGTGAATATTGGAGTGGGCTCTAAGCAGCACTGAGCACAAGGAGGGGTAAGAATATAAAGCTACTCCACACCTGAGGATTAGCACAGCAATTAGAGAAGCACACCTCCAACCATCTTCCAGGCATGACTAATCCAGCATGCATCATGCAGCAAAGAGAAACAGCACCCATCAGTCTCTGCACAGGGAACATTAACCCTTATCCTGCATAACAAGGCGACAGGTCTTGGCCTACGTCGAGGCCACCATGCCACGATGCTGTCGTAAGCAACAAGCCGCGACACCTCACTGTCAGAAAGTTTTTTCTAATATTTAATTTGTGTATCCTCCCTTTCAGTTTCATCCCATTGCTTCTAGTCTTTCCTTGTGCAAATGAGAATAGGGTTGATCACTTTGCACTGTGACAGCCTTCAGATATTTGAAGACAAGTGTTGTCTTCCCTCGGCCTTCTTTTTTGCAAGCTTAACATTCCCAGATCCTTTAACCGTTCCTCATAAGACATGATTTGCAGACCGCTCACCATCTTGGTAACTCTTCTCTGAACTTTCTCCAGATTGTATATGTCTTTTTTAAAGTGGGGTGCCAAGAACTGGACACAGTATTCCAGATTAGGTCTGACTAAGGAAGAGTAGAGGGGGATAATTACCTCACAAGATCTAGACTTTATGCTTCTCATAATACATCCCACAAGTGTTTTTGCCTTTTTGGCAGCTGCATCACATTGTTGACTTATGTTCAGTTTATGATCTATTAGTATACCCAAGTCTTTTTCACATGTGCTGCTTAGCCCAATTCCTCCCATTCTGTATGTGCTTTTTTCATTTTTCTTGCCCAGATGTAGGACTTTGCATTTCTCCTTGTTAAATACCATTCTATTAGTTGCCACCCACTGTACAAGCTTTTCTAGATCTTTTTGAATACTCCCACTCTCTTCCCTAGTGTTAGCTATCTTTCCTAGCTTTGTGTCGTCGGCAAATTTGATCAGTTTCCCAACATTTATGAAAATGTTGAACAACACTGGGCCTAGGACAGAGCCTTTTGGTACCCCACTTGATACATTCTTCCACTTGGATGTGCAGCCATTTATAACCATCTTTGAGTACTATGAGTACTATCACTCACGGCACTTGTGAATCCACCTAACAGTTGCCTTGTAAATCCCATATTTGGTCATTTTTTCAATAAGTATGGTATGAGATACTTTGTCAAATGCTTTACTGAAGTCAAGATATACTATATCCACCGCATTTCCCTGATCAACCCAGTTGGTTATTCTGTCATAGAAGGAAATTAGATTTCTCTGGCATGACTCTGTTGTTACAAACCCATGCTGGCTCTGGTTAATTACTCTATTTTTATCCAAGGACTTGCATACTTGCTGTTTAATAATTTGTTCAAAGATCTTTCCCGGTATAGAAATCAGGCTCACAGGCTTGTAGTTTCCTGAATCCACCTTCTTCCCTTTTTTGAAGATAGGGACAACATTTGCCCCTTTTCAATCTTCTGGGACTTCTCCTGTTCTCCAGGAATTCTCAAAGATTATGGTGCGTGGTTCAGCAAATGCCCCAGTCTCTTCCTTTACTATCCTAGGATGTAATTCATCTGGACCTTAAGACTTGAATTCATTTAAGTTAGTTAAGTGCTCCCCCCCATCTCTCTGCTTATAGATGGCCTGCATTCTTTTATTCCTCCAATAGCACAGGGAAGATCAATTGATGTTCCACCTAGTTTCTGAGAGAAAACAGATACAAAATAAGATTTTAAAAGTTTAGCCTTCTCAACATCAATTCTTAACCAATTCACCATTTTTATCTTGTAAACATCCTATAGCATCTTTGACTTTTCTTTTGCTTTTGACATACCTCCAAAATCCTTTTTTGTTGCTTTTGGCGATTGTTGCAAGCCTCAATTCATTATTAGCTTTTCTGACACTTGCCCTACAGTTTCTGCGGAAGTCATTATATTCTTCTTTAGTTATTCCCCCCGCTTTTCATTTGATAAACATATTCTTCTTCCTTTTTTACCTTGTGTGCAAGTTCTGCATTCATCTATCCTGGTCTCCTTAAATACTTCCCATTCTTCCTTATTTTTGGGATTGTTAACAATTGTGTTTTGAGTATCTCATTTCGCAATATTTCCCAACCTTCTAGGATATTTGTAATAGTGTAGGAATGCGCCACAAGGTCTTCAAAAAGTCTCGTTCACAAATATTCAATCCCCAAAGTGTCGGGAGAGCTGCAGGACATAAAGACGGTTTCCCTTACAAGGAGGGGAACCCCGAAACAAAATATAGATAGTATTCTATTAGAAAAAGGCGTCACTCCCCTTCATGATATTGTGTTATATTAAATACAGTCTTTTGTCCTAAGGACATAGAATATTGGTATAAGAAAAACACTTTCTGGACAGGAGGGGGGTGTGAGGTATTCAGAAGCCCCCTCCTTGAAGTGTTGTCTCCAATTACAGAAGTAAGTACGCACCAGTCCACTGGGGTACAATCCAAGATTTTTTTAATAATATGATCCACAGACAGTATGATCAACAGGCGGCAACGCGTTTCGGTGTTGAAAAAGGTGTTGTTGGAACACCGAAACGCGTTGCCGCCTGTTGATCATACTGTCTGTGGATCATATTATTAAAAAAATCTTGGATTGTACCCCAGTGGACTGGTGCGTACTTACTTCTGTGATTGGAGACAACACTTCAAGTAGGGGGCTTCTGAATACCACACACCCCCCTCCTGTCCAGTAAGTGTTTTTCTTATACCCATATTCTATGTCCTTAGGACATAATATAACACAATATCATGAAGCGCAGTGACTCCTTTTCCTAATAGAATACTTTCTATATTTTCTAGGACATTTGTGTCCTTAAGAACATTCAGCCATTGGATTTTTCTTACCCTCTTTCTGAGTTCATTAAAATCTGCCTTTCTGAAATCCAATCTTGAGGTCTGAGTTTTCTCTGGTTTTCCTCCCCTTTTTATCCAAAATTCAAGGATAGCATGATCACTGCCTCCTAAGGTCCCAGCCACCCTTACTTCCTCAACCATTGCCTTCCTGTTGGTAAGAATTAGGTCCAAGATAGCAGATCCCCTGGTTTTCTCTTCTACCTTTTGGAAGATAAAGTTGTCAGTAAGAGCGATAAGAATTTGTTGGATCCATTACCTGAGAGAGATTTCCAACAAATGTCTGGGTAGTTAAAATCTCCCATTATCACTATATCATGCTTTTTTGAGAGCTTGGCCATCTGATGTAGAAAGAGTTCATCAATATCTTCTGCTTGTCCAGGTGGCCTATAGTAAATGCCTACAATAGTGTCCTTTCTGTTGTTCTCTCCTTGTATTCGTATCCAAATAGTTTCTACAGAACTATCATGCTCTGAAGCTTGAATCTCTGTGGAGATGAATGTTTTCCTAAGATACCAGGCAATACCTCCTCCCCTTTTTGTAGGTCTGTTTCTTATATATAAGTTGTATCCTTCAAGCCTTGTATTACAATCATGTGTATAATTCCACCAAGTTTCCATGATGCCTATGACATCATATTTTTCTTCCTGTGTTAGGAGCTCCAATTCTCCTTGTTTGTTTCCCATGCTCTGTGCATTTTAGTTTTTGATCGGTGTCTTTTGCTCTTCTGCTTTCCTTCTGAATTTTTTGTCTTTGTTCTTTCTTTTAACTTCTAATAGCAAGGTTCTCAAATGTATTAATTAGCTGTATATTTTTACCTGGCCTTTACCATGTCTTATCTTTCTGCCTTGGAGTCTGCGTTTGGGGGTGATCTTGATAGCCATCATAGATTGAATTAACCTGTGGTCTGTCCAGCAATGATCAGCGCCTGTCATGACTCCTGTGAGAAGTACGTCGTGGCGGTCTCTGGCACATATAATTATATTGTCTAAGAGGTGCTTCTATGATGTCTTAAATTTATTTTTATTGCGGAAGAGTATGTTAGTGATAAAAAGGTTATGTTCTGCACATTTGGTATGAAGTAGTAGGATGCAATTCAAGTTACTGTTTGCAACTCCATTTTTTCCTGTAGTCCCTGGCCAAAGGTCGAAGTCTCGTCCAGTTCTTGCATTAAAATCAACCAGGAGGATGATGCTCCTTGGGTATCTCTGCTAGGATAGTGTCCAGATGACAGTAAAATCTTTCCTTGATGTCTTCGTCAGCACCTAATGTTGGTGCATAGGCACTTAAGAAAGTTGCCTGTTGGTTTTTGGCAAGATTAATTTGGAGAGTCGACAGTCATTCGTTGATGGCGATGGGTTCTTCTGACAGATGCTTCATCAGGTTGTTTCTAATTGCACAGCCAACTCCGTGTAGTCTTCATTTTTGTTCCAGCAGGCCCTTCCAAAAGAAGGTGTAGCCTCTGTTTTTCTTCCTTCAGTTGTCCCTCTCCTGCTCTCCGGGTCTCTTGAAGTGCTGCTATATTGATGTCAAAGCGCCTCATCTCCCTTGCTACAATAGCAGTTCTGCTTGCAGGGCGTTAATTGTCTACGTTGTCCTATAGTTGACAATCCTGTATCCACACTCCCACAGTAACCCTGGTTTCCCTATAAAAGCCTGGCAATAGTTTTAATACTGACTGGGTCAATAGGTCTCGCACACATGGCACAGGTGTATTCAGGAGGGAAAGGAGGGTAGAGTTTTGTACTGTGGCCTCGAATTGGGGATGTTACCATGCGGCGGTTGCTGGTCCTCCCGGGGCGGCGGTGTTCCGGGTCCCGCGGTCGGGGTCCGTCTCCCCGGCTTGTTGTCCGGCTGCCGGGGGTGCGGGTGGCGCGCACGCACCTGTGAGTGCAGCTGCCATGCACGAACTCCCTTTTTATTATGTTCTGTTGGGAGCTGGCTGTTTCCCTCTCTCCGCCCCTGGGAGGAGGCTTTTGTTTAAAGGTCAGGCAGAAACTTGCAATCACTGCCAGTTATTGGTTTCCCTCAGTGTGCTAGCTAGTCTGCCTCTGTTGGTCTCCTGCCTCTGTCAGCTTGTCTGCTATTCTTTGCTGTTATCAGCCAGGTTTTTCCATCTGCCTCTGCTCTGCTTAGCATTGTTCGTGTTGGTAATTTCATCTGCCTTTCCTGTCAGTATTCTACCCTTCCCATCTAGGTACGCCAGTGTCCCTTTTTCGGTCCCTAGTCAGAGTAGGGACCGCCGCCCAGTTACCCACCTGGGGTTAGTCAGGAGTGGAGGAAAGCAGGCAGGGACAGGGGTTGTTGGTGAGATCTAGGGCCCCCGGGCTGGCAAATCAAGAGTAGTATACCGTAACAGGGGATTGCCCACCAGAGGTAGTAAATTAATTTAAATCGGGTGGTAAATCCATTCCAGATCTCCAGCAGCTGTCCAAGCAATGGAGAAATGTGGGACTATCTCTAAGATAATGCTTGGGGAGCCAGAAAACTCCCTGGGTTAATCTCGGCTCTGTGTCATATATTTTATTTCACTCAGGTTTTTGATGACCTATGATTAGGAAGGTTCAAAACACATTTGCATATGTTAGTGCAGTGTCCCATCGGCCACCTAGACACGAGGCCCACACTGAGGAGCAGGGAGGGTAGAGTCGGCACTTGTCCCAGTGGCTCTTACCAGGCTCTTCCCCAGATAGACGCACGCAACTTTGGCCCAAGTACCACTAGGCCTCTTTCAGGAAACACTGGGACAGTGATTACCTGTATACGTGTGGTAGACTGTAGACTTGTCACTCGTGGCGCCACCATTCCTTACAACCGGTATGATCCAGAAGTCCACACACACAATTAACCCCTTCCCGCTCCAGGACGTACATTTACATCCTGGAGCGTCGGGGTATGTATGCAGAGAGGTAGAAAGTTTGAATCACCCCCCTTTCGCCATATTGATTATTAAAAAATCTAAATCATAAAATAAAAATACATATTTGGTATCGCCGTGTCCATAAAAGTCCGCTCTATCAAAATAGTGCATTATTTTTCCCGCCCGGTGAATGTCGTTCGAAAAAAAAAATAAAGAACGCCAAAGATGCACTTTTTCAGTTACTCTGTCTCCAAGAAAAAACACAATAAAAAGCGATTAAAAAGTTGTATATATTTCAAATTGGTAGTATCAGAAACTACAGGACATCCCACAAAAAATGAGCCCTTGCTCAACTATGTCGACGGAAAAATAAAAAAGTTATTGCGCACAGAAGATGATGGCAGAAAATAATTGAAAAAAATTAAATGTCTTTAAAAAAAGGGTTGTATAGTAAAAAAAAAACTATACAAGTTTGGTATCATACCGTAGTAATCGTACCTACCCATAGAATAAAGTTATCATGTTGCTTTTTTTTTAGTTTGTGCGCCGTAAAAACAAGACGCACTGAAAGATGGCAGGATGTAGTTGTTTTTTTTTCATTTTACTACACTTAGAATTTTTTAAAAGTTTTTCAGTACATTATATGGTACATTAAATAGCACATTAAGCGCTGCGGAATAAGTTGGCGCTATACAAATAAAGATTATTATTATATTATTATTATTATTATAGCACCATTAAAAACTACAACTCGTCCAGCAAAAAACAAGCCTTCATACAGTGACGTTAATGGATAAATAAAGGAGTTATCATTTTTTTAAAGGGGGGAGGAAAAAACGAAAATGGAAAAAAAAGGGCTGCGTCATGAAGGGGTTAACTTTAATACCTCAGTTCCTGGGAACAGACAGGGGCTGGAAAAACTTTACTTGTAACTTGACAGCGTACAGCTTAATACACACCAGTGCAGGTAGGACAGTAAACTGTGAGGTCAGGGAGGAGACACAGTCCACGTTATCTGTAAGGTATCGGTCCTGGAACTTTCCAGAGAAGGATGGGGGTAGGATCACTCCACAGACACTCACTTGATTCAACTCGGATCACTGTATGGTGGACTTCTCTCTCTCTCCACTCATCTCTCACTTTCAGTTAAAGGTTCCTGGGATAGGGACATCAGGATACCTATCCTCTTCCTCCATCACTTTACCACATGAGGGTTGAAGGTATCCCCATGTGGCCGGTAAAGATGATAAATGACCCAGACATGTCTCACTCATATTTATAGGGTCTAACATACCACACGACTAGACAGATATTGATTCTTTTCCAGACATATCCTAGCCATTTTCAGACATTAACCTTTCATATGCTGTAGCTGTGCAATATACATAAAAAGAAACTAGACATTTTGCACAGTGCGTCTACACAAAAGACATGACATGTATGACAATTATGGAGCGGCCAAAAATAGAGACTTCAGGCCGCTATATTGGCCCTGTAGTACAGGGGGAAATCGGATAATCTCAAACCCCCAGAAGACTTCTGGCATGTGAGAAGACTATGTATTCAATCTTGGCTTGCGGCCCTTCCATACAAATTTTTTTATTGTTCTATGTATACGTACTAAAAATATTCTAGATAGGTGCAGAGGCATTGTCTGACAAAGATAAAGGAAAATTTCGGGTGGGGGGCCATTTTGATAACATTAGTCCTACCTGACCAAGATGTTAAGGGTTAATCTTGTTTCTGAGTAACATAACATAAGAAGAGGGACTTAGAAGTTCCTTATTTCAGTCCGGACCTTGCACCAGATAAGGAACTAAGTAGATAAGTTTCTTACTGACAGTTTGTGGCCGGATGCGCCCGAACGCAGCAGATGTGCTTTTTCAAGATAAGTTGTTTTTGCAAGAATGGAATGTGCTAATATTCTGTTTCTCAAACTAGTCACCTGATTAAGTAATTCTTCAAAGTCGCACCCTGTGCGGGCGACGGCCTATATAAGCTGTGTGCTTCTCCTAATAAAGCAGAATTCATTAGATTCACTAGGCTGTGTGTGTAGTGGCTTCTTATGGTTCTCCTCCGAGTACTCGTTATAATTTTCATTTGAATTTGGACTCAGGCAACATCAGCACTGGTCTCCGTTGAAGACCCCCCACAGTTTACTTGGCTGCCTAAATGTGGGGCAGAAGCTAACTCCTTACCTGCAGCCGATACCTGACGACCCTACCTGACGACCAGCTGGACCAGAGGCCACGGGACCCCAGATCTACAAAACACCGGTGTAAGGTAAGCCCTTGACTTGCCACTCCAGCTCTGGGCTCCCCTGACTTCAGTCCCGTGTTATATAGGATGCTTCTGCCTGTAAATTTACGGTGTTCTTAGTAACCGTGCTAGAAGAACTCACTACTGGGATATTTTCATGCCATGTTGCCTGTAGTAATTGCTGAAATCTGTATGTTGATAGTCTGTGTCATTCTAGCCATAATAATTTGCTTTTACTGGATCTGTTATAATATCACCAAAAGTTCCCTTAGAAGAGAGGTCTGGTCTCCCCTAAAACCCCCCTAAGTAGTCTAAGTGACTGCTGTAGTGAGTCCGTAAAACTATTCCAGGACCAGGGACTAAGTGTCCCCAGTGTAACTGTGAAATAAGGTCCTGTATACTTAGTGAAGAATAGTGGGGAATAAATTACCTTTGCGGTTGAAAAATGGGGTCTGAACAGTCTAAAGCTTACCTGACCCCTATAGAGATAATTAAGGAGAGGGAAGGGGGAGACATATGCAGACAAGCTTATAAAATATACAAACAGATGGGACTTAAAAAGGCGGGAATCTTTAACTATGAGTTCTGGAAATAGTACGGGAGAAAGCATGAAAGATATCAGAGACGCCGGTTTAGAAAGAGGAATAGGTTTACAGAAAACGTCTAAAGGGGCAGTAGTGAGCCCTGGAATCCCCCTACTGACATCTATACAGGTACAACTTTTGGGTTGCGAGAAGCCTGGGTAGAACAGGACTAACTTTAAATAGTAAATCCTGGGGAAATCGTTTGTAGAAGAGGAAAAATAGTGTCAGGGAAGGAATAAGAGGGCTCTAAGAACAGACAATATGGGAAACGTACAGGGCAAGGAGTATGCCTATATGGCGGGGATTTCAAGACCCTGCGTCCAGAAAGCAATGCTCTGCCGGGGACCAGAAGGGAGCGACATCCTGCAGCAGCGCCGCAGAACGCCGGGGGAAGTGAGTAATGATTTTTATTTTTTGCTCCGCTGTATTCCCGGCGTATAAGATGACAGTTGGGGGTCATCTTATACGCCCCGTCGCCTTATACGCCGGTATATACGGTATATTTTTTTTCTTTTTACACATTTCTGGATGAATTGCAGGGAAGGGCTTCTATATTTAAGCCCTTCCCGACAATTCATCCCGCGCACCCGGCAGCCCATTGCTTTCAGTGGAACCTGCTGTATTGCCGGCTCCATTGATTTCAATGGGCTAACATCGTTCTTCTCTTCCACAGCTGTTACTGCTGTGGCAGAGGAGAATGATCTTTATGCTGACAGTGCGGGGGGGGGGGCCCACTCTTGCCGCTATTGTGGCTTAATAGTGGGACCTGGGAACTTGAGATGCAGCCCAACATGTAGCCACTCGCCTGCCCTATCCGTTGCTGTGTCGTTCCCATCACTTTCTTGAATTGCCCCGATTTTCACAAATGAAAACCTTAGCGAGCATCGGGAATATACAAAAATGCTCGGGTCGCCCATTGACTTCAATGGGGTTCGTTACTCGAAACGAACCCTCGAGCATCGCGATAATTTCGTCCCGAGTAACGAGCACCCGAGCATTTTGGTGCTCGCTCATCTCTACTAATAATTAATGTTGTTTAAAGTCTGAATGTTCTGGCTACTTTTTAATATTTTAGCTATTGTTCTGTTTCATAGAGAGATAAGATTCAGGGTCATAGAAAGGAAGACAGACGCTGATGAAATAAGAAACTTGTAATGAATTACATGAATTATACGGTCTTAAAAATAGAAAACATATAGGGATTTTAAGGTATAATTTTGCTTTTTGTGTAAATGTGAGTTCAGTGATTGGTTGGACGTCTGTATCACTGCTAAATGCTGTTAGGATTGTACTGTCTCTGAGAGAATGTGCTGTAGGAGAAACACGCAAACGGCCAGTATCGAAGGGGTGGAGCTAGATGATGTAAACGTACGTAATGTTTCATCCCTCTCTTCTCTGAAAGGGGGGGGGGGGTGAGAAACCTGGGCAGTTAGGAAAAGTTTTTTCTTCTCAAATTTGATGAGACATTGCAGGCAGGATCAGATTAATGAATTCGCTTAAAGAATATCATATTCCAATGTGGCTAGATGTTTGTGGATTGTTCTGCCTTGTTGTAATTCATGTCTCTGTTATTTGTACTCATATCTTACAAGCCTTATCTGCATCCATCAAATTCTCACCAGATGGATCGGTACGGGTTGAGACCTCAGGTGACAGTTCAGAAGAGTTTTGTAAACTAACTGCTCTCTTGGTGGATCCGGCTTATGTGTTTGTCTTGATAGCTACTGCAGAAACTCAGCTTTCCACAGGTCCTGACAAACAGTAAGCCACCTCCAAGACAGACATGGGGAAATTAAATATACCTCCTATGATGGTAAATCTGAAGCCAGGATACACACCCCTGGGTCAAACAGTATCCCTTTAGTTTCCCACAAGAAAAATGTTGATTGGGGAACAAGTGGGAGACTTGGTTCCAATGGGGGATTTGCATGAGATACGTCCTCCAGCTAACACCCCTCTTTTTCCAGTAAAGAAAAGATGCTGAAGGGTCACGATGCCTCACGCGCTTCCTTGTGCTGGAAAGTCCTGAAAGCATATTGGGAACCGACGTGATGGGACCCTTGGGATGTTGTATCAAACTTCACCCGTCCGGTGAGGCTCGTATACACCCCGGGTCTGAAATTCATCCGACCTTCTGTCGGATGGCAGCAGACCTAGCGACACCTCTCCCTGTCCTCACTCTTACGCACGCAGAGGAACAAGTTCTTAGTGTCGTTCCTCGAGCCTTTGGGCTACCAGTCAGACGGACCGCGGCAGACTGTCAGTCCCACCGGTAATGGCTTACCTAAAAGAAGGGGAAAAAGCCCCCATGGTCCATCAGTACCCCCTAGCACACGCCCAGGAAGATGCAATTGCAGACACCGTCTTTTCTTTATGCCAACTTAAAGCCCTCAAGGAATGTGTCTCCCCAGTCAATACCCCTTTGTTCCCCGTCAAGAAAAAGGGTATAAAGGGCCAGCCAGACTGTCAGTATTTGTTTGCATTTTACTTTCAGAGGAAAGCAGTACTGTTGGACAGTGCTGCCACAAGGGGCACAGAATAGCCCAAAACCAGTTCACCAGATGCATGAAGCTGGTATTACACGCCTGGCCAATTCCCGAGGGCACCGCCCTCTTGTAACATGTTGATGACTTACTTTTATGTGCTCCTGACCCAAATAGTTGCCTCAATGCATCACTAAGCCTTTTGTGTTTCTTCCATCAGAGTAGAATGGCTGCAAAGCCAGCAAAGAGAAACTTCAGTTCTGCAAATCTCATGTAGTGTTCCTGGGCCACTGCCTAGGTCCAGGTACTAAACACCTGACGCCGGAGCGCACGAAGGTGGTAAGTGACATGCAACTTCCCACCTCCCATGCCCAGTTGCGTACCTTCTTGGGACTGGTTTCATACTGTTGGCCATGGATACGCTCTGCCTTCATGACCATGCAGCCTCTGTATGACTGTTTGGGTTCATGGCCATTTACCCTGACCCCGCAGGCCGAGTCAGCCTTCCATCAGCTGAAAGTACAGATAACCAGTGCACCCGCACTGGGGCTGTCAGACTATGACAAACCTTTCCAAATGTACGTCACTGAGATGGCGGGACACGCCACCGCTGTACTGACACAAATGCACGGTGACAAAAAGCGACCTGTAGCATACTACAGTGCCTATCTTGACGTGGTGGCTAGAGGGTGTCCATCATGCGTCCGAACGGTTCTAGCAGTTCAGGCGCTACTGGACAAAAGTTCTGATGTTGTCTTAGATCACACCATGGTGATCTACACCCCACATGACATACATGGTATCCTGACACAGGTAAGCCGTAGACATCTGTTCCTTGCTAGACAGATCAAAATGGAACTTGCGGTACACTCTTCATCCAATGTCTCATTTCAACGTTGCACCACTTTGAATCCGGCCACCTTATTACCATTAGGTGACACTGATTCAAATGGGGGAGTAAGTACAGGGGACCAGCTTTTTGCAAATTCTCTGACTGATGATGAGGAGGAGGCCTTTGACGCAGAACACCAGCATGATTGTGCAGCGCTCATGGAGCAGGAGACAGCTGGGTTCACACATGTCACTGACAAACCCCTCCTAAACCCCCACCTTGAAATGTTTGTGGATGTATCTAGATACCTGAATGACGAAGAAAGGTTTGTAACAGGTTTTGAAGTAGTCACACTGAATGAGATGCTTGTACAAAAACCACTGCCGCCACACATGTCAGCGCAGGAGGCTGAGCTCCGTGCTCTAACTGAGGCCTGTACGATTGAAAAAGGTACCACTGCTAACATCTACACTGATTCCAGGTACGCCTTTGGTACTGCACACGATTATGGACCCATCTGGCGGTCCAGGAGCTTTCTCACGGCACAAGGCAAGCCCATTAAGAATGGTGTATCAGTAGGTAGATTAATGCAGGCCATCATGTTGCCAGAACAGGTGGCCATAATAAAGGTTAAAGCACACATGCAGGGGCAGTCACCAGAGAGCAAGTGGAATGATAGAGCAGATAGGGCAGCCGAGGCTGCAGCTCTTCTGAACAGGACGCAAGACCCCGTGTGCTGTAAGTTGGATCTTGGTTTCACCACTCTTGTTGATGTGGGATTTGGCGTCCTACAGGATGAAGTGGAGCAGTGGACCAAGGCAGGAGCCAGGTACGTAGATGATGTATGGAAATTAGGAGACATAGTGTGTTTACCAGCGGCCACCTACCCCCACCTCGCCGTCCTAGCTCACAGGAAAGTGCATGCCTCTCGGAATGCCATGGTTTCTGTTGTGGACAAGGTATGGTATGCTCCAGGGTTCGACAGGTTGGCAAAGGCATATGTGAAGGCATGTGAAGTGCACACCCAGACCACTGTATCCTTTTCAGAGATTACAAATCGATTACATCCAGCTTCCCAAATCAGGCAGGTATGAGTACGTCCTTGTGTGCGTGGACCTGTCCAAAGCCACTGCACAATGTACAGCGACTAAACTTGTGTCAGAACTTGTATGTAGATTTGGGATACTAGAGACAATTGAGAGTGACAGAGGTACACATTTTACAGGTGAAGTGATGCGAGAGGTGATGTCAGCCCTTGGGGTGGAACAAGCGTTTCACACTCCATACCACCCGCAGAGTTCGGGAAAAGTAGAAAGACTTAATGGTACTTTAAAACTCAAAATCCAAAAAGCCATGGCTGAAACTAGAAAACCATGGCCAGAGTGCCTCCCGATGGCTCTTTATTCTGTACGCACCCCCCCCCCCCCCCCCAATCGAAAAACAGGTCTTTCTCCGTATGAAGTACTGTTTGGCTCAATGCCAAGATTAGGCCTGTACCATCTGTAGGCCCTGCAGCAGGGGTGTGATAAGGTTACTGAATATGTGCAAGAACTATGTCGTAAGCTGAAAGTAACACACGGTCTAGTGTTTTCTTCAATTCCAGACCCTGACAACCTAGAGGGGACTCACTTCTTGCAGCCTGGAGACTGGGTGGTCGTAAAAAGACACGTAAGAAAGGCCTTGGACCCAAGGTTTGACGGACCATATCAAGTTCTGTTGACCACACCTACTTCGGTGAAAGTTGAAGGAACTGTTGTTTGTTTTGGGAATTTTTTTTTTTTTGGACTCCTCACTCCATGCTTCGCCCCTATGAGAGGGTGCAAAATGACAATGCCCAGAACCACTTTGTTAGACACCAAAGTGCTCGCTCGAGCAATTGCCCTTAGCGAGTATAATCGCTCATCTCTAGACACCACCATTCCTTCACACCATTGATTATGTAGCAGGAAAATAAGAGAGTCCACACACAGTTAACTTTGAATAACTCAATCACTAGGGACTGGAGGAAATACCTCACCTCTCTACTCCCTCTAATAAAATAAAAACGCTCAATACCTTCTGGCTTTTTTTCACGTGGGGTGGCCACAGCTTTATTAACTATTATACAAATAACTTTTTTTAAAACTTCAACTTTTATAAAACCTAACTCTCCCCATGCTTCCTTCAACCTAACTTTCCTTCTTAAAACCCCCATGGCGTACGTAAGCCCCGCCCTAAGTGGGCTGCTAACCGCCTTCCTCCTCTGGCATTGGAAGTTTCCTCCGCATCACAGCTGTCATGACTTCCATCTACTTGGGTCTATGCGTCAACCTTCTTTCCCGGCTCCCCGGCCTTCCTTCCTGGAAGGGTGGGTGCTGCATATTCCAAGCTTCGTCCACAGGTCTGTCTTTTTCACTTTTCCACATGACTCTGCCTCTTCCTGCCCTAGCTCCACCTCTTCCTAACTCCGGTCGTTCTTCTCCTTAACCTTATCCTACCCTCTTCCTCCAGTCCTTGGCAGCTTCCTTATACAGTTTGCTGTCTGCAAGACTGGAGGAAATACCTGACCTCTCTACTCCCTCTAATAAAATAAAAACGCTCAATACCTTCTGGCTTTTTTTCACGTGGGGTTGCCACAGCTTTATTAAATAGTATAACAAATAACTTTAACACTTCAACCTAACTTTCTTTCTTAAAACCCCCAAGTCGTACGCAAGCCCCGCCCTAAGCGGGCTGCTAACCGCCTTCCTCCTCTGACATGGGAAGTTTCCTCTGCAACAGAGGATGCGGCATACCTCCTTATGCTGCACTCTGCCCCACCCCACTCCCTCGCTCCATTGCTGCCTCTAATCCGTCTTGTAACGTGGAAAGAAAAATGTCAATTCCAATATCGTTTAAGTGGACGCAGCACTCCATGCTCTCCAGCTCCCAATGGCGAATGGCGATCCCTCCTAAATCCTGTACAAATTTTAACATTTTCGCATTCACTACTTTTTTCACTTTTTAAAACTGAAGCAAGTCCTGCTTCATCATAACCAGCAGTTCACTCATTTTCATGAAGCCCAAGTCATTGTCCCCTGCGTGAATCAGCAGGATCACCCAGCGTTGCGCCTGTCTGCTGACGCGTATGACTTCAGGTAACAAGCTAAACCATCTCAGGCCTCTTAATGCCTAACCAGTGCACCGTTGCTCCCTCAAGACCGAGTCCTCCTCTGACTGGTCGAATAAGCGTGCGTCTCTCTGCCCAGTGCACGTAGGAATGGCCGGAGATCCAAATCTGCCAGGAATCCGCTGAAAACAAATAGCCCAATAAGATGAAAAAACGCTCAACAAAAAAACCCCGTCATCAGCTTCCTGTAAACTAACGAAAGAATGCCACCGCTGTCCCCTAATCTCAGTTTTCGCACCGATGTTTGCTCCCTATGGTTTGCCCACCACTTTGAAATCTGGCCTGACATATGTCTTGTATGCATCTGACTTCCATCTACCCAGCCGTTTTATCCCTTTCTCGCCAATCCCGCAGTCATACGCCATCGCGAATCCGAAAAGAATGCTTGCCAAACTCCTTGGCTTGCAAACCCGCTCTATCTAAAGCTGCACGTAAAACCGCTGAAAACGCGTTAGCGGAAGTCCCAACGCATGCGCTAGAAAACTGTCATAGTTTGGTCTTTTGGATATGTACTGCTCAACTAACCCGACACGACACCAGCCCGAACCCAGCGCCATGATGCATATCCACGCCCCCCCTCCCGTACATGTCCGTTTTTGACCTCCGGGTGCATACCAGGACCTTGCCCACTTCCAGAGGCCCCCCTGGCTTGCTTCTGCTTGCAGGCACCAGCTCGCCTATTCTCAGGGCTGTAAAAAAGGCTAACGCAAAACCCATCCGGGAAAGAAGGGTTTCTGACTCATCTATGCATGGCGTCTCCAAAACCTCTAGGAGCGAAACTAAAACTGGAAAAGTGATTGGGCAGCATCTATCTACCCGCTTCCGCTTTTTCTTCCAGCCCTTTATAATCTGTCCGAACACAAAAGCTTTAGTAACGTCGGCCTCACCGTGCAGTTTTAACAAAGCTACCCCCCGCCGACGTCTTTTTCACGTGCAAATCCGCTAGCATGCCTAAAACCGGCGATGTGGCCACCTCCCCTTTTTGAATAACTCCCCCCCCCCCCCCGTATAGCACAACCACTTTGTCCATACTGCACTGTAACTTCTCCAAGTAGCTTTGGCCACTGAGGCTCGCACCACTTCTAACAGCTCTCCTCTGCCATGCCCCATAAGAAAATAGGGCAACGTACCCCCTCAGTCTCCGCCGTCGGGTGGAGTTCCCTCTGAACTGTGAATGAGACAGAGCATTAGCAGCCTCATTTTCTAAACCTGGAATATGTTACGCTCTCAGGCAAACGTTCAATTGCGAACATCGCAAAACCACGTGCTGCAACACCACCAACATTGGGGGGAAAGAAGAGGATTGCCTGTTGAACACTGGCACCACTGCTTTGTTGTCCGACCACCAACAAATTTTTTGATTTTTTAACTCCGTCCCCCACACCTCCAAAGCCACCGCAATGGGGAAAAACTCCAGCAGCGTGATGTTCTTTTCCCATCCTCTTTCCAACCATGTTGCCGGCCAGGAGGCCCTGCATGAATGGTCCCGAAAAATCACACCGAAACCGCATGCTCCCGATGCATCTGAGAAAAGGCTGAGCTCCAGCCCCGATGCTTCCTTCCCCCCGGCAAATCACCTGCCCATTGAAGGAATGTAGGAAAACTTGCCATATATGCAAATCCATCCTCAACTGACGGGTGATTCTTATAAAGTGGTGTGCCGCTTTCTTTTATGCGGTAGCTAACAACAGCCAACGAGTGAAAACACGGCCCATTGGAATTACCTTACACGTGAAGTTTAGTAGGCCTAACAGCACCTGCATTTGGTGCAGTGTGACCTTTTTGCACTTCCAACTTCGTTCACCATATGTTTTAGGCGAGATACTTTGTCATCTGTCAACCAGAAAGCCATGGAAACTATGTCGATCTCTATGCCCAAGAAGACTAAACACGACACGGGCCCCACTATTTTTTCTTCCGATAGCCGGACGCCCAACTGGCCCATCAACCTCCGAAACGTCAACAACAAAAAGGCACAATCCGTCGATGCTTTGGGGCCAATGAACAAGAAATCACCTAGATCAGTGATTCCCAACCGGGGTGCCACTGGGGAGGCCGCCAGGGGTGCCGCAGCTCTCTGGCTGGAAATCACATCGGGGACATGCAAGACGCTGCTAAAGGAGCTGAAGGAATGCTGCCAGGAGCAGAGACTGAGCAGAGGCACAGCCCCGCTCTCAGAGGACATGCAGAACACTGCCAAATGAGCTGGAAGAATGCTGCCAGGAGCAGAGACTGAGCAGAGGCACAGTCTGCTCCCAAGGAGGCATATATCTATATTCCACAACACTTCTGCTCTATTCATAAACTGATTGGTTGTTTAGGTTGGCTGATTCACGGTCGGTGGTTGTTTGGGTTGGCTGATTTAAAGTGATTGGTTGTTTGGGTTGGCTGATTCACAGTGATTATTTGTTCAGGTTGGCTGATTCACAGTGATTAGTTGTTTGGGTTGAATCAAACAGAAGTGTTGTGGAATATAAATATATGCTCCCAAGGGACATGCAAGACGCAGCTAAAGGACCTTCAAGGACCTTATAGAATGCAGCCAATAGGGAGCTAGGGGCGTGTCAGGGGCGTTCCTACATCCTTGCACTGTCAAACCCCGAGTTTCCTGGTTGCATCAAGATACATCAGTACCAGGAGGAGGTAAGTATATGGGTTGGGGGGGGGGGTTATCGTTATTACTGGGGTGTTTAATGTTATTTCTGGGGGGGTTAATGTTGTTGCTCGGGGGGTTAAAGTTGTTACTGGGAGGGTTAATATTGTTACTGGGGGGGTTAATGTTGTTACTGGGGGGGTTAATGTTGTTACTGGGGAGGTTAAAGGGGTTGTCCCGCGGCAGCAAGTGGGTCTATACACTTCTGTATGGCCATAATAATGCACTTTGTAATGTACATTGTGCATTAATTATGAGCCATACAGAAGTTATAAAAAGTTTTTCACTTACCTGCTCCGCTGCTGGCGTCCTCATCTCCATGGTTGCCGTCTAATTTTCGCCGTCTAAAATGGCCTAATGGCCAAATTAGACGCGCTTGCGCAGTCCAGGTCTTCTCCTGTTCTCTATGGGGCTCCGTGTAGCTCCGTGTAGCTCCGCCCCGTCACGTGCCGATTCCAGCCAATCAGGAGGCTGGAATCGGCAATGGACCGCACAGAAGAGCTGCGGTCCACGGAGGTAGAGGATCCCGGCGGCCATCTTCACCGGTAAGTATAGAAGTCACCGGAGCGCCGGGATTCAGGTAAGCGCTGTGCTGTTCTTTTTTTCAGTCCCTGCATCGGGGTTGTCTCGCGCCGAACGGGGGGGGGGGGTTGAAAAAAAAAAAACCCGTTTCGGCGCGGGACAACCCCATTAATGTTGTTACTGGGGGGGTTATTGTTATTACTGGCTGGGTTAACGTTATTGGTGGATTTAATGTTACTGGGGGGGTTAATATTTTTGCTGGGGCTACTGTGGGGTTAATATTACTACAGGGGCCACAATAGGAGTCGCTATTACTGAGGCCGTAATAGGGGTTGCTATAACTACTGGGGTCGCTACTACTACGGGTGGCCACAATAGGGGTCGCTATTACTACTGGGGTCGTTATTACTACTGGGGCAGCAATAGGGGTCACTATAGCTACTAGGGTCGCTATTACTAATAGGGCCGCAATAGGGGTTGCTATAACTACTGGGGCCGCAGTAGGGGTCGCTATTAATACTGGGGCCACAATAGGAGTCGCTATTAATACTGTGGCTGCAATAGGGGTCGCTATTAATACTGGGGCCGCAATAGGGGTCGCTATTACTACTGGGGTCACTATTACTACTGGGGCAGCAATAGGGGTTGCTATAACTACTGGGGCAGCAATAGGGGTCGCTATAACTACTGGGGTCGCTACTACTACGGGTGGCTGCAATAGGGGTCATCTATTACTGCCAGGGCCACAATAATTACTACCGAGGCCACTGTGGGAGGCACCATTACTACCGGGGCCGCCAATATAGGGGGTCGCTTTTACTACCAAGGCCACCAATATAGGGGGCCGCTATTACTAGTGGCGCCACCAATTAAGGGGGTCGCTATTAATTTGGGGGCCAGCAACATAGGGGTGGGACACTATTACTACACGATGTGGAAACAATCTGTACAAAACCCATGTGGATATTGACATGTGGTGAGGGATTCCGCAGCATGTTAATTTTAGATAGAATGTATATCAATAGTCCACCCAGCGCTCCAGCGTTCCTCCCTGTGTGTTTTTTTAAACAGCCCTGTCCTTTTTATAATGATGGAGGTAAAAATCATATGTTGTAATAAGCCACATCCTAGCCACGCCCCATGACCGCACCATAGCCACACCCCTAACCACACACCCTTTTGGTGTTTACCGAGGGGTTGCTCGATCTCATGTTTTTGTTTTGAGTTATTCAGTTCATTCCTGGAGTGGATGTTAAGGTACGAGACAGGTTTAACATCGGTAATACACTATCTAGACCAGTTTTTCCCAACCTTTTTAGCCTTGGGGCACCCCTGGGATAATTGTTCGAAGCTTCTTCCGTCTGTCTGTCTTCTTCACTTTTCCACACGACTCTGCCTCTTCTTGCCCTAGCTTCACCTCTTCTTAACCCCGGTCGTTCTTCTCCTTAACCCTCTCCTGCCCTCTTCCTCCAGTCCCTGGCAGCTTCCTTATACAGTTTGCTGCCTGCAAAACGGACAGTGACTGGAACTTTACTTTCTTTAAAAGCAACTTTCACACACCGCTCCTGGACAGACACACACACTCCGGGACACAGGATGACCCCGGCCTACAGGCTGAGTTATCTGTGAGGTTCCACTCCTGGACAGACACACCGGAGGTGGAAAGAACTTGAAATTAGTAGGTTGGACACTGCACGGTGACTCCTTTCTCCATTCACTCTTTAGGGGGGATCCTGGAAATATGGACATCAGGATACCTCTCCTCGGCCTCCATCTCTTCACCACAGGAGGATTGAAAGTACCCTCATGTGGCCGGCACCCTCTCTCCACACTCCACCGTTGAAGAAGAGGGTCCCTCTTCTGTCTCACTTTTCACTCACATGACAAGACAAACTTGTTACATTTTCCAGACATATCCCAGCCATACACAGACATTAACCTCTTACATGCGGCAGCTGTGCAATACACAAAACTAATGACAGGACAATTTGCACAGTGCATCCACACTGAAGACATGACATGTATGACAGTTATGGAGGGGCTGGATATATAGACTTCAGGCCACTACAAAAGGTCCTCTCTTCCTTCGTGACACATGACCTATTGTGGTTTGGGCAGATAAACACTCTCAAAATGGATGTGTTGCCCAAGTATTTATATATCTTTCAAGCTGTTCCTATAGTACCTTCTACATCCTTTCTCAACTCACTGTGGTCAGCTATGATTAAATTCATATGAGATCATCAGGGACCAAATCTTAGGCTCTATCATGCAGCTGCAGTCTTAACACACCTAATAGACTGCCACCATCATGCAGCCCATAAACAATGGGTGAATATAGAAGAGTTGGACTGCTTGATTCCATTAAAACTTCTCCCCTGGATTCAACCTTGTGATGAGGCCCAGACCCTCACTCCTAACTACTCATTGAAAGGGAAGCTTTGGGGAATAGAAGTTAACCCCTTAACGACCAGCCCATAGTGATTTTACGTCCTCCCGAAGTGGGCTTTATTCTCTGAGGACGTAAAAACATGCGTTCTGCAGAGAATAAAGCCCCCCGGGCTCTGGACATGACAGCTCCATGCTGTCGGTGTCCGCAGGTAGCCGACAGCATGGAGCTGTCATCCAGGGCTGCGGGGACCCCCCCCCCCCCCCCGGCATTGCGATCGGCACTATCCAATGGATAGCGCCGATCGCAAAAAAGTAAATAAAAGTGCCCAAAAAGTTAAAGTTTCAGCTGCCCTAATGGATCGGATCCACCAGGGCAGCTGAAAATTCTCACCTGCCTTGTCGGCGGTGTCCCCCGGAGATCTGGTCCTCCTGGACCCGCCGCCACTCTTCTGCGCATCCGTGCCAGACGATGACGTCACGCGCAGAAGCCCGGGAGCCCCTGGCAAATTCAAAATCTCCTGGCTCCCAGCTCCTGAAGGTAGCCGGAAGCCAGGAGGTGTTCTCGGGGACCGCGGTGAGCGGTCCCCGGGCCCGCGATCCGATCACGAAAAAGTTTTTAAAAAGTGCTAGTTTCACCTCCCCTCATGGATCGGATCCATGAGGGGAGGTGAAAATACTCAACTCGGGTCCGCCGATGTCCCCGGTTTTCCGGGACCCGAAGTCCCCCTCTGCGCATGCGCGCCCGATGATTGACATCGGGCGCGTGCACAGAGGGGCTCGAGCCCCGGGAAATTCAAAATCCCTCTGCTCCTGACTGCCATGTGTAGCCAAGAGCAGAGGGATGTCACTGCAGAGATGATCACTGTCATCCAATGGATGACAGTGATCATGTAAAGTTAAAAAAAGTGTAAAAAAGTAAAAAAAAAGAGTTAAAAAAGTTTTAAAAAGTAAAAAAAAAAGTTTAAAAAGCGTACGTTTCATCTTCCCTCACGGATAATATCCATAGGGGAGAATGAAAGTACGTACATAAGGCCCCCAGATGTATCCGCAGGCCTTACCCCAGCTTCTGCGCACACGCCCGTCGCCAAAATGGCGGACGCATGCGCAAAAGCTGTGGGTTGCCAGGATAATTGAAATTCTCCCTGCTCCTGGCTACAAAACTGAGCCAAGAGCCTGGAGATTTCACGGGGGGCCGCGGTGAGCAGTTCCTGATCACGTGTTCGCCGTAATACAATGGATAATGGCGATCACGTAAAAGTTTTTTTAAAAAAGGTGAAAGTTCATCTTCCCTCACCGATGCGATCGGTGAGAGGAGATGAAACTTTTTACCGGAGGCCTCCGTATTTGCACCCCGACGCGATCCTCATCCGTGAACTTACCCGGATTCTGCATATGTGACCGCCGGCAAAATACCAGACACATGCGCAGGAGTCGGGGAGCCCAGGAAACTTAAAATCTCCTTGCTCTCGGTGACCAACGGTCGCCGAGAGCCTGGAGTAGTGACGGGTGGCCTCGTTGAGCGGTCCCTGGTCACGTAATAAAAAAGTAGCGCTCTAACATAGGTCGGTCTCACATGACTGGATAGGAATTACGGATTCCGCATGCGTCTGATCCGCGCTAATACGCAGATCAATCGCATTGGATTACACAATTCTGCTCACATTAGCGGGTTGGAATTGTGTAATCCACTCGCAGAAAACAGAACGCAGCAGGTTCTATTTTACCGTGGATATCCGCAACATAGAGCCCATTGTGCTCCGTGGTCA
This sequence comes from Eleutherodactylus coqui, assembly GCF_035609145.1. NCBI lineage: Eukaryota > Metazoa > Chordata > Amphibia > Anura > Eleutherodactylidae > Eleutherodactylus > Eleutherodactylus coqui. Next base: position 167,087,653 of record NC_089840.1, read on the forward strand.
TGGATATACCCGCAGCCCATATGCAACTACGTTGTGTACGGGCTGCGGGTACCCGCGTCATCGCTAAGCGACGGTGCGGGAAATACAAACAAAAAAAGGTGTACTGCGCATGACCTCCCGTGTAAGTACGCAGTTATGCGCAGTACATTACGCGGCCGTACGCAGGGTCACAGCCGGGCTCACAGATGGGATCCCCTGCGGGCCTCCGCAAGCAGATTCTGCCTACGGCTGCGTGAGCCCGGCGTTATTCAGACCGCTACCTGTAATACGTATTTTACAAGAAGCCCCGGGAACGCTTGCCTTCATGCAGTTCCAGGAGCAGCTTGTTGAGCGCCTTCTGTGCGAGACCGCCGCACCTCATCAAGCTTACGGAGACTCATGGAACGCCACTTTTCACACCCCGTCCCTGCCACTAAGGTCACGAAATACCCCCAAAAAGCATGAGAGGAGGGGGAATACACGGTTTTATTGCCCCATGGGCCCATTCCAACCAGCCTCCGTAATTACCCCTGTCTTCGGAAATACCACACAGTTCACATTATTACTTTTATCAAAGATTTGCAAACGCCAAAAAGGGCACGGAGGAGGGGGGGGGGATTTTTAGGGAGTCAATTTTTATTCCGTACAAATAAGCAATGGGGCCTGGGATTTATTCCGTTGTGCCCTGAAATCCAACGGGTGTTCCCTCCTTTATAGGCCTTGCCATGGATCCTGTAAGTAAATTAGGGCCACAATGGGTATGTTTCTGAACTCGGGACAAACGGGGGTATCCATTTTGGGGTGAACGTCTTCATTCCTATGTACACTGTACAAAAAAACTGTTTTTAAATTTAAAAAATTGCCCAAAAATTTGAAAATCGTAACTTTTTCCTTCTGCTTTGCTTAGATTCATTCAAATACTGTGGGGTCAAAATACGCAGTACACCCCTAGATGAATTTGTTAAGGGGTCTAGTTTTCAAAATGGGGTCATTTGAGGGGGTTCTTTATAGTTCTGGCCGCTCAATGGCTCTATAAGTGGGCAATTGGGCCTGGAATTTATTCAGTTGTACCCTGAAATCCAACGGGTATTCCTTTCATTGTAGGCCTAGCCATGTGTCCTGTAAGTCTATTAGGGCCACAATGGGTATGTTTTGAACACAGGACAAACAGGGGTATCCATTTTGGGGTGAAAGTCTTCATTTATATCTGTGCTGTACAAAAAAAACTGTTTTTAAATTGACGCAATAGCCCAAAAAATGAAAATCGTACTTTTTTCTTACTGCTTCGCTTAGATCTATTCAAAAATTGTAGGGTTAAAATACATAGTAAACCCCTAGATAAATTCATTAAGGGGTCTAGTTTTCAAAATGGGGTAATTTGTGGGGGTTCTTGATGGTTTTGGGCGCTCAAGAACTCTACAAGTGGGCAATGGGGCCTAAAAGGACTTCAAGCAAAATCTATGTTCTGAAAGCCACTGACTACTCCTTTCATTTTGGGCCCCGTTGTGCATGCGGACATCAGATTAGGGCCACAATGGGTATATTTCTGAAAACAGCACAAATAGGGGTATCCATTTTGGGGTGCAAGTCTTCCTTCATATGTGTGCTGTATAAAAAAAGCTGTTTTTAAAATGACAGAATTGCCAAAAAAACGAAAATCCTAATTTTTCCCTTTTGCTTTGCTTCAATTGATTCAAAAACTGTGGGGTCAAAATACACAGTACACCCCTAGATAAATTCGTTAAGGAGTCTAGTTTTCAAAATGGGGTCATTTGTGGGGGTTCTATATGGTTTTGGGCGCTCAAGAACTCTACAAGTGGGCAATGGGGCCTAAAAGGACTTCAAGCAAAATCTATGTTCTGAAAGCCACTGACTACTCCTTTCATTTTGGGCCCTGTTGTGCATCCAGACATAAGATTAGGGCCACAATGGGTATGTCTCTGAACACGGGACAAACAGGGGTATCCATTTTTGGGTGCAAGTCTTCATTCATATGTGTGCTGTACAAAAAAAAGCTGTTTTTAAAATGACAGAATTGCCAAAAAAACGAAAATCACAATTTTTTCCTTCTGATTGGCTTGAATTCATTTAAAAACTGTGGGGTCAAAATATGCAGTACACCCCTAGATAAATTCCTTAAGGGGTCTAGTTTTCAAAATGGGGTCATTTGTGGGGGTTTTCTATGGTTTTGGGCGCTCAAGAACTCTACATGTGTACTATGGGGTCTAAAAGGACTTCAAGCAAAATTTCTGTTTTGAAAGACACTGACTACTCCTTTCATTTTGGGCCCCGTTGTGGACTCAGATATAACATTAGGGCCACAATGGGTATATTTCTGAACACGGGAGAAACAGGGGTATCCATTTTGGAGTGTAAATCCTCATTTTCATGTAAACTATAGGAAAAAAATATGTCTTTAAAATGACAGATTTGCAAAAATATGAAATTTTACTTTTTCTCCTCTAAATTGAATTAATTCCTGAAAAAAAACTGTGGGGTCAAAATACTCATGACACCCCTCAGTGAATACACTAAGGGGTGTAGTTTTTAAAATGGGGTCATTTGTGGGGGTATCTATTATTCTGACACTCATGAGCCTTTCCAATCTTGGCTTGGTGTAGGAAAACAAAGTGTTCCTCAAAATGCTAAAAAGTAATGTTAAATTTGTACGTCTCCTAAATGGTTAAAAAAAAAAAAACGAAAGTTTTTCCAATGTGTGCCCAAAATAAAGTAAAGGGGTGGAAATATAAATCTTAGCAAAAATTTCTATATTATGTTTGCACATATATAAGATATTGCAGTTGGAAATGTGAAAAAATTACGATTTTTTTCAAAATTTTTCCAATTTTGGCGCTTTTAATAAATAAACACAAATTCTATCGGTCTAATTTTTCCGCCTAAATGAAGTACAACATGTGGCGAAAAAACAATGTCAGAATCGCTTGGATATGCAAAACCTTTCTGGTGTTTTTCCATGTTAAAGTGACACGTCAGATTTGCAAAATTTGGCCTGGTCATTAAGGCGCAAACAGGCTTGGTCACTAAGGGGTTAAAAATAAGGAAGCAGATATTATCACGCGTCATATTTGGTGCCTTTACACAACTATTCTCTAACCCAGCATTCCTGCAAGAAAGTAAAGACACACGGGTGCACCACATGCTAAATGGATCTTAGTTCCCATCTTTTCAAGAATTAAGGAATACATTCAGGGAGTGTAGCCTCCCTTGGTTGGAGATCAATTGCAATCTGTTTGGTTCAGTGCTCACTTCCTTTCAGTGTCTGTTTTCACACCCGTCCCCTGTGACACATTAAGTCTCTCTAGTTTACGGCTTGTTGATGCAGAAGACCTACACCACAGAACCTAGCTTTAAGTGGGCCTGGGAACAGGAACGGGGAGTTACAACACTGCGGAAGGACTGGCAGAAGGCATACATCTTTACCCATAAACTATCTATAGCCTATGCCACCCAGGACACAAATTTCAAGATCATACAGAGATGGTGCAGCTATTCAGTCCGCCTCAATGCCATGTTCCCTGAGGTGACTGAGATGTGTTGGCACTGTGGAACTGATAGGGGTACCACAGTCCATGTGTGATTGTAGCTTGCCGAGTTTTTTTTTAGATAAGGCTATCTCCTCATGCAACTTAATCAGTCTGCAAAAAATTGCCATAGTCCCCAAATTGCCTATCACCCCCAGGCATCCTGTTGTCCTATCCAGCCGAACTGACGAAGGGGTTCTTCCCCGAAACGCGTATTCTATTGCTGGTTTTTAATTTGTGAAAAAATAATAAAAAAGAAGTGCTTTCACCATCACACATTGGACTTTGATCTACATCTTCTAGTAGCTTAGAGGGTTGCGCCTCCATACCAGTTCTTTTCACATCTTTTTCGCTACACTCACGCCCACACTGGTGGAGCGTCATCTGGTTGGCAGCACCTCCACCATTCAAAATACTCAATCATTGAAAGCTCTTTGTACTCCATAAATATTCCACCACCCTCACTGGGGCTTGCTCCACCCTCCTTTTTTATTTCTTTTGTTTGATCACTTCCATTAAAGGAGAACTCACCACCTCCCATGGTAACCTGTTCCACTCATTGATCACTCTCACTGTCAGAAAGTTTTTCTAATTTGTGTCTCCTGCCTTTCAGTTTCATCTCATTGCTTCTAGTCTTTCCTTGTGCAAATGAGAATAGGGCTGATCCCTCTGCACTGTGACAGCCTTCAGATATTTGCAGACAGCTATTAAGTCTCCTCTCAGCCTTCTTTTTTGCAAGTCAAACATTCCCAGATCCTTTAACCGTTCCCCATAGGACATAATTTGCAGACCGCTCACCATCTTGGTACTCTGAACTTTCTCCAGTTTGTCTATGTTTTTTTAAAAGTGTGGTGCCAGAACTGGACACAGTATTCCAGAAAACGCCATTAATAAGGAAGAGAAAAGGGGGATAATGACCTCACGTGATCTAGACTCTATGCTTCTCATAATACACCCCAGAATTGTGTTTCCTCTCTTTTACTTGCTGAACTGGCTCCTAGACCGCACTAGTCTCTGAACCCTCTTTTCAGCAATATGACACTGTGCTGCCCAGCGTTTCATCTTCATGCTTGAATTCTTGGCGAACTTTTGGAACAACCCCTTTTTCTCGGACATCATTTTCAGGGTGCGTGTCAAAGTTAACCTTTCAGTCTTTTTCATACAGACCCTTTCTTCAGCACACTCACATTCAGTGACATATCTTGCAGACCTCATTTTCTCCTCTGTAAGCTGCTGTTCACATATTTTCTGCGTCTTTCTTAATTTGGACACCAGCTCCTTTTGGAGACCAAGCTCCACAGAAACATCTTCTATCTCTTGCTGAAGACTTACTTTAACCTTCTCAAGCTTATCACAGGCAGTTGTCTTCTCTTCATACTGCTGCCTTATAGCTTCTAACTCCTCTTGTATTTCTCTTTTCTGCGCTTCCACAGAATCCAAGCACACAGCACTCTTCTCCAGTCTATATTATAGGTCAAACACCTCAGCCTGAAGTGTTGCAACCTGCTCTGACAGGTTTCTCTTAGCTTCTGCATCTTTCTCTACCTGCTTGAGGAACACATCTCTTTCCTCTTGCATTGTCTTCAGGTGTGCACTGAGACCAATCCTCTGCTGCGTCTCTTCCTGTAGCAACTTCCTTGGACTCTTCACTCTGAGCTTCCAGCTCCACCTGCAGCCTGCTTACCTGCTCAGACAACGCTGTCTGCACACTGTCACCTTCAGTTATTTTTATTTGTAGCTCTTGAAGCTGCATCTCTACTGTATTTCTCTTGCATTCAGACTCCTGTTTAGCCTGCAAAAGGACCGTCAGCTTATAGGTAAGCTCAGTACACTTGCTTTCCACAGCCTGTTTGACCTCTTCCAAGGTTTCATTCATCTTGTCAGCTTGCTCTAACCGTTGGGACAGTTCCTTCATAGCTAGCGCATGGGTCTGATTAAAGTCCTGGATCTAAGCTTCATATTCTTCAGCTTCCTCATCCAGGTTTATCTGTAGCTGGGACAACAGTCTCTCATGCAATGCCTCCTGGTTTTCCTTGTAACCCAGTAAGTCTTTCAAGATCTCTGCTTGTTTCTCTGCCTGACTGCAAGCAGCTTTCTCTAGTTCCAGCTTTTTCTTGAGCTGACTTATTTGGCACTCCAAGTCCCCATTTTTCTTTGCTAACTGCATTTTCAACTCTGCAACCTGATTCTGCAAACCTGTAGTTTGATTACGTGCATCTGTAGAAGCTCTTTCTAACTTGCAACTCGTCATCTTCAACTCTTGGGTTTTCATTTGCAGTTTCTTAGAGTCCGGTTCATACTTCACAGATTGTGCCTCCAGACATACTCTGCGATCAGCCTCATCTCTGGTTACATCGCTGAGGTCTTGTATCTCTTCATGGGCTTGCATTGGTGCAAATCCCTCCTGAATTTTAAACAAGCATCCTCTTGCTGTCTCACCCTTGACCTTAGGATCTGCACTGACAACCTCACTTGTCTCACTAGCAGCAGCCTTTTTTTTTTTCTTCTGTGCACATTTAGTACGATCTATCCCTTCTCTCTCTAAAGGCATAGTACTACTCACTCCAGCATTCCTAGTCCTACACACACTATCTTCATTATTACTTCCCTCTTTCCCTAGAGGTATACTTGCCCTGACTCCCACATGGGTGTTGTCTGCACTCCTCATTGCAACCTGTTCACACCTTGACTTCATTTGCGGAACATTACTACACATATCATATACAGAAAACATCCCACAATCCCCCACACCCATTTCAAGGTTAGAGGAATTTTTCTGCAACACATTATCCACAATACAGTTTTGGGACTTCTTTTCACCCAATGCACATACTGACGTTTTCCCGGCACCCTCCTGCAAGGAAAACATTCTGTTATGCATAGAGATGAGCGAGCACCAAAATGCTCGAGTGCTCGTTACTCGAGTCAAACTTTCCGCGGTGCTTGAGGGTTCGTTTCGAGTAACGAACCCCATTAAAGTCAATGGGCGACTCGAGCATTTTTGTATATCGCCGATGCTCGCTAAGGTTTTCATTTGTCAAAATCTGGGAAATTCGCTAAAGTGATGGGAACGACACAGAAACGGATAGGGCAGGCGAGGGGCTACATGTTGGGCTGCATCTCAAGTTCCCAGGTCCCACTATTAAGCCACAATAGCGGCAAGAGTGCCCCCCCCCCGCACTGTCAGCATAAAGATCATGCTCATCTGCCACAGCTGTAACATCTGTGGCAGAGAAGAACGATGTTAGCCCATTGAATTCAATGGAGCCGGCAATACAGCCGGCTCCATTGAAAGCGATGGGCTGCCGGCGAGCGCGGGATAAATTTTCAGGAAGGGCTTAAATATATAAGGCCTTCACTGCAATTCATCCAGAAATGTGTAAAAATAAAAGAATATATATACTCACCCGGTCCCGGCAGACGGAGTTCAGCCGCGGCAGTTCTCTGAACTGCTCTCTGTAGTATTCAGCAGCCGGGGATTTAAAATCCCCGCCTGCTGAATGAGCTGCCTCTGATTGGTCAAAGCCTGACCAATCAGAGGCAGCTCTCACTCACACCCATTCATGAGTTCATGAATGGGTGTGAGTGAGAGCTGCCTCTGATTGGTGAGGCTGTGACCAATCAGAGGCAGCTCATTCAGCAGGCAGGGATTTTAAATCCCCACCTGCTGAATACTACAGAGAGCAGTTCAGGAGAACTGCCGGCCAGACGCGGCTGAACTCCGGCTGCAGCGGAAAGGTGAGTATACATTATTATTTTTTTTTTTTTTACACATTTTAGGATGATTTTCAGGTAATTGCTTATATTTTTTAAGCCCTTCCTGAAAATTCATCCTGAGATCGCCGGCAGCCAATTGCTTTCAATGGAGCCGGCTGTATTGCCGACTCCATTGAATTCAATGGTCAGTGCTCGTTTAATCGAGACGAGTACCGCGTGGTGCTCGTCTCGAGTAACGAGCATCTCGAGCACCCTAATACTCGAACGAGCATCAAGCTTGGACGAGTATGTTTGCTCATCTCTAGTTAGGCAGTATTTTAACCACATTGTCATCAATTTGTTCACCCTCAAGTCCATATCACACATAACCCACAGTCCTTTTAGTGGTCTCACCACTCCATGGACTGTTATCACAGTCCTTTGGCGGGGACACCTCCTGTTGTACCCTCAAAGCGCTGTAGGCAGCCTCCAATACAGACCAGTGGGGTTTTACTGGCCACTTTGCTACTGGACACCCGTACATACATAAGTCCATTTGTAGACACCTCCAGCATGGCTCTTTTTGGTTGCCTCCTGCAACGGCCGCCATCTTGACTACACAATCCACAATGAGCAAATAAAGCAACAAGTTTACCAACTTGCCTCATAGACGTCCTCAGTCTGGTCCGTTGTTGCTCCCACAGCAACCGCAATTTTTCAGCCTCTTGGCCCTTTACATGCTGCTCCAGCAGCAACTGTACAGTTGGCCTCCTGGCCCTTTAAACTGCCTCCAGCAGATGTTTGTCACCCCTAAGGCAACCGCAAATTCAGCCTCCTGGCTCTTTAAATGCTGCTTTGTGCCCCACTCCATTTGTGCCCGCATCCTCCACTATATGTAGCAAGCGGGGTGCACTTGCATGCGGATCGCCAACTCTCAGACCAGAATGGGCACCGACCACGTAGAAGTACTCTCTGGAGACGTGGATTTCCTTTAAACCTGGCTCCTGCCAGGCTTTATTCACAATACAACCAAAGTAAACAGAGTCCATATAACGTTCTTCAACAAAACATAAAAGTCCACATACACATCCCACCTGGGTGTTGAGGTTAGGGTGGTCAACCCTGACAACCTCCTGCCTTCCTGGTCTGCACTAGACCCTGGGGCTAGCAGCCCTCCCAGCTCCACTGAGCTGTCTCTCTGGCTCTCTCAGCCAACATCTCCCTGGGTGTAGCAGGAATGTACCCATATATCCAACTTCCTGACCACACCTATGGGCGTTTTCCCTTTTCTCAGGCACCAGAATGCCTGTCTGTTGCCCCCTACAGGCCATTCTCTGTAGTACACCTTTTCAATATATATATATATATATATATATATATATATATATATATAAGAGATGAGCGAGCACCAAAATGCTCGGGTGCTCGTTACTCGGGACGAAAATTTCGCGATGCTCGAGGGTTCGTTTCGAATAACGAACCCCATTGAAGTCAATGGGCGACCTGAGCATTTTTGTATATCGCCGATGCTCGCTAAGGTTTCCATTTGTGAAAATCTGGGCAATTCAAGAAAGTGATGGGAACGACACAGCAACGGATAGGGCAGGCAAGGGGCTATATGTTGGGCTGCATCTCAAGTTCCCAGGTCCCACTATTAAGCCACAATAGCAACAATTTTTACTTCTGAAAAGCCCTCATTAGCAATGCATACCTTAGCTAAGCACCACACTACCTCCAACAAAGAACAATCACTGCCTGCATGACACTCCGCTGCCACTTCTCCTGGGTTACATGCTGCCCAACCCCCCCCCCCCCCCCCCCCTGGCATGACCCAGTGTCCACAGCACACACCAAAGTGTCCCTGCGCAGCCTTCAGCTGCCCTCATGCCACACGCTGGCCTCATAGCCACACCACCCTCATGTCTATTTATAAGTGCGTCTGCCATGAGGAAGAACCGGAGGCACACACTGCAGAGGGTTGGCAGGGCCAGGCAGCGACCCTCTTTAAAAGTTGCGGGGCAATAGCCCACAATGCTGTACAGAAGCAATGAGAAATCCAATCCTGTGCCACCTCCATCTGGAGCTGCACACGTGGGCATAGCAATGGGGAACCTATGTGCCACACACTATTCATTCTGTCAAGGTGTCTGCATGCCCCAGTCAGACCGCGGTTTTTTATAAATAGTCACAGGCAGGTACAACTGGGAATCCCCAACTCCGCAATGGGAATTCCGTTTGCACCCACAGCATGGGTGGCTCCCTGGAACCCACCCGCTGTACATAAATGTATCCCATTGCAGTGCCCTGGACAGCAGAGCTAACGTCAGATGCAATGCAGGTGGGCTTCGGCCCACACTGCATGCCCCAGTCAGACTGGGGTTCTTTAGAAGTGGACACATGCAGTTACAACTCCGTGTGGACCCACAGCATGGGTGGCTCCCTGGAACCCACTGGCGGTACATAAAAATATCCCATTGCATTGCCCATCACAGCTGAGGTAATAATGTCATGTTCAATGCAGGTGGGCTTCGGCCCACACTGCATGCCCCAGTCAGACTGGGGTTCTTTAGAAGTGGACACATGTAGTTACAACTCCGTGTGGACCCACAGCATGGGATGTAATGGAGGTGGGCTAAAAATTAATTTGATTACACTGTAGGCGAGGGCCCCCAAAAATTGGTGTACCAACAGTACTAATGTACCTCAGAAAAATTGCCCATGCCCAACCAAGAGGGCAGGTGAAAGCCATTAATTGCTTTGGTTAATGTGGCTTAATTGGTAACTAGGCCTGGAGGCAGCCCAGTTAAAATAAAAATTGGTTCAGGTGAAAGTTTCAACGCTTTAATGAGCATTGAAAGGTATAAAAATTGTTTACAAAAATTATATGACTGAGCCTTGTGGGCCTAAGAAAAATTGCCCGTTCGGCGTGATTATGTGAGGTTTCAGGAGGAGGAGCAGGAGGAGGAGGAGGAGGAGGAATATTATACACAGATTGATGAAGCAAAAATGTCCCCGTTTTTGATGATGATAGAGAACGATGCTTCCATCCGCGGGTGCAGCCTATGTATTGCTTAGGTATCGCTGCTGTCCGCTGGTGAAGAAGAGAAGTCTGGGGAAATCGAGGCTTTGTTCATCTTGATGAGTGTAAGCCTGTCGGCACTGTCGGTTGACAGGCGGGTACGCTTATCCGTGATGATTCCCCCAGCCGCACTAAACACCCTCTCTGACAAGACGGTAGCCGCAGGACAAGCAAGCACCTCCAGGGCATACAGCGCGAGTTCAGGCCACGTGTCCAGCTTCGACACCCAGTAGTTGTAGGGGGCAGAGGCGTCACCGAGGATGGTCGTGCGATCGGCTACGTACTCCCTCACCATCCTTTTACAGTGCTCCCGCCAACTCAGCCTTGACTGGGGAGCGGTGACACAGTCTTGCTGGGGAGCCATAAAGCTGGCAAAGGCCTTGGAGAATGTTCCCCTGCCTGCGCTGTACATGCTGCCTGATCTCTGCGCCTCCCCTGCTACCTGGCCCTCGGAACTGCACCTTCTGCCACTAGCGCTGTCGGATGGGAATGTTACCATCAGTTTGTCCGCCAGGGTCCTGTGGTATAGCATCACTCTCGAACCCCTTTCCTCTTCGGGTATGAGAATGGAAAGGTTCTCCTTATACCGTGGGTCGAGCAGTGTGTACACCCAGTAATCCGTAGTGGCCAGAATGCGTGTAACGCGAGGGTCTCGAGAAAGGCATCCTAACATGAAGTCAGCCATGTGTGCCAGGGTACCTGTATGCAACACATGGCTGTCCTCACTAGTAAGATCACTTTCAGGATCCTCCTCCTCCTCAGGCCATACACGCCGAAAGGATGACAGGCAAGCAGCATGGGTACCCTCAGCAGTGGGCCAAGCTGTCTCTTCCCCCTCCTCCTCATGCTCCTCCTCCTCCTCCTCAGCGCGCTGAGATATAGACATGAGGGTGCTCTGACTATCCAGCAACATACTGTCTTCCCCCGCCTCCGTTTCCGAGTGCAAAGCGTCTGCCTTTACGCTTTGCAGGGAACTTCTCAAGAGGCATAGCAGAGGAATGGTGACGCTAATGATTGCAGCATCCCCGCTCACCATCTGGGTAGACTCCTCAAAGTTTCCAAGGACCTGGCAGATGGCTGCCAACCAGGCCCACTCTTCTGTAAAGAATTGAGGAGGCTGACTCCCACTACGCCGCCCATGTTGGAGTTAGTATTCCACTATAGCTCTACGCTGCTCATAGAGTCTGGCCAACATGTGGAGCGTAGAGTTCCACCATGTGGGCACGTCGCACAGCAGTCGGTGCACTGGCAGATTAAACCGATGTTGCAGGGTCCGCAGGGTGGCAGTGTCCGTCTTGGACTTGCGGAAATGTGCGCTGACCCGGCGCACCTTTCCGACCAGGTATGACAAGTGTGGGTAGCTTTTCAGCAAGCGCTGAACCACCAAATTAAAGACATGGGCCAGGCATGGCACGTGCGTGAGGCTGCCGAGCTGCAGAGCCGCCACCAGGTTACGGCCGTTGTCACACACACGACCATGCCCGGTTGGAGGCTCAGCGGCGCAAGCCAGCGGTCGGTCTGCTCTGTCAGACCCTGCAGCAGTTCGTGGGCCGTGTGCCTCTTCTCTCCTAAGCTGAGTAGTTTCAGCACGGCCTGCTGACGCTTGCCCACCGCTGTGCTGCCATGCTGCGCGACACCGACTGCTGGCGACGTGCTGCTGCTGCTGAAACATCTTGATTGCGAGACAGAGGTTGCGTTGGAGGAGGAGGAGGAGGAGGAAGGTGGTTTAGTGGAGGAAGCATACACCGCCGCAGATACCAGCACCGAGCTGGGGCCCGCAATTCTGGGGGTGGGTAGGACGTGAGCGGTCCCAGGCTCTGACTCTGTCCCAGCCTCCACTAAATTCACCCAATGTGCCGTCAGGGAGATATAGTGGCCCTGCCCGCCTGTGCTTGTCCACGTGTCCGTTGTTAAGTGGACCTTGGCAGTAACTGCGTTGGTGAGGGCGCGTACAACGTTGCGGGAGACGTGGTCGTGCAGGGCTGGGACGGCACATCAGGAAAAGTAGTGGCGACTGGGAACCGAGTAGCGCGGGGCCGCCGCCGCCATCATGCTTTTGAAAGCCTCCGTTTCCACAAGCCTATACGGCAGCATCTCTAGGCTGATCAATTTGGCTATGTGCACATTTAACGCTTGAGCGTGCGGGTGCATGGCGGTGTACTTGCGCTTGCGCTCAAACAGTTGCGCTAGCGATGGCTGGATGCTGCGCTGAGAGACATTGCTGGATGGGGCTGAGGACAGCGGAGGTGAGGGTGTGGGTGCAGGCCAGTAGGCACTCGTGCCTGTGTCCTCAGAGGGGGGTTGGATCTCAGTGGCAGGTTGGGGCACAGGGGGAGAGGCAGTGGTGCAAACCAGAGGCGGTGAACGGCCTTCGTCCCACCTTGTGGGGTGCTTGGCCATCTTATGCCTGCGCATGCTGGTGGTGGTGGCTCCCCAGCTGATCTTGGCGCGACAAAGGTTGCACACCACTGTTCGTCGGTCGTCAGGCATCTCTGTGAAAAACTGCCACACCTTAGAGCACCTTGGCCTCTGCAGGGTGGCATGGCGCGAGGGGGCGCTTTGGGAAACAGTTGGTGGATTATTCGGTCTGGCCCTGCCTCTACCCCTGGCCACCGCACTGGCTCGGCCTGTGCCCACACCCTGACTTGGGCCTCCATGTCCTCGCCCGCGTCCACGTCCTCTAGGCCTACCCCTACCCCTCAGCATGCTGTATTACCAGTAGTGCAGAAACAGAACGCTGTAATTAAATGTGCCGCTTATTGGCCTGTGGTTGGAGGCTGACTTCGCTTACGGAACGCACAGCAGAGCCAGGAAAGAATTTTGCGCAAGCCTGCTGTAACACTTAGCTGGCTGCGTATGAATTAGGACAACTACCCCCAGCAGAGACCCAGTACACTGAGGACGGTCACAGGCAGCCCAAATAGATTTTTTTTCCCAAATGTTTTTGGAAAGGCCCACTGCCTATTTACACTAAATATGTCTTCTGTCCCTGCCTCACCACTACTGGCCCTGTACTATGTAAAATTACTGCAGACTGTTTCACTGTGGACAGGAATACAGCGGTGATGTAACAGGCAACACAGAGCCAGGAAAAAATTTTGCGCAAGCCTGCTGTAACACTTAGCTGGCTGCGTATGAATTAGGACAACTACCCCCAGCAGAGACCCAGTACACTAAGGACGGTCACAGGCAGCCCAAATAGATTTTTTTTCCCAAATGTTTTTGGAAAGGACCACTGCCTATATACACTAAACATGTCTTCTGTCCCTGCCTCACCACTACTGGCCCTGGACAATGAAAATTACTGCAGGACGCAATGCTCTGCACGGCCGATATACAAAAAAAAAAAAAAGTGCAACACTGCAAAAAGCAGCCTCCACACTACTGCACACGGTTAGATGTGTCCCTAAGAAGGACCGTTGGGGTTCTTGAAGCCTAAAATAACTCCTAACGCTCTCCCTATAGCAACTTCAGCAAGACAGCACTTTCCCTGAACTATGTCAGAATGCATCTGTGGCGAGCCGCGGGAGGGGCCGATTTATATACTCGGGTGACACCTGATTTCGCCAGCCACTCACTGCAGGGGGGTGGTATAGGGCTTGAACGTTGCAGGGGGAAGTTGTAATGCCTTCCCTGTCTTTCTATTGGCCAGAAAAGCGCGCTAACGTCTCAGAGATGAAAGTGAAAGTAACTCGAACATCGCGTGGTGCTCGTTTCGAATAACGAGCATCTCGAACACGCTAATACTCGAACGAGTATCAAGCTCGGACGAGTACGTTTGCTCATCTCTAATCACTACAAATAAGATGCAGGGACTCCCATATTTCCATGATGCTCTGGAACTGAGAATTGCATATCTTGGACAGGATACACCCAAATCAGCTCATGTGTGGACTCAGCGTGTAGGTAAAGTCGTAGCTAAAAATATGCCGAGCCTATATTTCCAATCAGTAAGCCATGACGATATGACTGGAAGTAGGAAATTATGATTTTTCAGAGTTCCTACAAATTCAGCCCTCCCTGCTCTGTGTAACCTCAGAGAAGGCAGGGAGAAGGTGTGTACTGAGGGATCCTTTAAAAGTGGGAGGTCACCGACCCCAAATTGTCAGCCCCTTAGAGGTCACTATATGTGATGACTGCCCCATAGTATCCCCCGAGACTCCATGCATAAAAATGGTAACACTCTTATTTTAATCCTTGTTATTTTACTTTTTGTGATATCATATGTAAGTCTCTTGCTGATTATCTTATATTATCATTTTTGTATTATTTCTGTAAATAAGCACTGCTCTTTTCTTTGAGAATAAAACTTTAAATTAATTAGTGCTCCTCCTTCGTGTTAACACGAAACCATATTCTCTGAAGATTATATTAATAATTTATAAATTGGGTTCCAATTTACCGTTACGAAATTGGTGGTTTACAGTGCGGGGCCAGGCGCATTGCTGTAGAGTTGTGGCTGTGGCTCATGGTCGCTTGTCCGGTGTCTCGAAAAATTGTGTATCAGTCGATCCACAATCTAAGAGCCTTCCTTCCCCTCGCCCTGCTACATGACAAATTGATAAAACATTTGCAGGAAGGTCATCAGAGACTTCCAACTCCCGCAAATCCTTCCCCACACTGCAATCGGGCATAGGCAGGGTAGGTTGGGTGTCCTCAATTCCCATCACAGTCATAGTCCTTCCAGGAATTATGTCCGTGGTGGACACCAGTTCAGTGTGCATGATGGTCATCTCTGCATCAGTATCATGCAGCTCCACAGTCACAGTTTTTCCCACAGCGACAGCTTGAAGGTTGCCAGTGTCCTTTCTACCACCCCCACCCGTCAGGATAATACCTACCAGGATAATACCTACCACTTTGTTGCAGGAAAAACATCTGCGGATCTCCATATGAGACTTGGAGGGGGGAGAGGGAACACCCCCCTGAGGATGTAGGAACAAGTGGAGGAGGGGGGGGGGGGGTCTGTCAGAGTCCTGCGTGACCTTTGATGGATATTTTGTATTGTACTTTGGAAAAAAAAGTAACTTAATAAAAAGTGATTGAACATAAAAGGGAACTCTTTATTTAAGATAGGCACTTTGCTTGCGGCAACGTGATATTTTAAATTTCTGACTGCTGTAGGTTGACCTTGAAATTAGTGACCCTCCCAAACCGTTGAAACTTCTAGAATAACACTGGTAAACCTACCCTTGGGCAAGATAGATATAGAAGTATGTTGGAGCCATCTGCGAGATCATAATGGTACATCTATTATGATCCCCACACATCACACACAGCTCTACTACATCCATTCTGATTCACACACACACACAACACTGCTACATGGTACATCCATAATGATCCCCACACATCACACACAAAACTGTACTACATCCATCCTGACCCCACATATCACACACACAGCACATGATATGAACAGCCCTGCTACATCCTTTTTGACACACATGCAGCCCTGCTACATGGTACATCCATTATGATCGCCATACATCGCACACACAGCTCTACTGCATGCATCCTGACCCCACACATCACACACACAGCTTTGCTACATCCTGATTCATAAACACACAGCTCTGCTAAATGGTGCATCCATTAGGATCCCCACGCATCGTACACAGCTCTACTATATACATCCTGACTCCACATATCACATGACACACACAGCTCTACTACATCGTGATTCACACAAACACAGCTCAACTACATAGTACTTCTATTATGATCCGCACACATCACACACACAGCTCTACTATATGCATCCTGACCCCACACATCACACACACAGCACATGACAAACACAGCTCTCCTACATCCTGATTCACACACACAGCTCTGCTACATGGCACATCCATCCTGATCCCCACACAACACATACATCTCTACTACATCCATCCTGACCCAACACATCACACACACAAAACACATGACACATGCAGCTCTGGTACATCCTGATTCATACACACACATCTCTGCTACATAGTACATTCATTATGACCCCCACACATCATAGTAACATAGTATGTAAGGCCGAATGAAGATAATGTCCATCCAGTTCAGCCCGCCCATCCTCCCACATTGTTGATCCAGAAGAAGGCAAAAAACCCCAAGAGGCAGGAGCCAATTACCCCTTTTGGGGGAAAATTCCTTCTCAACTCCCTAATGGCAATCAGAGTAATCCCTGGATCAACCTCTAATAGTTCCTACCTGCCTGTATACCCGGATTAACAATTAACCTAAGATTTATATCCTGTAATATCCTTCCCCTCTAGAAAGACATCAAGTCCCCTTTTAAGCTCCTCTATGGATTTTGCCATCACCACGTCCTGAGGCAGAGAGTTCCACAGTCTCACTGCTCTTACAGTAAAGAACCCTTTTGTGTGTTGGCAATGAAACCTGCTTTCTTCTCGCTACCGTCACAGTCCTGGGTGTAAACAGATTTTGGGAGAGATCCTTGTATTGTCCCCTCATGTATTTACACATAGTTACTTGATCACCTCTTAGCCATCTTTTTTCCAGGGTAAATAATCCCAATTTGGATAGCCTCTCTGAGTGTTCCAGTCCCTTCATTCCATGTATTAGTTGCCCTTCTTTGAACCCCCTCAAGCACCGTAACATCTTTCCTGAGCACTGGTGACCAGAACTGTGCGCAGTATTCCATGTGAGGCCTGACAAGTGCCTTATATAGTGGGAGGATAATGTTCTTGTCCCTTGCCCCTATACCTCTTTTAATGCACCCCAAAGACTCTATTAGCTTTCGTAGCAGCTGACTGGCATTGGTTACTCCAGTTTAATCTATAATCCACTGATACCCTCAGGTCTTTTTCCATATCACTTTTCCCTTTTGCATTGATTATATTGTATAATTTTGTGTCATCTGCAAATATTGATATTTTACTGTGCTGCCCCTTTATCAGGTCGTTGATAAATACATTGAATAGAATGGGGCCCAATACTGAACCCTGTGGCACCCCGCTAGCGACGGTGGCCCAATCAGAGTATGAACCATTTATTACAACCCTCTGCTTTCTATCTCTGAGCCAATTCTTTACCGATATACACACGTTTTCACCCAATCTGAGCTGTCTCATTTTATATATCAGCCTATTATGCGGCACAGTGTCAAATGCTTTAGAGAAGTCCAGATATACGACATCAATAGACTCTCCCAGGTCCAGCTTAGAGCTTATTTCATCGTAGAAGCTGATCAGATTGGTCTGGCATGATCGACCTTTCATGAATTTATGCTGGTGAGGAGTTATTCCGTTGTTCTCTTTAAGGTATTCTTCGATGGCGTCTCTCAGAAACCCCTCAAATATTTTTCCAGTTACTGAAGTGAGACTTACTGGCCTGTAGTTACCAGGCTCACTTTTGGACCCCTTTTTGTAAATTGGAACCACGTTGGCAATGCGCCAATCCAATGGTACAACCCCGGTTTTGATAGTATCCACAAATATTAGATATAGCGACCTAGCTATCACATCACCTAGTTCCCTTAGTACCCTTGGGTGTATTCCATCTGGGCCTCTTCTTTAACCTGTTCTGCACTTCCTTCTACGTTAGGTATGATAGATTTTGTGAGGGATTCATATTATTCCCCTGCATCTCATATGGCATTTCCTTTTCGCTTGTGAATACGCTTGAAAAGAAACTATTTAATAGGTTTGCCTTCCCTACATCATCTTCAATGATTTCTCCTGCATTATTTGTTAAAGGAACAGTGCTCAATGTAAATCCTTTTGCTGTTAATATAGTTAAAAAATAGTTTCGGGTTGTTTTTGCTCTCTTTGGCGATCAGTCTTTCCGCCTCCTCCTTGGCAATTTTGATCGTATCTTTGCATATTTTGTTTTTTTCCCTGTACGATTTTAGCACTTCTTCGCTGCCTTCTTGCTTTAGTAGTTTGAACGCTTTCTTTTTTTCGTTTATTGCCCCTCTTACCGTCTTGTCGAGCCACATTGGTTTCGTTTTACTTGAAATTCTTTTATTTTTAAAGGGAATGAACTGCTCACATGAGGTGATTAGGATCCTTTTGAACTTTTCCCATTTGTCCTCTGTACTGATATTTTTATTTCCAAATTAATGCTACCAATAGTAGCTCTGAACTGATCAAATTTTGCTTTACTAAAGTTTACTTTATTTGTTGCTCCCTGATAAGGCTTCTTATTGAATGACAGCTGGAAGTTGATTATATTGTGGTCACAGTTCCCCAAGTGCTCCTCAACCTGTACCCCCGTTATTCGGTCCGGTTTGTTAGTTAGTACTAAGTCCAGAATGGCCCTCCGTCTCATTGGTTCCTGCACAAGTTGGGTAAGGTAGTTATCTTTAATTGTTCTCAAGAACTTATCACCCCTCTGAGATTTGCAGGTTTCTTTTTCCCATGTTATGTCCGGATAATTAAAGTCTCCCATGATAATTACTTCATTGTGGATTGACACCTCTTCTATCTGCCTTAGTAGTAAGGTTTCAGTTTCTTCTGTTGCTTTTGGTGGTCTATAGAAAACCCCTATCAGGATTTTGTTATTTTTTTTCTCCCTGTATTTCTACCCATAGAGATTCCATGTGTTCATCTCCTGCCCCTATATCCTCCCTTAGCCTCGGTATTAAATACGATTTAACGTACAGACACACCCCTCCCCCTTTTTGGTTTCCACGGTCTCTTCTGAAGAGATTGTACCCCTGTAAATTCACCGCCCAATCGCACTTATCATCAAGCCATGATTCCATTATTCCGACTATATCATAGTTTTCATCAGTCATTCTCACTTCAAGCTCACCCACTTTACCGATCAGACTTCTTGCATTCGTGGTCATACAATTTATACAGTTTTTTTGTTTTTTAAATTCATTTGGTTACTAATGGTACTATTGGCTGATCTCTCAGTTCTAACTGTACTAACCCCACCCCCTGCTCGACCCACATTCCCATTGCTTAGACCCAGGTCGCTAGCTACACTGACTACCCCCCTCTGTTGTAGGACCTTTGATGTCATCACCAGGGCGTGGAGAAATGACATCACCAGAGGTGGAGCATAAGAAGCACTCACAGACAAACCAGAGATTGGAGCTACAGGAAGATCATTCCCTGTGCATTCTGGGAAGAGCAAAGAATCACTGTAAGCAGAAAGATTGCTGGAAATAGCTGGGTCCAGCTGCTCAGAGGACATCGTCAAACCAGAGATTGGAGCTGCAGGAAGATCATTTGCATATTCCCTGTGCATTATGAGAAGAGCAAAGAATTACTGTAAGCAGGAAGATTGTTGGGATTAGCCAGGTCTAGGTGCTCGGAGGACATTGCGCGCCTAGCGTCACATGAAATTATACACTTAGTAGTATTTTACAGGTTATACAGTTAGGGCCAGAAATATTTGGACAGTAACACAATTTTCACGAGTTGGGCTCTGCATGCCAACGCATTGGATTTGAAATGAAGCCTCTACAACAGAATTCAAGTGCAGATTGTAACGTTTAATTTAAAGGGTTGAACAAAAATATCTGATAGAAAATGTAGGAATTGTACACATTTCTTTACAAACACTCCACATTTTAGGAGCTCAAAAGTAATTGGACAAATAAACATAACCCAAACAAAATATTTTTTTTTCAATATTTTGTTGCGAATCCTTTGGAGGCAATCACTGCCTTAAGTCTGGAACCCATGGACATCACCAAACGCTGGGTTTCCTCCTTCTTAATGCTTTGCCAGGCCTTTACAGCCGCAGCCTTCAGGTCTTGCTTGTTTGTGGGTCTTTCCGTCTGAAGTCTGGATTTGAGCAAGTGAAATGCATGCTCAATTGGGTTAAGATCTGGTGATTGACTTGGCCATTGCAGAATGTTCCACTTTTTTGCACTCATGAACTCCTGGGTAGCTTTGGCTGTATGCTTGGGGTCATTGTCCATCTGTACTGTGAAGCGCCGTCCGATCAACTTTGCAGCATTTGGCTGAATCTGGGCTGAAAGTATATCCCGGTACACTTCAGAATTCATCCGGCTACTCTTGTCTGCTGTTATGTCATCAATAAACACAAGTGACCCAGTGCCATTGAAAGCCATGCATGCCCATGCCATCACGTTGCCTCCACCATGTTTTACAGAGGATGTGGTGTGCCTTGGATCATGTGCCATTCCCTTTCTTCTCCAAACTTTTTTCTTCCCATCATTCTGGTACAGGTTGATCTTTGTCTCATCTGTCCATAGAATACTTTTCCAGAACTGGACTGGCTTCTTGAGGTGTTTTTCGGCAAATTTAACTCTGGCCTGTCTATTTTTGGAATTGATGAATGGTTTGCATCTAGATGTGAACCCTTTGTATTTACTTTCATGGAGTCTTCTCTTTACTGTTGACTTAGAGACAGATACACCTACTTCCCTGAGAGTGTTCTAGACTTCAGTTGATGTTGTGAACGGGTTCTTCTTCATCAAAGAAAGTATGCGGCGATCATCCACCACCGTTGTCTTCCGTGGACGCCCAGGCCTTTTTGAGTTCCCAAGCTCACCAGTGAATTCCTTTTTTCTCAGAATGTACCTGACTGTTGATTTTGCTACTCCAAGCATGTCTGCTATCTCTCTGATGGATTTTTTCTTTTTTTTCAGCCTCAGGATGTTCTGCTTCACCTCAATTGAGAGTTCCTTTGACCGCATGTTGTCTGGTCACAGCAACAGCTTTCAAATCCAAAACCACACACCTGGAATCAACCCCAGACCTTTTAACTACTTAACTGATTACAGGTTAACGAGGGAGACGCCTTCTGAGTTAATTGCAGCCCTTAGAGTCCATTGTCCAATTACTTTTGGTCCCTTGAAAAAGAGGAGGCTATGCATTACAGAGCTATGATTCCTAAACCCTTTCTCCGATTTGGATGTGGAAACTCTCATATTGCAGCTGGGAGTGTGCATTTTCAGCCCATATTATATATATAATTGTATTTCTGAACATGTTTTTGTAAACAGCTAAAATAACAAAACTTGTGTCACTGTCCAAATATTTCTGGCCCTAACTGTATATCTTCTCTACAATTCTTGACTTTTAGAAGTTTAGAACTGGACATCAACTGACAACATGGAAAAAGAGAGGAGCCATTTGGTGAGCTACAATGTATGCTATATGTTTACAAACCTACCAGACGAAAAGCTAAACTTCACCTGCCAGAAATGCAAGCTTGTGTCTCTAATGGAGAAAAATGTACGTGGTCTTCAGGAGAGAATAGCTACACTGAAACGTATTAAGGAAGATGAGGATTTCCTTGACAGAGTAGAATAAAGTCTTCAAAATGTTAAAGTAAAAAAAAAAAAAATCCAGTGTACCTGCAGAAGCAGAGGAATGGAAGCATGAGAGCTAAAGAAGCAGGAGAATCAGGAATCAGCCAGCACCCATACTGCTCGGGAACCGGTACAAGGTTCTCACGCAGGAGGACCTGTTACTGGTTCCTGAGCAGAAGGAGAAAGAGGTACAGCAAGAAATGACTCTACCCACAAAGAACAGGGCAAAAGACAAAGAGGTACAGCAAGAAATGACTCTACGCACAAATAACAGAGCAGAGGAGAAAGAGGTACAGCAAGAAATGACTCTACCCACAAAGGGCAGAGGAGAAAGAGGTACAGCAAGAAATGACTCTACCCACAAAGAGCAGAGAAGAAAGAGGTACAGCAAGAATTGACTTTACCCACAAAGAACTGTGTAGTAAGCGCTAAGAGTCCACTTGAATGGAGAAAAAGAATTTATGTTGTAAAGAAGAAAAGCAGAGTGGTGGTTGTGGGGGATTCCCTGTTGAGAGGAACAGAGGCCGCTGTCTGCAGACCTGACACCGCACAAGAGGTGTGCTGTCTTCCAGGTGCACAAATCAAACATGTGTCTGTCAAGACTCTTCAGTCCTACAGAACACCACCCATTCCTACTAATACATGTAGGGATAAATGACACAGCAAAAAAGGACCTTACAACTATCTGCAGAGGCTTTGAAGACCTCAGAAAGAAGGTGAAGGAACTAGGAGCACAGGTGGTCTTCTCATCCATCCTCCAAGTGGATGGCCATGGAATAAGAAGATGGAACAGGATTCTAGAGGTGAAAAACTGGCTACGTCGATGGTGCCGTCAGCAAAGATTTGGATTCCTAGACCATGGAATGAATTACCTATATGATGGACTGCTTGCTAGAGACGGGTTGCACCTTACAAAAACAGGGAAGCATATATTTGGTGGGCGTCTTGCTTCACTCATTAGGAGAGTCTTAAACTAGAACAATATGGGAAGGGAAGTGAAAGGCCAGGTAAAAATATACAGCTAATTAATACATTTGAGAACCTCGCTATTAGGAGTGGAAAGAAAGAACAAAGACAAAACATTCAGAAGGCAAGTAGATGAGCAAGAGACACCGATCACAAACTAAAATGTTTTTACACAAATGCACAGAGCATGGGAAACAAACAAGGAGAATTGGAGCTTCTAACACAGGAAGTGAAATATGATGTCATAGGCATCACAGAAACTTGGTGGAATGATACACATGATTGGAATACAAGGCTTGAAGGATACAACTTATTGATAAGAAATAGACCAAAAAAAGGGAGGAGGTGTTGCATTATATGTTAGGAAAACATTCATCTCCACAGAGATTCAAGTTTCAGAGCATGGTAGTTCTGTAGAAACTGTTTGGGTAAGAATACAAGGAGAGAACAGCAGAAAGGACACATTATAGTATGCATTTACTATAGGCCACATGGACAAGCAGAAGATATTGATGAACTATTTCTACATCAGATGGCCAAGCTCTCAAAAAAGCATGACATAGTGATCATGGGAGATTTTACCTATCCAGACATTTGTTGGGAATCTCTCTCAGGTAAAAGTAATGGATCCAAAAAATTCTTATCCGCTCTCGCTGACAACTTTATCTTCCAAAACATCGAAGAGAAAAACGGGATCTGCTACCCTGGACCTAATTCTTACCAACAGGGAGGAAATGGTGGAGAAAGTAAGGGTGGCTGGGACCTTGTGAGGTAATTATCATGCTATCCTGAAATTTTGGATAAAAAGGGGAGGAAGACCTGAGAAAAGTCAGACCTCAAGGTTAGATTTCAGAAAGGCAGATTTCAATGAACTGAGAAAGAGGGTAGGAAGAATCCAATGGCTGGATGTTCTTAAGGACAAAAATTTCCAAGAAGGTTAATATAATGCAGTCTGCAGAAACTGTAGGGCAAATGTTAGAAAAGCTAAAGCTACTAATTACTTGAGGCTTGCAACAGAGGCCTAAAGTAATAAAAAAGGATTTTGCGGGTTTGTCAAAAGCAAAAAAAAGTCAAAGAATCTATTGGATGTTTATAAGATGAAAATGGTGAATTGGCCAAGAATGATGTTGAGAAGGCCGAACTTTTAAATTCCTATTTTGTATCTGTTTTCTCTCAGAAAGTAGATGGAACATCAACATGGACTGTGCTATTGAGGAAATAAAAGAATGCAGGCTACCTGTAAGCAGAGAGATGGTGAGGGAACATTTAGCTAACTTAAATGAATTTAAGCCTCAAGGTCCAGATGAATTACATCCTCGGATACTATAGGAAGCAGCGGAGGTAATTACTGAACCACTTGCCATAATCTTTGAAAATTCCTGGAGAACAGGAGAAGTCCTAGAAGATTAGAAAAGGGCAAATGTTGTCCCTTTCTTCAAAAAAGGGTAGAAGGTGGATCCAGGATCCAATTAACCAGAGCCAGCATGAATTTGTAAAAAACAGGTCATGCCAGACTAATCTGATTTCCTTCTATGACAGTATCACCGACTGGATTGATCAGTAAAATGCGGTGGATATAGTTTATCTTGACCTTAGTAAAGCATTTGACAAAGTATCTTACACTATACTTATTGAAAAAATGACCAAATATGGGATCGACAAGACAACAGTCTACTGATCGTACTCAAAGATTCGTCATAAATGGCTGCACATCCAAGTGGAAGAATGTATCAAGTGGTGTACCACAAGGAGGAGGGAATTGAGGGGAAACTGATCAAATGTGCCGACAACACAAAGCTATGAGGGATAACTAACACGAGAGAAGAGAAAGAGTATTCAAAAAGATCTAGAAAAACTTGCAGCGACTAACAGAATAGTATTTAACAAGGAGAAAGTCCTACATCTGGACAAGAAAAATGAAGAAAACACATACAGAATGGGAGGAATTGAGCTAAGCAGCACATGTGAAAAAGACTTGGGTATACTAATAGATCATAGACTGAACATGAGTCAACAATGTGATGCAGCAGCCAAAAAAGCAAACACAATTCTGGGATGTGTTAAGAAAAGTATAGAGTCTAGATCACGTGAGGTCATTATCCCCCTCTACTGTTCCTTAGTCAGACCTCATCTGTGATACTGTGTCCAGTTCTGGGCACCCCACTTTAAAAAAGACATAGACAAACTGGAGCAAGTTCAGAGAAGACTTACCAAGATGGTGAGCGGTCTGCAAATCATGTCCTATGAAAAACGGTTAAAGGATCTGAGAATGTTAAGCTTGCAAAAAAGAAGGCTGAGAGGAGACTTAATGACTGTCCACAAATATCTGAAGGGCTGTCACAGTGCAGAGGGATCAGCCCTATTCTCATTTGCATAAGGAAAGACTAGAAGCAGTGGGATGAAACTGAAAGGAAGGAGACACAAATTAGATATTAGAAAAAACTTTCTGACAGTGAGGGTGATCAATGAGTGGAACAGGTTCCCACAGGAGGTAGTGAGTTCTCCTTCAATGGTAGTGTTTAAACAAAGACTGGATAAATATCTGTCTGGGATGATTTAGTAAATCCTGCAGTTGGCAGGGGGTTGGACCCAATGACCCTGGAGGTCCCTTCTAACTCTACCATTCTATGATTCTATGATTCAAGTGGTAGGTTAGTAGTTTGATATTTGAACTGCTAGTCTTTTTCAGCATAAATCTGCAATTTATTAATCAAGCTTTGTCCATTTTGAAACGAACCAAAAACTCCAAAGATTGTATGCATAATTCATAGTCCTAGCTTCCCTGAACAGCTGGTCATGGCAGCATGTGTATGTGAGAAGCATTGTAGCGTGCTGGAGTGCTTTAGGCCGAATCAGCAGGTGATTTGAGCTGCGGTCTGCATGTGGTAGGATCCCATAAAAGCTGGTTACAAATCCACTGTAGTCTGGCAACCCCACACTTGCAATCTCACTATAGAATTGCCAGAACTAAGCAATGAATCCTCATACAAAAAAAAGTTAGCAGACTCTTTGCGTAGATTGCCGGGAAACTTTTACAAGACTTTGACTCAGTGCTAATAAATAATTAATCTTTTGCTTGGGAGTAAGGCTATGCTGTGTGTACAGACAGCACCCCCCCCCCCCTCCTTTTATTTCTATCCTGTCTTTTATTTGGCAAGCAGCCACGGAAATGGTAACTAGGAGCCAGGTGGTCACTAAGCTAAAGGGGCAGATGACTGAGTTGCTAGAGGAAGATGATGTCCAGCACCAGCCCATCATGGCCCCCGAGCCAGAGATGGTTGGCCCCATAAGAGAGCAGATTATGGGTCAGGATTAGAGATGAGCGAACCTACTCATTTCGAGTAATTACTCGATCGAGTACCGTGATTTTCGAGTACTTCAGTACTCGGGTGAAAAGATTCGGGGGGGCGGGGGGAGGCGTGGTGGCGCGGGGGGTAGCAGCGGGGAACAGGGGGGAGCCTTCTCTCTCTCCCTCTCCTCCCCACTCCCCGCTGCAACCCCCCACTCACCCACGGCGCCCCCCGAATCTTTTCGCCCGAGTATGAAAGTACTCGAAAATCACTGTACTCGGGCAAAAAAGGGGCGTGGCCGAGTAGGCTCGCTCATCTCTAGTCAGGATCAAGGAGATCCAGACAGCACAGGCCCTCAGGTGGACTCTAACTGGGACTTACCTATACAGAGGCCCTGCAGCAGTTGGCCCCAACGGACCCTGAGCAGCACCTGCAGATACTTCTACAGATGAAAGAAGATGAGGCTGCAGAGCACAAGGCAGAGCGAGACGCTGCAGAACATTACACAGAGCGTGAACACGAACTGCAAATGGCAGAGTCCCAGGTGCGGAATCCAACGCCACCGACAGGTAATGCCAGCGGCACGATGAACAAGCAACTCTGGCGAGAACACTTCACTGTCCTAGCAAAGGAGGGGACCTAGACACTTTTCTGAGGGGATTTGAAAAGACGTATTACTGGTATTAGCCAGCTCCCAAGCAATGGGCTGAGTACTTAATTCCAGGACTTACAAACAAAGCCCTGGAAGCATACATAGCTCTTCTAAGGGAGCAGGATAGTGACTATGAGGCCATCAAGGCAGCTTTTATCTGCAAGTACAGCCTCACTCCAGGGGTGTACCACCAGAAGTTCCAGACCCTTCGTCTTGGATTCCCAAATGGCTACATCAACCTCGCAGATGGCCTGAGTACTACCTTCTAGCAATGGACCTGGGGGCTATCTATCACCACCTACAATGGCCTGAGGGACCTGATAAAGTGGGAACAGTTTCTGGAGGTCTGCCCAGAAAAGGTGCGGCAGTTCGTCAAGGACTGGGAGCCCAAGGATTTGGCTCAAACAGCCTGGATCACCACCAACTACATCACCAATTGGAAGTCGGACCTGCCAAAATCCAATAGAACCAGCTGGAGAGGGGGCAAGTAGAACAGTAACTCTGACAAACCCTTCCTCCATGTTCCTAAATCCTCAGGGGGGTTTCCTCCCTCTTTCCCCTCTACGCCTCCTGTTGACACCCACAGACATCTTTCTCAAGTGGAAGGATATTACAGGATATAGGTGACCAGTGGGTTTATAATTCCAGGTCTTATATTTAGGTAGGAACAATCATAGTTTGATCCAGGGATTATTCTGATTGCCATATGGAGTCGGGAAGGAATTTTCCCCCAAATGGGCTAAGTGGCCTCTGCCTCTTGGGGTTTTTGCCTTCCTCTGGATCAACTAGGGGTTGAAAAAGGCTGAACTAGATGGACATTGTCTTCATTCAGCCTAACATACTATGTTACTATGTTAGATGTTTTTCCTGCAGTAAAATGGGCCATGTCAGCATCCACTGCCCAGACAAGAGGAGAGGAGCTGCCCCTCCTAAGGCCCCCATGATAGCTCCAGCTGTGCTATTGGCGGGTAGGTGCTCTGGAAGAAGCAACAAACCCATGCAATTGGTGACCATGGGTGAGAACGTGACTGTGGGTTTTCTGGACATGGGCATTGAGGTGACCATCATCCGGCCAGTAGTATTGTCCCCCATGGACATCATTCCCAGAAGGACTATGACTCTGATAGAAATTGGGGACACCCACCCTACCCTGCTGATGGCCCGGGTGCATCCCGATTGGGGTATGGGGAGGGGAATGAAGGAAGTTGGGTTCTCAAAAACATCCCTGTCAATGTTTTATTGTGGACGGATCTTGGGGAAGTAACGACTCAGTACGTGCCACGAGACTCCTCAATCTCCTCAATAGGTCTAATTGAGGGCTTTCAAAATGTCTTTGACTCAATTTTAGTTCTATTTCATACTTGCTCACATATATATTGTGTGTTTTATGGTTATTTATATTCATTTATTTACATATTTACCTATAATGGTTTACGATGCTGTGTGGGATGAGGATTTAATAGGACATGAGCTTTTTTTACTTAAATTGTTTATTTTAACTGGAGTACTGTTCATTTTTTCTGTTTTTTTATAGATTTTATTTATATGCACATATCTAGCATATTTTATTTTTCAAAATGCCGCCTGTTATGTTTGTGCAATTGTATCAGCTGCTTAACTTTCCATTTATGTCTCCTTTAAGCTCCGCAGGATACACCTATATTAGCACAGTCCTCACTGACAGTGTTGTGTTGTCGTTGCTGTAGACCTTAGTGGACACGTGTGCTTTCTCCACTCAACCTGCACGTTTCTTCTCCACTTCATCAAAGAGGAGTGCATGCGCAAATACACTTCCCTGACGCTGATCAGCTGACTGTGCGCCAGTTCATTTAACCCCTTAGTGACGAAGCCTGTTTGCGCCTTAGTGACGGAGCCAAATTTTGGAAATCTGACATGCGTCGTTCAACGTGGCATAACTCCGTAAAGGCTTTACATATCCCAGTGATTCTGACATTGTTTTTTCGCCACATGTTGTACTTCATTTAGATTGTAAAAAGAGACCGATATAATTTGTGTATATTTATTAAAAGTACCAATATTGGAAAAATTTTGAAAAAATTGTCATTTTTTCACATTTTCAACCGTAATATCTCAAATATGTCCAAACATACTGTACAAATTTTTGATAAGATATGTATTTCCATCTGTTTACTTTATTCTGAATGCACACTTGAAAAACTTTTGTGTTTTTTTTAACCATTTAGAGGACGTACAAATTTAACATTACTTTTCAGCATTTTGAGGAGCACTTTGTTTTCCTGCACCAAGCCAAGTTTGCAGAGGCTCATAAGTGTCAGAGTAATAGATACACCCACAAATGACCCCATTTTAAAAACTACACCCCTTAGTGTATTCACTGAGGGGTGTCATGAGTATTTTGACTCCACCAGTTCTTTTCAGGAATTAGTTCAATTTAGGGGACAAAAAATAAAATTTCATATTTTTGCAAATATGTCATTTTAAAGACATATTTTTTTCCTATAGAGCCCATGAAAATGAGGATTTACACACCAAAATGGATACCCCCGTTTCTCCCGTGTTCAGAAACATACCCATTGTGGCCCTAATCTTATGTCTGGATGCATAACGGGAGCCAAAATGAAAGGAGTAGTCAGTGTCTTTCAGAACATAAATTTTGCTTGAAGGCGTTTTAGGCCCCATAGCACTTTTGTAGAGCTCTTGAGTGGCCAAAACCAAAGAGAACCCCCACAAGTGACCCCATTTTGAAAACTAGACCCCTTTACGAATTTATCTAGGGGTGTACTGACCATTTTGACCCCACAGTTTTTGAATGAATTCAAGCCAAGCAAAAGGAAAAAATTGTGATTTTCATTTTTTTGTCAATTCTGTCATTTTAAAAACAGCTTTTTTTGTACAGCACACGCATGAATGAAGCCTTTTATCCCAAAATGGATACCCCTGTTTCTCCCGTGTTTAGAGACATACCCATTGTGGCCCTAATCTTATGTCTGGATGCACAATGGGGCCCAAAACGAAAGGAGTAGTCGGTGGCTTTAAGAACATAGATTTTCCTTGAAGGAGTTTTAGGCCCATAGCACTTTTGTAGAGCTCTTGAGCGGCCAAAATCAAAGAGAACCCCCACAAGTGACCCGATTTTGAAAACTAGACCCCTTAATGAATTTATCTAGGGGTGTACTGCCCATTATGAGCCCACAGTTTTTGAATGAATTGAAGCAAAGCAAAAGGAAAAAATTGTGATTTTCGTTTTTTTGGCAATTCTGTCGTTTTAAAAACTGCCTTTTTGGTACAGCACACACATGAATGAAGACTTGCACCCCAAAGTGGATACCCCTGTTTGTCCCGTGTTCAGAGACATACCCATTGTGGCCCTAATCTTTTGTCTGGATGCACAACGGGCCCAAAATGAAAGGAGTAGTCGGTGGCTTTCAGAACAGAAATTTAGCATGAAGGTGATTTAGACCCCATTGCACACTTGTAGAGCCCTTGAGCGGCCAAAACGACAGAGAACCCCCACAAATGATCCCATTTTGAAAACTAGACCCCCTAACGAATTTATCTAGGGGTGTACTGTGTATTTTTACCCTACAATTTTTGAATAAATCTAAGCAAAGTAGTAGGAAAAAAATTACAATTTTCATTTTTTTGGCAGTTGTATCAATTTAAAAACTGTTTTTTTTTGTACAGCACACATAGGGATGAAGACTTTCACCCCAAAATGGATACCCCTGTTTGTCCCGTGTTCAGAACCATACCCCTTGTGGCCCTAATCTACTTAAAGGACGCATGGCTAGGCCTATAATGGAAGGAGCACCCGTTGGATTTTAGGGTACAACGGAATAAATTCCAGGCCCCATTGCCCACTTATAGAGTCATTGAGCGTCCAAAACTATAAAGACCCCCACAAATATCCCCATTTTAAAAACTAGACTCCTTAACGAATTCATCTAGGGGTGTACTGCGTATTTTGACCACACAGTATTTGAATAAATTTCAGCAAAGCAGAAGAAAAAAATTACAATTTTCATTTTTTTGGCAATTTTGTCAATTTAAAAACTTTTTTTTTTGTACAGTTTACATAGGAATGAAGACTTTCACCCCAAATGGATACCCCCGTTTGTCCCGTGTTCAAAAACATACCCATTGTGGCCCTAATCTACTTACAGGAAACATGGCAAGGCCTGTAATGGAGGGAACACCAGTTGGATTGCAGGGCATAACTGAATAAATTCCAGGCCCCATTGCTCATTTGTACGGAATAAAAATTGACTCCCTAAAATCCCCCCCCCCCCCTCCACGCCCTTTTCGGCGTTCCCCAAATCTTAGATAAAAGTAATAATGTGAACTGTGTAGTATTTCCAAAGATGGGTAATTATGGAGGCTGGTTGGGATGGGCACATGGGGCAATAAAACCGGGTATCCCCCCTCCTCTCATGCTTTTTGGGAGTCATTTTTTGACCTCAGTGGCGGGGATGGGGTGTAAAAAGTGGCGCTCTGTGAGTCTCCGTAAGCTTGATGAGGTGCGGCGGTCTCACACAGAAGGCGCTCAACAAGCTGCTCCTGGAACTGCAGGAAGGCGAGCGTTCCCGGGGCTTCTTGTAAATTGCGTATTACAGGTAGCGGTCTGAATAACGCCGGGCTTACGCAGCCGTAGGTGGAGCCCGGCTGGGACCCTGCGTACGGCCGCGTAATGTACTGCGCATAATTGCGTACTTACACGGGCGGTCATGCACAGTACACTTTTTTTTTTGTTGTTTGTATTTCCCGCACCGTCGATAAGCGATGACGCGGGTACCCGCAGCCCGTATACAATGTAGTTGCGTATGGGCTGCGGGTATATCCATGACCATGGAGCACAATGGGCTCTATGTTGCGGATATCCGCGGTAAAATAGAACCTGCTGCGTTCTCTTTTCTGCGAGTGGATTACGCAATTCCAACCCGCTAATGTGAGCGGAATTGTGTAATCCAATGTGATTGATCTGCGTATTACCGCTAATCAAACGCATGCGGAATCCGTAATTCCTATCCGGTCATGTGAGACCGGCCAAAGGTAGATCGCTACCATTTTTTCACGTGACCGGGGACCGCTCAACACGGCCACCCGTCACTGCTCCAGGCTCTCGGTGAACGTTGGTCGCCGAGAGCAAGGAGATATTAAGTTTCCTGGGCTCCCCGACTCCTGCGAATGTGTGCGGTGTTTTGCCAGCGGTCGCATGCGCAGAATACGGGAAAGTTCACGGAAGAAGATTGCGTCGGGGTGCAAATATGGAGGCCACCGGTAAAAAATTTTATCTCCTCTCACCGATCGCATCAGTGAGGGGAGATGAACCTTCCCCTTTTTTTAACTTTTACGTGATCGCCATTATTCTTTGGATAACGGCGAACACGTGATCAGGAACCGCTCACCGCGGCCCTCCGTGAAATCTCCAGGCTCTCGGCTAAGTTTTGTAGCCAGGAGCAGGGAGATTTTAAAAAACCACGGCTTTTGCGCATGCGCCTGCCACATTGGCGACGGGCGAGTGCGCAGAAGCTGGGTTGAGGTCCGCGGATAAATCCGCAGGCCTTAGGTACGTCATTTCATCCTCCCTCACGGATATGATCCGTGGGGGGAGATGAAACGCAAGCTTTTTTTTAACTTTTTAAAACTTTTTTTTTACTTTTTGCACTTTTGTTTTTTTTACCTTTTACCCCTTTTTTTATTTATTTTTTTTTACTTTTTGCACTTTTTTTTTTACTTTACATGATCACTGTCATCCATTGGATGACAGTGATCATGTCCCTGGTGACATCCCTCTGCTCTTGGCTACACATGGCAGCCAGGAGCAGAGCAATTTTGAATTTCCCGGGGCTCGAGCCCCTCTGTGCACGCGCCCGATGTCAATCATCGGGCGCGCATGCGCAGACGGGGATTTCGGGTCCCGGGACATCGCAGAGGACCGGGGGTGAGTATCTTCACCTCCCCTCATGGATCCGATCCATGAGGGGAGGTGAAACTTTACTTTTGTTTTACTTTTTCAACTTTTTCGCGATCACCGCTATCGCAATGGATAGCGGTGATCGCGGGCCCGGGGACCGCTCACAGTGGTCCCCGGTAACACCTCCTGGTTCCCGGCTACCTTCAGGAGCCGGGAGCCAGGAGATTTTAAATTTGCCGGGGACACCCGGGCTTCTGCGCGTGCGCGTGACGTCATCGTCAGGCGCGCATGCGCAGAAGGCCGCCGGCGGGTCCGGGAGGACCAGATCTCCGGGGGACACCGCCGACAAGCCGTGTGAGTATTTTCAGCTGCCGTGATGGATCCGATCCATCATAGCAGCTGAATTACTACTTTTTTACACTGTTTTATTTACTTTTTTGCGATCGGCGTTATTCATTTTATAGCGCCGATCGCAATGCCGGGGGGACTGCCCGCATCCTGGGATGACAGCTCCATGCTGTCGGCTACCTGCGGGCACCGACAGCATGGAGCTGTCATGTCCTCAGGCCAGTGGGCATCAATCCAAAGAGGATGCATAAAACTACGTCCTCTAGGATTAAGGCCCACTTTCTGAGGACGTAGTTTCCCGATGGGGCGGTCGTTAAGGGGTTAAACCTGTGCCGCTCAGCATTCCCTTTCTGGCTCCATCAAGTGTCACCTCACTGTTTTATCCCTGCTGACCACCAATTTGTCAGTGTAACGCTCCATTCTTTACTGTTAATTAATGTGTTATAATGGGCTTGCCCAACTTCCCCCTGGTTATTGGAAGTTGGTTTCTTCTAAGCCCCTGTTTTTGGGTTAATGAGAAAACCCAATATATGTAATGGGGGCTGGTTTATAAGAGTGAGACCTGCCCACTCCAGGCAGATCAACACCGCATGGGAAGTAGGAAGGGAGCTAATCCCAGTTTACTAAATATTCACTCCAGAAAGCCAAAGAACTGCTTCAGACTAGTTGTAACCAAGTAGGTGTCAGATTTCGGCCATGCCTATAGTGGGGCTGAACCCCATTTTACTAAAACAGCTCTGCACTGAACTGAGTGCTACTTTCAGTTTCCCTTAGCAGACCTAACACAATTAGCTCTGCTGCATCATTGCTGCTTCCAGTTATAGTTCTCCATACTTGGTGCAGTGTATTTCTAGTGCAGCCTGCTTGGCGATTGCAGGAGTCTGAAGGAACTTTGGCTGATCCTAAGTAATAGCCCCAGTCTGAATGTTTCTAGTTAGTGCTCTAGATAAGGATTGGTGTGCAGTTCAGGCACTAGTGGAAGGTTAGGTGACCAATGGCCCACAGGCAGATTAGCATAGACTAAACTAGGGACTAGTACAGTGTGGTCAGGCTTGTTCCTGGATTCAACTCCTGTGTGGAATCATTGGACCAGAAGAGATGCTGCACTACCTATCATTCCTATCCGAACCTCCATCGGAATGCTGTTCACACCCTGCAGATTCCTGTATCTACATTCAACCACAGGAGGGCCCCCCTGCAACGTGACTCTTCGTCTCTGACAACTGAAGTATCATGCATGGGATGCCATGCACACTTATTTATATATATAAGTGGGTATATAGTGACTGCGGTAAAATGCTTTTGGGACTGCTATAAGAACTAAAGTATTTGATGTACCATATATATATATATATATATATATATACATACATACTTATTGTAACTCTGATTTCCATATTATAAAAGTGTTATTCCTTTACCGTTATTTTGGTATAATTCCTTCTTCGCAGACAAGTAGTATTTCAAATGTATGTTTATCTATATATGTATGTATAGGTTATTCCCAGGAAGAGACCCTTGTTTCATTAAAGGCTCTATCCTGCGTGTAGGCACCGATTAAAGAAACTCAGTATTACACGCCTTCTTCCATTAAGTGAAGATACCAGGTCCCTCTGTCCCATACAGGTTAGCGCCAGATACTGTTAGATACTCACAAACAGGGTTACAGCATGTATTAAACTAATTATAGCAAAAGTTTCATGTAACTGATTCCTCCCCATTATTGGATGTAAGGGCTTATTCACAGAAGTGTATATCGGCCGCCGTTTTCACGGCAGTCCGATATACGCTATCATCTGAGCTGTCTTCCCCCTTACTAGCTCTCTGCCTCTCTCCTCCAGCTGTTTGCTTCCCCCCCATCTGGCTGCAGATAAGGGGCGGGAGCTTAGCTCGGCCCCGCCCCCTCCAATTGCAAACAGGCAGAGGGGAGGAGAGAGGCAGAGAGTCAATGAGGGGGAGGGAAGACAGCTCAGATGGAAGCGTATATCGGCCAGTCATGAAAGCGGCGGCTAATATACACTGCTGTGAATAAGTCCTTAGTCTCATCTTTGGTTATGGTTTTCTTGCTTATCATACTAATTGCTTTTTTAACCAGAAGAGCTACGTTTTGCTGCTCTTGATTTTTATTAGTCCATTTTTTACTTTGACTTATTTTTTACTTATGCCTGGATTACCTTTATAAATTATACTTGGGTTTTGTGCTGTTAGAATGTTTATTTTTTGTAAAATACGTATAAAGTACTTTTGTCGAAGGTGAATTTGCTGATATTGTTTTGTGCGTTTGAAATTTATGCATATTTTAATTGGATTCTTTCCTTATGCCTTTCTCTTTTTTTTAATCACTATCTTCCTGTTATCACTTACATGTTTTTACGTTATCATTAACCTATAGTCCAGTCATTTGAGGAAAAAATGTCTTGTACCTCGAAATGTGTCACTATTTGGACTAAAATAAAGCTCCATACACCATTTATCATCATGTCATTTGTTTGCTTGGGGTTTTGTGCTTTGATCCCAGTTTTTTTTAATCTTCATCATCACTCTACTTGTTACAGTGGCACCTGTCAAGGGGTGAGATAATTAGGTAAACTAGTGAAGAGTCAGTTCTTGAAGTTGATATGTTAGAAGTAGGAAAAATAGGCAAGCAATTTTAACAAAAGCCAAGTTATGATGCCTAGAAAACCAAGTCAGAGCATCTCTTAAATGGGCGGTCCTATGTGGTATTCCCAGTTCACAGTGGTTAGTACCTACCAAAAGTGCTTTGAGGAAAGACAACCAGTGAAGCACCAACAGGGTTATGGGCCCCCAAGGTGCATTGATGTGTATGGGGAGTTCAGGCTAAGCCCATCTGATCTGATCCCTTACTACTGTGACACAAATTGCTCCACCAGCATATTGCTAGTAAGGTGTTAGAACACACAATACTTTATGGGGCTGCATAGCCACAGAATGTACCTTTTGAAACCTGTCCATCACCAATGGTGCTTACCATGAGCATTAGAACTGGATTATGGAGCAATCAAAGAAGTTGGCCTGGCCTGATTAATCATGTTCTATTTTACAACATGTGGATGGCTGTGTGTGTGTCACTTATCTGGAGAAGAGATGGCAGGATTCACTATGGGAAGATGGCAAGCCAGCAGTGGCAGTATGAAGCTCGGGGCAATGTTTATGCTGGGAAACCTTGGCCCTGCTATTCATGTCGATGTTACCCTGACCGTCTACCTGAATTAAGGGGACCAGATTTTCCCAGGCTCAAAGCGGTTTAAAAAAGATAAAGAGCAAATTCTGCAGCATTTCTGCATCCAAAAAACAGTAAATATCTGAACTATTGGTGCGGATTTTGTTTGAGAATTCATATTTCATATGCGGCGCCCCCTTTCACCTCCTCCAACGGCTTCCCGCTGTCAGCGCTCCATAATTTCTGGTCCACAGCGGTCTTTTGTAGGCGCACCTGACCAGCAGCGCCGCACCTGACCAGGCCGCTGGGAACCAGAAGCCAGGGAGTGCTGACAGCTGGAAGGATTTCAAGGAGGTGAGGGAGAGTGCTGTATAGCATGAAATCAGCTGTGGGTACGCGGCTGATTTTTCAGTCAAAATACATACTAATGATACAGATTTTAACTTTTTTTGATGCAGAAATGCTGTGGAATTTGCTACGGAAATTTCTGCTGCAGACATGCCGCAGCATTTCCACCCTGTGTAAAACTACTGTAAGTCAGCTTGAGGTATGCTGCCACGTGCAGAATGGCCCCAGTAATAATAGTGACCCCCTACATTGGCCCCAGTAGTAATAGTGACCCCCACAGTGGCCTCAGTAGTAATTATAGAATGCTAGAGTTTGAAGGGACCTCCAGGGTCATCCAGTCCAACCCCCTGCGCAGTACAGGATTCACTAAATCATCCCAGACAGATATTTGTCCAGCCTTTGTTTGAACACTTCCATTGAACTCATCACCTCCCATGGGAACCTGTTCTACTCATTGATCACTCTCACTGTCAGAAAGTTTTTTTCTAATATCTAATTTGTGTCTCCTCCCTTTCAGTTTCATCCCATAACTTCTAGTCTTTACTTATGCAAATGAGAATAAAGCTGATCCCTCTGCACTGTGACAGCCCTTCAGATATTTGTAGAAAGCTATTAAGTCTTCTAAACAGCTAAACATTCCCAGATCCTTTAACCGTTCCTCATAGGACATGATTTGCAGACTGCTCACATCTTGGTAATTTTTCTCTGAACTTGCTCCAGTTTGTCTATGTCTTTTTTTTTTTTTTTTAAGTGGGGTGCCTAGTACTGGACACAGTATTCCAGATGAGGTCCGACTATGGAAGAGTAGTGGGGGATAATGACCTCACGTGATCTAGACTCTATGCTTCTCTTAATACATCCCAGAATTGTGTTTGCTTTTTTGGCTGCTGCATCACATTGTTGACTCATGTTCAGTCTATGATCTATTAGTATACCCAAGTCTTTTTCACATGTGCTGCTGCTTAGCCCAATTCCGTCCATTCTGTATGTGTTTTTTTTTTTTCATTTTTCTTGCCCAGATGTAGGACTTTGCAGTTCTTCTTGTTAAATACCATTCTGTTAGTCGCCGCCCACTATTAAAGCTTTCGTAGATCTTTTTGAATACTCTCTCTTCCCTAGTGTTAGCTATCCCTCCTAGCTTTGTGTCGTTGGCAAATTTGATCAGTTTCCCATTAATTCCCTCCTCCAGATCATTTATAAAAATGCTGAACAACACTGGGCCTAGGACAGAGCCTTGTGGTACCCCACTTGATACATTCTTCAACTTGGATGTGCAGCTATTTATAACCACTCTTTGAGTACAATCAATTGTGTCCCCTATATCAGCCTCAGTAGTAATAGGGACCCCCACAGTGGCCATAATAACAGTGATCCCCACAGTGGCCCTAGTAGTAATGGTGATCCCCACAGTGGTCAAAGTAGTAATGGTGACCCCACGGTGGCCTCAATAGTAATAGCGTCCCTTATATCGGCCTCAGTAGTAATGGTGACCCCCCCTCACACTGGCCTCAGCAGTAATAGTGACCACCCCAAAAGTGGCCTCAGTAGTAATGGTGACCCCCCCCCACACACACACACACACACAATGGCCTCAGTAGTAATGCTATTACTACTGGTGCTTGTTTAGGGGACACTATTACTAATAATGTCCCCTGTATTGACCCTAGTAGTGAAAGTGACTCTCACATTACACCCAGTAGTAACAGAGCCCCCCCATATACTTACCCTCTTCCTGGTCTTCTGACCGCCGCTTCTCTTCTCAGCACTGCTGTGGGGGTAAGTGTGTGTGCCCGCAGCAGTGCCTCTTCCCTTCTCCTCCAGAACTAAGAAGAAGAGGTCAGGGGAGGAGGTGAGGAAGATCCCGGATGCACACACTGCTGTCAATGTTTGCATCCGGCCGCAGCACTGTAAAGTAATTACCAGCCGTGGAGCTGTGGCACCCCCAGCTGGTAATCACTTTAATGGTGACCAGACATACCAAAAGCGGGACAAAGAGCTGTCCTGTTGGGTCCTTGTGGAAAGCGGGACGCAGGGTCCCAAAGCGGGACATCTGGTCACCTTACCTAAATGCTGTAGGAGACCGAGTACACCTATGCATGACAACATTGTTTTTTGATGGTAGTAGCCTCCTTCAGCAGGATAATATGTCCTACCATATTGAAAAAATTTGTCAGGAATGGTTTGAGGAACATGACAGAGTTCATGGTGTTGTCTTGGCCTTCAAATTCCCCAGATTCCCGTCCAATGCAGCATATGTTGTATGTATTGGAAAAAA
Organism: Eleutherodactylus coqui; assembly: GCF_035609145.1. Classification (NCBI taxonomy): domain Eukaryota; kingdom Metazoa; phylum Chordata; class Amphibia; order Anura; family Eleutherodactylidae; genus Eleutherodactylus; species Eleutherodactylus coqui. Next base: position 167,126,162 of record NC_089840.1, read on the forward strand.
GTAAAAACATTTTTACCTTAGTTTTCGAGTGCAAGTAATAGCCTTCACAGAGCTATTTAACGCACCCCATAATTGTGATAGGTGATAAGGCGCATTAAAAAGCGTGCAAACACATGAAAATAGAGCAGACAGCGCTCGAAAATCGTGGTGTTAGAAAGAAAATGCACAGGTCTGCGAGGCATGGGAGCGTTGTACCGTGATTACCATGGCATTCAAAATGCTGCAGAAAAAAGCACATGTGTGAGTTGCCTTTAAGGATGACCAAACAGGAGAGAGGACCAGCACACAGGAAACTTTGCAAAAAATCGTCTTCTTTATTCCCCAGTACAAAGCATAAAAAACTGCGACGTTTCGACCAAGTAAAATTAATCTGTCTAATCCTTAAATGCTGCAGATTTTACTTTTTGTATTGTATTATAGATCCACAGGACGAATTGACAAGCTGAGGATTTAAAGGTCTGTAAATAAAGACTAGAACATCTATGCTGGATCGTCCAGCATTGACTAAGTGAATATTGTTTTATAGGTCAGGGTTTTGGTTTTTTTTTATGTCACAGATGCAGCAAATTTTAGCTTTATTGTGAGAACACAACGCAGAAAGTTATCTAAAGCCATTAAAAGCTATTATTATTCTCTTATTGTAACACCATAAAACCCATTGTATAGCAATGCTAAATATAAATAATAAACCACCCTAAGGGCTTATTTAGATGACCGTATATCGGCTCGGTTTTCACGCCGAGCCGATATACGGTGTCCTTGTCTGCAGTGGGGAGAGGATGGAAGAGACAGGAGCAGGAACTGAGCTCCCCCCCTTCCTTGCCCCTCGCCACTATTTGCAATGGGAGGGGCGGGACAGGAGCGGAGCTAAGCGCTGGGACTTAGCTTCGCCCCATCTTGCCCCCTCCTATTGCAAATAGTGGCAAGGGGCGGAGAGGGGGCCGGAGCTCAGTTACTACTCCTGGCTCTTCCATCCTCCCCCCCCCCCTCCTGCAGACAAGGACACCATATATCGGCTCGGCGTGAAAACCGAGCCGATATACGGTCGGCTAAATAAGCCCTAATAGCAAGACACACCTAATTAAGGGGGCCTCCACACTGGCAGGAAAATCGTGTGATTTTCTTGCGATAGAAGAGTGAGTACAAACGCATGATTATGAAACCAAGGAATTTCAATGGTTTCATTCTCATTTGTGATGTTTTCGGTCCTGCAATGCTGCGTGAAAAAAAATCACAGTATATTCCATCTTTTGCGATACCGCCCATAGTTAACAATGGGGCCAGCGGTAGCAGCATCATCCCAATTTAAAAGAATAGGAGAACATCGTGATTCCCTGCCATGGCTGTAACAGCAGTGGCAGGGAATTCCTTCAGCTCCGCAGGGATTGGGCGGATTGTATTCGGCATGCGGATTTCTGTAGCGGGAGACCTGCGGAAACCATTTGCAGGTGATCGCGGATGTAATGGTTTTCCCCCCACAGATGCACTGCAAATCATCTGTGCAGAAAAAAATCCCAGTCTTTTCCTCACCTCCCTAATTGATTTTGACCTTTAAATCCGCAGTGCATCCGCAACTGTATTTGCAGATACACTGCAGATTGTCCGTACCCATTGACTTCTATCGAGCCTGTCCGCACTGAATCCGCACTGAAATGGAGCATGATATGATTTGTTTTCTGCACCAAACAGTCCACAAATCGAAACCACATGCTTAGGGTGCATTCAGACGACCGTATATCGGCTGGGTTTTCATGCCCAGCCGATATACGGCATCTCTCTCTGCAGGGGGAGGAGGCTGGAAGAGCCGGGAGCAGTGCTCTGAGCTCCCGCCCCCTCTCTGTCTCCACTCCACCCCCTGCACTATTTGCAATGAGGAGAGGCGGTACGGGGCAGAGCTAATTCCCGGGACTTAGCCCCCCTTCCTTCTCGCCTCCCGTCATTGAAAATAGTGCAGGGGGGTGGAGAGGAGGCAGAGAGGGGGCAGGAGCTCAGTGCACTGCACCAGGCTCTTCCAGCCTCCTCCCCCTGCAGAGAGAGACGCCATATATTGGCTGGGCGTGAAAACCCAGCCGATATACGGTCGTCTGAATGCACCCTTAAGTTCAGTTGCGGACGCCAACGCTTTCCTATGTGCACTTTGAATTGCGGATCTTCCGATTCCGCAAATCAAATCCATCCGTGGACATTGGGCCATGCATCTGTACTTTGAAATATTTCTTCTTTTTTTTTCAAACCCCTTTTCTTGTCAGCTAATATACCACAGTTAGAAATCGCTAATAGTTTTATATAAATAGCACAACAGTGCCTTTAAGTGGTTATTACTGGTACTGCAGATGTTTCCATCAAATTCATAAAGTGTTAAGTTTCAGAATGAAATAAGTGTATGTTTCTTACCTTGTATTGGACTATTGACCCTTAAATAGAAGACTAAAACCTATGCTTTGTAGTGCCGGGAACTAGGATTTTTAGATAAGAATTCAATAGACAAAGCAAATAAAGCTAAAGCTATGTTAACAGAGAAGACACACAACTATTATAGAACTATTGTCTAATTCACCAGCAATCTCCTGACTTGGGTAATTTTGTGTCTTTGAGCTTTGAGACTATTTGGTAGATGTCAATAAGTCCTAAGGGCTCATGTCCACGGGCAAAATAAGAATTAAAATCCGCAGCAGATTTTAACTCTTCTCCTGCCCGCGGATCCGCACCCCATAGGGATGCATTGACCACCCGCGGGGTAGATAAATACCCGCGGATGGTCAATAAAAGGGATTTTAAAAAAAATGGAGCATGAAAAAATCTGGACCATGCTCCATTTTCATGCGGGTCTCCCGCGGGGATGGCTCCCGCGGGCTTCTATTGAAGCCTATGGAAGCCGTCCGGATCCGCGGGAGACCTAAAATAGGAATTTAAAAGAATTTACCCATCCGGAGCAGACCGGGAAGGTCTTCTCTTCCTCACGGCCGCATCTTTCTTGCTTCGGCTCGGCGGATGTGCCCGGCGCATGCGCACGGCACGTCGGCGACGTGCCGGCGACGTGCCGCAGCCATGACGAGTTCATCCGCCGGCCGAAAAAGAAGATCCGGCAGTGAGGAAGAGAAGACTTTCCCCGCCCGCTACGGATGGGTAAATTCTTTTAAATTCCTATTTTCAGCGCTCATGTCCGTGGGGCAGGAGGGACCCGCTGCAGATTCTCCATGTAGAATCCGTAGCGGGCCTGATTTTCCTCGTGGACATGAGGCCTAAGTAGTTTCACCTTTGTACCAGTAAGCGACAAGTAGTTTCACCTTTGTACCAGTAAGCACGTAACACTAATCTTTGTACCAGGCAACATTTGGATACGCCTTTTTCTTCTTGTATAAGAATTGGCAATGTTCACAATAAAGTAGAATTCATTCATTGATTCTCACTGGAGGTGTCTTGACATAACATGGAGTGATTTCATGCTATTGATAGATAATTGCTAGCAAAATCTCCTCATCACGGGCTTCCATATCTACCAATTTGGCACCTGGCAACGAGGTCATCAGATCGGTACCGATGTGGTCCGATAACAGATGGATATGATTTTCAGACAATTTTTAAGTGCAACTTGACAGAAGGTTAGATATATAAGGGAATGAGAGCACAATACCTCAAAGCAAGGTCTTTTTGTTATAATGTAATGCATGAAGAGAATTGTTATTAAAGGGAATCTGTCACCAACTATAAGCACCACAAACTAAGCTCTGGTGCTTATAGCTCCGGAGATGTGGAGTCCTGGGAGCCTCTTCTCATACTTACCTCGTCCCTTGTTCCCGCTGTGTCTCCGGGTGAAATGAACCCCCACACAGAAGCTTGACTCTTTCCTGAAGGCGGTGCGTGTGTACCTTCTATTCAGCTCTATGGGAGTATGCGCACACCGCCTTCTGAAAAGAGCCAAGCTGCTGTGCATGCTGGGGAACACTGCAGGAGCAGAGGACCGGACGAATACATGCTGGGGACACCGCAGGAGCAGAGGACTGGATGAATAAATGCTGGGGACACCGCAGGAGCAGAGGGCCGGACGAATAAATGTTGGGGACACGGCAGGAGCAGAGGACTGGATGAATAAATGCTGGGGGACACTGCAGGAGCAGAGGACCAGATGAATAAATGTTGGGGACACCGCAGGAGCAGAGGACCAGATTAGCGGAGACACAGCTAAATTATAAACACCATAATTTAGATTACCTTTAGGCTGCATTCAGATGAACGTATATCGGCTCGGTTTTCACGCCGAGCCAATATACGTTGTCCTCGTGTGCAGGGGGGGAGGATGAAAGAGCCAGGAGCAGGAACTGAGCTCCCGCCCCCTCTCTGCCTTCTCTCCGCCCCTCTGCACTATTTGCAATGGGGAAAGCGGGACGGGGTGGGGCTAAGTTCCGAGAATTAGCCCCGCCCCGTTCCACCTCTCCCCATTGCAAATAGTGCAGAGGGGCGGAGAGTAGGCAGAGAGGGGGCGGGAGCTCAGTTCCTGCTCCTGGCTCTTCCATCCTCCCCCCCCCCCTGAAAACCGAGCCGATATACGTTCGTCTGAATGCAGCCTTAGGTGGAGTTCACACGGGCCGGGTTTGCAGTGGAATTTCCGTGCGGACTCTCCACAAGAAAATTCCGCAGCATTTACAGTAGCGTGAAAGGGGATAAGATTTTGAAAATCCTGTCCACCAGCTGCAAAATAGTCTGCATAAAACGCATGCGGAAATTGACTTGCGGAGCGGAATTCAGTTCCACAGCATGTCAATTTTTATCACCGTCTCCGCTGCAGAGTTCACCTCTTCTTAATGAGAGGATAAATTCCACACATGAATTCATGATGAAACTCACTTCAAAACCCACACTAAATGGTGCAGCTACGGGGGGTGGCTTTCCACGGAAATCAGCCCTGTGTGGAGCCAGCCTTAAAGGGGAGTGCATGTTAATTTACTATTTAAAACCAGATAAAGAAATATATTCTATTTTTCCGATTGCAGAAATTCTTTTCTCTGTCTATACATTACTATCTTTTCTGAGCTACATTTAACAGCATTTGAAACACTTGCTTTACAGCAGCTTCATGGGCCATAGACACAATAGACAGGAGGGGATCCACTTACTTCTATGGCTGTGACATCACCTATTGTGAATGTTGGGTACTGTGTTATCTACATATAGGTGTGACCTCTCAGTGTAATCTTGCATGTGATGTCAGTGAGATAACCACTGCAAAGCCTCCACAGAGCAGGAAGTGATAGATTAGTATTAGGCTCTGTGGTCAGTGTGAAAAATGCAGAATGTTAGATTATATTTTTAGAAATATAGATTGTGACCAAAAATTAAAAAAACAATCACCAAAAATTCTTATAAAATATGCTTAACCCCTTAACGCCACAGGACGTAAGCTTACGTCCTGGCTGCGGGGTACTTAACGCCATAGGACATAACCTTACGTCATGTAGATGGCGCAGGGTTAGAAGTGAGGCCGCGCCATCCAGCAGCGTGAGCTGGCCATTACCAATAGCCAGCCTCCCACTGCAACAGTGGGGGTGCAGGAGGACAGGGACCCCCACTGTTAACCTCCTGCATGCCGCAATCTATGTAGAATGTGCTCTCTTTGTGACGTCACCAGAGCCCTGCAATGTAATTGCGAAGGGCAGACGGGCTGCAAAAAAACACCAGATACAGGCATCCTGCTTTGCCATTGCCTTTGATTAGTATTACAAGCGATAAGGCATTGTAGTACATAGGTCTTACAATGCTTTACCATAGCGACTATGTCCGTAACGACCTGTATAGTAATTTGAGCACACTAATTATCCTGCACAGCCAAAAATGTAAAAAAGCATGCAAAATGCTTATTTTATTCGCTTTATCTTCCAAAAAAATGCAATAAAAGCAATCAAAAAAGCCGTATGTACCCCCAAAATGGTGCAAGTTAAAACTACAGCTCATAACGCAAAAATTCAAGCCTGCACAGAGCTTCGTCCATGGAGAAATAAAAAAATGATGGGACTTTGAATGCAACGAAGCAAAAATACTTGTAATTTCCGAAAAAGGGGTATTGTGCAAAAGTGAAAAAACCTAAAAAATTATAATGCTTTTGGTATCGTTGTAATTGTACCGACGCACAAAAACATGTATTGTGACATTTATGATGTATGATTGACGCAATATCAATAAAAACTATAGTTCATCACGCAAAAAACAAGCCCTTATATGGCTGTGTCAACAGAAAAATAAAAAAGTTAGGACTTTTGAAAAGTGGAGTTAAAAATCCCCCAAAAATCGTTGCATCCTTTAGACCAAAATAGGCCATGTACTTAAGGCTGCATTAACACGAAGTATATCGGCTCGGTTTTCACGCCGAGCCGATATACGTCATCCTCATCTGCGGGGGGGGGGGGGGGGATGAAAGAGCCAGGAGCAGGAACTGATCTCCCGCCCCCTCTCTGCCTCCTCTCCGCCCCTCTGCACTATTTGCAATGGGGAGAGGTGTGACGGGGTGGGGCTAATTCTCGGAACTTAGCCCCGCCCCACCTCCTTTCATTGCAAATAGTGCAGAGGGGCGGAGAGGAGGCAGAGAGGGGGCGGGAGCTCAGTTCCTGCTCCTGGCTCTTCCAACCCCCTCCCCCCCCGCAGATGAGGACGACGTATATCGGCTCGGCGTGGAAACCGAGTCGATATACATTCGTGTGAATGCAGCCCATGGGATTAACCAAAAAATGTGGTCATTTTCTAGAGACACTTTCCTTTTAAAGGGGTATTCCCATCTCAATGTGTTCAAAATTGCAAAACAATGCCCTCTCCCATAAGATTTTTACAAAATGCTCCATTCTCCAGTTATTGCAACTATTGATTCCTTTGCCTTTGGTTGTTTACTGCTTGTTACCAAGGAAATAGACCATCTCTTCTATGGGAAAAAAATAGCAGAGCGCAATGGTGGTTGAGCTGAAAGGTAAGTGCACCTGCATTCCTGAGATCCCGGACAGCAGTTTTAGATGAAAGGCACGCAGAGCACATCTTTCTCTACTTTTCTGCTATTTTTTTTCCATAGAAAAGACGGTCTGTTTCCCTAGCAAGTAGTAAACAACCAGAGGGCAGAGGAATCAATATCTGGAGAACAGAGCACTTTGGAAATAAAAATCTTACTGGTGAGTGTTTCATTGTTTTGTGATTTCAAACACATTGAAATAGGATTCCCAGGATGGGAATTCCTCTTTAAGGCCTCACGCACATGGGCGGATTTGAATTGCGTAATCCGTGATTTACACCAGCATGGGAGATCCGCTGTTCAAGTTGCCAATAGGAAAGCATGGAGCGTCCTCAGCTCCACGCACACATGTGGATTTGATTTGCGGATTTCGTGAGCAGAAAATAAATCGCAGCATGCTCCATTTTAGCGTGCATTCCGCATGGATGGGCTCCATTGATCTCTACGGAAGCGTTTGATCCACAATTACATTGTCGTTGCATTGCAGATTTGTAGGTGGATACTTCTCAGGCTGCTTGGAGACCAGGAAGGGAGTTGGGGGAAAAGCACAATTGGGCTTGTGATTTATTTTCCGCTGTGCATCTGCAAACATCCGTGCAGAAAAACCATCATATCCATGATTGCCCACTAGCATTTAAATTACTTTTCGCAATGTCTCGCAGGTCATCCATGGCGGAAATCTGCATGTGGAAAATGCGCGTGCCGTGTGCATGAGGCCTGAATGCAAGAACATTGCTTGGTCACATCTAGAGATGAGCGAACGTACTCGTCCGAGCTTGATATTCGTGCGAATATTAGGGTGTTCGGGATGCTCGTTACTCGTAACGAGTACCACGCGGTGTTCCGGTTACTTTCAGTTTCCTCTCTGAGACGTTAGCGCGCTTTTCTGGCCAATTGAAAGACAGGGAAGGCATTACAACTTCCCCCTGTGACGTTCAAGCCCTATACCACCCCCCTGCTGTGAGTGGCTGGGGAGATCTGATGTCACCCGAGTATAAAAATCGGCCCCTCCCGCGGCTCGCCACACATGCCTTGTGACTTAGCTGAGGGAAAGTACTATTGTGCTGGAGCTGCTGTAGGGAGAGCGTTAGGAGTTAGTGTAGGCTTCAAGAACCCCAACGGCCCTTCTTAGGGCCACATCTACTAGTGTGCAGTACTGTGTTAGCACAGTATTTTTTATTTTTTTTCCCAAAATTGGATCTGCAGAGCATTGCGCCCTGCAATAGGGACAGAAGTGGGGGTTAGGTAGGGAGAGTGTTAGGAGTTAGTGTAGGCTTCAAGAACCCCAACGGTCCTTTCTAGGGCCACATCTATCCGTGTGCAGTACTGTCCAGGCTGCTGTTAGCAGTGTTGCATTTTTTTTTTTTTTTCTCAAAACCGGCTGTGCAGAGCATTGCACCCGGCATTAATACTACAGGGATAGAATTGTGTAGGCAGGGCCAGAAGACATACATTATTCATTGAATAGACGCAGTGTGGGTGTTCCTTGTAAAAAGCAGGGAAAAAATTCTATTTGCCCTGCCTGTGTCAGTCCTAAGGGCTCTGGGTACGTGTGTGCTGCGTGGAGAACGTAAAAAAATCAGACGCAACCAGCTACGGTTGAGTGCAGCCTTGCACCAATTTCTTTCCTGCCTGGGAAATACCTGCTCTGCCACAGTTAGTAACTCTGCAACAGTAAAGTTCTGTGACAGTTTTGCAGGGCCGCAACACAGTTATTAAACTTATTATTCAGTGAATAATCGCAGTGGGCCTATCCTTTTAAACAAAAGGGAAGAAAGTATATTTTTGCCCTGCCTGTGCCAGTCCTAAGGGCTCTGGGTACGTGTGTGCTGCGTGGAGAACGTAAAAAAATCAGACGCAACCAGCTACGGTTGAGTGCAGCCTTGCGCCAATTTCTTTCCTGCCTGGGAAATACCTGCTCTGCCACAGTTAGTAACTCTGCAACAGTAAAGTTCTGTGACAGTTTTGCAGGGCCGCAACACAGTTATTAAACTTATTATTCAGTGAATAGACGCAGTGGGCCTATCCTTTTAAACAAAAGGGAAGAAAGTATATTTTTGCCCTGCCTGTGTCAGTCCTAAGGGCTCTGAGTACGTGTGTGCTGCGTGGAGAATGTAGAAAAATCAGACGCAACCAGCTACGGTTGAGTGCAGCCTTGCGCCAATTTCTTTCCTGCCTGGGAAATACCTGCTCTGCCACAGTTAGTAACTCTGCAACAGTAAAGTTCTGTGACAGTTTTGCAGGGCCGCAACACAGTTATTAAACTTATTATTCAGTGAATAGACGCAGTGGGCCTATCCTTTTAAACAAAAGGGAAGAAAGTATATTTTTGCCCTGCCTGTGTCAGTCCTAAGGGCTCTGGGTACGTGTGTGCTGCGTGGAGAACGTAAAAAAATCAGACGCAACCAGCTACGGTTGAGTGCAGCCTTGCGCCAATTTCTTTCCTGCCTGGGAAATCAAATCACTGGTAATACAGCATGCTGAGGGGTAGGGGTAGGCCTAGAGGATGTGGACGCGGCCGAGGACGCGGAGGGCCAAGTGAGGGTGTGGGCACAGGCCGAGCCAGTGCGGTGGCCAGGGGTAGAGGCAGGGCCAGACCGAATAATCCACCAACTGTTTCCCAAAGCGCCCCCTCGCGCCATGCCACCCTGCACAGGTCAAGGTGCTCTACGGTGTGGCAGTTCTTCACAAAGACGCCTGACGACCAACGAACAGTGGTGTGCAACCTTTGTCGCGCCAAGATCAGCTGGGGAGGCACCACCAACAGCATGCGCAGGCATCTGATGGCCAAGCACCCCACAAGGTGGGACGATGCCCGTTCACCACCTCCGGTTTGCACCACTGCCTCTCCCCCTGTGCCCCAACCTGCCACTGAGATCCAACCCCCCTCTGAGGACACAGGCACTACCGTTTCCTGGCCTGCACCCACACCCTCACCTCCGCTGTCCTCGGCCCCATCCAGCAATGTCTCTCAGCGCAGCGTCCAGACGTCGCTAGTGCCACAGTTTGAGCGCAAGCGCAAGTACGACGCCACGCGCCCGCACGCTCAAGCGTTAAACGTGCACATTGCAAAATTGATCAGCCTAGAGATGCTGCCGTATAGGCTTGTGGAAACGGAGGCTTTCAAAAGCATGATGGCGGCGGCTGCCCCGCGCTACTCGGTTCCCAGTCGCCACTACTTTTCCCGATGTGCCGTCCCAGCCCTGCATGACCACGTCTCCCGCAACATTGTACGCGCCCTCACCAACGCGGTTACTCCCAAGGTCCACTTAACAACGGACACGTGGACAAGCACAGGCGGGCAGGGCCACTATATCTCCCTGACGGCACATTGGGTGAATTTAGTGGAGGCTGGGACAGAGTCAGAGCCTGGGACCGCTCACGTCCTACCCACCCCCAGAATTGCGGGCCACAGCTCGGTGGTGGTATCTGCGGCGGTGTATGCTTCCTCCACTAAAGCACCTTCCTCCTCCTCCTCCTCCTCCAACGCAACCTCTGTCTCGCAATCAAGATGTGTCAGCAGCACGTCGCCAGCAGTCGGTGTCACGCGGCGTGGCAGCACAGTGGTGGGCAAGCGTCAGCAGGCCCTGCTGAAACTACTCAGCTTAGGAGAGAAGAGGCACACGGCCCACGAACTGCTGCAGGGTCTGACAGAGCAGACCGACCACTGGCTTGCGCCGCTGAGCCTCCAACCGGGCATGGTCGTGTGTGACAACGGCCGTAAGCTGGTGGCGGCTCTGCAGCTCGGCAGCCTCACGCACGTGCCATGCCTGGCCCATGTGTTTAATTTGGTGGTGCAGCGCTTTCTGAAAAGCTACCCCCACTTGTCATACCTGCTCGGAAAGGTGCGCCAGCTCTGCGCACATTTCCGCAAATCCCACACGCACGCTGCCACCCTGCGGACACTGCAACATAGGTTTAATCTGCCAGTGCACCGACTGCTGTGCGACGTGCCCACACAGTGGAACTCTACGCTCCACATGTTGGCCAGACTCTATGAGCAGCGTAGAGCTATAGTGGAATACCAACTCCAACTTGCACGGCGCAGTGGGAGTCAGCCTCCTCAATTATTTACAGAAGAGTGGCCCTGGTTGGCAGCCATCTGCCAGGTCCTTGGAAAATTTGAGGAGTCTACCCAGGTAGTGAGCGGCGATGCTGCAATCATTAGCGTCACCATTCCTCTGCTATGCATCTTGAGAAGTTCCCTGCAAAGCATAAAGGCAGACGCTTTGCGCTCGGAAACAGAGCCGGGGGAAGATAGTATGTCACTGGATAGTCAGAGCACCCGCCTGTCTATATCTCAGCGCGTTGAGGAGGAGGAGGAGGAGGAGCATGAGGAGGATGAGGAGGAGGGGGAAGAGACAGCTTGGCCCACTGGTGAGGGTACACATGCTGCTGGGCTGTCATCCTTTCAGCGTGTATGGCCTGAGGAGGAGGAAGAGGAGGAGGAGGATCCTGAAAGTGATCTTCCTAGTGAAGACAGCCATGTGTTGCGTACAGGTACCCTGGCACACATGGCTGACTTCATGTTAGGATGCCTTTCTCGTGACCCTCGCGGTACACGCATTCTGGCCACTACGGATTACTGGGTGTACACACTGCTCGATCCACGGTATAAGGAGAGCCTTTGCACTCTCATTCCCGAAGAGGAAAGGGGTTCGAGAATGATGCTATACCACAGGGCGCTGGTGGACAAACTGATGGTAAACTTCCCATACGACAGCGCTAGTGGCAGAAGGCGCAGTTCCGAGGGCCAGGTAGCAGGGGAGGCGCAGAGATCAGGCAGCATGTACAGCGCAGGCAGGGGAACATTTTCCAAGGCCTTTGCCAGCTTTATGGCTCCCCAGCAAGACTGTGTCATCGCTCCCCAGTCACGGCTGAGTCGGCGGGAGCACTGTAAAAGGATGGTGAGGGAGTACGTAGCCGATCGCACGACCGTCCTCCGTGACGCCTCTGCCCCCTACAACTACTGGGTGTCGAAGCTGGACACGTGGCCTGAACTCGCGCTGTATGCCCTGGAGGTGCTTGCTTGTCCTGCGGCTAGCGTCTTGTCAGAGAGTGTGTTTAGTGTGGCTGGGGGAATCATCACGGATAAGCGTACCCACCTGTCAACCGACAGTGCCGACAGGCTTACACTCATCAAGATGAACAAAGCCTGGATTTCCCCAGACTTCTCTTCTCCACCAGCGGACAGCAGCGATACGTAAGCAATACGTAGGCTGCACCCGCGGATGGAAGCTACGTTCTCTCTCACCATCCAAAACGGGGACATTTCTGCTTCATCAATCTGTGTCTAATATTCCTCCTCCTCCTCCTGCTCCTCCTCCTGAAACCTCACGTAATCACGCTGAACGGGCAATTTTTCTTAGGGCCACAAGGCTCACTCATATAATTTTTCTAAACAATTTTTATATGTTTCAATGCTCTTAAAAGCGTTGAAACTTTAACTTGAACCAATTTTTCGTTAAACTGGGCTGCCTCCAGGCCTAGTTACCACTTAAGCCACATTAACCAAAGCGATTAATGGGTTTCACCTGCCCTCTTGGTTGGCCATGGCCAATTTTTTGGATGTACATTAGTACTGTTGATACAGCAATTTTTGTGGGCCCTCGCCTACAGTGTAATCAAATGAATTTTTAGCCCACCTGCATTACAGCTGACGTTACATCCGCTGTGTTGGGCAATGCAATGGGATATTTTTGTGTATCGCCGGTGGGTTCCAGGGAGCCACCCATGCTGTAGGTGCACACGGAGTTTAACCTACATCTGTCCACTTGTAAAGAACCCCAGTCTGACTGGGGCATGCAGTGTGGGCCGAAGCCCACCTGTATTAAGCACAACATTACTACCTCAGCTGTGTTGGGCAATGCAATGGGATATTTCTATGTACCGCCGGTGGCTTCCTGGCACCCACCCATGCTGTGGGTCCACAGGGAATTATAAATGCATCTGTTTCCACTTGTAAAGAACCCCAGTCAGACTGGGGCATGCAGTGTGGGCCGAAGCCCACCTGCATTAAGCACGACATTACTACCTCAGCTGTGTTGGGCAATGCAATGGGATATTTTTATGTACCGCCGGTGGGTTCCAGGGAGCCACCCATGCTGTCGGTCCACAGGGACTTCACAATAGGGAGTTGTACCTGCCTGTGTCTATGAATTAAAAACCGCGGTCTGACTGGGGCATGCAGACACCTTGACAGAATGAATAGTGTGTGGCACATAGGTTCCCCATTGCTATGCCCACGTGTGCAGCTCCTGATGGCGGTGGCACAGGATTATATTTCTCATTGCTTCTGTACAGCATTGTGGGCTATCGCCCCGCCCCTTTTAAAGAGGGTCGCTGCCTAGCCGTGCCAACCCTCTGCAGTGTGTGCCTGCGGTTCCTCCTCATGGCAGACGCACTTCTAAATAGACATGAGTGTGGCGTGGCATGAGGGCAGCTGAAGGCTGCGCAGGGACACTTTGGTGTGCGCTGTGGGGGGGGAGGGGGGCGGTTGGGCAGCATGTAAGCCAGGAGAAGTGGCAGTGGAGTGTCATGCAGGCAGTGATTGTGCTTTGTTGGAGGTAGTGTGGTGCTTAGCTAAGGTATGCATTGCTAATGAGGGCTTTTCAGAAGTAAACGTTTTTGGGAGGGGGGGGGGCCCACTCTTGCCGGTATTGTGGCTTAATAGTGGGACCTGTGAACTTGAGATGCAGCCCAACATGTAGCCCCTCGCCTGCCCTATCCGTTGCTGTGTCGTTCCCATCACTTTCTTGAATTGCCCAGATTTTCACACATGAAAACCTTAGCGAGCATCGGCGAAATACAAAAATGCTCGGGTCGCCCATTGACTTCAATGGGGTTCGTTACTCGAAACGAACCCTCAAGCATCGCGATAATTTCGTCCCAAGTAACGAGCACCCGAGCATTTTGGTGCTCGCTCATCTCTAGTCACATCCCTTCATGTCTGACGAAAGAAGGAAAAGATTGCACTTTTTCACCATCTAAATGTTTTAGTCCTAAAGTATCAGAGTTCACCACAAAGTTAGCCTTTTCTCATAAAAAAAGCCTATGTGTGTTCTTTTGATAGCTTAGGAGTATGTTTTCATCTGGATACTCTTTATTGGTGTATGGAGTCTCTGTGTGGGGGTATTGTTTCTCAATGAGAGCCACAAGAGAGTCCTATGTAGACCATGCACTACTCCCTAAGAGAAAGCTATGCAGATCAGTGATAATTCCTCCACAGTGCCGACTATTAGAAACTAGCTATCTTCTGAGTCAATATCCGACCTTTTAACAGACTTTGACCCATGTACATGCAGGTGTATCAAGGTTCTTACCCCTCATCAATGTACAGTAGAGATCTGGTTGGCTAGACGAGAGGCCATCAGTGGGAATCGTTAGACTCTTGTGGTTGTTGCAGCCGTGATGAGGCCTTCGCCTTGCTTGCAGGCCAGACCAGGGTTTGGCTGTGTCCTTACCTCTCCTGGAGCTGAGGGGTGTGGTGGTTGCAAGAGTGGTGTCAGTCCTCACCTGGTGCTGAGTAGCTCTACTCTTATTTAAGCAGTGCTAGTACTGACCCCTATGCTGGTCAATGCATCAGTTGCCGCTGGACAGCTGCTGTGGAACACATCCGGGTTGAAGCTCCTTTTCTTACAAGCTAAGTTCTTTATTTCTGCTTTGTTTGGTTTTTCTGTTCCTTTCTTTTGGTATTAGGGCTCCCACTCAGGGAATTGTCAGTGGCCGAGGCACGCGTGCGGGTCCGCACCTATCAGAGCGATCGGCCCGCTGAGTATACAGGGCCCCTTCCCGGGTTAGGGGTCTGTAGGGAGAGGTATTCCCGTAGTTTAGTATTTTTGTTGCACGGCTGTGCCTTTATGTTTGTTTTGGATATTACATGTCTGGTTGGACGCGACAGATTGACCAGCCCTTACCTACTCAGGGAGATACTGTGTGGTTATTATGAATCCCCTTGAGGTTTTGTCGCACCAGCTGGGCACGCTGGCTGCTGAGGTTGCTGAGATAAAACAGCGACAACTTGCGCTGCAGGTTCCCAGCAAGGAACCCAAAATTGAGCTTCCTGACCGTTTTTCTGGTGATAGGCAGAAATTCGGATCCTTTCGGGATGCCTGTAAGCTCTATTTCAGACTGCGTCCTAGCTCTTCGGGGGACGACGCCCAGAGGGTGGGCATTATAATGTCCAGACTGCAGGGGGCGCCACAGGCATGGGCTTTTCCGCCTGATGTCTGAGGCCTTGGCCTCAGTGAATAAGTTGTTTGCTGCATTGGGTCTTATCTATGATGACCCAGATAAGATAGCAGTGGCTGAGGGAAATATCAGACGTTTGCGACAGAGAGACTCCGCTGTCAAAGATTATTGTGCTAAGTTTCGATGTTGGGCAGCGGAAACCCAGTGGAACGACCCTGCTTTAAAGAGCCAGTTCCATTGTGGCCTGTCCAATGAGATCAAGGACGTACTGGTAGGATATCCAGTACCCCGCAGTCTAGATGAGGCCATGTCTCTGGCTATTAAAGTTGGGAAACGGATCAGGGAGAGGCATCATGAGCAGTCTATGGATCCCGGCCTCCTACCGGCAGGTATGGAAGAGCCCATGCAGCTGGGGTCTCTAGCTGGCGGGGTTAGGAGGAGAAGGACGGTACAGTTTAATGGCCGATGCTTTGTCTGTAATCGTACAGGTCATATGGCTCAGTTTTGCCCACGTCGGAATGCTCAGTCGGAAAACTAGATTGCCTGGAGGTTAGAGGGAAGGTTCCTCTAGGTCATCAGATTGCTTGGGTATCCTCTTCCAGGCTGGTACTTCCCACTGAAATTCGTTGTGGCAGTGTTGACAGTCCCATACGAGTCTTTCTGGATTGTGGAGCCAGTATTAATTTAATACATCAGGAGACAGTCAAACGTTTAGGCTTAGAGATGAATGCTTTGGATTTTCCTATTCCTGTGTCCGCCATTGATGCTGCTCCACTATTTCAGAAAAGTCTGAGTTTTTGTGTGCCTAATGTCCATTTAAGGATTGGGCTGTTCCACACAGAGATTATAACACTATATGTCATGGAATCCCTCCCTACGCAAGTAGTCTTGGGGTTGCCTTAGCTACGCTTACACAACCTAGTAGTGGACTGGGAAAAGGGGGACATTGTGAAATGAAGCCCTGGTTGTCTGTCCGGTTGCATTTCTGTTGATATAGCTTCTATTCAGGCAGAGGAGTTGCCTGCATTTATCGCTGACTTCTCTGATGTGTTTTCCCAGGAGGGGGCAGACAAATTACCACCACACAGAATGGGGGATTGTGTAATTGAACTTCTCCCTGACTGCAAGTTTCCCAAGAGTCGCATGTACAACATATCTGCCCCTGAGAGATTGGCGCTCAAAGATTAGATCCAGGACAGTTTGAGAAGGAATCATATACGGCCATCTAATTCCCCACTAGCAGCTGGTTTCTTTTTTGTAAAGAAAAAAGATGGCGGGTTACGTCCCTGTGTTGACTTTAGGGAATTGAACAAAATCATGAAAACGCAATCCATACCCTCTCCCCCTTATCTAGGATCTGTTTTTGCAGTTGAATGGATCCAACTGGTTTTCTAAACTAGACTTGCGCGGGGCATATAATTTAATCCAGATTAAGGAGGGGGACGAGTGGAAGACTGCGTTTAATACCCCAGAGGGGCATTATGAGAGTCTGGTGATGCCCTTTGGTCTCACTAATGCCCCTGCAGTATTTCAGTCCTTGATCAATGAGGTTCTCTATCAGTTTGTGGGCAGATTTGTATTAGTATACTTGGATGATATTTTGATCTTTTCCCCGGATTTTGAGTCTCCTGTTTCCCATGTTCGCCAGGTCCTCCAAGTTTTGCGCGATAATTGTTTGTTCGCCAAAAGAGAAAAGTGTGTGTTTGCTGTACAAGAGATCACATTTTTGGGGCATATAATTACCCAAGAAGGTTTCAAGATGGATCCTGAGAAGGTTCGAGCAGTGCAGGATTGAGTCCTATCAGAAAATGTGAAAGCCCTACAAAGGTTCTTGGGATTCGCCAACTATTACCATAGATTCATTAAGAATTTTTCGGTGATTGTTAAACCTATCACGGATATGACTAAGAAGGGGTGCTTCCCTACTAAATGGTCGGCGGAAGCAATGCAGTCATTTCAGAGATTAAGGAAGTGTTTTGCTACGGCTCCAGATTCTTCTAGGGCTTTTATTGTTGAGGTCGATGCTTCAGTGGTGGGGGTTGGAGCAGTTCTATCTCAGGGAATGGAGACATTGCAAGATCTTTGCCCATGTGCATTCTTCTCTCGTAAATTTTCGTCTTCAGAACGAAATTATGACATTGGGGACAGGGAATTGCTGGCGATTAAATGGGCATTTGAGGAGTGGCGTCATTTTCTAGAGGGGGCGCGACACAAAGTAACCTCATATATCTGGAATCTGCCAAGAGACTTAACTCCAGACAGGCGCGCTGGTCACTTTTCTTTTCCCGTTTCAATTTTTTAGTTACATATCGTCCAGGCTGGAAGAATGTGAAGGCCGATGCTCTTTCAAGAAGTTTTCTTCCAGTAGTTTCTGAGGAACCTCCTGCCCCTATCCTGTCTGAAGGGGTGTCGGCAGTGTCATTAGAGCTAGAGGAGCAAGTCCGTAGAGCACAAAATTTGGCCCCGTCAAAGCTTCCGGCTGGGAAGCTTTTTGTTCCAGTTCATCTAAGGTTACAGGTGCTGGCCGAGATTCACAGTTCGGAGTTGGCCGGGCATCCGGGAATTAATAATACCCGTAGGCTACTCTCTAGAACGTTTTGGTGGCCGGCATTAGGACGAGATACGTTCAGTTTTGTTTCGTCCTGTGAGGTGTGTGCCAGAACCAAGTCATCCCGCAGTTGGCCAGCCGGTATGTTATTGCCGCTGCCTATTCCTATGAGACCATGGACTCATTTGTCCATGGACTTCATTACAGATTTACCACCTTCCGATGGCAATACAGTTGTGTGGGTGGTAGTGGATCGGTTTAGTAAAATGTGCCATTTTGTGGCACTCCCCGGTTTACCTAATGCGAAGACGTCGGCTAGTTTGTTCATTTGCCACATCGTTAGACTACATGGTTTGCCAGAGAATATAGTCTCCGATCGTTGCGTACAATTTGTTTCCAGCTTTTGGCGAATAATCTGCTCTCGTTTGGGTGTCCAGCTTTCGTTTTCCTCGGCATACCATCCTGAGACCAATGGGCAAACTGAAAGGTGTAATCAGAACCAGGAGGACTGGTTGAAGTTCTTACCACTAGCCGAGTTTGCTCTAAACAATAGACCACTGGAGGCTACGTGGACATCACCATTCTTTTGTAACTACGGATTTCACCCATGTTTTGGCCCGCTTTCCAAGTGGGTTTCGGAGGTACCAGGAGCAAATGAGTTTTGTTCTGATATTGAGGCCGAGTGGGCAGAGGTCCAGAAAAATTTACTGGGATCAGTTCGGCGGAGCAAGCGAGTTGCAGACAGTCACCACTCTGAGGGGGCGGGATTCTGTGTTGGAGAATTGGTTTGGTTGTCTACCAGAAATATAAAACTCAAACAACCGTCCGCTAAACTGGGCCCGCGATTTATCGGTCTGTTTAAAATAATTGAGAGGATTAACGCGGTTGCTTTCCAGTTAGAAATTCCCAGTGCGATGAAGATTAACAATTTTTTCCATAAATCTCTGCTCAAAAGATTCATCGATTCGGAGAATGACTCCCCCCCCCCCTCCCCCCCAGCTCCTGTGCTAGAGGATGGGGAGGAGCAGTTTGTAATAAGTCGCATTCCTTGCAGTACCTTGTACATTGACGCGGTTATGGCCCAGAAGAGAGGTCATGGGTGCCAGCAGCGGATGTTCATGCGGATCGTCTGGTGAAGAATTTTCACAGATCAAACCCTGGTCGTCCTGGTCCTAAGGGTCCTGGGGCCCCTTCTAGAAGGGGAGGTACTGTTGCAGCCATGATGAGGCCTTCGCCTTGCTTGCAGGCCAGACCAAGGTTTGGCTGTGTCCTTACCTCTCCTGAAGCTGAGGGGTGTGGTGGTTGCAAGAGTGATGTCAGTCCTCACCTGGTGCTGAGTAGCTCTGCTCTTATTTAAGCAGTGCTAGTACTGACCCCTATGCTGGTCAATGCTTCAGTTGCCGCTGGACAGCTGCTGTGGAACACATCCGGGTTGAAGCTCCTTTTCTTACAAGCTAAGTTCTTTATTTCTGCTTTGTTTGGTTTTTCTGTTCCTTTCTTTTGGTATTAGGGCTCCCACTCAGGGAATTGTCAGTGGCCCAGGCACGCATGCGGGTCCGCACCTATCAGAGCGATTGACCTGCCGAGTAGGCAGGGCCCCTTCCCGGGTTAGGGGTCTGTAGGGAGAGGTATTCCCGTAGTTTAGTATTTTCATTGCACTGCTGTGCCTTTTCGTTTGTTTTGGATATTGCACGTCCAGTTGGACGCGACAGTGGTGCTCTCTACAAGGAGTAAAAGTATCCCACACTCCCAAACTCACTTTGCTGGCTTCTCACTGAGCTAATCAAAGCTGTACTGTGTATTGATGGCTAGAACCCTCAAACCACTGTCTGTACATGAGCATTATGGTTTGTCGCTTACATCCCTAGTAGAGATGAGAGAGCACCAAAATGCTCGGGTGCTCGTTACTCGAGTCGATCTTTCCGTGATGCTCGAGAGTTCGTTTCGAGTAACGAACCCCATTGAAGTCAATGGGCGACTCAAGCATTTTTGTATATGACTGATGCTCCAGTAAGGTTTTCATTTGTGAAAATTTTAGCAAATCACCAAAGTCATGTAAAAAACACAGAAATGGATAGTGCAGGCGAGGAGCAACATGCAGGGCTGCATTTCGGGCTCCAAGGTAACAGCTGTGGCAGAGCAGAACAATGTTAGCCCATTGAATTCAATGGAGCCGGCAATACAGCCGGCTCCATTGAAAGCGATGGGCTGCCGGCGAGCGCGGGATGAATTTTCGGGAAGGGCTTAAAAATATAAGCCCTTACCTGAAAATCATCCTAAAATGTGTAAAAAGTAAAAAAAAAATATACTCACCTTGTCCCGGCAGAATGATGTTAGCCCATTGAATTCAATGGAGTCGGCAATGCAGCCGGCTCCATTGAAAGCAATGGGCTGCCGTCGAGCACGGGATGAATTTTCGGGAAGGGCTTAAAAATATAAGCCCTTACCTGAAAATCATCCTAAAATGTGTAAAACGTAAAATGTGTCATTCAGCTGAGAGCTGCCCCTGCACTGAGCCAATCAGAGGGAGCACTCACTCACCCATTCATGAATTCATGAATGGGTGTGAGTGAGAGCTGCCTCTGATTGGTCAGGCTGTGACTAATCAGAGGCAGCTCATTCAGCAGGCAGGGATTTTAAATCCCCGGCTGCTGAATACTACAGAGAGCACTTCAGGAGAACTGCCAGCTGGCCGCGGCTGAACTCCGTCTGAGTATATAAATTTTTTTTATTTTTACACATTTCTGGATGAATTGCAGGGAAGGGCTTATATATTTAAGCCCTTCCCGAAAATTCATTGTGCGATCGCCGGCAGCCCATTGCTTTCAATGGAGCCGGCTGTATTGCCGGCTCCATTGAATTCAATGGTCAGTGCTCGTTTAATCGAGACGAGCACTGCGTGGTGCTCGTCTCGAGTAACGAGCATCTCGAGCACCCTAATACTCGAACGAGCATCAAGCTCGGACGAGTATGCTCGCTCATCTCTAATCCCTAGTCATGTGGCAAGTCCTGTTAAAAGGTTCGATATTGACTCAGTATAGCTACCTTCCAATAGGTGGCGCTGTGGTGGAATTAGTATAGAGATATACAGTGGTGCCTTGACATACGAGTTTAATCTGTTCCGAGACGGAGCTCGTATGCCAAAAAACTTTTCCCCATTGAAATGCATTGAAACACCATTAATGCATTTCAATTAGAGATGAGTGAGCGTCCTCGGTAAGGACAGATGCTCGAGTGAGTATCGTCCTTACAGAGTACCTGCCGGCTCGCCCGCAAAGATTCGGGTGCCGGCGGGGAGCGGTGGGGAACGGGAGGGAGATATCTTTCTCTCTTTCCCCCGCTCCCTCCTGCTCACTCCCGCAACACAGCTCTCACCCACATCGGCACCCGAATCTTTGCGGGCGAGCAGGCAGGTACTCGGTAAGGACGATGCTCGTAAACTTGTATAAATGTAATAAGTGTTATTTGACACATGAGGGAGACAAACTACAAATTTACTTGCTATTGGATAGTTGAACTGGTTCAGAGTTTCTTGTATAGTTTTAACAAAGATACTATCTACTTGCTTGAACTCATAGAAGAATATATCTCTTACACTATAGAAGACTGTATTAAAGATGTTATGCCATGCCATTAGGACAACCGTCTTTCGCGCTTTAGCTGCCTCTCTTATTAAGCGAATCTCTGAACTACTATTCCAGCTGCTGACGCTGTGGCCATTTCCACTGCTGCAGATTAGGGGTGAATCCACATGGAATAGAACTGCTGCAAATTTTTTTGCAATGGATAGTGACCAGTGGTACAGATTTTCAAATCCACAACATGTCAATTTCTGTTGTGGATTTTTTAACAACAATTTTTTTTAATGCAGCAGGGTAAAATCTGCTGTGAATTTGTTGCTGCGGATTCACAGCAAAAACTATAGGTGGATTTGCAGCACAAATATCCACTCTGTGCGGATCCAGCCTTATTATGGTATTTACAAAGCATGTGACAGATGTTGAGCAGATGGAACAATTCCCTAAACACCTTGCAGTTAATAATAGTAATAATAATCTTTATATAGCGCCAACATTTTCTGCAGCGTGTTTCCCACTGGAGGGTGAATGTGCAACCAAAATTAGACATTACTTGTGGACCACATCAGTAAATCATGTATATAGGCATTCAGTAGACTGAAATCTAAGGAAGAATTGAGAATCATGTTATTTTATGTGGTTTATATAATTTATATTGAGCATATAAAATAACACAGGTCTGCAAAAAAAACTTTTTAAAAAATTGTTTTGATTTTGTTAAATCATCTTTATGTAGTTTTTTGCACAGATTTCAAAAATGACATGGGTTTTTTTCAAACTCCTTTTTGACGAATCTATGAAAAGTCTTCATTCCTCTGGGTCATACGTTATGTTGAACATTTTCATGATTCCAGGTGCATTGTTGCAGAAAACTATTTCACCCTCTTGTGTAAAAAAAGGGACAAATTCCTTTTCTCTAAGTCGGTACCATGAAAATGAAACGCCGGAGGCTAACATATGTCTTTCTTTAAGTCTAGACCCTAACACTTCCGCTAAATCCTTTGGTAGGCCCAGATCTCGTACTAAATCGTTCAAGTCTGATTGAGAGAAAAGTTCAGCGTCATTGGTACCTGGATCATAGCTGTCATCATTATTGCTGCTACTATGTGACATTTGGTCTAACTCGTCTAAAATATTGTCCAGGGTATCTGGAGGTGAAGGAATAGGCAAGTCAGGTCCATGAGGAACAGGGCGAATAGCCGAATGTATGTTGGTTGGGTATGAAATGTCCTTCCTGTTTTTTAAATTGAAACCTTGCACTGAACAAGAACAAAAATAACAGTCATCACTGTGATTTTTAGGCTCTCTCCAAACCATGGGTACTCCAAAATGAAATGATTTCTTCTTACCTTGAAACCATTGTCTCAGTTCTTCAACACACACAGAACACACTATATGGGGAGCCCAAGATTTATCTTGGTCCCCTAATTTCATACCAAAGTATGCAAAATACACCTTCTGAACAAAATTAGAAATGTTCCTTTGTTGCTTCTTGACGGTATAAGACCCACAAATATAACAGAAACAGTTAGGAGAGTTGACTAGAGATGAGCGAACGTGTTCGTCCGAACTTGATATCCGTGCGGATATTAGGGTGTTCGGGATGTTCGTTATTCGTAACGAACACCATGCGGTGTTCGGGTTACTTTCACTTCCTTCCCTGAGACGTTAGCGCGCTTTTCTGGCCAATTGAAAGACAGGGAAGGCATTACAACTTCCCCCTGCGTCGTTCAAGCCCTATACCACCCCCCTGCAGTGAGTGGCTGGGGAGATCAGGTGTCCGCCTAATATAAAAATCGGCCCCTCCCGCGGCTCGCCTCAGATGCCTTGTGAGTTAGTGAGGAACAGTGCTGTTTGTACCGGAGCTGCTGTAGGGAAAGAATTGGTAGTTAGTGTAGGCTTCAAGACCCCCAAAGGTCCTTATTAGGGCCACTGATAGCTGTGTGTTGGCTGCTGTTAGCAGTGGCAATTTTTTTTTCCCTCAAAATCGGCTCTGCAGAGCGTTGCACCCGGCATTAGGGACAGAAGTGTTGCATAGGCAGGGAGAGTGTTAGGAGTGAGTGTAGCCTTCAAGAACCTCAACGGTCCTTTCTAGGGCCATATTTAACCGTGTGCAGTACTGTGCTGGCTGCTGTTAGCTGTGCTGCATATTTTTTTTCTTCTCAAAATCGCCTCTGCAGAGCATTGCACCCTCCATTGATACTGCAGGGAAAGAATTGTGTAGGCAGGGCCACAACACAGTTATTATTCATTGAATATACGCAGTGCGGCCTTTTGCTTGTAAAACAAGTGAAAATAATTCTATTTGTCCTGCCTCTGTCCGTCCTAAGGGCGGTGGACACGTGTCGGCTGTGTGTGCAACGTTTAAAAATCAGACGCACCCAGCTACGTTTTACTCCTGGCTTCGCCATTTGCTTTCCTTAATTTGGAAAAAAAATACCTGCTCTGCCAGAGTTATAATAACTCTGCTACCCTCAAGTTCTGTGCCACATTAGCAGGGCCACAGCACAGTTATTAAACTTCTCATGTTCATTGAATATAAGCAGTGCTGCCTTTTGGTGGAAAAAAACTGAAAATAATTCTATTTGTCCTGCCTCTGTCCGTCCTAAGGGCGGTGGACACGTGTCGGCTGCGTGTGCAACGTTTAAAAATCAGACGCACCCAGCTACGGTTTACTGCTGGCTTCGCCATTTACTTTCCTTAATTGGAAAAAAAAATACCTGCTCTGCCAGAGTTAATAACTCTACTACCTTCAAGTTCTGTGCCACATTAGCAGGGCCACAGCACAGTTATTAAACTTCTCATGTTCATTGAATATACGCAGTGCTGCCTTTTGGTGGAAAAAAACTGAAAATAATTCTATTTGTCCTTCCTCTGTCCGTCCTAAGGGCTGTGTGTACGTGTCGGCTGCGTGTGCAACGTTTAAAAATCAGACGCACCCAGCTACGGTTTACTGCTGGCTTCGCCATTTGCTTTCCTTAATTGGAAAAAAAAATACCTGCTCTGCCAGAGTTAATAACTCTGCTACCCTCAAGTTCTGTGCCACATTAGCAGGGCCACAGCACAGTTATTAAACTTCTCATGTTCATTGAATATACGCAGTGCTGCCTTTTGGTGGAAAAAAAACTGAAAATAATTCTATTTGTCCTGCCTCTGTCCGTCCTAAGGGCGGTGGACACGTGTGGGCTGCGTGTGCAACGTTTAAAAATCAGACGCACCCAGCTACGTTTTACTCCTGGCTTCGCCATTTGCTTTCCTTAACTTGGAAAAAAAATACCTGCTCTGCCAGAGTTATAATAACTCTGCTACCCTCAAGCTCTGTGCCACATTAGCAGGGCCACAGCACAGTTATTAAACTTCTCATGTTCATTGAATATACGCAGTGCTGCCTTTTGGTGGAAAAAAACTGAAAATAATTCTATTTGTCCTGCCTCTGTCCGTCCTAAGGGCGGTGGACACGTGTCGGCTGCGTGTGCAACGTTTAAAAATCAGACGCACCCAGCTACGGTTTACTGCTGGCTTCGCCATTTGCTTTCCTTGATTGGAAAAAAATACCTGCTCTGCCAGAGTTAATAACTCTGCTACCCTCAAGTTCTGTGCCACATTAGCAGGGCCACAGCACAGTTATTAAACTTCTCATGTTCATTGAATATACGCAGTGCTGCCTTTTGGTGGAAAAAAACTGAAAATAATTCTATTTGTCCTGCCTCTGTCCGTCCTAAGGGCGGTGGACACGTGTCGGCTGCGTGTGCAACGTTTAAAAATCAGACGCACCCAGCTACGGTTTACTGCTGGCTTCGCCATTTGCTTTCCTTAATTGGAAAAAAAAATACCTGCTCTGCCAGAGTTAATAACTCTGCTACCCTCACGTTCTGTGACACATTAGCAGGGCCACAGCACAGTTTTTAAACTTAGATTATTCATTCACTAGAGGCAGTGGGGCCTTTCGTTTTCCAAAAAGGGAAAAAATTATATTTGGCCTGCAGTCTTGCGCCAATTTATTTCCTGCCTGTGAAATCAAATCACTGGTAGTACAGCATGCTGAGGGGTAGGGGTAGGCCTAGAGGACGTGGACGCGGCCGAGGACGCGGAGGGCCAAGTCAGGGTGTGGGCACAGGCCGAGCTCCTGATCCAGGTGTGTCGCAGCCGACTGCTGCGCGATTAGGAGAGAGGCACGTTTCTGGCGTCCCCACATTCATCGCCCAATTAATGGGTCCACGCGGGAGACGGTTATTAGAAAATGAGCAGTGTGAGCAGGTCCTGTCCTGGATGGCAGAAAGTGCTTCGAGCAACCTATCGTCAACACGCAGTTCTGCGCCGTCCACTGCTGCAAATCCGAATCCTCTGTCTGCTGCTCCTCCTTCCTCCCAGCCTCCTCACTCTACTACAATGACACCTGCTCAGGAGCGGGAACACTCCCAGGAACTGTTCTCGGGCCCCTGCTTAGATTGGGCAGCAGCGGTTCCTCTCCCACCAGAGGAGTTTATCGTCACTGATGCCCAACCATTCGAAAGTTCCCGGGGTCCGGGGGAAGAGGCTGGGGACTTCCGCCAACTGTCTCAACAACTTTCTGTGGGTGAGGAGGATGATGACGATCAGACACAGTTGTCTTGCAGTGAGGTAGTAGTAAGGGCAGTAAGTCCGAGGGAGCAGCGCACAGAGGATTCGGAGGAAGAGCAGCAGGACGATGAGGTGACTGACCCCACCTGGTGTGCAACGCTTACTCAGGAGGACAGGTCTTCAGAGGGGGAGTCAAGGGCATCAGCAGGGCAGGTTGCAAGAGGCAGTGCGGTGGCCAGGGGTAGAGGCAGGGCCAGACCGAATAATCCACCAACTGTTTCCCAAAGCGCCCCCTCACGCCATGCCACCCTGCAGAGGCCGAGGTGCTCTAAGGTCTGGCAGTTTTTCACAGAGACGCCTGACGACCGACGAACAGTGGTGTGCAACCTTTGTCGCGCAAAGCTCAGCCGGGAAGCCAACACCAACAGCCTCACCACCACCACCATGCGCAGACATATGATGGCCAAGCACCCCACAAGGTGGGACGAAGGCCGTTCAGCGCCTCCGGTTTGCACCCCTGCCTCTTCCCCTGTGCCCCAACCTGCCACTGAGATCCAACCCCCCTCTCAGGACACGGGCACTACCGCCTCATGGCCTGCACCCACACCCTCATCTCCGCTGTCCTCGGCCCCATCCAGCAGTGTAGTTCAGCGCACCGTCCAGCCGTCGCTTGCGCAACTGTTGGAGCGCAAGCGCAAGTACGCCGCCACGCACCCGCACGCTCAAACGTTAACCGTCCGCATAGCAAAATTCATCAGCCTTGAGATGCTGCCGTATAGGGTTGTGGAAACTGAGTCCTTCAAAAGTATCATGGAGGCGGCGGCCCCGCGCTACTCAGTTCCCAGTCGCCACTACTTTTCCCGATGTGCCGTCCCAGCCCTGCACGACCACGTCTCCCGCAACATTGTATGCGCCCTCACCAACGCGGTTACTGCCACGGTCCACTTAACAACGGACACGTGGACAAGCACAGGCGGGCAGGGCCACTACATCTCCCTGACGGCACATTGGGTGAATTTAGTGGAGGCTGGGACAGAGTCAGAGCCTGGGACCGCTCACGTCCTACCCACCCCCAGAATTGCGGGCCCCAGCCCGGTGGTGGTATCTGCGGAGGTGTATGCTTCCGCCACTAAAGCACCCTCCTCCTCCTCCTCCTCTGTCTCGCAATCAAGATGTGTTAGCAGCAGCATGTCGCCAGCAGTCGGTGTCGCGCGGTGTGGCAGCACAGCGGTGGGCAAGCGTCAGCAGGCCGTGCTGAAACTACTCAGCTTAGGCGATAAGAGGCACACGGCCCACGAACTGCTGCAGGGTCTGACACAGCAGACCGACCGCTGGCTTGCGCCGCTGAGCCTCCAACCGGGCATGGTCGTGTGTGACAACGGCCGTAACCTGGTGGCTGCTCTGCAGCTCGGCAGCCTCACGCACGTGCCATGCCTGGCCCACGTCTTTAATTTGGTGGTTCAGCGCTTTCTGAAAAGCTACCCACGCTTGTCAGACCTGCTCGTAAAGGTGCGCCGGCTCTGCGCACATTTCCGCAAGTCCCACACGGACGCTGCCACCCTGCGCACCCTGCAACATCACTTTAAGCTGCCAGTGCACCGACTGCTGTGCGACGTGCCCACACGGTGGAACTCTACGCTCCACATGTTGGCCAGGCTCTATGAACAGCGTAGAGCTATAGTCGAATACCAACTCCAACATCGGCGGCGCAGTGGGAGTCAGCCTCCTCAATTCCTTTCAGAAGAGTGGGCCTGGTTGGCAGACATCTGCCATGTCCTTGGTAATTTTGAGGAGTCTACCCAGGTGGTGAGCGGCGATGCTACAATCATTAGCGTCACCATTCCTCTGCTATGCATCTTGAGAAATTCCCTGCAAACCATAAAGGCAGCTGCTTTGCGCTCGGAAACGGGGGCGGTGGAAGACAGTATGCCGCTGGATAGTCAGGGCACCCTCCTGTCTATTTCTCAGCGCGTACAGGAGGAGGAGCATGAGGAGGATGAGGAGGAGGGGGAAGAGACAGCTTGGCCCGCTGCTGACGGTACACCGGCTGATTGCCTGTCATCCTTTCAGCGTGTATGGCCTGAGGAGGAGGAGGAGGAGGAGGAGGATCCTGAAAGTGATCTTCCTAGTGAAGACAGCCATGTGTTGCGTACTGGTACCCTGGCACACATGGCTGACTTCATGTTAGGATGCCTTTCTCGTGACCCTCGCGTTGCACGCATTCTGGCCACAACGGATTACTTGGTGTACACACTGCTCGACCCACGCTATAAGGAGAACCTGCCCACTCTCATTCCCGAAGAGGAAAGGGGTTCGAGAGTGTTGCTATACCACAGGACCCTTGCGGACAAGCTGATGGTAAAATTCCCAGCCGACAGCGCTAGTGGCAGAAGGCGCAGTACCGAGGGCAAGGTAGCAGGGGAGGTGCGGAGATCAAGCAGCATGTACATCCCAGGCAGTGCAACAGTCTTTAAGGGCCTGGCCAGCTTTATGGCTCCCCAGCAAGACTGTGTCACCGCTCCCCAGTCAAGGCTGAGTCGGCGGGAGCACTGTAAAAGGATGGTGAGGGAGTACGTAGCCGATCGCACGACCATCCTCGGTGACGCCTCTGCCCCCTACAACTACTGGGTGTCGAAGCTGGACACGTGGCCTGAACTAGCGCTGTATGCCCTGGAGGTGCTTGCTTGTCCTGCGGCTAGCGTCTTGTCGGAGAGGGTGTTTAGTGCGGCTGGGGGAATCATCACAGATAAGCGTAGCCGCTTGTCAACCGACAGTGCCGACAGGCTAACACTCATCAAGATGAACAAAGGCTGGATTTCCCCAGACTTCTGTTCTCCACCAGCGGACAGCAGCGATACGTAAGCAATACGTAGGCTGCACCCGCGGATGGAAGCTACGTTCTCTCTCACCATCCAAAACGGGGACATTTCTGCTTCATCAATCTGTGTCTAATATTCCTCCTCCTCCTCCTGCTCCTCCTCCTGAAACCTCACGTAATCACGCTGAACGGGCAATTTTTCTTAGGGTCACAAGGCTCACTCAAATAATTTTTCTGAACAATTTTTATAAGTTTCAATGCGCTTAAAAGCGTTGGAACTTTAACTTGAACCAATTTTTCGTTACACTGGGCTGCCTCCAGGCCTAGTTACCACTTAAGCCACATTAACCAAAGCGATTCACCTGCCATCTTGGTTGGGCATGGCCAATTTTTACTGAGGTGCATTAGTACTGTTGGTACTCCAATTTTTTGGGGCCCTCACCTACAGTGTAATCATAGCAATTTGTATGTTCTTCGCCTGCACTCATGGTACAGAAAGGTGCGTGGGGTTGGCCTACACTTTAGCTACATAAATGTAACTTGGGCCTTGGCTATACTAAGGCTACTGAAATGGAACTAAGACTGCGCTCCCACTATACTGCTGCTTCAGAATTGTTACTGGGGCCTGTCTTGAGTGCTACTATTGCTGACATGGAACGAAGACTGCGCTCCCGCTATACTGCTGCTTCGGAATTGTTACTGGGGCCTGTCTTGAGTGCTACTATTGCTGACATGGAATGAAGACTGCGCTCCCGCTATACTGCTGCTTCGGAATTGTTACTGGGGCCTGTCTTGAGTGCTACTATTGCTGACATGGAACGAAGACTGCGCTCCCGCTATACTGCTGCTTCGGAATTGTTACTGGGGCCTGTCTTGAGTGCTACTATTGCTGACATGGAACGAAGACTGCGCTCCCGCTATACTGCTGCTTCGGAATTGTTACTGGGGCCTGTCTTGAGTGCTACTATTGCTGACATGGAACGAAGACTGCGCTCCTCCTATAATGCTGCTAGTGATATGTTAGTGGGGCCTGTCCTAATGCTACGGCTGAAATGTTACGAATTCTGGGCTCTGCCTATACCACTGCTAATGGTATGTCTCTGGGGTGTGGAAACAGAGGCTTCCCAAAGACATGATGGCGGCGAGGCCATTTCCCACCAACGCGGTTACTGTTAAGGTGCATATAACCACGGACACGTGGAGAGGACACGTAGTGCCTCAAAAACATCCCCCTCCTCCTTCAACAGGGAAAACATTCTTGTCAAATGCCTTTGCATTGGTTCGTCTGGTGGCAGTCCAAGAATTTCACCTTTACCGACACAACAAGAGAGCCCCCACACCATCCCCCCGCCACGGCCCACTTAATCCTGGCCGCATTCCGAAAACCAACAAAATACAACCGTGCTACTAGGTCCGCAGTCACCACCACATTACCACCAACGCGGTTACTGTTAAGGTGCATATAACCACGGACACGTGGAGAGGACACGTAGTGCCTCAAAAACATCCCCCTCCTCCTCCAACAGGGAAAACATTCTTGGCAAATGCCTTTGCATTGGTTCGTCTGGTGGCAGTCCAAGAATTTCACCTTTACCGACACAACAAGAGAGCCCCCACACCATCCCCCCGCCACGGCCCACTTAATCCTGGCCGCATTCCGAAAACCAACAAAATACAACCGTGCTACTAGGTCCGCAGTCACCACCACATTACCACCAACGCGGTTACTGTTAAGGTGCATATAACCACGGACACGTGGAGAGGACACGTAGTGCCTCAAAAACATCCCCCTCCTCCTCCAACAGGGAAAACATTCTTGGCAAATGCCTTTGCATTGGTTCGTCTGGTGGCAGTCCAAGAATTTCACCTTTACCGACACAACAAGAGAGCCCCCACACCATCCCCCCGCCACGGCCCACTTAATCCTGGCCGCATTCCGAAAACCAACAAAATACAACCGTGCTACTAGGTCCGCAGTCACCACCACATTACTACCAACGCGGTTACTGTTAAGGTGCATATAACCACGGACACGTGGAGAGGACAGGTAGTGCCTCAAAAACATCCCCCTCCTCCTCCAACAGGGAAAACATTCTTGGCAAATGCCTTTGCATTGGTTCGTCTGGTGGCAGTCCAAGAATTTCACCTTTACCGACACAACAAGAGAGCCCCCACACCATCCCCCCGCCACGGCCCACTTAATCCTGGCCGCATTCCGAAAACCAACAAAATACAACCGTGCTACTAGGTCCGCAGTCACCACCACATTACCACCAACGCGGTTACTGTTAAGGTGCATATAACCACGGACACGTGGAGAGGACACGTAGTGCCTCAAAAACATCCCCCTCCTCCTCCAACAGGGAAAACATTCTTGGCAAATGCCTTTGCATTGGTTCGTCTGGTGGCAGTCCAAGAATTTCACCTTTACCGACACAACAAGAGAGCCCCCACACCATCCCCCCGCCACGGCCCACTTAATCCTGGCCGCATTCCGAAAACCAACAAAATACAACCGTGCTACTAGGTCCGCAGTCACCACCACATTACCACCAACACGGTTACTGTTAAGGTACATATTACCAGTCTGACTGGGGCATGCAGACACCTTGACAGAATGAATAGTGTGTGGCACATAGGTTCCCCATTGCTATGCCCACGTGTGCAGCTCCTGATGGCGGTGGCACAGGATTATATTTCTCATTGCTTCTGTACAGCATTGTGGGCTATCGCCCCGCCCCTTTTAAAGAGGGTCGCTGCCTAGCCGTGCCAACCCTCTGCAGTGTGTGCCTGCAGTTCCTCCTCATGGCAGACGCACTTCTAAATAGACATGAGGGTGGTGTGGCATGAGGGCAGCTGAAGGCTGCGCAGGGACACTTTGGTGTGCGCTGTGGGGGGGAGGGGGGGCGGTTGCTCAGCATGTAACCCAGGAGAAGTGGCAGCGGAGTGTCATGCAGGCAGTGATTGTGCTTTGTTGTAGCTAGTGTGGTGCTTAGCAAAGGTATGCCATGCTAATGAGGGCTTTTCAGAAGTAAAAGTTGTTGGGGGGGTGGGGGGCCCACTCTTGCCGGTATTGTGGCTTAATAGTGGGACCTGTGAACTTGAGATGCAGCCCAACATGTAGCCCCTCGCCTGCCCTATCCGTTTCTGTGTCATTCCCATCACTTTCTTGAATTGCCCAGATTTTTACACATGAAAACCTTAGCGAGCATCGGCGAAATACAAAAATGCTCTGGTCGCCCATTGACTTCAATGGGGTTCGTTATTCGAAACGAACCCTCGAACATCGCGGGAAGTTCGTTTCGAATAACGAACACCCGAACATTTTGGTGTTCGCTCATCTCTAGAGTTGACACATCTTCTAGTAGCCATTTCTTCTAAATACCGTATCACAAAACTGTTTGATGCGTACACCACAGTGGCTGGCTCCACACTGAGTCACTGACTGCAGTCAAGGTCACGCCTAGCAGACAGTTTAGATTAATTGTCGTACACGTACCGAACCTGAAAAACCCTGAAAATAAGAAAATTTCAGGTGAAATTTGTGACTTATCTAGGGGTGATGGATTTTTTTCACTATTTTTACCGTAATCAGCACAAAAAATACTGTTAAACCCACTAATTAAATATGCTACAATTTTTTCATCGCAGACCTGTGTAATCTATCACTTACACGTATTTGCATAGTTATTTTGTACTCAAGGGCTCTACACAGCTTCTTAAATCACAAGCTATTTATGAGGTGCCCAGGATTGGGGAACATGGCTGAAAGCTGGCAAATGTCACAGTAGTTGTTTCCCTCCAATGGTGGCTTTTCTTTGTCCCCCAAGCCCAGCTGTTGCAATTATAAAAGGGGTGTGTTGGGGTGATAGTGTTATGAACTGGGGCTGGTATCTGCTCCCCAATTTAGGTGGTCTATGATGCAGTAGGCAACCCTAATAAAGTTCAAGAGTCAGGAGAGGCAGGTTAACTCACGATTACTTGAAGAATAAGTGTAATGATACAGCATCCGAAGATGAAGGCACATTTGTTGGTAAATAACAAATTCACAGGTTTGGTACTGGTATTGGCTGTATTCCTTCCCAAGCTATCCCTTAATCTCTATAGCACCATCTTGGGTTTCTCATCACAGCCCTGGAGTCCATAGCCTTTTCTACTAAGCCTTTTCACCTAAAGAGCTGTTCCTGCAGTAGCTTATATCATACATGCAGCAATAGCAGGTGTTAGTATAGCAAGCCTAGTTTTCTACTCAAAAGTAGATCTCCACATGCGAACATTTTTATCTGACATTACCCTTAACCCCTTAAAGGGGTTGTCCCGAGGCAGCAAGTGGGTCTATACACTTCTGTATGGCCATAATAATGCACTTTGTAATATACATTGTGCATTAATTATGAGCCATACAGAAGTTATAAAAAGTTTTTTACTTACCTGCTCCGTTGCTGGCGTCCTCGTCTCCATGGTGCCGACTAATTTTTGGCCTCCGATGGCCAAATTAGCCGCGCTTGCGCAGTCCGGGTCTTCAGCAGTCTTCTATGGAGCCGCTCGTGCCAGAGAGCGGCTCCGTGTAGCTCCGCCCCGTCACGTGCCGATTCCAGCCAATCAGGAGGCTGGAATCGGCAGTGGACCGCACAGAAGAGCTGCGGTCCACGAAGACAGAGGATCCCGGCGGCCATCTTCAGCGGTAAGTATTGAAGTCACCGGAGCGCGGGGATTAAGGTAAGCGCTCCGGTAAACTTTCTTTACTTCCCTGCATCGGGGTTGTCTCGCGCCGAACGGGGGGGGGGGGGTTGAAAAAAAAAAAAAACCGTTTCGGCGCGGGACAACCCCTTTAAGAACCAAGCTGTTTTAGGGATTTTACCCATGTGGTGGTTCTACTGCCCTATTTTGTTTCCTTTAGCTACCAAAATTATTTTCGCTGCATTCTTTTATAGGGTTATATATATTTTTTTTAATATTCTTTTCACTTACTTTTTTTCCGGTTTCTAGTTTTATTGGAGTTAAACAGCTAAAAAAATTTTTTTTTAACATTTATAGTTATTTTTTTAATTAGTATATTTATGCTAAAATAAAGTATGGGAATGGGTTTCACTATTTGTTTCGGATGTTTTGATATATAATATGTATGGTTTTGGATTAGAAGGCACATACGGCAGTGGTTTTTGTTGGCGTCGGCTTTGGGTTATTTTCTTTCTTATGTATATATTGTTTTATTCTGTAATTTTGTTTTACTTAGGTAAGTAATTATGTTTTTTATGGGACATTCATATTTTTTTAGTTTTTTCTTATTTGACACTTTTCCACTGTAGCTGGGGTATCCATAGGAGCCCCAGTTACAGGGGAAAACATCCCCTATAGTGACAATAGTCACTGGCATGACCCTCTAGCTCTGCTGTTGCAGGGAACAGTTAGCACTGTGTACTAGGCAAAGGAAAGGGCAGAAAGGGTTAAAACCCCCTCCTGCCTTCTCCTCTGGGTTATCAGCTATCATTAACAGCTGACAACCTGTCCTGCCTTTGATTGATTTCAAAGGAGGCTTAAAGCGGCGCCATAATTTTACTAACAGTTTTAAGCCCAGGACCAGGACCGCCGTAAATTTATGATGCCTGGTACTTAAAGGGGTTGTCCCGCGGCAGCAAGTGGGTCTATACACTTCTGTATGGCCATATTAATGCACTTTGTAATGTACATTGTGCATTAATTATGAGCCATACAGAAGTTATAAAAAGTTTTATACTTACCTGCTCCGTTGCTGGCGTCCTTGTCTCCATGGTGCCGACTAATTTTCGGCCTCCGATGGCCAAATTAGCCGCGCTTGCGCAGTCCGGGTCTTCTGCTGTCTTCAATGGGGCCGCTCGTGCAGAATGCCGGCTCCGTGTAGCTCCGCCCCGTCACGTGCCGATTCCAGCCAATCAGGAGGCTGGAATCGGCAATGGACCGCACAGAAGAGCTGCGGTCCACGGAGGGAGCAGACCCCGGCGGCCATCTTCAGCAGGTGAGTATGAAGACGCCGGACCGCCGGGATTCAGGTAAGCACTCTCCGGTTTGTTTTTTTAACCCCTGCATCGGGGTTGTCTCGCGCCGAACGGGGGGGGGGGGGGGGGGGGGGGTTAAAAAAAAACAAAACCCGTTTCGGCGCGGGACAACCCCTTTAATAGGTTAATTAAACAAAAAAATATATGGAAAAAATGTTCTGTGGAGAAAACATATTAAAAAAAATAGCCCTATAATTCAAGGAAAAAAATGCAGCAAAAATAATTTTGACAAACCAAGAAAAAAAAGGGTAATAAAACCACCACATGCAAGAAATCACTAAGAAGTGTCTGGTTTTGTAGGACTGAAACACTTTGGTCTTTAAGGGGTTAAAGGACATCATATTCAATTATTGGCTGACTTGTCTAGACTAACTTTGATGAAGAGATATGTCCTTAAAGCAGTGCTTGATGCTTTGGGAGACAAAGGTATTGCACATACTTAGGGCCAACCTTTTGAGCTTCAGGTTTGACATATGGGAAGCTTTTATACCATCAAACACCTGGATGATCACCAGGACTTCTGTGACCCCCTGAGTGTCCCCAGTGCTCATATACAGGATTGACCCTTCACGCCTCTGTTACCTCCTAGGCCCCCCTGGCTGTGACATCGCAGGGCCTCTATGCAGCAGAGTGATCCTCTTGCTCTGGAGATTTGATGATACGTTAGTCTGTCCTGTTCTGATGACATACTTTCATTATGTATGCCTTATTTCACTATAATGTATCCGGCTACTCTTTCTAGTTCCAATAGTAGGGTCTCAAATTGCATTCTCAATGGATGTGTAATGTTGCCTATGATTACTTTTTTGCTTCCTGCTGGGTCTCCATCTGGCCTGTTTCTTCCTCTTTGTTTTATCACTGTTCTTTGGTTTTAAGGCGGGTTGGAGGCCACCCGGATTACACTACTATAATTCAGGAGTACACATTGGGTATGGCCATTCACTAATGGCTTCTCAAAGGGCTTTCTTTTTCCTATTGGAGACTTGCTGATGCTTTAGTTCTTTCATATACTAATGTTAAATCTTCATTATATCTGTCTTATTTCACTTTAATGTATAGGAATGCCCATTCTTGTTATAACAGTTGGGTTTATATATCATAAACTGATATGTGAGGTTGCTTATAGTTACTTTTTTCCTACCCACCTGGTCTACACTGGTCTGTATTTTCTTCCATGGTTTCCTACTGTTGTTCTACTTGAAAGCGGGTTGAAGGCCATGCGGGATTAACTGCTCTGCACCAGGTGTGGATATTGGGTTTTGCCATTCACTAATGGATCCTCAAGTGTCTGTATTTTTTCTACGGACAGTAGAGTAGTTCATCATTGACAATAGCTTCTTATCTATTTTAGTTTGGTTTGGCTGACATAATGGCTGGGCCAGTGAGGGTTGATCCTTTGTTACTGTGACCCTTATACTTTAATGTTGTTTCGCTTTTCACTTAAATGTTGCAGAGTTTGCATCTTGGACATAGTTTGTGTAGTGGTGTTTGCCTTAGTAGCTTGTGTCTTGCACTGTGTGTTTGTTTCCTACTGTCTGTGCTTTTTGTGACTGATATTCCTGGTTATTTTCTATGTACTTTAGTTCTATGTCACTTCTAAATCATCAGACCAGCGGTGCTGCTCTCACTAGAGGCTGACGGGTGCCAGGGGAAAGAAGCACCGAGAGCGCAAAGACTTCAAAGATGAGAGGGAGCGTGGCATCTTATGAAATCACAATCCGCACTGATGGTATAGATTTTGACTCTGTTTTGGATACAGAAACACTGCAGATTTTGCAGCAGAATTTTCAGCTGCGTAACATCCATAGCATTTCCACTAGCAAACCTACTCTAAGACAGTGCGTGTGCCTTACCTCTGTAATTGTTTTTATACTTCATGAGATCATAGCATCACCCCCAAGCCACGTCAAAGTGCGCCTTCATAAATTGTTGCCACACAAGATAATGGTAGAGCAGAGGGACGCTATCCGTTTCTAAAAGTACTTTTCTGAGAGAAAATGTTTACTCTTGCTAATTTTTGTCTTTCTAATCAGGATCAGGCATGGGTGTGTAGGTCAATCTTCAGGAAACTGCAGGAGTTTGCAGAAAGCCTTCAAAATGCTTGGGCAGGACCTCAATTTCACCTCTATCAGGAGCTTGATCCCTCCTCCGGTAAGAGCTATGCTGTGCTATATCTTAGCTTGCGGAAATTGCCTCCACCCTATACACTATGCAGCTCTTAGATTTCTGGGTACCTCTTATCTGGCAATGCCGAAAAGCCGTTTGTTGGGGTATACTGGGTATTCCTTCGTAGGGCCTTACAGCAGATAGAGCCAGGTCTGTTTCTTATTTGAAAGATCTCTGCACTTTACAATAACCCTACCACAAGGGTCCGTGTCAATGGTGCGTTGTACAATACAATACAGATAAGGACTAGTACCAGGCAGGCATGCCCACTTTCACCATTATTATATATCATAACAATGGAACATGTGGCTGTAGCGCTGCAGGAGAACCCTAATATTAAGGGTATTGGAGCAGGACATATTCAAAATAAATTGGCCGTATATGCAGATGATCTGTTACATATTACTGACTATCTGGTATTCTTACTCTCTGTGATAAATTAAGAATTCGAGAGTTTGGCCACCTAAGTAACTTTAAAGTGAATTATTCTAAAATGGAGGCATTGAATATTTCAGTAGATTGGAGCATCTTAAGCGTACTTTCCCATTTAAATGGTAATGCATTTCCTTTAAATATCTTGGTGTTTACCTCAATACTCATTTGTCTGATCTTTATGAACTGAATTATGTCCCTACTCTTCAATAAACATTGCGAGCTCTCCTAGATTATAATTCCAAATGTTTGACCTTGTTTGGTAGAATCAACGTCATTAAATGGAGGTGCCACCAAGATTTCTGTATATTTATTGAGTGCTTTCTATCTCCATGCCGCAATCATACATTATGTGATTGTTCTCAGCAAGAGAAACGACGTAATCTTGTAGATATGACACCTTTTAATTGCAATCATACATTTGCACGCTTTCTAGGGCAATAAATTGGTCTGTTTTGGTTTAGATTTTTTTTTTCTTGATCTGGCATAAATGAGATGGCCCATTTTTGCCCAAACTTTTTTGGGCAGGGGAGAGGTCTCTTCCCTGATAACGCTTCAGTACTGTCCTGAGAAGAGTGTAGTATGGTTCTCCTATCTCTTTTCCCTTGGATACATTGATGAGCTTCTCCAAAATAAAACTCCTTTGGAAAAATTTTTATGAAAGACAACTTTCCTATATTGCTTGCTACCTTAAGTATCTCCAATGCTTGTAATGCAGCGTCCTGTAGAGTGATCCCGGACACAGAGCATACATTGAGGAGCTGGCAGGAGGTGGCTTGTCATGGCGATCCTTACCACACTCCCACCCGTTGAGGAGCACATGAGCACATGTAGTCTTGGCCAGGGCAGTGGTGGGCCTCTTCCAGACACCACTTGGAGAGGGATGCCCAATAAACTTGCAAACGGATATGGGGGTTGTCACGGGTGACGCCATCATTCCATTACCCACTGGAAAGACTCTCGGTGGTAAATAAATGAGCCACAGACTGGTATAACGTACCTCAGGTCCCTGGGAAGGGTCAGGGCCTGGCAAAACTTTACTTCTACACTGGGTGAAAGGCACAAATTACACAGGACAGATGTGCAGGATAACAAGAATCTTCTTTAGTACCTCTACACTGTGATCCCAGGGCACAGGATGGCTGTGTAGGGCAGCAGAATTTTACTACCTCTACGAGGTGATCCCAGAGTACAGGATGGTTGCATAGGAAAGCAGCAAAAGAGTACTACTGCACAGGGAATTTGGCCTCCACTCACCACCAACACGCTCTCTCTCTCTCTCTCTCTCTCTCTCTCGACTCTCACTTTCCACGGTCACTGGAACAAAGAAGATTAGGAACCACTCTTCCTCCTCCATTCTTCACCACATGGGAGTTGAAGGTACCCCCATGTAGTTGGAACTCTATTACCACACCCAAAACACTCATATTTATAGACTACATGGTCCAGGTGACAGGACATAACTGATACACTACAAACCTCTCCCAGGCTCATGCACCCACTTAACTCCTCATTTGCTGCAGCTGTGCAATGCACACAAAAGAATGACAAGGCAATTGGCACAGCGCACCTACAAAAGACATGACATGTAGGACATTATGGAGGGAGCCAGAAATGGATATACTAGGCCACTACAGTAAGATATAATATATTTGCTGTTGTCATATATATTGTATGTGAGTGTGCTTTAACATGACCTGTCTGTCGCAGATGTCTGTCAGCCTGGCCCAGCGATGATGGCTTCTATGCTTTTACACAGGAATGATCATCACTCACTGAATAGACGCAGAGCTGGCTGGTATCACTCCGGCCTGTCCACCTCCATTCACAGTAAATAGGCAGTCGTTCATAGATGAGCATCTGAATGTGTACACGGGCCTACCCGTCGTTCAGTTTTTATGCATACAGAAATGGAACACAGAATGAATTCAACATTCATCATTCAGTCATGCATGCATTTAGACTGAGCGATAATCATTACGATTCCGCTGACTGGGAATCTGAATGGTTTGGTTTCACCCGTTATACTTTTTTTGACTTTTACAAAAAAAAGTTTCATAAAGTTTGAGAATGAAAAAAGTACGCCTCCACATCTGCCTCTCCTGGGAGAGAAAGCAGATAGTTTCCAGATATGCATCAACCATCAATCTAAACACCTACAATCTGCATCTTTGTCTTAACCCCTTAGCGACCGCCCATATGTCTTTTGACGGTGGCCACTAAAGGGCTTTATTCTGATGAGAATAAAATTGTGGGCTGGGGAGTGTGATAACTCCCTGCTTTCAGTGGCCAGGGAGCTTGCAGCAGTGCCCGGAGGCTGCAGTTAATAACTATGATCAATGGAAAACTGAAAAAGTTTAAGTTCTTTTAGTTTCATCTCCTCTCACCATTCCGATCGGATGAAAGATCTTACTGGAGGCCATCCTGGATGTCTTCTGCTGATGATCTTCTCTGCCTTTCTACCCACCGATCTGTGCATGCCCGCGGCAATATAGAGGGCGCATGCGCAGAAGCTATATGTCATTGTTCCTTAGTGACATGGAAAGCTATGATATATCTATGACAGCCATCTATGTCATTTGTTTAGAATACAGCACAGGATTAGTGCTGTTCATTTCTCTCCCCCTCACTGAGTGCGTTTGTAAGAGGAAGTATAGAGCTAATAATCCTGTGCTGTACATAGAGGAAGGGTTAAAGAAAGCATCGCTCATCACCCCCCTTTAACCAGAAAGTTCAATTTTTTCTTCTTTTTCAATTTTTTTTTGTTGAGTAATAATACTGTTTAGGGAGTGTCACGTTATTACATGCTGTTAAACCACTGTTTATTTTCTTCATTAAAAAAAAGCTAGTAGAGTACGTCTACTGAGGTTTTCTCCATTTTCTTTTTTCAGTTTTTAGGCTTTTAGGCATTACGTTATTACATTCGTTTCACCTTCAGCTGTTTTTTATTTTCAGCTCGTACGTCATTCTTTAAGAATAAACTAGTGTTATAACTGTGTCTTGCAACTTAAAAACTGCAATTATATTTCGATGATATTCTATGGCTGCATGTCCACGGGCATGCTTCTGCCGGCGTTTCTATGGAAAGCGCAGCCGCGGCATCCACCAGCAGAGAATCATAGCGATTCTCCACGGTGAGCCTATCTGTCAGAACCGTCAGCTGTTTCCTGCTCCCCGGCGGCAGATCTCTATCGCTACGCCCATGGACAGGAAGACTATCGCTAAGATGTAATTGTTGGATATATATATACTCTGTGACTCGCGTTACAATAAAAATTTATTGAAAAAATAAATAAACTACACGTGCGTGGCTCACGCGCACCGCTCTGCAACACACGTGTGGCTCATGCACACTGCTCTGCAACATGTGCACCGCTCTGCTACACGCGTGTGGCTCACGCGCACCGCTCTGCTAAACGCGCACTGCTCTGCTCATACAACAGGGATCACAACCGGCACAGCAGAGTCCGGCTCACACTGATCACCCCCTGGTCATGTGAGCCCGGACTCCTCCCACACAGACTGATCACATGATGGTGACATCATCACATAAGCACACGGCTGCCATCCGACTCTGCAGGTTTTATGTTTTAGGACCTCTGATGTCACCGTCATGTGATCAGGGGTGGAGCATGTTACTCACAGAGGGAATAGGTGGTCGTTAGAATTTTGATTGTTCTAAAATGGTGCATAGTTGGTATAGCGCAGAGCAGGCTAATGCAGTGCTTTGTTCCAGGAGATCTGGTTGTGATACCGAAACTGCTTTGGAATAAATTCTGGCAGTGATGACTCTGCTTCTACTGTTGCCCTATGGTGGATGAAGCAATTGTTGAGTTGTCAGGGGTGAGTACAGCAACGCCTCCTGCAATGTGGGATTCTGCAGATTCATCTTCCTAACAAATACCTCAATTTGTAGTGACTCCGGGTGTAAATGTGGTGTTTGCTAATTTTGATCGGTTTGATTTTTTTTTATATAAAGTTGTGGAATTAATTGTTCATCAGACCATCCTCTATGCTGGACAATTTATTGCAGAGCACCCCACATCTGTCTATCCCAGACTATAGACCCCCACAAGTGCCCCAAAATTTCGGAATCCTTTTGTTAGTGGATTTAGTAAAACAGAATCCTCCATCAGCTCATCCTTGTCTACCAGCCCTGCATTTGTGGCAGTTATACCCCGAACCTGTTTTGAAATGCTAATGTATTTCTTTAATTTAACTGATAAGTCCTCCCAAGAGATGACTCTGCCTATGCTTGATTAAATAAATTGAGGCTCCTCATCCCCCTGCTAAAATTTATATACCCTGAGAAAAAACAGTCAGTTGACGAGTCCCTGATGAGCTTCAAGGGTGTCTTCCCTTCTGGCAGTTCATCCCATCCAAATGTGCCATCCAAATTCATATATGAAGGCTGGGACCGCCACCGCAATCCCCCAGATTACCCAGACAACATTGGTATGAATGGAAAAATTGTTTGGGAGCTCATGGTGCTGTTCTTGCACAAGATGTATCATGTACATATAGTAGTGTCCCATTATTCAAAGCCCTTCATTCCACAATATCATGGGCCTGTGGGACAGAGCGGGATTCCCGCAACCCATGGTGTCGAGGCGTGTGGAAAGGGGGGCATCATATATGCTGGCAAATGACCCACTGCTTGCAGTCAAGTGGCACGGGCAAAGTGAAAATCTGTCTGCGTCACAGACTATAATAAATTTATGGTGGGTGTAGACCCGTCCGACCAGGTGCTTCAGCCATATCTGGTGAAGCGAAAGACCAGGACCAGGTATAAATAGGTAGCGATCTACCATATTCAGATCGCTACCTGTAATGCCTACGTAATTTACCAGAAGTCCCCGTCAACGCTCAACTTCCTGCAGTTCCATGGGCAGCTTGTTGAGCGCCTTGTATGTGAGACCGCCGCACCTCACCAAGCTTACGAAGCATCACAGAGCGCCACTTTCTACACCCAATCCCTGTTCAAGAAATCTGCCTCCAAGAAAAGTGTCCAGTTTGCAGCAAGAATGGGAGAAGAAGGGATACCTGGTTTTATTGCCCCATGTGCCCATTCCAACGAGCCTCTGTAATTACCCCTGTTTTGAAAAAATTAAAACTGTTTTGCATTATTAATTTTATTTAAAATTTCAGGAATGCCAAAACAGGAGGTTGTGAGTGACTGTCTCACTGATGTCCTCCACAGGTGTAACTGGCTCCCTCATTTGGTAGTTTGGCAGCCTGCATGTTGACGTGGTAGACATATTTGCCCTCTTGTATAAGTAAGTATATGGCTGTTTTCAGTGATTGTTTTTTATATTTCCCTTTCTGTGATACCTTTCCTCCTGATCCCACTTAGGGCTCATTCACACGGGTGTGAAAATCGCGCAGCAAATAGCCACAATTTTTTGCGTGGCTAACTGTGCTAAAAATCACATGGATGGACGATTTTTCTCGAGTCCCAAGCCTTACTAGTGTAAATTGCCCAATCACACGATCTGGAGCTGCGTGTTGCAGAAAAAATGCGCTGTTATTAGAAATCCTCCTAATGATTTCTAATGTCTAGACTACAGACACCGGTCTTCTTTTCCGAGCATTGGACGCAGCTAAACTTCCTCCACCTCCCTTTTTGTCCTGCTCCCATAGGAGTCTATGAAAACTCCTGCGGATTGCGCACCAAAGTTAGGTCAGGTCCTATCTTTTCACACAGCAGGGAATTTGAGTTGTGTGAATTTTAATTGCTTATGTCCTTTCTTTTTAGGTAAAGTTTTTTGCACGACTAAAATTCCTACATCTGAACGTTTCTATAGGATACTATTGGTTCTAATAGTCATGATCTTTTGTGCATGTAAGTTGCTGCGCAGATTCCCCTGTGTGAATGAGCCCTTAACAAAATGAAAGTTGCTCAAATGTTCTTCCAAATTTACCTTTTTCTTTTACATAGGACAAAAAGCTGGGTTAAACACAATCTTTGAGCAGCTTTTAACTCATGTAACTGCATATGTGGGAGAGGACAGAGTGCATTGTACATATAAAATGTATAATGAACCTTTACATATACCAGCATAGACTAAAATGTTTTATGGATCCCGTCTTCGGTCTAGGAGACACAAGTCATATTACAGTCTTCATTATTATAGGCCAGGACCGG
This sequence comes from Eleutherodactylus coqui, assembly GCF_035609145.1. NCBI lineage: Eukaryota > Metazoa > Chordata > Amphibia > Anura > Eleutherodactylidae > Eleutherodactylus > Eleutherodactylus coqui. The sequence goes on from NC_089840.1 coordinate 167,169,622, forward strand.
GGAGGGCAATATGCCAAACACCCATATGGACAAAATGCAATCACTTTGAAGAAAGAATATAAATTCAGAATAATATTGTATCTGACAACAACAACATTGTGTTGGATATTAGATTTACCACAGTATGTATCAATTATTTATTCTAATTCATCCGCTCTGTTATAAATGGCTGTTATATTCAGCAGGTTAAGTATTGCTTCTCTGTGTCCGGGGGCAGCTTCATGTCCAGTTTTTGCTGTTTACCCCGTCCCCAAAGGGAGTTCTGTAGTTACCTGATCACAAACCATCCATACATCACTTATAGATAACATTTTGGTAAGTGGAGTCGTTTTATAGAAGGTATCAGCTTAAAATAACAATAGCAGTTCAGATTTCTTTAACCCCTTCCCGCCCCATGATGTTAGGATACGTCATGGCAGGGTGGTAATTCCCGCAAAATGACGTACCTTTACGTCATAGGAATAGCCCCCCCCCCCCCCCCGCTGTTAACCCCTTCCCTGCCGCGATCTAAGTATATCGTACCACCCTGGGATTGCAGAATAGAAGGTGGTAGTGTTTTATTGTGCATATAAAACAAAAAAAATAAACAAACAAGGAAACAGCAAATACACACTGTGTGTGTCAGTGGCCGCAGACATTGTTCAAAGTCTCTGGAGGAAGAGGCAGCTACTGCACAGGAAGAGGGAGCAGGAGGAAGCTGACTCTCTACCCTCTAGCCCAGGTAGGCTCTCCAAGACAACGGGTGGTTGTTCATACACTTTGTGTTAAGGTTGTTTTTGCAGATCTTCTGTCATCACCTATGGTTTCATCGAATGTACAGGCTGCACAAGTCCTGTGAGCAGAACTAGCTGCGGACCTAATATTGCTGCTGATAGTAGCTGATGGTGGCGGTATGGCCCTTCTGTTTTAATGCAACAGCCTACTCCCTGTCTAGGCAGGGTGCTGCCCCACAATGTCAGCCTTTCTTCTCCCCCTGTGAGATGCTATGATGATTCTTCCTAGCTGTCCATTTTGAGTCATCTGTCATCCTCTTTCACCTCTTCTTCCTCTTCATCATCCTTCACCCCCAGAGTGTGCTCTATGTCACAGTGAGCAGCGGGAGCTGATGCCTCAATTTCCACATACCCCTGAGCACACATTGCCTGTGGAGGGTTGACTGTATGGGCCCACCCTCGTCTTCCTCCAAGAGGAAACAATGGTTGGGCATCAATGTATTCAATGTCTTGGTCTTTTCCTTTTACATAGTATACTAGGTTGAAAAAAGACAAATGTCCTTCCAGTTCAGCCTGTTTCTGCCCCCCTTGTTGATCCAGAGGAAGCCAAAAAAACAAATAATTGAGGCATAAGCCAATTCCAATTACCCCACCTTGGGGAAACAATTTCTTCTCGACTTCATAATGGCAGTCAGAATAATTCCTGGATCAACACTCTTCAGAGAAGGCTCTTTCCTGACTCCAAGTCTGGCAGTTGGAAGGTACTCCTATCAACAACCCATTCTGGCTATTTAATATCTATATCCTGAAATGTCATAGTGCTCCAAAAAGACATCTAGTCCCCTCTTAAACTTCTTTATCAATTTTGCCATCACCACGTCCTCAGGAAGAGTTCCACAGTTTCACTGCTCTTACAGTAAAGATCCCCCTTCTATGTTGATGATGAAACCTTCTTTCCTCTAAACGTAGAGGATGCCCTCTTGTAATCATCATAGTCCTGGGTATAAACAGATCATGGGAGAGATCCTTGTATTGTCTCGTAATGTATTTATACATAGTTATTTGGTCCCCCCTTAACCGTCTCTTTACTAGGGTGAATAATCCCAATTTTGATAGCCTCTCTGGTTATTCTAACCCTTCTATTCAGTTTATTAATTTAGTTGCCCTACTTTGTACCCCTTTTCTGAGCACCGGTGTCCAGAACTGTACACAGTATTCCACATGAGGCTTGACAAGTGCCTTGTATAGTGGAAGAATAATGTTCTTGTCCCACACCCTAATATCACTCTTAATGCACCCCAAAACTTTATTTGTTTTTGCAGCAGCTGACTGCCATTGATTGCTCCAGTTAAGGGCTAACACCCACTTGCATTTTTTTAACGCTGCGATATCGCTGCGCTTTTTTAATGCGATTCTCAATGTGACTTTCTAATGTTAAAAACGCATCGCAAGTTGGTGCTTTGCATTTTTTGTGCGATGCGTTTTTAACATTAGAAAGTCCCATTGACAATCACGTGAAAAAAACACAGCAATATCGTGTGAAAAAAACACGCAAGAAAAACGCAAGTGTGCAGGAGCCCTAAGTCTACAGTTAACTAGTACCCCCAGGTGTTTTTCCATATCACTTTTCCCTAGCAATGCCCCATTTAGTGTATATTGGTGACATCCATTTCTCCTACCATGTGCATAACCTTACATTTATCAATATTGAACTTTATTTGCCATTTTTCTGCCCAAGCCCCCAGCTTATCTAGGTCCTTTTGCAGCCATGCATTTTTCTTCATTATATTAATTACCTTGTATAATTTTGCATCTTCTGCAAATATCAATATTTTATTGTGCAGTCCCTCTATCAGGTCATTGATAATGTATTGAACAGAATGGGGCCTAATACTAAACCCTTTGGCACACTACTAGCAACGGTGGCCCAATCAGAGTCTGATCCATGAATTACCACCCTCTGCTTTCTATCTCCAAGCCAGTTCTTTACCCAGATACACATCCTTTTGTTTACATATGCCTATCACATCACTTAGTTCCCTTAGAACCCTTGGGTGTATTCCATCTGGGCCCAGCGATTTGTCGATTTTAATTTTTTTTAGCCAACTCTGCACTTCCTCCTGCATAACACAGTGATCAATAGTAGGGGGGTTCATTTTACCCCTTGTATCTCATGTGACATTTCTTTTTCTTTCATGAATATGCTTGAGGAAAAACTCTTTAATAGATTTGTCTTCCCCCATCATCTTCTATGGCTTCTCCTGCATAAAGGGCCAGTGCTTTCAGAGCAAATCCTTTTTTATAATTGAAAAATAGTTTAGGGTTATTTTTGCTCTCTTTGCTAGTCTCTCTGCCTCCTCCTTTGCAGTTTTGATTTTTTCCTTACGTAATTTGTTTTTTTCCCTGTATGTTTTTAGCGCGTCTTCATTGCCTTCTTGTTTTACTAATTTAGACACTTTCTTTTTTTCACTTATCGCTCTCCTTACAGTCTTGTTGAGCCACATTGGTTTCCTTTTACTTGTAGTATGAACTGCTCACTTGAGGTAATTAGGATGTTTTTGAACTTCACCATTTGTCTTCTGTACTGTTATTTATGAGGATGTTGTCCAATGTAATGTTCCCAAGAGTAATTCTGAGTTAAGTTTTGCATTACTAAAGTTTACTTTTTTTTTGTCACTGATTTTCTCATCTCTTATACCTATATCTTCCCCTAGTCTCGGCCCTAGGTAGGATTTAACATAAAGACATACCCCTCCCCCTTTCTGGTTACCACAGTCTCTTCTGAAGAGATTGTAACCCTGTAAATTCATCGCCCAATCTTATTTTTCATTAAGCCATGTTTCCATTATTGCTATTATATAGTAGTTTTCATTAAACATTCTCGCTCACTCACTTTACTGATCAGAATTCTTATCATACAATTGCCATACCATTTATACAGTTGTGGTTATGGTTTGTATTTATTATGCTACTTATGGTCCTATTAGCTGCTCTTTCACTTCTAACTATAGTAACCCCTTCCGGTTGTTTGGATTGCTCCATTGACATCCATGAATGCAAATAAGAAAAAAAATGCTTCCATAGTGTCAGCTTGTGCTGCTGGGATCTGTTGTTCTACGGGTTTCCAGCAGCACAGCTTCACAGGTGTGGGATAATTGAGCTGGCTGGGTGTGGAGTTCTCCAGCCAGCCAATCCCCACTGGCCTGCTGCTTACATATACCAGCACCTCTGCTAGAGGATGCTGGTTTCCCAACATCCTGATGTCTGCTCCCTGCATGGTGTTTGTATGTATTAGTGTGAACAGTGTTGTGTTCTGTGTGTCTGTGCAGGTAGCCGGACATGAGGTGTGGACAGTCCTGTTCTGTGTGTGTGAACAGTGATGTGTTCATTGGGTCTGTGCAGGTGACCAAGCAAGGTGTGCAAACATCCCTGTTATGTCTTGCATGCAAATTCCTGGTGTTTCGGTGAGAGCTGCGTCCTGTCCTGCTGTGGATTATTTGCCATCCATGGTGAAGTAGGTCCCTAGGTATCAGCGTGGACATGTCCCTGTTGAGACAATTGCCCCGCATGCAGGCAGGTTTCATGTGGTAGTTGTTGTTAGGTCTGACAGATGTGGGCGTCGCTCTCTCAATCTGTGATTGCCTTTTTCCAGCACAGCCTGTGGTGCAGTGTTATTGTATGAGTCATCTCTTGAAGACACATGTCGCAGTCGCTCCTGCTGTTCCTGTGTTTCCAGTTGGTACTTGATCTTCTGTTTGCTCAGTACTTCCAGATTAGACCTGAACTTGCCTGCTCACTCCTTGATTCTTCAGACGGCTTGGTTTTATCCAGTTCCTGGCTTCCTGGTGACTAGTGCTGACAGGGTTAAACAGTGCCCAGGTTCCTGTGCAGAATTCTCTGCTGTTTATAGGCAGGGACTTTCCACCACCTGCTACCAGTATAGGTCTAGATTCCCTGATCACCGTTGCATTCCAAGTCACATCTTCAGCTGTGAGCATCTGGGTTTCCAGAGTCAGCTGTCAGCCCTGCCGGTCTGATTCATCTAGTGATTGGGCAACACAGTGGATCCACATTCGCTTACATAACAGTTGTCTTGTGAGAGTAGGGACCCACGAAACAGCGAGTACCCTTGTCAGCAGGCTCGTGGGCTTAAGTGACTTGGCCAATTCACAAACCAATACCTCATACTTTTATAGCTATTCCATCTGCTTACATGTATAGGTATGCTTGGTGCGTGTTTTGGTCATCAGTCCTTATGTTATGTCAACCCGTAAGTCCAGTTAGCAGTTCTTCCCTTTGGTGTTCCGGTGTTCATTGGTGTTACATCTTAAGTCTCCAACCTGCTCTAGCGTGTCCTGGTTGGATGTGATACCATCCTTGCATCCATGCTGGGGTGTGGTGCACCCAGCGGACATGACACATAGCACAGACATCACCAGAATAGAGGATGAAATACTTAAAGCAAATGTGCTCAACTGGGAGTGCTAGTGGAATAGCACTAGGTAGAGAATGCAATGGGACACCGGCAGCCGATCTCCAGTTGGGTCCAGTATGTAAAAAAAAATGTCGGGAGAAAAAATTGTGAGTAGCGGCGCTGCTTTATTTTATCAGTAAAGCCACATTACAAGAGCAGAAGAATGGAAAATATTTAAATAGAAAATATGAGCAGGAAAAAGCAGAGCGTCTGACATAATGGGGAACTACCCAAACCCCACATGCAAGCAGTAATAACATGTAGAAAAAAACGCATACCCCTAAAAAAAATGATTATTGATCCCCTTTACTGATAGAAGACTTCAGCTCCATTACTCTGTTTTTTTCCCCCTACATTTACTCCATTGCCATCCATTATACTGAATAATCAAACAGATCCTCAGGCTGATCCATGTGGACTGCTTTGAAGAGTGTGGGGGACTTGACATGGGTACCATACTGACTACCTAGAAATAAAGATGCCGATGCATGGATTCAGAGACACAAAAACAAGAAAGATAGGCTTCTGAATCTATACATCTGCATCTTTAATTCTAGCTAGTCAGTATGGCACGTAAGTCTCTCATAGTGGGGACTAAGAAAAGGTGTAAAAATGAGTAAAAAAGTTTTATTAAAAAAATAAAAGGTATTAAAAGTTTAAAAGAAAGCCCTTTTGCCATATTTATAATAAAAAGATTAAAATAAAAAGAAAAATTGGTATTGCTGTGTTTGTAACAGTCTGATCTATCAAAGTAACTCATTATTTATTCCGCACAGTTAACATTGTCAGAAGAAAAAAAACGCCAGAATTGCGCTCTTTTGGTTACCCCATCTCCAAAAAAAAAACATAATAAAAAGCAATCAACAAGTCATGTGTGCTTAAAAATGGTGCCATCCGAAACTACATGACGTCCCGTAAAAAACGAGCCCTCGAACAACTACGTTGATCAAAAAATAAAAGGCTGTCGGAAGATGTCGGCAGAAAATTATTTTATTTTTTTCCACCGATATTTCATACTTTAACCCCTTAATGACACGGCCTATTTTGGCGTTGAGGACCAAGCGATTTTTTGGTATTTTTCCATCTCCATTTTTCAAAAGCCATAACTTTTTTATTTTTCCGTGGACGCGGCCGTATAAGGGCTTGTTTTTTGCGTGGTGAGCTGTAGTTTTTATCGGTGCCACTTTTGGGTACATAGACAATATCGTAAAATTTTTTTATTTTTTTTTAATGATAACAGGGAGAGAAAACGCATCAATTCTGCCATAGATTTTTTTTTTTTTTTTACAGCGTTAATCATGCAGCATAAATGACACACTAAATTTTTTCTGCGGGTCGGTACGGTAACAACGATACCAAAATTGTTATTTTTTTTTTAATGTTTTTACACTTTTTTGCAATAAAACCCCCTTTTTTTTGGAAATCTTTTTTTTCCTCTATAGCTGCATTCAAAGTCCTGTAACTTTTTTATTTTTCTATGTACGGAGCTCTATGACGGCTTATTTTTTTACGAGACGAGCTGTAGTTTTTATTGGTACCATTTTGGGGAATGTACGGCTTTTTTGATCACTTTTATTGCATTTTTTGGGAGGCAAAATGCTAAAAATTAGCATTTTGCCTCTGTTTTTTAGCGTTGTTTTTTACGCTTTTTATCGTACAAAATAAAAAGTGTGTTCAACTTTTTGTACACGTCGTTACGGACGCGTCAATACCCAATATGTGGGGTTTTAATTTTTTTTCCCTTTTTTTATGCTAATATTAGAAAAAGCATAAAAAAGGGGGTTTTTTTAATTTTTTTTTACATTTTTCTTTTTTTACACTTTTCTTTTCTTTTTTTTTATACTATTTGAGTCCCTCTGAGGGACTTACAACACTGTGCCTATGATCGCTGTTATAAGGCATGGCAGAGCTACTGCTCTGCCATGCCTTATCGCTTATACAGCGATTATAGGCACAGGCAATACAGGACGCCAGTGTCTGGCGTCCTGTTGCCATGGCGACAGGCCGGGCTCTCGCGATGACATCGCGAGTTCCGGCCGGAGAAACAGAAGGAGCGCGATCCCTCTGTGAACTCTTTCCCTGCCGCGATCTACTTTGATCGCGGCAGGGAAGGGGTTAACAGCGGGCGGCGCATCTACGATGCCCCCCCGCTGTTGCAGCGAGATGCCGGCTGTGACTGACAGCCGGCTCCCGCTGCGGGATAGCGCTAGATCTTATGTGATCCCGCGCTATCTCCAGGACGTACCGGTACGCCCTGTTGCGGGAAGTACCAGGCTGCCAGGACGTACCGGTACGCCCTGGAGCGGGAAGGGGTTAAAAGCAATACAGCCAAACATAAACTATATAAATTTGTTTTCGTAGTAATCGCACTGACCCATAGAATAAAGTTATCATGCTATTTTTGCTGCAGTGTGTGCACAGTAGAAACAAGCCCCTCCCCCCGCCACCAAAGATGGCAGAATTGTGCTTTTTTTTCATTTCCCTCTTCTTAGAGTTTTTTAAAAGAGGTTTTTCAGTATATTCTGTAGTACCATTGAAGAATAAAACTTGTCCCACAACTTGTCCCACGTTTACGGATAAATAAAAAATTTATAATTTTTTTGAAAGTAAGTAAAAAAAATGAAAATGGAAAAATAGTATGGCTGCATCCTTATGGGATTGAGGACTATAGTAATGGAGTCTGTTCCACTGGATTGGCACATAGCCAATATGGTGCCGATATTCAAAAAGGGGTCAAAAAGTAACCCCGGAAACTACCAGTCACTGTTACTAGTGGTGTACTACAAGGGGCAGTACAGGAGGGGTCACCGTTACTAGTGGGGTACAACAGGGGGCAGTACTGCAGGGGTCATCATTACTAGTGGAGTACCATGGGGGTCAGTATTGGAGTGGTTACCATTACTAGTGTGGTAAAACAGGGGGGCAGTATCGGAAGGGTTACCGTTACTAGTGAGGTACTGCAGGGTGCAGGATTGAGCCCTATTCTTTTTAATACATTTATTAATGACTAGCTTACCCGTCACTCGTTGCTGCGAAGACAGACATACATACATACATACATACATACATTCGTTTTTATATATATAGATAACAACTAGAGATGAGCGAACACCAAAATGTTCGGGTGTTCGTTATTCGAAACGAACTTCCCGCGATGTTCGAGGGTTCGTTTCGAATAACGAACCCCATTGAAGTCAATGGGCGACCAGAGCATTTTTGTATTTCGCCGATGCTCGCTAAGGTTTTCATGTGTGAAAATCTGGGCAATTCAAGAAAGTGATGGGAATGACACAGAAACGGATAGGGCAGGCGAGGGGCTACATGTTGGGCTGCATCTCAAGTTCACAGGTCCCACTATTAAGCCACAATACCGGCAAGAGTGCCCCCCCCCCCAACAACTTTTACTTCTGAAAAGCCCTCATTAGCATGGCATACCTTTGCTAAGCACCACACTAGCTACAACAAAGCACAATCACTGCCTGGATGACACTCTGCTGCCACTTCTCCTGGGTTACATGCTGAGCAACCGCCCCCCCTCCCCCCCACAGCGCACACCAAAGTGTCCCTGCGCAGCCTTCAGCTGCCCTCATGCCACACCACCCTCATGTCTATTTAGAAGTGCGTCTGCCATGAGGAGGAACTGCAGGCACACACTGCAGAGGGTTGGCACGGCTAGGCAGCGACCCTCTTTAAAAGGGGCGGGGCGATAGCCCACAATGCTGTACAGAAGCAATGAGAAATATAATCCTGTGCCACCGCCATCAGGAGCTGCACACGTGGGCATAGCAATGGGGAACCTATGTGCCACACACTATTCATTCTGTCAAGGTGTCTGCATGCCCCAGTCAGACTGGTAATATGTACCTTAACAGTAACCGTGTTGGTGGTAATGTGGTGGTGACTGCGGACCTAGTAGCACGGTTGTATTTTGTTGGTTTTCGGAATGCGGCCAGGATTAAGTGGGCCGTGGCGGGGGGATGGTGTGGGGGCTCTCTTGTTGTGTCGGTAAAGGTGAAATTCTTGGACTGCCACCAGACGAACCAATGCAAAGGCATTTGCCAAGAATGTTTTCCCTGTTGGAGGAGGAGGGGGATGTTTTTGAGGCACTACGTGTCCTCTCCACGTGTCCGTGGTTATATGCACCTTAACAGTAACCGCGTTGGTGGGAAATGGCCTCGCCGCCATCATGTCTTTGGGAAGCCTCTGTTTCCACACCCCAGAGACATACCATTAGCAGCGGTATAGGCAGAGCCCAGAATTCGTAACATTTCAGCCGTAGCATTAGGACAAGCCCCACTAACATATCAGTAGCAGCATTATAGGAGGAGCGCAGTCTTCGTTCCATGTCAGCAATAGTAGCACTCAAGACAGGCCCCAGTAACAATTCCGAAGCAGCAGTATAGCGGGAGCGCAGTCTTCGTTCCATGTCAGCAATAGTAGCACTCAAGACAGGCCCCAGTAACAATTCCGAAGCAGCAGTATAGCGGGAGCGCAGTCTTCGTTCCATGTCAGCAATAGTAGCACTCAAGACAGGCCCCAGTAACAATTCCGAAGCAGCAGTATAGCGGGAGCGCAGACTTCGTTCCATGTCAGCAATAGTAGCACTCAAGACAGGCCCCAGTAACAATTCTGAAGCAGCAGTATAGTGGGAGCGCAGTCTTAGTTCCATTTCAGTAGCCTTAGTATAGCCAAGGCCCAAGTTACATTTATGTAGCTAAAGTGTAGGCCAACCCCACACACCTTTCTGTACCATGAGTGCAGGCGAAGAACATACAAATTGCTATGATTACACTGTAGGTGAGGGCCCCAAAAAATTGGTGTACCAACAGTACTAATGTACCTCAGTAAAAATTGGCCATGCCCAACCAAGATGGCAGGTGAATCGCTTTGGTTAATGTGGCTTAAGTGGTAACTAGGCCTGGAGGCAGCCCAGTGTAACGAAAAATTGGTTCAAGTTAAAGTTCCAACGCTTTTAAGCGCATTGAAACTTATAAAAATTGTTCAGAAAAATTATTTGAGTGAGCCTTGTGGCCCTAAGAAAAATTGCCCGTTCAGCGTGATTACGTGAGGTTTCAGGAGGAGGAGCAGGAGGAGGAGGAGGAATATTAGACACAGATTGATGAAGCAGAAATGTCCCCGTTTTGGATGGTGAGAGAGAACGTAGCTTCCATCCGCGGGTGCAGCCTACGTATTGCTTACGTATCGCTGCTGTCCGCTGGTGGAGAACAGAAATCTGGGGAAATCCAGCCTTTGTTCATCTTGATGAGTGTTAGCCTGTCGGCACTGTCGGTTGACAAGCGGCTACGCTTATCTGTGATGATTCCCCCAGCCGCACTAAACACCCTCTCCGACAAGACGCTAGCCGCAGGACAAGCAAGCACCTCCAGGGCATACAGCGCTAGTTCAGGCCACGTGTCCAGCTTCGACACCCAGTAGTTGTAGGGGGCAGAGGCGTCACCGAGGATGGTCGTGCGATCGGCTACGTACTCCCTCACCATCCTTTTACAGTGCTCCCGCCGACTCAGCCTTGACTGGGGAGCGGTGACACAGTCTTGGTGGGGAGCCATAAAGCTGGCCAGGCCCTTAAAGAGTGTTGCACTGCCTGGGATGTACATGCTGCTCGATCTCCGCACCTCCCCTGCTACCTTGCCCTCGGTACTGCGCCTTCTGCCACTAGCGCTGTCGGCTGGGAATTTTACCATCAGCTTGTCCGCAAGGGTCCTGTGGTATAGCAACACTCTCGAACCCCTTTCCTCTTTGGGAATGAGAGTGGGCAGGTTCTCCTTATAGCGTGGGTCGAGCAGTGTGTACACCAAGTAATCCGTCGTGGCCAGAATGCGTGCAACGCGAGGGTCACGAGAAAGGCATCCTAACATGAAGTCAGCCATGTGTGCCAGGGTACCTGTACGCAACACATGGCTGTCTTCACTAGGAAGATCACTGCCAGGATCCTCCTCCTCCTCCTCCTCCTCCTCAGGCCATACACGCTGAAAGGATGACAGGCAATCAGCCGGTGTACCGTCAGCAGCGGGCCAAGCTGTCTCTTCCCCCTCCTCCTCATCCTCCTCATGCTCCTCCTCCTCCTCCTGTACGCGCTGAGAAATAGACAGGAGGGTGCCCTGACTATCCAGCGGCATACTGTCTTCCACCGCCCCCGTTTCCGAGCGCAAAGCAGCTGCCTTTATGGTTTGCAGGGAATTTCTCAAGATGCATAGCAGAGGAATGGTGACGCTAATGATTGTAGCATCGCCGCTCACCACCTGGGTAGACTCCTCAAAATTACCAAGGACATGGCAGATGTCTGCCAACCAGGCCCACTCTTCTGAAAGGAATTGAGGAGGCTGACTCCCACTGCGCCGCCCATGTTGGAGTTGGTATTCGACTATAGCTCTACGCTGTTCATAGAGCCTGGCCAACATGTGGAGCGTAGAGTTCCACCGTGTGGGCACGTCGCACAGCAGTCGGTGCACTGGCAGCTTAAAGTGATGTTGCAGGGTGCGCAGGGTGGCAGCGTCCGTGTGGGACTTGCGGAAATGTGCGCAGAGCCGGCGCGCCTTTACGAGCAGGTCTGACAAGCGTGGTTAGCTTTTCAGAAAGCGCTGAACCACCAAATTAAATACGTGGGCCAGGCATGGCACGTGCGTGAGGCTGCCGAGCTGCAGAGCAGCCACCAGGTTACGGCCGTTGTCACACACGACCATGCCCGGTTGGAGGCTCAGCGGCGCAAGCCAGCGGTCGGTCTGCTGTGTCAGACCCTGCAGCAGTTCGTGGGCCGTGTGCCTCTTATCGCCTAAGCTGAGTAGTTTCAGCACGGCCTGCTGACGCTTGCCCACCGCTGTGCTGCCACACCGCGCGACACCGACTGCTGGCGACATGCTGCTGCTAACACATCTTGATTGCGAGACAGAGGAGGAGGAGGAGGAGGAGGAGGAGGGTGCTTTAGTGGAGGAAGCATACACCTCCGCAGATACCACCACCGAGCTGGGGCCCGCAATTCTGGGGGTGGGTAGGACGTGAGCGGTCCCAGGCTCTGACTCTGTCCCAGCCTCCACTAAATTCACCCAATGTGCCGTCAGGGAGATGTAGTGGCCCTGCCCGCCTGTGCTTGTCCACGTGTCCGTTGTTAAGTGGACCGTGGCAGTAACCGCGTTGGTGAGGGCGCGTACAATGTTGCGGGAGACGTGGTCGTGCAGGGCTGGGACGGCACATCGGGAAAAGTAGTGGCGACTGGGAACTGAGTAGCGCGGGGCCGCCGCCTCCATGATACTTTTGAAGGACTCCGTTTCCACAACCCTATACGGCAGCATCTCAAGGCTGATGAATTTTGCTATGCGGACGGTTAACGTTTGAGCGTGCGGGTGCGTGGCGGCGTACTTGCGCTTGCGCTCCAACAGTTGCGCAAGCGACGGCTGAACGGTGCGCTGAACTACACTGCTGGATGGGGCCGAGGACAGCGGAGATGAGGGTGTGGGTGCAGGCCATGAGGCGGTAGTGCCTGTGTCCGGAGAGGGGGGTTGCATCTCAGTGGCAGGTTGGGGCACAGGGGGAGAGGCAGGGGTGCAAACCGGAGGCGCTGAACGGCCTTCGTCCCACCTTGTGGGGTGCTTGGCCATCATATGTCTGCGCATGGTGGTGGTGGTGAGGCTGTTGGTGTTGGCTCCCCGGCTGAGCTTTGCGCGACAAAGGTTGCACACCACTGTTCGTCGGTCGTCAGGCGTCTCTGTGAAAAACTGCCAGACCTTAGAGCACCTCGGCCTCTGCAGGGTGGCATGGCGCGAGGGGGCGCTTTGGGAAACAGTTGGTGGATTATTCGGTCTGGCCCTGCCTCTACCCCTGGCCACCGCACTGCCTCTTGCAACCTGCCCTGCTGATGCCCTTGACTCCCCCTCTGAAGACCTGTCCTCCTGAGTAAGCGTTGCACACCAGGTGGGGTCAGTCACCTCATCGTCCTGCTGCTCTTCCTCCGAATCCTCTGTGCGCTGCTCCCTTGGACTTACTGCCCTTACTACTACCTCACTGCAAGACAACTGTGTCTGATCGTCATCGTCCTCCTCACCCACAGAAAGTTGTTGAGACAGTTGGCGGAAGTCCCCAGCCTCTTCCCCCGGACCCCGGCAACTTTCGAATGGTTGGGCATCAGTGACGATAAACTCCTCTGGTGGGAGAGGAACCGCTGCTGCCCAATCTAAGCAGGGGCCCGAGAACAGTTCCTGGGAGTTTTCCCGCTCCTGAGCAGGTGTCATTGTAGTGGAGTGAGGAGGCTGGGAGGAAGGAGGAGCAGCAGACAGAGGATTCGGATTTGCAGCAGTGGACGGCGCAGAACTGCGGGTTGACGATAGGTTGCTCGAAGCACTTTCTGCCATCCAGGACAGGACCTGCTCACACTGCTCATTTTCTAATAACCGTCTCCCGCGTGGACCCATTAATTGGGCGATGAATGTGGGGACGCCAGAAACGTGCCTCTCTCCCAATCGCGCAGCAGTCGGCTGCGACACACCGGGATCAGGAGCTCGGCCTGTGCCCACACCCTGACTTGGCCCTCCGCGTCCTCGGCCGCGTCCACGTCCTCTTGGCCTACCCCTACCCCTCAGCATGCTGTATGACCAGTGATTTGATTTCACAGGCAGGAAATAAATTGGCGCAAGACTGCAGGCCAAATATAATTTTTTCCCTTTTTTGAAAACGAAAGGCCCCACTGCCTCTAGTGAATGAATAATCTAAGTTTAATAACTGTGCTGTGGCCCTGCTAATGTGTCACAGAACGTGAGGGTAGCAGAGTTATTATAACTCTGGCAGAGCAGGTATTTTTTTCCCAATTAAGGAAAGCAAATGGCGAAGCCAGCAGTAAAACGTAGCTGGGTGCGTCTGATTTTTAAACGTTGCACACGCAGCCGACACGTACACACAGCCCTTAGGACGGACAGAGGCAGGACAAATAGATTTTTTTTCAGTTTTTTTCCACCAAAAGGCAGCACTGCGTATATTCAATGAACATGAGAAGTTTAATAACTGTGCTGTGGCCCTGCTAATGTGTCACAGAACGTGAGGGTAGCAGAGTTATTATAACTCTGGCAGAGCAGGTATTTTTTTCCCAATTAAGGAAAGCAAATGGCGAAGCCAGCAGTAAAACGTAGCTGGGTGCGTCTGATTTTTAAACGTTGCACACGCAGCCGACACGTACACACAGCCCTTAGGACGGACAGAGGCAGGACAAATAGATTTTTTTTCAGTTTTTTTCCACCAAAAGGCAGCACTGCGTATATTCAATGAACATGAGAAGTTTAATAACTGTGCTGTGGCCCTGCTAATGTGTCACAGAACGTGAGGGTAGCAGAGTTATTATAACTCTGGCAGAGCAGGTATTTTTTTCCCAATTAAGGAAAGCAAATGGCGAAGCCAGCAGTAAAACGTAGCTGGGTGCGTCTGATTTTTAAACGTTGCACACGCAGCCGACACGTACACACAGCCCTTAGGACGGACAGAGGCAGGACAAATAGATTTTTTTTCAGTTTTTTTCCACCAAAAGGCCGCACTGCGTATATTCAATGAATAATAACTGTGTTGTGGCCCTGCCTACACAATTCTTTCCCTGCAGTATCAATGGAGGGTGCAATGCTCTGCAGAGGCGATTTTGAGAAGAAAAAAAATATGCAGCACAGCTAACAGCAGCCAGCACAGTACTGCACACGGTTAAATATGGCCCTAGAAAGGACCGTTGAGGTTCTTGAAGGCTACACTCACTCCTAACACTCTCCCTGCCTATGCAACACTTCTGTCCCTAATGCCGGGTGCAACGCTCTGCAGAGCCGATTTTGAGAAAAAAAAAAATTGCCACTGCTAACAGCAGCCAACACACAGCTATCAGTGGCCCTAATAAGGACCTTTGGGGGTCTTGAAGCCTACACTAACTACCAATTCTTTCCCTACAGCAGCTCCGGTACAAACAGCACTGTCCCTCATCTAACTCACAAGGCATCTGAGGCGAGCCGCGGGAGGGGCCGACTTTTATATTAGGCGGACACCTGATCTCCCCAGCCACTCACTGCAGGGGGGTGGTATAGGGCTTTAACGACGCAGGGGGAAGTTGTAATGCCTTCCCTGTCTTTCAATTGGCCAGAAAAGCACGCTAACGTCTCAGGGAAGGAAGTGAAAGTAACCCGAACACCGCATGGTGTTCGTTACGAATAACGAACATCCCGAACACCCTAATATCCGCACGGATATCAAGTTCGGACGAACACGTTCGCTCATCTCTAATAACAACCAATCACAGCGCAGCTTTCAAGTTACCTCAGCGGTATAATATATAACAACCAATCACAGCGCAGCTTTCAAGTTACCTCAGCGGTATAATATATAACAACCAATCACAGCACAGCTTTCATGTTATCTCAGTGGAATAATATATAACAACCAATCGCATCACAGCTTTCATGTAACCTCAGCAGTATAATATATAACAACCAATCACAGCACAGCTTTCATGTTGCCTCAGCAGTATAATATATAGCAACCAATCACAGCACAGCTTTCATGTTACCTCAGCAGTATAAGAAAGAGCAACCAATCACAGCACAGCTTTCATTTTACCTCAGCATTTTCAATATCCAGCAATGGTCAAGCGAAACATTCGGCGGATGCATCATTTTGTAGTTGAACACGCTTGCTCATAATGCCTTTTGCTTTCGTGCTTGAGATGGAAATCAAACGATCTTTGTCTGGGGGGCATAACTGTTGACGATGCTCGCACGCGCGCCACCTATCGTAGGATAGTTGTACTATGCCAGTAATCTTCCCAGAAGTGTACTCAACAACTTCCCAAAGTTTCATGGCGATTGGATGAATTGTGCAGTAATGCATAAAGGACACACATTCATTTATATATATATAGATGACATCAGGAAGTGAAATAATTAGATTCCGTACGTAAAATTTGGACGCTAATTCTTTTGCACTTAGAATTGAATAATCGAGATGGGACCCATTAACTTTTCCTATTTATGACATAATCAATGCGCGTGTCAAATTTCAAGTTTCTATGACATTGGGAAGTGAGAGAATTAGATTCCGTACGTAAAATTTGGACGCTAATTTTTTTGCGCTTAGAATAGAATAATCGAGTTGGGACCCATTAACTTTTCCTATTTATGACATAATCAATGCTCGTGCCAAATTACATCGGGAAGTGAGAGAATTGGATTCCGTACGTAAAATTTGGACACTAATTCTTTTATGCTTAGAATTGAACAATCGAGTTGGGACCCATTAACTTTTCCTATTTATAATATAATCAATGCTCATGCCAAATTTCAAGTTTTTTTGACACCAGGAAGTGAGAGAATTAGATTCGGTACATAAAATTTAGACGCTAATTCTTTGGTGCTTAGAATTGAATAATTGAGATGGGACCCATTAGCTTTTCCTATTTATGACATAATCAATGCTCGTGCCAAATTACATCGGGAAGTGAGAGAATTAGATTGCGTACGTGAAATTTGGATGCTAATTCTTTATTGCTTAGATTTGAATAATCGAGTTGGGACCCATTAACTTTTCCTATCTATGACATAATCAATGCTCATGCTGAATTTCATGTTTCTAAGCAATCGGGAAGTGAGAAAATTAGATTCTGTATGTAAAATTTGGACGCTAATTCTTTGGCGCTTAGAATTGAATAATCGAGTTGGGACCTATTAACTTTTCATATTTATGACATAATCAATGCTCATGCCAAATTACATTGGGAAGTGAGAGAATTAGATTCCGTATGTAAAATTTGGACGCTAATTCTTTTGTGCTTAGAATTGAATAATTGAGTTGGGACCTATTAACTTTTCCTACTTCTGACACAATCAATGCTCGTGCCAAATTTCATGTTTCTATGACATCGCAAAGTGAGAAAATTAGATTCCGTACGTAAAATTTGGACGCTAATTCTTTGGTGCTTAGAATTGAATAATCGAGTTGGGACCCATTAGCTTTTTCTATTTATGACATAATTAATGCTCGTGCCAAATTTCAAGTTTCTATTACATTGGGAACTGAGAGAATTAGATTCCGTACGTAAAATTTGGACGCAAATTTTTTTGTGCTTAGCATTGAATAATCGAGTTGGGACCCATTAGTTTTTCCTATTCATGACATAATCAATGCTCGTGCCAAATTACATCAGGAAGTGAGAGAATTAGATTCCGTATGTAAAATTTGGACGCTAATTCTTTTGCGCTTAGAATTGAATAATTGAGATGGGACCTATTAACTTTTCCTACTTCTGACACATTCAATGCCCGTGCCAAATTTCAAGTTTCTATGTGAGAAAATTACATTCCGTATGTAAAATTTGGACGCTAATTCTTTGGCGCATAGAATTGAATAATCGAGTTGGGACCCATTAGTGTTTCCTATTTATGACATATTCAATGCCCGTGCCAAATTTCAAGTTTCTATGTGAGAAAATTACATTCCGTATGTAAAATTTGGACGCTAATTCTTTGGCGCATAGAATTGAATAATCGAGTTGGGACCCATTAGTGTTTCCTATTTATGACATATTCAATGCCCGTGCCAAATTTCAAGTTTCTATGTGAGAAAATTACATTCCGTACGTAAAATTTGGACGCTAATTCTTTGGCGCATAGAATTGAATAATCGAGTTGGGACCCATTAGTGTTTCCTATTTATGACATATTCAATGCCCGTACCAAATTTCAAGTTTCTATGTGAGAAAATTACATTCCGTACGTAAAATTTGGACGCTAATTCTTTGGCGCATAGAATTGAATAATCGAGTTGGGACCCATTAGCGTTTCTTATTTATGACATATTCAATGCTCGTGCCAAATTTCAAGTTTCTATGTGAGAAAATTACATTCCGTACGTAAAATTTGGACGCTAATTCTTTGGCGCATAGAATTGAATAATCGAGTTGGGACCCATTAGCGTTTCCTATTTATGACATATTCAATGCCCGTGCCAAATTTCAAGTTTCTATGTGAGAAAATTACATTCCGTACGTAAAATTTGGACGCTAATTCTTTGGTGCATAGAATTGAATAATGGAGTTGGGACCCATTAGCGTTTCCTATTTATGACATATTCAATGCCCGTGCCAAATTTCAAGTTTCTATGTGTGAAAATTACATTCCGTATGTAAAATTTGGACGCTAATTCTTTGGCGCATAGAATTGAATAATCGAGTTGGGACCCATTAGCGTTTCTTATTTATGACATATTCAATGCTCGTGCCAAATTTCAAGTTTCTATGTGAGAAAATTACATTCCGTACGTAAAATTTGGACGCTAATTCTTTGGTGCATAGAATTGAATAATGGAGTTGGGACCCATTAGCGTTTCCTATTTATGACATATTCAATGCCCGTGCCAAATTTCAAGTTTCTATGTGTGAAAATTACATTCCGTATGTAAAATTTGAACGCTAATTCTTTTGCGCATAGAATTGAATAATCGAGTTGGGACCCATTAGCGTTTCCTATTTATGACAAAATCAATGCCCGTGCCAAATTACATCAGGAAGTGAGAGAATTAGATTCCGTACTACATAAAGTTTGGACGCTAATTCTTTAGCGCTTAGAATTAAATAATCGAGTTGGGACCCATTAACTTTTCCTATTTATGACATAATCAATGCTCGTGCCAAATTTCATGCTTCTATGACATCAGGAAGTGAGAAAATTAGATTCCGTACGTAAAATTTGGACGCTAATTCTTTGGTGCTTAGAATTGAATTATCGAGTTGGGACCCATTAGCTTTTCCAACTTATGACATAATCAATGCTCGTGTCAAATTTCAAGTTTCTATTACATTGGGAAGTGAGAGAATTAGATTCCGTACGTAAAATTTAGACGCTAATTTTTTTGCACTTAGAATTGAATAATCGAGTTGGGACCCATTAGCTTTTCCTATATATAACATAATCAATGCTCGTGTCAAATTTCAAGTTTCTATGACATTGGGAAGTGAATTAGATTCTGTACGTAAAATTTGGACGCTAATTTCTTTGCGCTTAGAATTGAATAATCGAGTTGGGACCCATAAACTTCTCCTATTTATGACATAATCAATGCTCGTGCCAAATTACATCGGGAAGTGAGAGAATTGGATTCCGTACGTAAAATTTGGGCACTAATTCTTTTATGCTTAGAATTGAACAATCGAGTTGGGACCCATTAACTTTTCCTATTTATGATATAATCAATGCTCGTGCCAGATTTCAAGTTTTTTTGACACCAGGAAGTGAGAGAATTAGATTCGGTACAAAAATTTAGACGCTAATTCTTTGGCGCTTAGAATTGAATAATTGAGTAGGGACCCATTTGCTTTTCCTATTTATGACATATTCAATGCCCGTGCCAAATTTCAAGTTTCTATGTGACAAAATTACATTCCGTACGTAAAATTTGGACGCTAATTCTTTGGCGCATTAAATTGAATAATCGAGTTGGAACCCATTAGCGTTTCCTATTTATGACATATTCAATGCCCGTGCCAAATTTCAAGTTTCTATGTGACAAAATTACATTCCGTACGTAAAATTTGGACGCTAATTCTTTGGCGCATAGAATTAAATAATCGAGTTGGGACCCATTAGCGTTTCCTATTTATGACATATTCAATGCCCGTGCCAAATTTCAAGTTTCTATGACATTGGGAAGTGAATTAGATTCTGTACGTAAAATTTGGACGCTAATTCTTTGGCGCATAGAATTAAATAATCGAGTTGGGACCCATTAGCTTTTCCTATATATGACATAATCAATGCTCGTGTCAAATTTCAAGTTTCTATGACATTGGGAAGTGAATTAGATTCTGTACGTAAAATTTGGACGCTAATTTTTTTGCGCTTAGAATTGAATAATCGAGTTGGGACCCATAAACTTCTCCTATTTATGACATAATCAATGCTCGTGCCAAATTACATCGGGAAGTGAGAGAATTGGATTCCGTACGTAAAATTTGGGCACTAATTCTTTTATGCTTAGAATTGAACAATCGAGTTGGGACCCATTAACTTTTCCTATTTATGATATAATCAATGCTCGTGCCAGATTTCAAGTTTTTTTGACACCAGGAAGTGAGAGAATTAGATTCAGTACAAAAATTTAGACGCTAATTCTTTGGCGCTTAGAATTGAATAATTGAGTAGGGACCCATTTGCTTTTCCTATTTATGACATAATCAATGCTCGTGCCAAATTACATCGGGAAATGAGAGAATTAGATTCCGTACGTAAAATTTGGATGCTAAATCTTTGGTGCTTAGAATTGAATAATCGAGTTGGGGACCATTAGAGTTTCCTGTTTATGACATATTCAATGCCCGCGCCAAATTTCAAGTTTCCATGTGAGAAAATTACATTCCGTACGTAAAATTTGGATGCTAATTCTTTGGTGCTTAGAATTGAATAATCGAGTTGGGGACCATTAGAGTTTCCTGTTTATGACATATTCAATGCCCGTGCCAAATTTCATGTTTCTATGTGAGAAAATTACATTCCGTACGTAAAATTTGGACGCTAATTCTTTGGCGCATTAAATTGAATAATCGAGTTGGAACCCATTAGCGATTCCTATTTATGACATATTCAATGCCCGTGCCAAATTTCAAGTTTCTATGTGACAAAATTACATTCCGTACGTAAAATTTGGACGCTAATTCTTTGGCGCTTAGAATTGAATAATTGAGTAGGGACCCATTTGCTTTTCCTATTTATGACATAATCAATGCTCGTGCCAAATTACATCGGGAAGTGAGAGAATTAGATTCCGTACGTAAAATTTGGATGCTAATTCTTTGGTGCTTAGAATTGAATAATCGAGTTGGGGCCCATTAGCGTTTCCTATTTTTGACATATTCAATGCCCGTGCCAAATTTCATGTTTCTATGTGAGAAAATTACATTCCGTACGTAAAATTTGGATGCTAATTCTTTGGCGCATAAAATTGAATAATCGAGTTGGAACCCATTAGCGTTTCCTATTTATGACATATTCAATGCCCGTGCCAAATTTCAAGTTTCTATGTGACAAAATTACATTCCGTACGTAAAATTTGGACGCTAATTCTTTGGCGCATTGTATTGAATAATCGAGTTGGGACCCATTAGCGTTTCCTATTTATGACATATTCAATGCCCGTGCCAAATTTCAAGTTTCTATGTGAGGAAATTACATTCCGTACGTAAAATTTGGATGATAATTCTTTTGCGCATAGAATTGAATAATCGAGTTGGGACCCATTAGCGTTTCCTATTTATGACATATTCAATGCCCGTGCCAAAATTCAAGTTTCTTTGTGAGAAAATTACATTCCGTACGTAAAATTTGGACGCTAATTCTTTGGCGCATAGAATTGAATAATCGAGTTGGGACCCATTAGCTTTTCCTATTTATGACATAATCATTGCTCGTGCCAAATTTCGAGTTTCTATGACATTGGGAAGCGAGAAAATTAGATTCCGTACGTAAAATTTGGACGCTAATTCTTTGGCGCTTACAATTGAATAATCGAGTTGGGACCCATTAACTTTTCCTATTTATGACATAATCAATGCTTTTGCCAAATTTCAAGTTTCTATGACATTGGGAAGCGAGAAAATTAGATTCCGTACGTAAAATTTGGACGCTAATTCTTCTGCGCTTAGAATTGAATAATCGAGTTGGGACCCAACAGCTTTTCTTATTTATGACATATTCAATGCCCGTGCCAAATTTCAAGTTTCTATGTGACAAAATTACATTCCGTACGTAAAATTTGGACGCTAATTCTTTGGCGCATAGAATTAAATAATCGTGTTGGGACCCATTAGCGTTTCCTATTTATGACATATTCAATGCCCGTGCCAAATTACAAGTTTCTAAGTGTGAAAATTACATTCCGTACGTAAAATTTGGACGCTAATTTTTTGGCGCATAGAATTAAATAATCGAGTTGGGACCTATTAGCGTTTTCTATTTATGACAAAATCAATGCCCGTGCCAAATTACATCGGGAAGTGAGAGAATTAGATTCCGTACTACATAAAATTTGGACGCTAATTCTTTGGCGCTTAGAATTGAATAATTGAGTTGGGACCTATTAACTTTTCCTACTTCTGACATAATCAATGCTCGTGCCAAATTTCAAGTTTCTATGCAATCGGGAAATGAGAAAATTAGATTCCGTACGTAAAATTTGGACGCTAATTCTTTGGCGTTTAGAATTGAATAATCGAGTTGGGACCCATTTGCGTTTCCTATTTATGACATATTCAATGCCCGTGCCAAATTTCAAGTTTCTATGTGAGAAAATTACATTCCGTACGTAAAATTTGGACGCTAATTCTTTGGCGCATAGAATAGAATAATCGAGTTGGGACCCATTAACTTTTCCTATTTATGACATAATCAATGCTCGTGCCAAATTACATCGGGAAGTGAGAGAATTGGCTTCCGTACGTAAAATTTGGACACTAATTCTTTTATGCTTAGAATTGAACAATCGAGTTGGGACCCATTAACTTTTCCTATTTATAATATAATCAATGCTCATGCCAAATTTCAAGTTTTTTTGACACCAGGAAGTGAGAGAATTAGATTCGGTACATAAAATTTAGACGCTAATTCTTTGGCGCTTAGAATTGAATAATTGAGATGGGACCCATTAGCTTTTCCTATTTATGACATAATCAATGCTCGTGCCAAATTACATCGGGAAGTGAGAGAATTAGATTGCGTACGTGAAATTTGGATGCTAATTCTTTATTGCTTAGATTTGAATAATCGAGTTGGGACCCATTAACTTTTCCTATCTATGACATAATCAATGCTCATGCTGAATTTCATGTTTCTAAGCAATCGGGAAGTGAGAAAATTAGATTCTGTATGTAAAATTTGGACGCTAATTCTTTGGCGCTTAGAATTGAATAATCGAGTTGGGACCTATTAACTTTTCATATTTATGACATAATCAATGCTCATGCCAAATTACATTGGGAAGTGAGAGAATTAGATTCCGTATGTAAAATTTGGACGCTAATTCTTTTGTGCTTAGAATTGAATAATTGAGTTGGGACCTATTAACTTTTCCTACTTCTGACACAATCAATGCTCGTGCCAAATTTCATGTTTCTATGACATCGCAAAGTGAGAAAATTAGATTCCGTACGTAAAATTTGGACGCTAATTCTTTGGTGCTTAGAATTGAATAATCGAGTTGGGACCCATTAGCTTTTTCTATTTATGACATAATTAATGCTCGTGCCAAATTTCAAGTTTCTATTACATTGGGAACTGAGAGAATTAGATTCCGTACGTAATATTTGGAAGCAAATTTTTTTGTGCTTAGCATTGAATAATCGAGTTGGGACCCATTAGTTTTTCCTATTCATGACATAATCAATGCTCGTGCCAAATTACATCAGGAAGTGAGAGAATTAGATTCCGTATGTAAAATTTGGACGCTAATTCTTTTGCGCTTAGAATTGAATAATTGAGATGGGACCTATTAACTTTTCCTACTTCTGACACATTCAATGCCCGTGCCAAATTTCAAGTTTCTATGTGAGAAAATTACATTCCGTATGTAAAATTTGGACGCTAATTCTTTGGCGCATAGAATTGAATAATCGAGTTGGGACCCATTAGTGTTTCCTATTTATGACATATTCAATGCCCGTGCCAAATTTCAAGTTTCTATGTGAGAAAATTACATTCCGTATGTAAAATTTGGACGCTAATTCTTTGGCGCATAGAATTGAATAATCGAGTTGGGACCCATTAGTGTTTCCTATTTATGACATATTCAATGCCCGTGCCAAATTTCAAGTTTCTATGTGAGAAAATTACATTCCGTACGTAAAATTTGGACGCTAATTCTTTGGCGCATAGAATTGAATAATCGAGTTGGGACCCATTAGCGTTTCCTATTTATGACATATTCAATGCCCGTACCAAATTTCAAGTTTCTATGTGAGAAAATTACATTCCGTACGTAAAATTTGGACGCTAATTCTTTGGCGCATAGAATTGAATAATCGAGTTGGGACCCATTAGCGTTTCTTATTTATGACATATTCAATGCTCGTGCCAAATTTCAAGTTTCTATGTGAGAAAATTACATTCCGTACGTAAAATTTGGACGCTAATTCTTTGGTGCATAGAATTGAATAATGGAGTTGGGACCCATTAGCGTTTCCTATTTATGACATATTCAATGCCCGTGCCAAATTTCAAGTTTCTATGTGTGAAAATTACATTCCGTATGTAAAATTTGAACGCTAATTCTTTTGCGCATAGAATTGAATAATCGAGTTGGGACCCATTAGCGTTTCCTATTTATGACAAAATCAATGCCCGTGCCAAATTACATCAGGAAGTGAGAGAATTAGATTCCGTACTACATAAAGTTTGGACGCTAATTCTTTAGCGCTTAGAATTAAATAATCGAGTTGGGACCCATTAACTTTTCCTATTTATGACATAATCAATGCTCGTGCCCAATTTCATGCTTCTATGACATCAGGAAGTGAGAAAATTAGATTCCGTACGTAAAATTTGGACGCTAATTCTTTGGTGCTTAGAATTGAATTATCGAGTTGGGACCCATTAGCTTTTCCAACTTATGACATAATCAATGCTCGTGTCAAATTTCAAGTTTCTATTACATTGGGAAGTGAGAGAATTAGATTCCGTACGTAAAATTTAGACGCTAATTTTTTTGCACTTAGAATTGAATAATCGAGTTGGGACCCATTAGCTTTTCCTATATATAACATAATCAATGCTCGTGTCAAATTTCAAGTTTCTATGACATTGGGAAGTGAATTAGATTCTGTACGTAAAATTTGGACGCTAATTTTTTTGCGCTTAGAATTGAATAATCGAGTTGGGACCCATAAACTTCTCCTATTTATGACATAATCAATGCTCGTTTCAAATTACATCGGGAAGTGAGAGAATTGGATTCCGTACGTAAAATTTGGACACTAATTCTTTTATGCTTAGAATTGAACAATCGAGTTGGGACCCATTAACTTTTCCTATTTATGATATAATCAATGCTCGTGCCAGATTTCAAGTTTTTTTGACACCAGGAAGTGAGAGAATTAGATTCAGTACAAAAATTTAGACGCTAATTCTTTGGCGCTTAGAATTGAATAATTGAGTAGGGACCCATTTGCTTTTCCTATTTATGACATAATCAATGCTCGTGCCAAATTACATCGGGAAATGAGAGAATTAGATTCCGTACGTAAAATTTGGATGCTAATTCTTTGGTGCTTAGAATTGAATAATCGAGTTGGGGACCATTAGAGTTTCCTGTTTATGACATATTCAATGCCCGTGCCAAATTTCATGTTTCTATGTGAGAAAATTACATTCCGTACGTAAAATTTGGACGCTAATTCTTTGGCGCATTAAATTGAATAATCGAGTTGGAACCCATTAGCGATTCCTATTTATGACATATTCAATGCCCGTGCCAAATTTCAAGTTTCTATGTGACAAAATTACATTCCGTACGTAAAATTTGGACGCTAATTCTTTGGCGCATAGAATTAAATAATCGAGTTGGGACCCATTAGCGTTTCCTATTTATGACATATTCAATGCCCGTGCCAAATTTCAAGTTTGTAAGTGTGAAAATTACATTCCGTACGTAAAATTTGGACGCTAATTTTTTGGCGCATAGAATTGAATAATCGAGTTGGGACCCATTAGCGTTTTCTATTTATGACAAAATCAATGCCCGTGCCAAATTACATCGGGAAGTGAGAGAATTAGATTCCGTACTACATAAAATTTGGACGCTAATTCTTTGGTGCTTAGAATTAAATAATTGAGTTGGGACCTATTAACTTTTCCTACTTCTGACATAATCAATGCTCGTGCCAAATTTCAGGTTTCTATGCAATCGGGAAATGAGAAAATTAGATTCCGTACGTAAAATTTGGACGCTAATTCTTTGGCGCTTAGAATTGAATAATAGAGTTAGGACCCATTAGCGTTTCCTATTTATGACATATTCAATGCCCGTGCCAAATTTCAAGTTTCTATGTGAGAAAATGACATTCCGTACGTAAAATTTGGACGCTAATTCTTTGGCGCATAGAATTGAATAATCGAGTTGGGACCCATTAGCGTTTCCTATTTATGACATATTCAATGCCCGTGCCAAATTTCAAGTTTCTATGTGAAAAAATTACATTCCGTACGTAAAATTTGGACGCTAATTCTTTGGCGCATAGAATTGAATAATCGAGTTGGAACCCATTAGCGTTTCCTATTTATGACATATTCAATGCCCGTGCCAAATTTCAAGTTTGTATGTGAGAAAATTGCATTCCGTACATAAAATTTGGACGCTAATTCTTTGGCGCATAGAATTAAATAATCGAGTTGGGACCCATTAGCGTTTCCTATTTATGACATATTCAATGCCCGTGCCAAATTTCAAGTTTCTATGTGAGAAAATTACATTCCGTACATAAAATTTGGACGCTAATTCTTTGGCGCATAGAATTGAATAATCGAGTTGGGACCCATTAGCATTTCTTATTTATGACATATTCAATGCCCGTGCCAAATTTCAAGTTTCCATGTGAGAAAATTACATTCCGTACGTAAAATTTGGACGCTAATTCTTTGGCGCATAGAATTGAATAATCGAGTTGGGACCCATTAGCGTTTCCTATTTATGACATATTCAATGCCCGTGCCAAATTTCAAGTTTCTATGTGAGAAAATTACATTCTGTTCGTAAAATTTGGACGCTAATTCTTTGGCGCATAGAATTGAATAATGGAGTTGGGACCCATTAGCGTTTCCTATTTATGACATATTCAATGCCCGTGCCAAATTTCAAGTTTCTATGTGTGAAAATTACATTCCGTACGTAAAATTTGGACGCTAATTCTTTTGCGCATGGAATTGAATAATCGAGTTGGGACCCATTAGCGTTTCCTATTTATGACAAAATCAATGCCCGTGACAAATTACATCGGGAAGTGAGAGAATTAGATTCCGTACTACATAAAGTTTGGACGCTAATTCTTTAGCGCTTAGAATTAAATAATCGAGTTGGGACCCATTAACTTTTCCTATTTATGACATAATCAATGCTCGTGCCAAATTTCATGCTTCTATGACATCAGGAAGTGAGAAAATTAGATTCCGTACGTAAAATTTGGACGCTAATTCTTTGGTGCTTAGAATTGAATTATCGAGTTGGGACCCATTAGCTTTTCCAACTTATGACATAATCAATGCTCGTGCCAAATTTCAAGTTTCTATTACATTGGGAAGTGAGAGAATTAGATTCCTTACGTAAAATTTAGACGCTAATTTTTTTGCACTTAGAATTGAATAATCGAGTTGGGACCCATTAGCTTTTCCTATATATAACATAATCAATGCTCGTGTCAAATTTCAAGTTTCTATGACATTGGGAAGTGAATTAGATTCTGTACGTAAAATTTGGACGCTAATTTTTTTGCGCTTAGAATTGAATAATCGAGTTGGGACCCATAAACTTCTCCTATTTATGACATAATCAATGCTCGTTTCAAATTACATCGGGAAGTGAGAGAATTGGATTCCGTACGTAAAATTTGGACACTAATTCTTTTATGCTTAGAATTGAACAATCGAGTTGGGACCCATTAACTTTTCCTATTTATGATATAATCAATGCTCGTGCCAGATTTCAAGTTTTTTTGACACCAGGAAGTGAGAGAATTAGATTCAGTACAAAAATTTAGACGCTAATTCTTTGGCACTTAGAATTGAATAATTGAGTAGGGACCCATTTGCTTTTCCTATTTATGACATAATCAATGCTCGTGCCAAATTACATCGGGAAATGAGAGAATTAGATTCCGTACGTAAAATTTGGATGCTAATTCTTTGGTGCTTAGAATTGAATAATCGAGTTGGGGACCATTAGAGTTTCCTGTTTATGACATATTCAATGCCCGTGCCAAATTTCATGTTTCTATGTGAGAAAATTACATTCCGTACGTAAAATTTGGACGCTAATTCTTTGGCGCATTAAATTGAATAATCGAGTTGGAACCCATTAGCGATTCCTATTTATGACATATTCAATGCCCGTGCCAAATTTCAAGTTTCTATGTGACAAAATTACATTCCGTACGTAAAATTTGGACGCTAATTCTTTGGCGCTTAGAATTGAATAATTGAGTAGGGACCCATTTGCTTTTCCTATTTATGACATAATCAATGCTCGTGCCAAATTACATCGGGAAGTGAGAGAATTAGATTCCGTACGTAAAATTTGGATGCTAATTCTTTGGTGCTTAGAATTGAATAATCGAGTTGGGGCCCATTAGCGTTTCCTATTTTTGACATATTCAATGCCCGTGCCAAATTTCATGTTTCTATGTGAGAAAATTACATTCCGTACGTAAAATTTGGATGCTAATTCTTTGGCGCATAAAATTGAATAATCGAGTTGGAACCCATTAGCGTTTCCTATTTATGACATATTCAATGCCCGTGCCAAATTTCAAGTTTCTATGTGACAAAATTACATTCCGTACGTAAAATTTGGACGCTAATTCTTTGGCGCATTGTATTGAATAATCGAGTTGGGACCCATTAGCGTTTCCTATTTATGACATATTCAATGCCCGTGCCAAATTTCAAGTTTCTATGTGAGGAAATTACATTCCGTACGTAAAATTTGGATGATAATTCTTTTGCGCATAGAATTGAATAATCGAGTTGGGACCCATTAGCGTTTCCTATTTATGACATATTCAATGCCCGTGCCAAAATTCAAGTTTCTTTGTGAGAAAATTACATTCCGTACGTAAAATTTGGACGCTAATTCTTTGGCGCATAGAATTGAATAATCGAGTTGGGACCCATTAGCTTTTCCTATTTATGACATAATCATTGCTCGTGCCAAATTTCGAGTTTCTATGACATTGGGAAGCGAGAAAATTAGATTCCGTACGTAAAATTTGGACGCTAATTCTTTGGCGCTTACAATTGAATAATCGAGTTGGGACCCATTAACTTTTCCTATTTATGACATAATCAATGCTTTTGCCAAATTTCAAGTTTCTATGACATTGGGAAGCGAGAAAATTAGATTCCGTACGTAAAATTTGGACGCTAATTCTTCTGCGCTTAGAATTGAATAATCGAGTTGGGACCCAACAGCTTTTCTTATTTATGACATATTCAATGCCCGTGCCAAATTTCAAGTTTCTATGTGACAAAATTACATTCCGTACGTAAAATTTGGACGCTAATTCTTTGGCGCATAGAATTAAATAATCGTGTTGGGACCCATTAGCGTTTCCTATTTATGACATATTCAATGCCCGTGCCAAATTACAAGTTTCTAAGTGTGAAAATTACATTCCGTACGTAAAATTTGGACGCTAATTTTTTGGCGCATAGAATTAAATAATCGAGTTGGGACCTATTAGCGTTTTCTATTTATGACAAAATCAATGCCCGTGCCAAATTACATCGGGAAGTGAGAGAATTAGATTCCGTACTACATAAAATTTGGACGCTAATTCTTTGGCGCTTAGAATTGAATAATTGAGTTGGGACCTATTAACTTTTCCTACTTCTGACATAATCAATGCTCGTGCCAAATTTCAAGTTTCTATGCAATCGGGAAATGAGAAAATTAGATTCCGTACGTAAAATTTGGACGCTAATTCTTTGGCGTTTAGAATTGAATAATCGAGTTGGGACCCATTAGCGTTTCCTATTTATGACATATTCAATGCCCGTGCCAAATTTCAAGTTTCTATGTGAGAAAATTACATTCCGTACGTAAAATTTGGACGCTAATTCTTTGGCGCATAGAATAGAATAATCGAGTTGGGACCCATTAACTTTTCCTATTTATGACATAATCAATGCTCGTGCCAAATTACATCGGGAAGTGAGAGAATTGGCTTCCGTACGTAAAATTTGGACACTAATTCTTTTATGCTTAGAATTGAACAATCGAGTTGGGACCCATTAACTTTTCCTATTTATAATATAATCAATGCTCATGCCAAATTTCAAGTTTTTTTGACACCAGGAAGTGAGAGAATTAGATTCGGTACATAAAATTTAGACGCTAATTCTTTGGCGCTTAGAATTGAATAATTGAGATGGGACCCATTAGCTTTTCCTATTTATGACATAATCAATGCTCGTGCCAAATTACATCGGGAAGTGAGAGAATTAGATTGCGTATGTGAAATTTGGATGCTAATTCTTTATTGCTTAGATTTGAATAATCGAGTTGGGACCCATTAACTTTTCCTATCTATGACATAATCAATGCTCATGCTGAATTTCATGTTTCTAAGCAATCGGGAAGTGAGAAAATTAGATTCTGTATGTAAAATTTGGACGCTAATTCTTTGGCGCTTAGAATTGAATAATCGAGTTGGGACCTATTAACTTTTCATATTTATGACATAATCAATGCTCATGCCAAATTACATTGGGAAGTGAGAGAATTAGATTCCGTATGTAAAATTTGGACGCTAATTCTTTTGTGCTTAGAATTGAATAATTGAGTTGGGACCTATTAACTTTTCCTACTTCTGACACAATCAATGCTCGTGCCAAATTTCATGTTTCTATGACATCGCAAAGTGAGAAAATTAGATTCCGTACGTAAAATTTGGACGCTAATTCTTTGGTGCTTAGAATTGAATAATCGAGTTGGGACCCATTAGCTTTTTCTATTTATGACATAATTAATGCTCGTGCCAAATTTCAAGTTTCTATTACATTGGGAACTGAGAGAATTAGATTCCGTACGTAAAATTTGGAAGCAAATTTTTTTGTGCTTAGCATTGAATAATCGAGTTGGGACCCATTAGTTTTTCCTATTCATGACATAATCAATGCTCGTGCCAAATTACATCAGGAAGTGAGAGAATTAGATTCCGTATGTAAAATTTGGACGCTAATTCTTTTGCGCTTAGAATTGAATAATTGAGATGGGACCTATTAACTTTTCCTACTTCTGACACATTCAATGCCCGTGCCAAATTTCAAGTTTCTATGTGAGAAAATTACATTCCGTATGTAAAATTTGGACGCTAATTCTTTGGCGCATAGAATTGAATAATCGAGTTGGGACCCATTAGTGTTTCCTATTTATGACATATTCAATGCCCGTGCCAAATTTCAAGTTTCTATGTGAGAAAATTACATTCCGTATGTAAAATTTGGACGCTAATTCTTTGGCGCATAGAATTGAATAATCGAGTTGGGACCCATTAGTGTTTCCTATTTATGACATATTCAATGCCCGTGCCAAATTTCAAGTTTCTATGTGAGAAAATTACATTCCGTACGTAAAATTTGGACGCTAATTCTTTGGCGCATAGAATTGAATAATCGAGTTGGGACCCATTAGCGTTTCCTATTTATGACATATTCAATGCCCGTACCAAATTTCAAGTTTCTATGTGAGAAAATTACATTCCGTACGTAAAATTTGGACGCTAATTCTTTGGCGCATAGAATTGAATAATCGAGTTGGGACCCATTAGCGTTTCTTATTTATGACATATTCAATGCTCGTGCCAAATTTCAAGTTTCTATGTGAGAAAATTACATTCCGTACGTAAAATTTGGACGCTAATTCTTTGGCGCATAGAATTGAATAATCGAGTTGGGACCCATTAGCGTTTCCTATTTATGACATTTTCAATGCCCGTGCCAAATTTCAAGTTTCTATGTGAGAAAATTACATTCCGTACGTAAAATTTGGACGCTAATTCTTTGGTGCATAGAATTGAATAATGGAGTTGGGACCCATTAGCGTTTCCTATTTATGACATATTCAATGCCCGTGCCAAATTTCAAGTTTCTATGTGTGAAAATTACATTCCGTATGTAAAATTTGAACGCTAATTCTTTTGCGCATAGAATTGAATAATCGAGTTGGGACCCATTAGCGTTTCCTATTTATGACAAAATCAATGCCCGTGCCAAATTACATCAGGAAGTGAGAGAATTAGATTCCGTACTACATAAAGTTTGGACGCTAATTCTTTAGCGCTTAGAATTAAATAATCGAGTTGGGACCCATTAACTTTTCCTATTTATGACATAATCAATGCTCGTGCCAAATTTCATGCTTCTATGACATCAGGAAGTGAGAAAATTAGATTCCGTACGTAAAATTTGGACGCTAATTCTTTGGTGCTTAGAATTGAATTATCGAGTTGGGACCCATTAGCTTTTCCAACTTATGACATAATCAATGCTCGTGTCAAATTTCAAGTTTCTATTACATTGGGAAGTGAGAGAATTAGATTCCGTACGTAAAATTTAGACGCTAATTTTTTTGCACTTAGAATTGAATAATCGAGTTGGGACCCATTAGCTTTTCCTATATATAACATAATCAATGCTCGTGTCAAATTTCAAGTTTCTATGACATTGGGAAGTGAATTAGATTCTGTACGTAAAATTTGGACGCTAATTTTTTTGCGCTTAGAATTGAATAATCGAGTTGGGACCCATAAACTTCTCCTATTTATGACATAATCAATGCTCGTTTCAAATTACATCGGGAAGTGAGAGAATTGGATTCCGTACGTAAAATTTGGACACTAATTCTTTTATGCTTAGAATTGAACAATCGAGTTGGGACCCATTAACTTTTCCTATTTATGATATAATCAATGCTCGTGCCAGATTTCAAGTTTTTTTGACACCAGGAAGTGAG
Organism: Eleutherodactylus coqui; assembly: GCF_035609145.1. Lineage (NCBI taxonomy): Eukaryota > Metazoa > Chordata > Amphibia > Anura > Eleutherodactylidae > Eleutherodactylus > Eleutherodactylus coqui. Next base: position 167,202,538 of record NC_089840.1, read on the forward strand.
AGAATTAGATTCAGTACAAAAATTTAGACGCTAATTCTTTGGCGCTTAGAATTGAATAATTGAGTAGGGACCCATTTGCTTTTCCTATTTATGACATAATCAATGCTCGTGCCAAATTACATCGGGAAATGAGAGAATTAGATTCCGTACGTAAAATTTGGATGCTAATTCTTTGGTGCTTAGAATTGAATAATCGAGTTGGGGACCATTAGAGTTTCCTGTTTATGACATATTCAATGCCCGTGCCAAATTTCATGTTTCTATGTGAGAAAATTACATTCCGTACGTAAAATTTGGACGCTAATTCTTTGGCGCATTAAATTGAATAATCGAGTTGGAACCCATTAGCGATTCCTATTTATGACATATTCAATGCCCGTGCCAAATTTCAAGTTTCTATGTGACAAAATTACATTCCGTACGTAAAATTTGGACGCTAATTCTTTGGCGCATAGAATTAAATAATCGAGTTGGGACCCATTAGCGTTTCCTATTTATGACATATTCAATGCCCGTGCCAAATTTCAAGTTTCTAAGTGTGAAAATTACATTCCGTACGTAAAATTTGGACGCTAATTTTTTGGCGCATAGAATTGAATAATCGAGTTGGGACCCATTAGCGTTTTCTATTTATGACAAAATCAATGCCCGTGCCAAATTACATCGGGAAGTGAGAGAATTAGATTCCGTACTACATAAAATTTGGACGCTAATTCTTTGGTGCTTAGAATTAAATAATTGAGTTGGGACCTATTAACTTTTCCTACTTCTGACATAATCAATGCTCGTGCCAAATTTCAGGTTTCTATGCAATCGGGAAATGAGAAAATTAGATTCCGTACGTAAAATTTGGACGCTAATTCTTTGGCGCTTAGAATTGAATAATAGAGTTAGGACCCATTAGCGTTTCCTATTTATGACATATTCAATGCCCGTGCCAAATTTCAAGTTTCTATGTGAGAAAATGACATTCCGTACGTAAAATTTGGACGCTAATTCTTTGGCGCATAGAATTGAATAATCGAGTTGGGACCCATTAGCGTTTCCTATTTATGACATATTCAATGCCCGTGCCAAATTTCAAGTTTCTATGTGAAAAAATTACATTCCGTACGTAAAATTTGGACGCTAATTCTTTGGCGCATAGAATTGAATAATCGAGTTGGAACCCATTAGCGTTTCCTATTTATGACATATTCAATGCCCGTGCCAAATTTCAAGTTTGTATGTGAGAAAATTGCATTCCGTACGTAAAATTTGGACGCTAATTCTTTGGCGCATAGAATTAAATAATCGAGTTGGGACCCATTAGCGTTTCCTATTTATGACATATTCAATGCCCGTGCCAAATTTCAAGTTTCTATGTGAGAAAATTACATTCCGTACATAAAATTTGGACGCTAATTCTTTGGCGCATAGAATTGAATAATCGAGTTGGGACCCATTAGCATTTCTTATTTATGACATATTCAATGCCCGTGCCAAATTTCAAGTTTCCATGTGAGAAAATTACATTCCGTACGTAAAATTTGGACGCTAATTCTTTGGCGCATAGAATTGAATAATCGAGTTGGGACCCATTAGCGTTTCCTATTTATGACATATTCAATGCCCGTGCCAAATTTCAAGTTTCTATGTGAGAAAATTACATTCTGTTCGTAAAATTTGGACGCTAATTCTTTGGCGCATAGAATTGAATAATGGAGTTGGGACCCATTAGCGTTTCCTATTTATGACATATTCAATGCCCGTGCCAAATTTCAAGTTTCTATGTGTGAAAATTACATTCCGTACGTAAAATTTGGACGCTAATTCTTTTGCGCATGGAATTGAATAATCGAGTTGGGACCCATTAGCGTTTCCTATTTATGACAAAATCAATGCCCGTGACAAATTACATCGGGAAGTGAGAGAATTAGATTCCGTACTACATAAAGTTTGGACGCTAATTCTTTAGCGCTTAGAATTAAATAATCGAGTTGGGACCCATTAACTTTTCCTATTTATGACATAATCAATGCTCGTGCCAAATTTCATGCTTCTATGACATCAGGAAGTGAGAAAATTAGATTCCGTACGTAAAATTTGGACGCTAATTCTTTGGTGCTTAGAATTGAATTATCGAGTTGGGACCCATTAGCTTTTCCAACTTATGACATAATCAATGCTCGTGCCAAATTTCAAGTTTCTATTACATTGGGAAGTGAGAGAATTAGATTCCTTACGTAAAATTTAGACGCTAATTTTTTTGCACTTAGAATTGAATAATCGAGTTGGGACCCATTAGCTTTTCCTATATATAACATAATCAATGCTCGTGTCAAATTTCAAGTTTCTATGACATTGGGAAGTGAATTAGATTCTGTACGTAAAATTTGGACGCTAATTTTTTTGCGCTTAGAATTGAATAATCGAGTTGGGACCCATAAACTTCTCCTATTTATGACATAATCAATGCTCGTTTCAAATTACATCGGGAAGTGAGAGAATTGGATTCCGTACGTAAAATTTGGACACTAATTCTTTCATGCTTAGAATTGAACAATCAAGTTGGGACCCATTATCTTTTCCTATTTATGATATAATCAATGCTCGTGCCAAATTTCAAGTTTTTTTGACACCAGGAAGTGAGAGAATTAGATTCGGTACAAAAATTTAGACGCTAATTCTTTGGCGCTTAGAATTGAATAATTGAGTAGGGACCCATTTGCTTTTCCTATTTATGACATAATCAATGCTCGTGCCAAATTACATCGGGAAGTGAGAGAATTAGATTCCGTACGTAAAATTTGGATGCTAATTCTTTGGTGCTTAGAATTGAATAATCGAGTTGGGGCCCATTAGCGTTTCCTATTTTTGACATATTCAATGCCCGTGCCAAATTTCATGTTTCTATGTGAGAAAATTACATTCCGTACGTAAAATTTGGATGCTAATTCTTTGGCGCATAAAATTGAATAATCGAGTTGGAACCCATTAGCGTTTCCTATTTATGACATATTCAATGCCCGTGCCAAATTTCAAGTTTCTATGTGACAAAATTACATTCCGTACGTAAAATTTGGACGCTAATTCTTTGGCGCATTGTATTGAATAATCGAGTTGGGACCCATTAGCGTTTCCTATTTATGACATATTCAATGCCCGTGCCAAATTTCAAGTTTCTATGTGAGGAAATTACATTCCGTACGTAAAATTTGGATGATAATTCTTTTGCGCATAGAATTGAATAATCGAGTTGGGACCCATTAGCGTTTCCTATTTATGACATATTCAATGCCCGTGCCAAAATTCAAGTTTCTTTGTGAGAAAATTACATTCCGTACGTAAAATTTGGACGCTAATTCTTTGGCGCATAGAATTGAATAATCGAGTTGGGACCCATTAGCTTTTCCTATTTATGACATAATCATTGCTCGTGCCAAATTTCGAGTTTCTATGACATTGGGAAGCGAGAAAATTAGATTCCGTACGTAAAATTTGGACGCTAATTCTTTGGCGCTTACAATTGAATAATCGAGTTGGGACCCATTAACTTTTCCTATTTATGACATAATCAATGCTTTTGCCAAATTTCAAGTTTCTATGACATTGGGAAGCGAGAAAATTAAATTCCGTACGTAAAATTTGGACGCTAATTCTTCTGCGCTTAGAATTGAATAATCGAGTTGGGACCCAACAGCTTTTCTTATTTATGACATATTCAATGCCCGTGCCAAATTTCAAGTTTCTATGTGACAAAATTACATTCCGTACGTAAAATTTGGACGCTAATTCTTTGGCGCATAGAATTAAATAATCGTGTTGGGACCCATTAGCGTTTCCTATTTATGACATATTCAATGCCCGTGCCAAATTACAAGTTTCTAAGTGTGAAAATTACATTCCGTACGTAAAATTTGGACGCTAATGTTTTGGCGCATAGAATTAAATAATCGAGTTGGGACCTATTAGCGTTTTCTATTTATGACAAAATCAATGCCCGTGCCAAATTACATCGGGAAGTGAGAGAATTAGATTCCGTACTACATAAAATTTGGACGCTAATTCTTTGGCGCTTAGAATTGAATAATTGAGTTGGGACCTATTAACTTTTCCTACTTCTGACATAATCAATGCTCGTGCCAAATTTCAAGTTTCTATGCAATCGGGAAATGAGAAAATTAGATTCCGTACGTAAAATTTGGACGCTAATTCTTTGGCGTTTAGAATTGAATAATCGAGTTGGGACCCATTAGCGTTTCCTATTTATGACATATTCAATGCCCGTGCCAAATTTCAAGTTTCTATGTGAGAAAATTACATTCCGTACGTAAAATTTGGACGCTAATTCTTTGGCGCATAGAATAGAATAATCGAGTTGGGACCCATTAACTTTTCCTATTTATGACATAATCAATGCTCGTGCCAAATTACATCGGGAAGTGAGAGAATTGGCTTCCGTACGTAAAATTTGGACACTAATTCTTTTATGCTTAGAATTGAACAATCGAGTTGGGACCCATTAACTTTTCCTATTTATAATATAATCAATGCTCATGCCAAATTTCAAGTTTTTTTGACACCAGGAAGTGAGAGAATTAGATTCGGTACATAAAATTTAGACGCTAATTCTTTGGCGCTTAGAATTGAATAATTGAGATGGGACCCATTAGCTTTTCCTATTTATGACATAATCAATGCTCGTGCCAAATTACATCGGGAAGTGAGAGAATTAGATTGCGTACGTGAAATTTGGATGCTAATTCTTTATTGCTTAGATTTGAATAATCGAGTTGGGACCCATTAACTTTTCCTATCTATGACATAATCAATGCTCATGCTGAATTTCATGTTTCTAAGCAATCGGGAAGTGAGAAAATTAGATTCTGTATGTAAAATTTGGACGCTAATTCTTTGGCGCTTAGAATTGAATAATCGAGTTGGGACCTATTAACTTTTCATATTTATGACATAATCAATGCTCATGCCAAATTACATTGGGAAGTGAGAGAATTAGATTCCGTATGTAAAATTTGGACGCTAATTCTTTTGTGCTTAGAATTGAATAATTGAGTTGGGACCTATTAACTTTTCCTACTTCTGACACAATCAATGCTCGTGCCAAATTTCATGTTTCTATGACATCGCAAAGTGAGAAAATTAGATTCCGTACGTAAAATTTGGACGCTAATTCTTTGGTGCTTAGAATTGAATAATCGAGTTGGGACCCATTAGCTTTTTCTATTTATGACATAATTAATGCTCGTGCCAAATTTCAAGTTTCTATTACATTGGGAACTGAGAGAATTAGATTCCGTACGTAAAATTTGGACGCAAATTTTTTTGTGCTTAGCATTGAATAATCGAGTTGGGACCCATTAGTTTTTCCTATTCATGACATAATCAATGCTCGTGCCAAATTACATCAGGAAGTGAGAGAATTAGATTCCGTATGTAAAATTTGGACGCTAATTCTTTTGCGCTTAGAATTGAATAATTGAGATGGGACCTATTAACTTTTCCTACTTCTGACACATTCAATGCCCGTGCCAAATTTCAAGTTTCTATGTGAGAAAATTACATTCCGTATGTAAAATTTGGACGCTAATTCTTTGGCGCATAGAATTGAATAATCGAGTTGGGACCCATTAGTGTTTCCTATTTATGACATATTCAATGCCCGTGCCAAATTTCAAGTTACTATGTGAGAAAATTACATTCCGTATGTAAAATTTGGACGCTAATTCTTTGGCGCATAGAATTGAATAATCGAGTTGGGACCCATTAGTGTTTCCTATTTATGACATATTCAATGCCCGTGCCAAATTTCAAGTTTCTATGTGAGAAAATTACATTCCGTACGTAAAATTTGGACGCTAATTCTTTGGCGCATAGAATTGAATAATCGAGTTGGGACCCATTAGTGTTTCCTATTTATGACATATTCAATGCCCGTACCAAATTTCAAGTTTCTATGTGAGAAAATTACATTCCGTACGTAAAATTTGGACGCTAATTCTTTGGCGCATAGAATTGAATAATCGAGTTGGGACCCATTAGCGTTTCTTATTTATGACATATTCAATGCCCGTGCCAAATTTCAAGTTTCTATGTGAGAAAATTACATTCCGTACGTAAAATTTGAACGCTAATTCTTTGGTGCATAGAATTGAATAATGGAGTTGGGACCCATTAGCGTTTCCTATTTATGACATATTCAATGCCCGTGCCAAATTTCAAGTTTCTATGTGTGAAAATTACATTCCGTATGTAAAATTTGAACGCTAATTCTTTTGCGCATAGAATTGAATAATCGAGTTGGGACCCATTAGCGTTTCCTATTTATGACAAAATCAATGCCCGTGCCAAATTACATCAGGAAGTGAGAGAATTAGATTCCGTACTACATAAAGTTTGGACGCTAATTCTTTAGCGCTTAGAATTAAATAATCGAGTTGGGACCCATTAACTTTTCCTATTTATGACATAATCAATGCTCGTGCCAAATTTCATGCTTCTATGACATCAGGAAGTGAGAAAATTAGATTCCGTACGTAAAATTTGGACGCTAATTCTTTGGTGCTTAGAATTGAATTATCGAGTTGGGACCCATTAGCTTTTCCAACTTATGACATAATCAATGCTCGTGTCAAATTTCAAGTTTCTATTACATTGGGAAGTGAGAGAATTAGATTCCGTACGTAAAATTTAGACGCTAATTTTTTTGCACTTAGAATTGAATAATCGAGTTGGGACCCATTAGCTTTTCCTATATATAACATAATCAATGCTCGTGTCAAATTTCAAGTTTCTATGACATTGGGAAGTGAATTAGATTCTGTACGTAAAATTTGGACGCTAATTTTTTTGCGCTTAGAATTGAATAATCGAGTTGGGACCCATAAACTTCTCCTATTTATGACATAATCAATGCTCGTTTCAAATTACATCGGGAAGTGAGAGAATTAGATTCCGTACGTAAAATTTGGACACTAATTCTTTTATGCTTAGAATTGAACAATCGAGTTGGGACCCATTAACTTTTCCTATTTATGATATAATCAATGCTTGTGCCAAATTTCAAGTTTTTTTGACACCAGGAAGTGAGAGAATTAGATTCGGTACAAAAATTTAGACGCTAATTCTTTGGCGCTTAGAATTGAATAATTGAGTAGGGACCCATTTGCTTTTCCTATTTATGACATAATCAATGCTCGTGCCAAATTACATCGGGAAGTGAGAGAATTAGATTCCGTACGTAAAATTTGGATGCTAATTCTTTGGTGCTTAGAATTGAATAATCGAGTTGGGGCCCATTAGCGTTTCCTATTTTTGACATATTCAATGCCCGTGCCAAATTTCATGTTTCTATGTGAGAAAATTACATTCCGTACGTAATATTTGGATGCTAATTCTTTGGCGCATAAAATTGAATAATCGAGTTGGAACCCATTAGCGTTTCCTATTTATGACATATTCAATGCCCGTGCCAAATTTCAAGTTTCTATGTGACAAAATTACATTCCGTACGTAAAATTTGGACGCTAATTCTTTGGCGCATTGTATTGAATAATCGAGTTGGGACCCATTAGCGTTTCCTATTTATGACATATTCAATGCCCGTGCCAAATTTCAAGTTTCTATGTGAGGAAATTACATTCCGTACGTAAAATTTGGATGATAATTCTTTTGCGCATAGAATTGAATAATCGAGTTGGGACCCATTAGCGTTTCCTATTTATGACATATTCAATGCCCGTGCCAAAATTCAAGTTTCTTTGTGAGAAAATTACATTCCGTACGTAAAATTTGGACGCTAATTCTTTTGCGCATAGAATTGAATAATCGAGTTGGGACCCATTAGCTTTTCCTATTTATGACATAATCATTGCTCGTGCCAAATTTCGAGTTTCTATGACATTGGGAAGCGAGAAAATTAGATTCCGTACGTAAAATTTGGACGCTAATTCTTTGGCGCTTACAATTGAATAATCGAGTTGGGACCCATTAACTTTTCCTATTTATGACATAATCAATGCTTTTGCCAAATTTCAAGTTTCTATGACATTGGGAAGCGAGAAAATTAGATTCCGTACGTAAAATTTGGACGCTAATTCTTCTGCGCTTAGAATTGAATAATCGAGTTGGGACCCAACAGCTTTTCTTATTTATGACATATTCAATGCCCGTGCCAAATTTCAAGTTTCTATGTGACAAAATTACATTCCGTACGTAAAATTTGGACGCTAATTCTTTGGCGCATAGAATTAAATAATCGTGTTGGGACCCATTAGCGTTTCCTATTTATGACATATTCAATGCCCGTGCCAAATTACAAGTTTCTAAGTGTGAAAATTACATTCCGTACGTAAAATTTGGACGCTAATTTTTTGGCGCATAGAATTAAATAATCGAGTTGGGACCTATTAGCGTTTTATATTTATGACAAAATCAATGCCCGTGCCAAATTACATCGGGAAGTGAGAGAATTAGATTCCGTACTACATAAAATTTGGACGCTAATTCTTTGGCGCTTAGAATTGAATAATTGAGTTGGGACCTATTAACTTTTCCTACTTCTGACATAATCAATGCTCGTGCCAAATTTCAAGTTTCTATGCAATCGGGAAATGAGAATATTAGATTCCGTACGTAAAATTTGGACGCTAATTCTTTGGCGTTTAGAATTGAATAATCGAGTTGGGACCCATTAGCGTTTCCTATTTATGACATATTCAATGCCCGTGCCAAATTTCAAGTTTCTATGTGAGAAAATTACATTCCGTACGTAAAATTTGGACGCTAATTCTTTGGCGCATAGAATAGAATAATCGAGTTGGGACCCATTAACTTTTCCTATTTATGACATAATCAATGCTCGTGCCAAATTACATCGGGAAGTGAGAGAATTGGCTTCCGTACGTAAAATTTGGACACTAATTCTTTTATGCTTAGAATTGAACAATCGAGTTGGGACCCATTAACTTTTCCTATTTATAATATAATCAATGCTCATGCCAAATTTCAAGTTTTTTTGACACCAGGAAGTGAGAGAATTAGATTCGGTACATAAAATTTAGACGCTAATTCTTTGGCGCTTAGAATTGAATAATTGAGATGGGACCCATTAGCTTTTCCTATTTATGACATAATCAATGCTCGTGCCAAATTACATCGGGAAGTGAGAGAATTAGATTGCGTACGTGAAATTTGGATGCTAATTCTTTATTGCTTAGATTTGAATAATCGAGTTGGGACCCATTAACTTTTCCTATCTATGACATAATCAATGCTCATGCTGAATTTCATGTTTCTAAGCAATCGGGAAGTGAGAAAATTAGATTCTGTATGTAAAATTTGGACGCTAATTCTTTGGCGCTTAGAATTGAATAATCGAGTTGGGACCTATTAACTTTTCATATTTATGACATAATCAATGCTCATGCCAAATTACATTGGGAAGTGAGAGAATTAGATTCCGTATGTAAAATTTGGACGCTAATTCTTTTGTGCTTAGAATTGAATAATTGAGTTGGGACCTATTAACTTTTCCTACTTCTGACACAATCAATGCTCGTGCCAAATTTCATGTTTCTATGACATCGCAAAGTGAGAAAATTAGATTCCGTACGTAAAATTTGGACGCTAATTCTTTGGTGCTTAGAATTGAATAATCGAGTTGGGACCCATTAGCTTTTTCTATTTATGACATAATTAATGCTCGTGCCAAATTTCAAGTTTCTATTACATTGGGAACTGAGAGAATTAGATTCCGTACGTAAAATTTGGACGCAAATTTTTTTGTGCTTAGCATTGAATAATCGAGTTGGGACCCATTAGTTTTTCCTATTCATGACATAATCAATGCTCGTGCCAAATTACATCAGGAAGTGAGAGAATTAGATTCCGTATGTAAAATTTGGACGCTAATTCTTTTGCGCTTAGAATTGAATAATTGAGATGGGACCTATTAACTTTTCCTACTTCTGACACATTCAATGCCCGTGCCAAATTTCAAGTTTCTATGTGAGAAAATTACATTCCGTATGTAAAATTTGGACGCTAATTCTTTGGCGCATAGAATTGAATAATCGAGTTGGGACCCATTAGTGTTTCCTATTTATGACATATTCAATGCCCGTGCCAAATTTCAAGTTTCTATGTGAGAAAATTACATTCCGTATGTAAAATTTGGACGCTAATTCTTTGGCGCATAGAATTGAATAATCGAGTTGGGACCCATTAGTGTTTCCTATTTATGACATATTCAATGCCCGTGCCAAATTTCAAGTTTCTATGTGAGAAAATTACATTCCGTACGTAAAATTTGGACGCTAATTCTTTGGCGCATAGAATTGAATAATCGAGTTGGGACCCATTAGCGTTTCCTATTTATGACATATTCAATGCCCGTACCAAATTTCAAGTTTCTATGTGAGAAAATTACATTCCGTACGTAAAATTTGGACGCTAATTCTTTGGCGCATAGAATTGAATAATCGAGTTGGGACCCATTAGCGTTTCTTATTTATGACATATTCAATGCTCGTGCCAAATTTCAAGTTTCTATGTGAGAAAATTACATTCCGTACGTAAAATTTGGACGCTAATTCTTTGGCGCATAGAATTGAATAATCGAGTTGGGACCCATTAGCGTTTCCTATTTATGACATATTCAATGCCCGTGCCAAATTTCAAGTTTCTATGTGAGAAAATTACATTCCGTACGTAAAATTTGGACGCTAATTCTTTGGTGCATAGAATTGAATAATGGAGTTGGGACCCATTAGCGTTTCCTATTTATGACATATTCAATGCCCGTGCCAAATTTCAAGTTTCTATGTGTGAAAATTACATTCCGTATGTAAAATTTGAACGCTAATTCTTTTGCGCATAGAATTGAATAATCGAGTTGGGACCCATTAGCGTTTCCTATTTATGACAAAATCAATGCCCGTGCCAAATTACATCAGGAAGTGAGAGAATTAGATTCCGTACTACATAAAGTTTGGACGCTAATTCTTTAGCGCTTAGAATTAAATAATCGAGTTGGGACCCATTAACTTTTCCTATTTATGACATAATCAATGCTCGTGCCAAATTTCATGCTTCTATGACATCAGGAAGTGAGAAAATTAGATTCCGTACGTAAAATTTGGACGCTAATTCTTTGGTGCTTAGAATTGAATTATCGAGTTGGGACCCATTAGCTTTTCCAACTTATGACATAATCAATGCTCGTGTCAAATTTCAAGTTTCTATTACATTGGGAAGTGAGAGAATTAGATTCCGTACGTAAAATTTAGACGCTAATTTTTTTGCACTTAGAATTGAATAATCGAGTTGGGACCCATTAGCTTTTCCTATATATAACATAATCAATGCTCGTGTCAAATTTCAAGTTTCTATGACATTGGGAAGTGAATTAGATTCTGTACGTAAAATTTGGACGCTAATTTTTTTGCGCTTAGAATTGAATAATCGAGTTGGGACCCATAAACTTCTCCTATTTATGACATAATCAATGCTCGTTTCAAATTACATCGGGAAGTGAGAGAATTGGATTCCGTACGTAAAATTTGGACACTAATTCTTTTATGCTTAGAATTGAACAATCGAGTTGGGACCCATTAACTTTTCCTATTTATGATATAATCAATGCTTGTGCCAAATTTCAAGTTTTTTTGACACCAGGAAGTGAGAGAATTAGATTCGGTACAAAAATTTAGACGCTAATTCTTTGGCGCTTAGAATTGAATAATTGAGTAGGGACCCATTTGCTTTTCCTATTTATGACATAATCAATGCTCGTGCCAAATTACATCGGGAAGTGAGAGAATTAGATTCCGTACGTAAAATTTGGATGCTAATTCTTTGGTGCTTAGAATTGAATAATCGAGTTGGGGCCCATTAGCGTTTCCTATTTTTGACATATTCAATGCCCGTGCCAAATTTCATGTTTCTATGTGAGAAAATTACATTCCGTACGTAATATTTGGATGCTAATTCTTTGGCGCATAAAATTGAATAATCGAGTTGGAACCCATTAGCGTTTCCTATTTATGACATATTCAATGCCCGTGCCAAATTTCAAGTTTCTATGTGACAAAATTACATTCCGTACGTAAAATTTGGACGCTAATTCTTTGGCGCATTGTATTGAATAATCGAGTTGGGACCCATTAGCGTTTCCTATTTATGACATATTCAATGCCCGTGCCAAATTTCAAGTTTCTATGTGAGGAAATTACATTCCGTACGTAAAATTTGGATGATAATTCTTTTGCGCATAGAATTGAATAATCGAGTTGGGACCCATTAGCGTTTCCTATTTATGACATATTCAATGCCCGTGCCAAAATTCAAGTTTCTTTGTGAGAAAATTACATTCCGTACGTAAAATTTGGACGCTAATTCTTTTGCGCATAGAATTGAATAATCGAGTTGGGACCCATTAGCTTTTCCTATTTATGACATAATCATTGCTCGTGCCAAATTTCGAGTTTCTATGACATTGGGAAGCGAGAAAATTAGATTCCGTACGTAAAATTTGGACGCTAATTCTTTGGCGCTTACAATTGAATAATCGAGTTGGGACCCATTAACTTTTCCTATTTATGACATAATCAATGCTTTTGCCAAATTTCAAGTTTCTATGACATTGGGAAGCGAGAAAATTAGATTCCGTACGTAAAATTTGGACGCTAATTCTTCTGCGCTTAGAATTGAATAATCGAGTTGGGACCCAACAGCTTTTCTTATTTATGACATATTCAATGCCCGTGCCAAATTTCAAGTTTCTATGTGACAAAATTACATTCCGTACGTAAAATTTGGACGCTAATTCTTTGGCGCATAGAATTAAATAATCGTGTTGGGACCCATTAGCGTTTCCTATTTATGACATATTCAATGCCCGTGCCAAATTACTAGTTTCTAAGTGTGAAAATTACATTCCGTACGTAAAATTTGGACGCTAATTTTTTGGCGCATAGAATTAAATAATCGAGTTGGGACCTATTAGCGTTTTCTATTTATGACAAAATCAATGCCCGTGCCAAATTACATCGGGAAGTGAGAGAATTAGATTCCGTACTACATAAAATTTGGACGCTAATTCTTTGGCGCTTAGAATTGAATAATTGAGTTGGGACCTATTAACTTTTCCTACTTCTGACATAATCAATGCTCGTGCCAAATTTCAAGTTTCTATGCAATCGGGAAATGAGAAAATTAGATTCCGTACGTAAAATTTGGACGCTAATTCTTTGGCGTTTAGAATTGAATAATCGAGTTGGGACCCATTAGCGTTTCCTATTTATGACATATTCAATGCCCGTGCCAAATTTCAAGTTTCTATGTGAGAAAATTACATTCCGTACGTAAAATTTGGACGCTAATTCTTTGGCGCATAGAATAGAATAATCGAGTTGGGACCCATTAACTTTTCCTATTTATGACATAATCAATGCTCGTGCCAAATTACATCGGGAAGTGAGAGAATTGGATTCCGTACGTAAAATTTGGACACTAATTCTTTTATGCTTAGAATTGAACAATCGAGTTGGGACCCATTAACTTTTCCTATTTATAATATAATCAATGCTCATGCCAAATTTCAAGTTTTTTTGACACCAGGAAGTGAGAGAATTAGATTCGGTACACAAAATTTAGACGCTAATTCTTTGGCGCTTAGAATTGAATAATTGAGATGGGACCCATTAGCTTTTCCTATTTATGACATAATCAATGCTCGTGCCAAATTACATCGGGAAGTGAGAGAATTAGATTGCGTACGTGAAATTTGGATGCTAATTCTTTATTGCTTAGATTTGAATAATCGAGTTGGGACCCATTAACTTTTCCTATCTATGACATAATCAATGCTCATGCTGAATTTCATGTTTCTAAGCAATCGGGAAGTGAGAAAATTAGATTCTGTATGTAAAATTTGGACGCTAATTCTTTGGCGCTTAGAATTGAATAATCGAGTTGGGACCTATTAACTTTTCATATTTATGACATAATCAATGCTCATGCCAAATTACATTGGGAAGTGAGAGAATTAGATTCCGTATGTAAAATTTGGACGCTAATTCTTTTGTGCTTAGAATTGAATAATTGAGTTGGGACCTATTAACTTTTCCTACTTCTGACACAATCAATGCTCGTGCCAAATTTCATGTTTCTATGACATCGCAAAGTGAGAAAATTAGATTCCGTACGTAAAATTTGGACGCTAATTCTTTGGTGCTTAGAATTGAATAATCGAGTTGGGACCCATTAGCTTTTTTTGTATTTATGACATAATTAATGCTCGTGCCAAATTTCAAGTTTCTATTACATTGGGAACTGAGAGAATTAGATTCCGTACGTAAAATTTGGACGCAAATTTTTTTGTGCTTAGCATTGAATAATCGAGTTGGGACCCATTAGTTTTTCCTATTCATGACATAATCAATGCTCGTGCCAAATTACATCAGGAAGTGAGAGAATTAGATTCCGTATGTAAAATTTGGACGCTAATTCTTTTGCGCTTAGAATTGAATAATTGAGATGGGACCTATTAACTTTTCCTACTTCTGACACATTCAATGCCCGTGCCAAATTTCAAGTTTCTATGTGAGAAAATTACATTCCGTATGTAAAATTTGGACGCTAATTCTTTGGCGCATAGAATTGAATAATCGAGTTGGGACCCATTAGTGTTTCCTATTTATGACATATTCAATGCCCGTGCCAAATTTCAAGTTTCTATGTGAGAAAATTACATTCCGTATGTAAAATTTGGACGCTAATTCTTTGGCGCATAGAATTGAATAATCGAGTTGGGACCCATTAGTGTTTCCTATTTATGACATATTCAATGCCCGTGCCAAATTTCAAGTTTCTATGTGAGAAAATTACATTCCGTACGTAAAATTTGGACGCTAATTCTTTGGCGCATAGAATTGAATAATCGAGTTGGGACCCATTAGCGTTTCCTATTTATGACATATTCAATGCCCGTACCAAATTTCAAGTTTCTATGTGAGAAAATTACATTCCGTACGTAAAATTTGGACGCTAATTCTTTGGCGCATAGAATTGAATAATCGAGTTGGGACCCATTAGCGTTTCTTATTTATGACATATTCAATGCTCGTGCCAAATTTCAAGTTTCTATGTGAGAAAATTACATTCCGTACGTAAAATTTGGACGCTAATTCTTTGGCGCATAGAATTGAATAATCGAGTTGGGACCCATTAGCGTTTCCTATTTATGACATATTCAATGCCCGTGCCAAATTTCAAGTTTCTATGTGAGAAAATTACATTCCGTACGTAAAATTTGGACGCTAATTCTTTGGTGCATAGAATTGAATAATGGAGTTGGGACCCATTAGCGTTTCCTATTTATGACATATTCAATGCCCGTGCCAAATTTCAAGTTTCTATGTGTGAAAATTACATTCCGTATGTAAAATTTGAACGCTAATTCTATTGCGCATAGAATTGAATAATCGAGTTGGGACCCATTAGCGTTTCCTATTTATGACAAAATCAATGCCCGTGCCAAATTACATCAGGAAGTGAGAGAATTAGATTCCGTACTACATAAAGTTTGGACGCTAATTCTTTAGCGCTTAGAATTAAATAATCGAGTTGGGACCCATTAACTTTTCCTATTTATGACATAATCAATGCTCGTGCCAAATTTCATGCTTCTATGACATCAGGAAGTGAGAAAATTAGATTCCGTACGTAAAATTTGGACGCTAATTCTTTGGTGCTTAGAATTGAATTATCGAGTTGGGACCCATTAGCTTTTCCAACTTATGACATAATCAATGCTCGTGTCAAATTTCAAGTTTCTATTACATTGGGAAGTGAGAGAATTAGATTCCGTACGTAAAATTTAGACGCTAATTTTTTTGCACTTAGAATTGAATAATCGAGTTGGGACCCATTAGCTTTTCCTATATATAACATAATCAATGCTCGTGTCAAATTTCAAGTTTCTATGACATTGGGAAGTGAATTAGATTCTGTACGTAAAATTTGGACGCTAATTTTTTTGCGCTTAGAATTGAATAATCGAGTTGGGACCCATAAACTTCTCCTATTTATGACATAATCAATGCTCGTGCCAAATTACATCGGGAAGTGAGAGAATTGGATTCCGTACGTAAAATTTGGGCACTAATTCTTTTATGCTTAGAATTGAACAATCGAGTTGGGACCCATTAACTTTTCCTATTTATGATATAATCAATGCTCGTGCCAGATTTCAAGTTTTTTTGACACCAGGAAGTGAGAGAATTAGATTCGGTACAAAAATTTAGACGCTAATTCTTTGGCGCTTAGAATTGAATAATTGAGTAGGGACCCATTTGCTTTTCCTATTTATGACATAATCAATGCTCGTGCCAAATTTCACGTTTCTATGACACCGGAAAGTGAGAAAATTACATTCCGTACGTAAAATTTGGACGCTAATTCTTTGCGCTAGAATTGAATAATCTAATATGGACCCATTAGCTTTTCCTATTTATGACATGATCAATGCTCGTGCCAAATTTCACGTTTCTATGACACCGGAAAGTGAGAAAATTACATTCCGTACGTAAACTTTGGACGCTAATTCTTTTGCGCTAGAATTGAATAATCAAGTTGGGACCCATTAACTTTTCCTATTTATGACATATTCAATGCCCGTGCCAAATTTTAAGTTTCTATGTGAGAAAATTACATTCCGTACGTAAAATTTGGACGCTAATTCTTTTCCGCATAGAGTTGAATAATCGAGTTGGGACCCATTAGCTTTTCCTATTTATGACATAATCAATGCTCGTGCCAAATTTCACGTTTCTATGACACCGGAAAGTGAGAAAATTACATTACGTACGTAAAATTTGGACGCTAATTCTTTGCGCATAGAATTGAATAATGGAGTTGGGACCCATTAGCTTTTCCTATTTATGACATAATCAATGCTCCTGCCAAATTTCACGTTTCTATGACACCGGAAAGTGAGAAAAATACATTCCGTACGTAAAATTTCGACGCTAATTCTTTTGCGCTAGAATTGAATAATCTAATATGGACCCATTAGCTTTTCCTATTTATGACATGATCAATGCTCGTGCCAAATTTCACGTTTCTATGACACCGGAAAGTGAGAAAATTACATTCCGTACGTAAAATTTGGACGCTAATTCTTTTGCGCATAGAATTGAATAATCGAGTTGGGACCCATTAACTTTTCCTATTTATGACATATTCAATGCCCGTGCCAAATTTTAAGTTTCTATGACATTGGGAAGTGAGAGATTTAGATTACGTACGTAAAATTTGGACGCTAATTCTTTTGCGCTAGAAATGAATAATCGTGTTAGGACCCAATTACTTTTCCTATTTTGGAGATAATCTATGCTTGTGCCAAAATTCATGTTTCTACGACATCGGGAAGTTGGAGAACTTTTGGCGAGTCAGTTAGTCAGTGAGTCAGTCAGTGAGTCAGTCAGTCAGTGAGTCAGTGAGGGCTTTCAGCTTTATATATATAGATATAACTATTAGAGATGAGCGAGCACCAAAATGCTCGGGTGCTCGTTACTCGAGTCGAACTTCCCGCGATGCTCGAGGGTTCGTTTCGAGTAACGAACCCCATTGAAGTCAATGGGCGACCCGAGCATTTTTGTATGGGACCTATGCTCCGCTAAGGTTTTCATTTGTGAAAATCTGGGAAATTCAAGAAAGTGATGGGAACGACACAGAAGCGGATAGGCAGGCGAGGGGCTACATGTTGGGCTGCATCTGAAGTTCCCAGGTCCCACTATTAAACCACAATAGCGGCAAGAGTGGGTCCCCCCCCCCCCCCCCAACAATTTTTACTTCTGAAAAACCCTCATTAGCAAGGCATACCTTAGCTAAGCACCACACTACCTCCAACAAAGTACAATGACTGCCTGCATGACACTCAGCTGCCACTTCTCCTGGGTAACATGCTGCCCAACTGCCCATTTCAGTAATAGTAGCAGTCAAGGCAGGCCCCGGTTACAATTCCGAAGCAGCACTATAGGGGGAGCACAGTATTAGTTCCATTTCAGTAGTAGTAGCAGTCTAGACAGGCCCCAGTAACATATCACTAGCAGCAGTATAGGGGGAGCACAGTATTAGTTCCATTTCAGTAGTAGTAGCAGTCAAGACAGGCCCCAGTAACATATCACTAGCAGCAGTATAGGGGGAGCACAGTATTAGTTCCATTTCAGTAGTAGTTGCAGTCTAGACAGGCCCCAGTAACATATCACTAGCAGCAGTATAGGGGGAGCACAGTATTAGTTCCATTTCAGTAGTAGTAGCAGTCTGGACAGGCCCCAGTAACATATCACTAGCAGCAGTATAGGGGGAGCACAGTATTAGTTCCATTTCAGTAGTAGTAGCAGTCTAGACAGGCCCCAGTAACATATCACTAGCAGCAGTATAGTGGGAGCACAGTATTAGTTCCATTTCAGTAGTAGTAGCAGTCAAGACAGGCCCCAGTAACATATCACTAGCAGCAGTATAGGGGGAGCACAGTATTAGTTCCATTTCAGTAGTAGTTGCAGTCTAGACAGGCCCCAGTAACATATCACTAGCAGCAGTATAGGGGGAGCACAGTCTTAGTTCCATTTCAGTAGTAGTAGCAGTCTGGACAGGCCCCAGTAACATATCACTAGCAGCAGTATAGGGGGAGCACAGTATTAGTTCCATTTCAGTAGTAGTAGCAGTCTAGACAGGCCCCAGTAACATATCACTAGCAGCAGTATAGTGGGAGCACAGTATTAGTTTCATTTCAGTAGTAGTAGCAGTCTAGACAGGTCCCAGTAACATATCACTAGCAGCAGTATAGGGGGAGCACAGTCTTAGTTCCATTTCAGTAATAGTAGCAGTCAAGACAGGCCCCAGTAACAATTCCGAAGCAGCAGTATAGGGGGAGCACAGGATTAGTTCCATTTTAGTAGTAGTAGCAGTCAAGACAGGCCACAGTAACATTCCCGTTGCAGTAGTTTAGGGAGATAACAGTCTCTTTCACATTTCAGTAGTTGCAGTATAGACAAGGCCCCAGTTACATTTATGTAGCAAAAGTGTAGGCCAACCCCACACACCTTGCTGTACCATGAGTGCAGGCGAAGCCCATAAAAATTACTAGGATTACACTGTAGACGAGGACCCCAAAAAAATTGGTGTACCAACAGTGCTAATGTACCTCAGAAAAATTGCCCATGCCCAACCAAGAGGGCAGGTGAAACCCATTAATCGCTTTGGTTACTGTGGCTTAATTTGTAACTAGGCCTGGAGGCAGCCCAGTTAAAATAAAAATTGGTTCAGGTGCAAGTTTCAACGCTTTAATGAGAATTGAAACATATAAACATTGTTTACAAAAGTAATATGACTGAGCCTTGTGGGCCTAAGAAAAATTGCCCGTTCGGCGTGATTACGTGAGGTTTCAGGAGGAGGAGCAGGAGGAGGAGGATAAATATAATGCACAGATTGATGAAGCTAAAAGGTCCCCGTTTTTTATGGTGATAGAGAACGATGCTTCCATCCGCGGGTGCAGCCTACGTATTGTTTAGGTACCGCTGCTGTCCGCTGGTGGAGAAGAGAAGTCTGGGGAAATCCAGGCTTTGTTCATCTTTATGAGTGTAAGCCTGTCGGCACTGTCAGTTGACAGGTGGGTACGCTTATCCGTGATGATTCCCCCAGCCGCACTAAACACCCTCTCTGACAAGACGCTAACCACAGGGCAAGCAAGCACCTCCAGGGCATACAGTGCGAGTTAAGGCCACGTGTCCAGCTTCGACACCCAGTAGTTGTACGGAGCAGAGGCGTCACAAAGGACGGTCGTGCGATCGGCTACGTACTCCCTCACCATCCTATTACAGTGCTCCCGCCGACTCAGCCTTGACTGGGGAGCGGTGACACAGTCTTGCTGGGGAGCCATAAAGCTGGCAAAGGCCTTGGAGAGTGTTTCCCTGCCTGTGCTGTACATGCTGCCTGATCTCCGCACCTCCCCTGCTACCTGGCCCTCGGAACTGCGCCTTCTGCCACTAGCGCTATCGGATGGGAATTTTACCATCAGTTTGTCCACCAGGGTCCTGTGGTATAGTATCACTCTCGAACCCCTTTCCTCTTCGGGTATGAGAGTGGAAAGGATCTCCTTATACCGTGGGTCGAGCAGTGTGTACACCCAGTAATACGTAGTGGCCAGAATGCGTGTAACGCGAGGGTCACGAGAAAGGCATCCTAACATGAAGTCAGCCATGTGTGCCAGGGTACCTGTACGCAACACATAGCTGTCCTCACTAGGAAGATCACTTTCAGGATCCTCCTCCTCCACCTCAGGCCATACACGCTGAAAGGATGACAGGCAAGCAGCATAGGTACCCTCAGCAGTGGGCCCGGCTGTCTCTTCCCTCTGCTCCTCCTCAGGCTCCTCCCCCTCCACCTCCTCTTCCTCCTCCTCAACACGCTGAGATATAGACATGAGGGTGCTCTGACTATCCAGCGACATACTGTCTTCCCCCGCCTCCGTTTCCGAGCGCAAAGCATCTGCCTTTATGCTTTACAGGGAACTTCTCAAGAGGCATAGCAGAGGAATGGTGACGCTAATGATTGCAGCATCGCCGCTCACTATCTGGGTAGACTCCTCAAAGTTTCCAAGGACCTGGCAGATGTCTGCCAACCAGGCCCACTCTTCTGTAAAGAATTGAGGAGGCTGACTCCCACTACGCCGCCCATGTTGGAGTTGGTATTCCACTATAGCTCTACGCTGCTCATAGAGCCTGGCCAACATGTGGAGCGTAGAGTTCCACCGTGTGGGCATGTCGCACAGCAGTCGGTGCACTGGCAGATTAAACCGATGTTGCAGGGTGCGCAGGGTGGCAGCGTCCGTCTTGGACTTGCGGAAATGTGCGCTGACCCGGTGCACCTTTCCGAGCAGGTCTGACAAGTGTGGGTAGCTTTTCAGAAACCGCTGAACCACCAAATTAAATATGTGGGCCAGGCATGGCACGTGCGTGAGGCTGCCGAGCTGCAGAGCCGCCACCAGGTTACGGCCGTTGTCACACACGGCCATGCCCGGTTGGAGGCTCAGCGGCAAAAGCCAGCGGTCAGTCTGCTCTGTCAGACCCTGCAGCAGTTCGTGGGCTGTGTGCCTCTTCTCTCCTAAGCTGAGTAGTTTCAGCACAGCTTGCTAACGCTAGCCCACCGCTGTGCTGCCACGCCGCGCGACACCGACTGCTGGCGACGTGCTGCTGCTGACACATCTTGATTGCGAGACAGAGGTTGCGTAGGAGGAGGAGGAGGAGGAGGGGGGTGGTTTAGTGGAGGAAGCATACACCGCCGCAGATACCAGCACCGAGCTGGGGCACGCAATTCTGGGGGTGGGTAGGGCGTGAGCGGTCCCAGGCTCTGACTCGGTCCCAGCCTTCACTAAATTCACCCAATGTGCCGTCAGGGAGATATAGTGGCCCTGCCCGCCTGTGCTTGTCCACGTGTCCGTTGTTAAGTGGACCTTGCCAGTAACCGCGTTGGTGAGGGCGCGTACAATGTTGCGGGAGACGTGGTCGTGCAGGGCTGGGACGGCACATAGGGAAAAGTCGTGGTGACTGGGAACCGAGTAGCGCGGGGCCGCCGCCGCCATCATGTTTTTGAAAGCCTCCGTTCCACAAGCCTATACGGCAGCATCTCCAGGCTGATCAATTTGGCTATGTGCACGTTTAACGCTTGAGCGTGCGGGTGCGTGGCGGCGTACTTGCGCTTGCGCTCAAACAGTTGCGCTAACGACGGCTGGACGCTGCGCTGAGAGACATTGCTGGATGGGGCCGAGGACAGCGGACGTGAGGGTGTGGGTGCAGGCCGGGAGACGGTCGTGCCTGTGTCCTGAGAGGGGGGTTGGATCTCAGTGGCAGGTTGGGGTACAGGGGGAGAGGCAGTGGTGCAAACCGGAGACGGTGAACGGCCTTCGTCCCACCTTGTGGGGTGCTTGGCCATCATATGCCTGCACATGCTGGTGGTGGTGAGGCTGGTGGTGGTGGCTCCCCGGCTGATCTTGGCACGACAAACCTTGCACACCACAGTTCGTCGGTCGTCTGCACTCTCAGTGAAAAACTGCCAGACCTTTGAGCACCTCGGCCTCTGCAGGGTGGCATGGAGCGAGGGGGCGCTTTGGGAAACAGTTGGTGGATTATTCGGTCTGGCCCTGCCTCTACCCCTGGCCACCGCACTGCCTCTTCCAACCTGCCCTTTTGCTGCACTTGCCTCCCCCTCTGAAGACCTGTCCTCAGTAGGCTTAGCAAACCAGGTAGGGTCAGTCACCTCATCGTCCAGCTGCTCTTCCTCCGAATTCTTTGTGTGCTCCTCCCTTGGACGTACTGCCCTTACTACTACCTCACTGATAGACAACTGTGTCTCATCGTCATCGTCCTCCTCCCCCACTGAAAGTTCTTGAGACAGTTGCCGGAAGTCCCCAGTCTCCTCACCCGGATCCCGGGAACTTTCCAAAGGTTGGGCATCGGTCATGAGAAACTCCTCAGGTGATAGAGGATCCATTTTTTCGCACTCAAGGCCGGGACCAGAGAACAGTTCCTGGGAGCCTGCTTGCTCTTCTGAATGTGTCATTTGCTGGGAGGGAGGAGGCTGGGAGAAGGGAGGAGCAGCAGCGAGAGGATTCAGGGATGCAGCAGTGGACGGCGTAGAAGACTGGGTGGTGACGGTGGATAGTTTGCTGGATGCACTTTCTGCCATCCATGACAGGACCTGCTCACACTGCTTAGTTTCTAATAAAGGTCTACCGCGTGGACCCATTAATTGTGAGATGAATCTGGGGACCCCAGAAACTTGCCTCTCTACTAATCCCGCAGCAGTCGGCTGCGATACACCTGGACCAGAAGCTCGGCCTGTGCCCACACCCTGACTTGGGCCTCCGCGTACTCGCCCGCGTCCACGTCCTCTAGGCCTACCCCTACCCCTCAGCATGGTGTATTACGAGTAGAGCAGAGACAAAACGCTGTAATTAAATGTGCCGCTTATTGGCCTGTGGTTGGAGGCTGACTTCACTTACGGAACGCACAGCAGAGCCAGGAAACAATTATGCGCAAGCCTGTAGTCAGACCTAGGTGTGTATGACTGAGCTACTGGAATTCACAGGGCAGAACCAGTCAATTGGCCAATGGCCAGTGGTAGGACTTCAGTATTTTGCTTCAATTTTTTAAAATGGTGAGGTGAAAAACCAGACAGACACCGTATGCAGCGTATATATGTATACTCTTTCCCTCTGGCGGGATGACGGCGATCATGTAACAGACACAGCAGTGCCAGGAAACAATTATGCGCAAGCCTGTAGTGAGACCTAGGTGCGTATGACTGAGCTACTGGAATTCACAGGGCAGAACCAGTCAAGTGGCCAAAGGCCAGTGGTAGGCCTTTGGCCACTTGACTGGTTTGGCCACTTAAATGTGACGCTTATTGGCCTGTGGTTGGAGGCTGACTTCGCTTACGGAACGCACAGCAGAGCCAGGAAACAATTATGCGCAAGCCTGTAGTCAGACCTAGGTGCGTATGACTGAGCTACTGGAATTAACAGGGCAGAACCAGTCAAGTGGCCAAAGGCCAGTGGTAGGCCTTTGGCCACTTGACTGGTTTGGCCACTTAAATGTGACGCTTATTGGCCTGTGGTTGGAGGCTGACTTTGCTTATGGAACGCACAGCAGAGCCAGGAAACAATTATGCGCAAGCCTGTAGTCAGACCTAGGTGTGTATGACTGAGCTACTGGAATTCACAGGGCAGAACCAGTCAATTGGCCAAAGGCCAGTGGTAGGACTTCAGTATTTTGCTTCAATTTTTTAAAATGGTGAGGTGAAAAACCAGACAGACACCGTATGCAGCGTATATATGTATACGCTTTCCTTCTGGTGGGATGACGGCGATCATGTAACGGACACAGCAGAGCCAGGAAACAATTATGCGCAAGCCTGTAGTTAGATCTAGGTGCGTATGACTGAGCTACTGGAATTCACAGCGAAGAACCAGTCAAGTGGCCAAAGGCCAGTGGTAGGCCTTAAGTATTTTGCTTCAATTTTTTTAAATGGTGAGGTGAAAAACCAGACAGACACCATATGCAGCGTATATATGTATACTCTTTCCCTCTGGCGGGATGACGGCGATCATGTAACAGACACAGCAGAGCCAGGAAACAATTATGCACAAGCCTGCTGTAACGCTTAGCTGGGTAATAATGAGCGACTACTACCCCCAGCAGACACGCAGTAAACTGTACACGGTCACAGGCTTGGCTGGGTAATAATGAGCGACTACTACCCCCAGCAGACACGCAGTAAACTGAAGACGGTTACAGGCAGCCCAAACATAGTATTTTTTTCCAATTTTTGGGAAAAAGCCCACTGCCTATATAGCCTGTATATGGATTTCCCTGTTGGAGGATGACTGTGGTTATTGAAAGCACAGTGCAGCCAGAAAAAATTATGCGCAAGGCTGCAGTAACACCTAGCTGGGTAATAGTGAGCGACTACTACCCCCAGCAGACACGCAGTAAACTGAACACGGTCACAGGCAGCCCAAAGATTTTTTTTTCCAATTTTTTTTAAAAAGCCCACTGCCTATATAGCCAGTATATCTCTTTCCCTGTACCACTGTCCCTGCCTCACCAGTACTGCCCCTATACTCAGTAAAATGACTGCAGACTGAGGACGCTATGGTCTGCACGCCCGATATACAAAAAAAAATAAAAATGTGCAAAACTGCTAAAAGCAGCCTCAACAGTACTGCACACGGTCAGATGTGGCCCTAAGAAGGACCGTTGGGGTTCTTGAAGACGAATATAACAGCCTAACACTCTCCCTATAGCAGCTACCGCGGCCGGCCCCAGTTTATATACTCGGATGTCACCTGATCTCCCCAGCCACTCACTGTAGGGGGGTGGGATAGGGCTGGAACTTCACAAGAGGAAGTTGTAATGCCTTTCCTGTGTTTCTATTGGCCAGAAAGCGGCGCAAATTTTTCTGGGAAGAAAATGGAAGTGACTCGAACACCGCGTGGTGCTCGTCTCGAGTAACGAGCATCTCGAGTACCCTAATGCTCGAACAAGCATCAAGCTCGGACGAGTACTCTCGCTCATCTCTAATAACTATCTATTTTGGTTATAGGAGTTTTGTACAAATGTCTACCTATTGCATAAATCTTGGTATATAGAAAATTATCAAATTTATGTATCAAATTAGTATATAGATACATATATGTTAATATTGTTAAAAGACAGGTATAGCGTCAATTACTTGATATATAGATCCTATAATACTATTAAATATATAATAAAACTCTAAATTTCATTAAAAATACTGATAAAAAATATACAGATATATTTTAAAATTTCTCTAAAACCTCATTTAATCCATTTGGTATGAGGGTATTGAAATAAAATATATAATACATTTCCTTGGTTTTTAATTTTGCGAATTCTCCTGCATTTATTTTTTCCACCGGGGTTATTTTAGAAGTAAGTGACATATGCTGTATAACTGGGTGTGATAATATATCCCCATATATATATTTCATGTCTGCTTTCAAACACTGGAGCGCTGGTATTTTTTGTACTATATCTATCTGCCTTGTTTATCCCGTGATGTCTACTTTCCACTGCTGGGACCTACCATGACGCTCTCCATGAGATGTCTCCAATGACCAGTGTAAGAAAACCTAATCCACACTTCGTGATTTGCTATGCAATCTTGGACCTTGACGTACCGGAGCCCGCTTCACGGGCCCGGCGTCACGGGTGAGTCCTTTTTCATAGTGTCCTCTATACATGAATTGTATCTTGACATTATATTCCGCATTCCATTTCCTGGAGCGCTACCCATTATTACCTCTTTTCTATCCTTTTACAGAGCTCCATGGAGTCTACCGGTCCAGTTATTCAAGTGGAGCGAACCGAGATAGAATATTTTGAAAAAGAATGGCTGTCCCTTCCAGGGAGATTTCTATCCGTGATACAGAAAGAATTGGGACAATTTACGGACATTATTAAATTGTATCCTTTTGAGGAATTCCCTAAAGAATGGGATCCCTCTATGATCCAAGAACTAACGAATGATGGTGAAACATCCTGTAGCGACAAAAGGTCTTTGAAATATATTGTTAAGGACACTATGGAGAAACTTTGGCGACATGCCCTAGACTGGTTAATGCTACACATTTATAAAGATACCAAAATTGTACCAAAGGGCTTACAGATACCTATTACATCTGCATTCCCCGAAGATGGGGATTTTTCAGGGGGGTGGGATATCATGTTGGGAACCTTTTCGGATTCGATGCTGGGAAAGTTAATAGAAAAACGTAAATCTCTTTGTGACAACCTCCTTAAAAACCTTCTAGTGTTAGGGACTAAATGTGATAACAATATAATTGAATATATCTCAAAATTCATATCACGAACTGAAAATGAGATCATGACGCGTAAGATCAAAAAACTCTCTAGAGATCTTACATACATGAAAAAGAAAAACAACCAAAAAAATCTAGCCCAAAATCAGGATGATATTTCTGGTGAAATAGATAAACAAAACAGAAATAGAAATAACAATGAAAATAGTGATAACGATAATAGAAAAAATAAAAACACGAATAAAAATAAAAATAAAACCCCTTATATACGCCAAAATGACACTATTCACAGAAAAAGTACTAATAATGAAAATGACCATTATAAGAACTATGACCATAGACCAGCTAGCCACCATATGGATAATCATATGCCCTATAATAGACCTAATTATAATAGGACCCCAAACGCATATAGGGGATATCCAAACATACGACCAAGACGAATGAGACAGCCGGAACATAATCAGTGGGAATTCCAATACCCGATAAAACCTCCTCTTGTTAGGAGAGATATCTATCCATTGATGAATATACCAGTACGACCATGGGGTCATTTTGAGGGCAATCAACCACATGAAATTCCTGGAAATTTCACAAATCAGTCATATAGACACAACTATACGTATCAGAATAAACTTCCTAGACAGGAATTTGGACAGTTCCAAGGATGAAAAGAATGGCATAATTCACGTCCTCAGCAAAAACTAATAGTAATAGTAATAAAAATACCTCGATCAAAACACCATTTAATCCTAAAATAAGGCCTACCCCTAACATTACAACCAATAGTATTTTGAGTGACAATGTTAATATTATGCCACCAAAAGAAAAAACACCAAGTTCAGACAATGATATTATAACACTTCCATTACCAACTACACAGGATATAAGAAATATTACATTGAATAGTATACCAGAGGTGAATACACTAGACCCCTCCCCTAACTCAAAAATAAATGAACTAGGTTTAACTACTGATGTACCAGGAAGTCCTACAGATTTGATTCAGTTCCTGCGAACAAATGAAATAGGTGATCATAGTATCACATCTAACGAGAATACACTAACTATAGCTCCGGTAAAATGGAAAACAACCCCCAATTCATCACAATTTCATAAAATTGATTCAACTAATCTTTTGAAACCTTTTTTAGAAGAAACGAACAATGGTTCCCAAACAACCGAGAACCTTTTCAACACCAGAGTAACACGAAGCACAATAGCGACCCTTCCCTACAAAATAAGGAGTATAATCAAAACCAGCTCAAACAACCAGATAGTAAATACAAAAATAACCCAATTCTACAAATCCCCGGCAAGAACAACACCTCCCCAGAAACCAGAAGAAAACCTAGAAGAAGGAGGGGGAAAGGGCAGGGAGAAAAATCCTTAAAAAGTCAAAATCCTTAAAAATCCCACGAACAATACAATCACCAACGATGAGGCGTTAGGTATGGGCATCTTTAATATCTCAGACTATAAATTAAAATGAGGGGAAGCTGAAATATTAGCGAGAGGCCTCTCATTTAGCCCTTCCTGTGGACCAGATATGTTTGAGCTCTTCATTGATCTCAACCGCTTCATCCGGAAACTCACTCTTAAGAGATTCTTCTCTTTAAACAAACATCGGAATTATCAAGAACCTACTGTAAATCAACAACAAAAAACTATCACCCTTAGAGCCCCAGATAAGAGTGAAGGACTACAACCAATCACAACTAATCTAAAAAAAGCAAGTAGCTTCTATCCAACTGAAGCAAAAGGGCCATTTATTATTTCATTCTATAATGAGGTCCTGAAGGATTTCAAAACACTAACAGGAAATAAAGAAATACATACAAACCCACAGAATAATCTAAAACCATATCAAAGGAAGCTAATTAAACAACTAGCTATGAATAAAGATCTAATTATAAAAATGCAGATAAAGGGGGTGGGGAATAGTTCTCATGAACAAAAAATATTATTTAGAAGAATCGGCCCGGATCTTGGGCGATCGAGATCATTATAAACCTCTTTTGGGAGACCCAACCCCTACTTTCAAAACTCATTTAAACCAGTTAATAGAAAAAGCCTTTATAGATGGAGTCATCACAAAAGATGAAAAACTCTACCTATTTCCACAACAACCCGAAACAACATATTTTTACTTTCTCCCAAAAATCCACAAATCCATAAACAACCCACCGGAAGGCCAATTATAGCCGGCATTGGCTCACTTACAAGCTTCCTGTCAGAATACATCGACAAACAGTTACAGAGACTAGTTACTTTACTACCGGCCTATCTAAGAGACACCCTACATTTATTATCCTTATTAGAACCCATTACATGGAAAAATACATTCTTTTGGGTCAGTTTAGACATCACATCACTCTATTCCAATATTCCCCACACACAGGGTATACAGGCAGTTAAAACCTTTTTAGATCGTGATACAATAATGCGAGAAAAACAAAAAACATTCATCTTAGAGGGCCTTTCTTTTGTCCTACAAAATAATTACTTTAAATACAACAACCAATATTATTTACAAACGAGGGGCACGGCAATGGGGACAAAATGTGCCCCCTAGTCCAAAATAGATCAAGATAGGTTTGGACTATGTTTTACCACCAGATTTAATTCAAAACAGAAAAATCTTCGTAGTATCATCCAAAAGAGGTGGGAGATCCTGAAAAATGATCCTACCTCACAGATATATCATCCTCCTGTGCAAACTTTATATTCAGGAGAGGTAAAACAATAGGAAACCTTTTAGCCCCATCATGCCCTCGTGCACTAAACCACACCCAAAAATTCATAAGCTCTCTCCAACCAGGTGCATATAAATGCGGAAAAATGTCCTGTAAGTGCTGCAGAAATTTGTGCCATAAAAGAAAGACCATTGAGACAAATACAGAGAATAATGATTATATAATTAAACAACATCTAAATTGCAGTACCGAATATTTAGTCTACATGATAGAATGTCCTTGTGGATACCGATATATAGGTCGCACCATCAACCCTTTGCGCAATCGCATAAATCACCATAGGCATAATATAAAAAGAGGCTTTTTAAAACATAGTCTATCAAGACATTTTTTTCTTGAACATAATTCAGATCCTACCTTTATGAAAATAACCCCGGTGGAAAAAATAAATGCAGGAGAATTCGCTAAATTAAAAACCAAGGAAATGTATTATATATTTTATTGCAATGCTCTCATACCAAATGGATTAAATGAGGTTTTAGAGAAATTTTAAAATATATCTGTATATTTTTTATCAGTATTTTTAATGAAATTTAGAGTTTTATAATATATGTAATAGTATTATAGGATCTATATATCAGGTAATTGACGCTATACCTGTCTTTTAACAATATTAACATATATGTATCTATATACTAATTTGATACATAAATTTGATAATTTTCTATATACCAAGATTTATGCAATAAGTAGACATTTTTACAAAACTCCTATAACCAAAATAGATAGTTATATTTATATACATGTATATACATAGTTTAGAATAGTCCATTATAATATATAGAAATTCATTTATTTATTTGAATTGTTTTGTCTAAACTAAGTATGTAACATAGCCGGTAGAGATGAGCGAGCCTACTCGGCCATGCCCCTTTTTTGCCCGAGTACCGCGATTTTCGAGTACTTCCGTACTCGGGCGAAAAGATTCGGGGGGCGCTGTGGGTGAGTGGGGGGTTGCAGCGGGGAGTGGGGGGGAGAGGGAGAGAGAGAGGGCTCCCCACTGTTCCCCGCTGCTACCCCTGTGCCACCACGCCTCCCCCCGCCCCCCTGCACCCTCCGAATCTTTTCACCCGAGTACTGAAGTACTCGAAAATCGCGGTGCTCGATCGAGTAATTACTCGAAACGAGTAGGTTCGCTCATCTCTAATAGCCGGTTAATATTGTCATGTATTTATATTGTCATATGTAATCAAATTATATATAGAAAAATCACTTGCGTTGTCTGAGGCAGTCACAGTCACATATAACGCCAGTTGAGCCGAGTCACGTGACCCACGTTATGACACGGTTGCGATCACGTGACTCACCCCTCATAGACCTCGGCGTCATGAGTGACGTCCGCGGTCATGTGATACTTCTGACCACTCTCACTAACCGCGACATCATGAGTCACATCCACGACCAGGTGATGCTTCTGATTCCACTCCCACTGACCACGGCGTCAAGAGTGACGTCCGCGGCCAGGTGTGGCTTTTGATACCACTCCCACTGACCGCGGCATCATGAGTGACGTCCGCGGTCACATGATGTTTCTGCCGCCGCTCCCATGGACTGCGGCGTCACGAGTGACATCCGCGGTCATGTGATGTCCGTATTGCCACACCTCTCACAGACCGCGGCGTCATGATTGACGTCTGCAGTCATGTGATATCCTACTTCCTAAGTACCACGGCGCCCATAATGACTTCCGCGGTCGCATGATATTAAAATTCAGCTATATAACGTCGGCTGCGCCGCGTCATTGATGACGTGATTATAACCACGCAAACCAATGACGTAGCGAAATTAAATGCACAGAAGGGCGAGCTATTCAGCTCTGCTCTTGTGCCTGATCCTTTTCACATCTTCCAGCTGACAGGATGAAACGTCATCTGAAAGAGACATGACCCAATGCCCTTGACTTCATAGGTTTGCATGTTCTATAAATTGCCAACATGTTGTATATTATTTTATGCTTGAGAAAGGCCAACAGCTCGGCCGAAACGCGTCGCACAATAAAGATTTATCCACTGTTTGGATTCTGCCTGCTTTCCGGGATCCAGGTGTGCTTTGCAATAAGCACCCCTGAGAAGTAAGTGACATATGCTGTATATGCTGTATAACTGGGTGTGATAATATATCCCCATATATATATTTCGTGTCTGTTTACAAACACTGGAGCGCTGGTATTTTTTGTACTATATCTATCTGCAGTGTTTGGTTGTATAAGGACAGTGTTTCCCAAATTCTGGTTCCATTCTGGCTCCATTCTTGTTTTGACTTTATTCATTTGCATTTTTGGTAGATCTGCAAGTGACAAATCCAGCGCATTTTGTGTTAAAACCACCTCGCATCACTTCAGGGAGGTAAAAAGTGATCGTTCCCAGCAAGAAAAACCAAGTAATCTGGTAGATATGATACCTTTTAATGGCTAACAAAAATACATGATGTTAATGCAAGCTTTTGAACCTACGCAGGGTTCAAAAGCTTGCATTAACATTAAAGCAATATTTTTAGCAGCGATATATTAAAACAATAAAGCGATATATTTAGATCCGTGGAGGATCACAGAGTGTTTCCCATTATTTTCAATGTGTGCACCTTGTGCGCTGTATGATGCTATGCCGGCCCCCTTAAAAACAATGGGCGATGCGAGACGTTCTGAGGGCAATATTTATCTGTGCCGCAATGCAGGAAAAAAATCACTCGTGTGTAGTGGCCCAGAGTTTGGGGTCCCCTCCAACACCTCAGAATACATGTTTTATGTTTTTCTCATTTACTGCCTTAAATGTGGAATGCATCAGGGTGATGTGTATTGGAGCTTGCAGGCATCAATGTCTCATCATGTCTGGTGTTGTATGGAAAATGCATTGTTGTGTCTTTTTGTGGATTGGTTGTTGATCATGTGTCTTGAATTATGTTTGTGGAAGGAGAGATCCAGAATCAGAATCACAGAGTGAGAGTGGAGTAAGCAAGTGAGTTATAGAGTTGAATTAGTGGGAGTTAAGAGAGGAGAGATGGAGGAAGTAGTGAGATGGTCTGCCACTCATGCCAGAGCCCAGCTATTCCAGGAACCCTCCATATATCTGCTAACCATAAACAGAGTGGAAGCCCGGACATAATGGCACCATGTAGGAGTACCACGCAAAAACTGCATGTAATCGGAGAAAGTGAGAAACCGCAAATGTACGAGAAAAAGTGAGTTTTGAGAGTAGTTAGAGAGAGTGTTCAACTGGGAGGAAAAGCCTACAGATAACTAGGGCTGTGGATGCATAGTGCCCCGGGAATCCTCACTACTTCAACACTATGTAATCATTGTGTGCAAGAACTGTTCATTGTTACTGTTTGAAGAGTTTAGGTAAATGGGCAGGACCGAATGTTCCCGGTTCTCATTCAGAAAATACTCTCTGTGTGTGGACTACTTTCTTATATCGGAGTGATGTGCTGCAAAGAGCGGAACGTTGGCGTCACGAGTGACAAAACAGGACTTAAGGTAACATCAGTTGCTAATTGTTGGTCTCCCTCTGTGGTAACGAGGTCAGGTTCCTAGCCACCTGTAGGTTATTTTCTCTACCCCGCTGTCTCGGCTGAGGGCCTGCTCCTCGAACGCTATGATGTGTATGACCCTATTCAAAAGTATGGGGTTTGTATTTGTGCGAGATTTGTGCATCTCGCAACACACAAATCTCACACGATTTTTTTTGGCCATGTGAAAGTGACATAAAGGACTACAAACAAATTTTTGCACAGTCCCGGAAATGAGTCATGTTCAGAAAGCATACACCAAGGGGCTAGAACATATATGTAAATGTGTTTTGCAGCTGTATGCAGCACGGTTTAGGTATGGATACGAGTAGAGGTTAAGGAGGAGGCGACCCAGCTAAAACTTTGTCCCTGAGCCATTAGTTATGCCCCTGATTATAATGATTAAAAAATGAGAATAATAAGAATATGCTGTCTGTTCTGCAGAGACACTTCCATTGTATATTTTATTCTCGTCAGTGAAAACAGACAAATATAGCACACGCAGTGATTTTTTTTCTCAGATGCAATTGGTCCTTGTGAAAAAAAACCCGCTCATATTTATAGCCTTATGGGCTATAATGGAACCGTGTGCTGTCCATGGAATACACGGACAGCACAC
The DNA here is from genome assembly GCF_035609145.1 of Eleutherodactylus coqui. Lineage (NCBI taxonomy): Eukaryota > Metazoa > Chordata > Amphibia > Anura > Eleutherodactylidae > Eleutherodactylus > Eleutherodactylus coqui. The sequence goes on from NC_089840.1 coordinate 167,235,824, forward strand.
AGCCCAAAAATACATCTGTGTAAATTGGCCTTTCCATAGATTAAAACTAGACCAGGCAGGTAGGATGTACCAAATTTATCACAGTGGCTGATGCTGGGTGATTGATTTAATTGATCTTGCTAGACATGTTATCAGTTTTTCTTTTCCTTACACAATCTCTTGGTTGGCATATGTAAGAACCATATTTTGATCCACAATTTTTGTACAATTTGGTGCGTTTAAGTCATACTCTTAAATTAGACCACTTCTCTAGACACTTTTTCAAATTGTCTAGTGCGGTGCAAAAAATGTCTAAAACATAATAAATCTGGCGTAAGAAATGTCTGATTTGAGTTATGTAAAGTTTAGAGATGAGCGAGCACCAAAATGCTCGGGTGCTCGTTACTTGAGTCGAACTTCCCACGTTGCTCGAGGGTTCGTTTCGAGTAACGAACCCCATTGAAGTCAATGGGCGACTCGAGCATTTTTGTATATCGCCGATGCTCGCTAAGGTTTTCATTTGTGAAAATCTGGGAAATTCAAGAAAGTGATGGGAACGACACAGAAACGGATAGGGCAGGCAAGGGGCTACATGTTGGGCTGCATCTCAAGTTCCCAGGTCCCACTATTAAGTCACAATAGCGGCAAGAGTGCCCCCCCCCCCCAACAAGTTTTACTTCTGAAAAACCCTCATTAGCAAGGCATACCTTAGCTAAGCACCACACTACCTCCAACAAAGCACAATCACTGCCTGCATGACACTCCGCTGCCACTTCTCCTGGGTAACATGCTGCCCAACCCCCCCGCACGACCCAGTGTCCACAACGCACACCAAAGTGTCCCTGCGCAGCCTTCAGCTGCCCTCATGCCACACACTGGCCTCATAGCCACACCACCCTCATGTCTATTTATAAGTGCGTCTGCCATGAGGAGGAACCACACAGTATTCATTCTGTCAAGGTGTCGCATAGCTCAATCCACACTGCAAGGGGAAAGCCGTCAGCGCTCTGCCCCCTACCCAACTCAGTCAGTGCCTTTGTGCCAGACAGGTCAAACACCGCAATGGGAACTAAGTTTGCACCAACAGCATAGGTGGGTCCTAGGAAACCCAAGACATGAACAAAAAATTGATCTGAGCGGCCAAACATGGCAGACTTGCACCGCGCCCACGGCATAGGCCTCGGCCCACAGATTCAGCAATCCTAGGCTGGAAGCGGACTTTCACTGCACCCAGGGCATAGGCCTCTGCACAAACCCTCAGCAATCGCGTGCCTACAGCGGACTCCAATGCTAGCGTAGCTGTGCACGTCTCATTAGCGCTGTATTGATCCTGTAGTTTGTCCCAATGCAGTGCCCCGGATAGTAGAGCTAATGTCAGATTAAATACAGCTGGGCTTTGGCCCACACTGCATGCCCCAGTCAGACTGGGGTTCTTTATAAGTAGACACAGGCAGGTACAACTTCGTGTGGACCGACAGCATGGGTGGTTCCCAGGAAGCCACCGGCGTTACATAAATAAATCCCATTGCATTGCCCAGCACAGCTGAGGTAACGTCAGATTAAATGCAGGTGGGCTTCGGCCCACACTGCATGCCCCAATCTGACCAGGGATTTTAATACATAGACACAGGCAGGTACAAATCCCTAATGTGAAGTTCGTGTGGACCCAAAGCATGGGTGGCTCCCTGGAACCCACCGGCGGTACATAAACAAATCCCATTGCAGTGCCCTGGACAGCAGAGCTAACGTCAGATACAATACAGGTGGGCTTCGGCCCACAGTGCATGCCCCAGTCAGACTGGTAATATGTACCTTAACAGTAACGCGTTGGTGGGAATGTGGCGGCGACTGCGGACCTAGTAGCGCAGTTTTACATTGTTGGAGGAGGAGGGGGGTGTTTTTGAGGCACTATGTGTCCTCTCCACGTGTCCGTGGTTATATGCACCTTAACAGTAACCGCATTGGTTGGAAATGGCCTCGCTGCCATCATGTCTTTGGGAAGCCTCCATTTCCACACCCCAGTGACATAGCATTAGCAGCGGTATAGGCAGAGCCCAGAATTAGTAACATTTCAGCGGTAGCATTAGGGACAGGCCCCAGTAACATATCACTAGCAGCATTATAGGGGGAGCACAGTATTAGTTCCATTTCAGTAGTAGTAGCAGTCCAGACAGGCCCCAGTAACAATTCCGAAGCAGCAGTATAGGGGGAGCACAGTCTTAGTTCAATTTCAGTAATAGTAGCACTCAAGACAGGCCCCAGTAACAATTCCGAAGCAGCAGTATAGGGGGAGCACAGTCTTAGTTCCATTTCAGTAATAGTAGCAGTCTAGACAGGCCCCAGTAACAATTCTGAAGCAGCAGTATAGGGGGAGCACAGTCTTAGTTCCATTTCAGTAATAGTAGCAGTCTAGACAGGCCCCAGTAACAATTCCGAAGCAGCAGTATAGGGGGAGCACAGTCTTAGTTCCATTTCAGTAATAGTAGCACTCAAGACAGGCCCCAGTAACAATTCCGAAGCAGCAGTATAGGGGGAGCACAGTCTTAGTTCCATTTCAGTAATAGTAGCAGTCTAGACAGGCCCCAGTAACAATTCCGAAGCAGCAGTATAGGGGGAGCACAGTCTTAGTTCAATTTCAGTAATAGTAGCACTCAAGACAGGCCCCAGTAACAATTCCGAAGCAGCAGTATAGGGGGAGCACAGTCTTAGTTCCATTTCAGTAATAGTAGTACTCAAGACAGGCCCCAGTAACAATTCCGAAGCAGCAGTATAGGGGGAGCACAGTCTTAGTTCCATTTCAGCAATAGCAGCACTCAAGACAGGCCCCAGTAACAATTCCGAAGCAGCAGTATAGGGGGAGCACAGTCTTAGTTCCATTTCAGTAATAGTAGCAGTCTAGACAGGCCCCAGTAACAATTCCGAAGCAGCAGTATAGGGGGAGCACAGTCTTAGTTCAATTTCAGTAATAGTAGCACTCAAGACAGGCCCCAGTAACAATTCCGAAGCAGCAGTATAGGGGGAGCACAGTCTTAGTTCCATTTCAGTAATAGTAGTACTCAAGACAGGCCCCAGTAACAATTCCGAAGCAGCAGTATAGGGGGAGCACAGTCTTAGTTCCATTTCAGCAATAGCAGCACTCAAGACAGGCCCCAGTAACAATTCCGAAGCAGCAGTATAGGGGGAGCACAGTCTTAGTTCCATTTCAGTAATAGTAGCAGTCTAGACAGGCCCCAGTAACAATTCCGAAGCAGCAATATAGGGGGAGCACAGTTTTAGTTCCATTTCAGTAGTAGTAGCAGTCAAGACAGGCCACAGTAACATTCCCGTTGCAGCAGTTTAGGGAGATAACAGTCTCTTTCCCATTTCAGTAGTTGCAGTATAGACAATGCCCCAGTTACATTTATGTAGCAAAAGTGTAGGCAAACCCCACACACCTTGCTGTACCATGAATGCAGGCGAAGCCCATAAAAATTACTAGGATTACACTGTAGGCGAGGGCCCAAAAAATTGGTGTACCAACAGTACTAATGTACCTCAGAAAAATTGCCCATGCCCAACCAAGAGGGCAGGTGAAACCCATTAATCGCTTTGGTTACTGTGGCTTAATTTGTAACTAGGCCTGGAGGCAGCCCAGTTAAAATAAAAATTGGTTCAGGTGCAAGTTTCAACGCTTTAATGAGAATTGAAACGTATAAACATTGTTTACAAAAGTAATATGACTGCGCCTTGTGGGCCTAAGAAAAATTGCCCGTTTGGCGTGATTACGTGAGGTTTCAGGAGGAGGAGCAGGAGGAGGAGGATGAATATAATACACAGATTGATGAAGCTAAAAGGTCCCCGTTTTTTATGGTGATAGAGAACGATGCTTCCATCCGCGGGTGCAGCCTACGTATTGTTTAGGTACCGCTGCTGTCCGCTGGTGGAGAAGAGAAGTCTGGGGAAATCCAGGCTTTGTTCATCTTTATGAGTGTAAGCCTGTCGGCACTGTCAGTTGACAGGCGGCTACGTTTATCCGTGATGATTTCCCCAGCCGCACTAAACACCCTCTCTGACAAAACGCTAGCCGCAGGGCAAGCAAGCACCTCCAGGGCACCTCCGAGTTCAGGCCACGTGTCCAGCTTCGACACCCAGTAGTTGTAGGGAGCAGAGGCGTCGAGGAGGATGGTCGTGCGATCGGCTACGTACTCCCTCACCATCCTTTTACAGTGCTCCCGCCGACTCAGCCTTGACTGGGGAGTGGTGACACAGTCTTGCTGGATGGATCCTCAACAGCGTGCACCTGGAGGAGTAAGACAAGAGGTGAATTTAACACTTGGGGCTGATGACCCAGGTACCTCCATACGTTTATTTACCTATACTGATGAAGATGTGAGACGGAGTATGGGGACTGCTACTAATGATGAAATTTTTCTAAGTACACCCTCGATTAATATGCTATATAAAAGATGGGAGACTGTATCGAGACATATTATCTCACTAAACCTGCATTATATCACGTTACGAGAGTATTTTAAGGTGAAACGGGTCCCTAGAGGCCTGAGACCCAATGTGAGACCTATATTAATGGCCAGCAATCAATCCTTTGTGGAGAAGTTTGAGGGCATTGCTAATAAGTTCTGCTTTGATATAATCTTGCTGAACTTGGACTTTTTGCAGAGTAAAATTCAGTTGAAAAAATCGGAACTGCATGAAATTGAAAAAGATATTATGGGGAAAATTCCCACATCTGAATGGGAATTATACCGGACAAGGATGGAAACACAACTGACTGGCTTCAGGGACGATTTGGAGTCCAACAAAAGAACGAAATGGTTCAGGGATGCCAATGATTACACGACGGGACATATCTACAGTTGGCACAAGACGAAAACCACCAAAAGTGTTTTGGGTGACCATAAACATAATAAGAGTCGCCAAAGAAAGAGGAAACAAAGAAATTTTAACACAAGTGGTTTCACTTCTGATACATCGGCATCTGGTGAGGGTTCTCAAAGAGGCTCTATGTCTAATGGTTCTTTTTTAGGCATACCAGGTACAACGAATCCCATCAACAGGGAGATGGAGCGACGCGAACCAGTACGCGACGAGGCGGGATTAAACATCAGCGGTCCGGCAAGAAGCGGATACAATGTGAAAACAAGATCAGGGAATCGGTACCCACCATCGAAACACAGGAAATAGGAACAAACGTGGAGGGACTTGTGGTAAATATTTCCTCTAGGATATTAACTAATGATGAACTCTCTGTATTGAATAAGGGATTGTCTTTTTGCCCAGAATCAAAAACTGATTGGTTCCAACTTGATTTGGACCTAGAAAGATTCTTTAGGAATCTCCGTCTCAAATCTTATTTTTCTTCACAATCCTTTACGCCTACTGGTTCGCAGTCCAACCCCCGTGGGGAGTTTTCTCTGGTGGGTGTTGGACTGCGAAACAGAAGCCAATATACACCACCTAATAACAACCCAGGTATTGAAACGTTTGTTAAAATTGTTAGAAATGATGTAAAAATATTGAAGGAGCAATCAATTCTGAAAAAATCTAAGTATACTAATAATCTCTCCAGAAATGACAAAAAAGCCCTCGAAACACTCTCTAAAGATGAGAGTATTATTATTAAACCAGCAGATAAGGGCGGAGCAATTGTTATTCTGGACAGAGATAAATATCGTACTGAAATTTTGAGACAGGTTATGGATGATGCGGTATATGAATTGTTAGGTAATGATCCAACTGATATATTCCACACTGAATTAAAAATTATGGTAAATGAGGCTCTGATGGAGGGGATTATTGATATACATAATGAAATACATAAAAACTTAATGGACCCGCCCGGGAGACCAATTGTTTCAGGTTGTGATTCTCTGTTTTGCAAACCGGCCATATTTTTGGATAAGATACTAAGACAGTTTGCTGTCAATGCTTCTTCGTTTGTTAGGGACACAAGTCATTTTCTAACTATCCTAATGAACATTACCTTCACACCATCTACATTACTAGTCACATTTGACGTAGTGGCTTTATATACATCTATAAAGCATGAACAAGGCCTTAATGCGGTTCAGTTTTATTTAACTGGATCTGACATTTCCTCAGTTGGCAGGGGCTTTGCCCTGTCGCTGCTTGGTTTTATCCTCCACAATAACTATTTTGTTTTTGATGGGCGGTACTACAGGCAGCGGCAGGGCACGGCCATGGGGTCAAACATGGCACCCAGTTATGCCAACACCTTTATGAGGTATTTTGAGGAACAACATATTTATTTGTCCAGCCATATGCAGAAAATCAAATGCTGGGCACATTTTATAGATGATGTGTTTGTAGCATGGCAGGGAACTGAGACTGAATTGTTCCAATTCAGGGATTGGCTGAATGGCATCGACTCTGGTCTCCAATTTACGCTTAATTATTCAAAACATACTATTCAGTTTCTTGATTTAAAAATAATGAAGCAGGATGACAAAATATGTACAGACATATTCTCCAAACGAACAGACAGAAATAATCTTGTAAGATGTGACAGTGATCATCCTAGACAGATGCTGGAGTCCTTGCCATTCAGCCAATTCCTGAGAGTGAGGAGAAACACAGATGATACCTTAGTACAACAAAGGATGTTAGAAATGAATCGAAAATTCATAAATAGGGGTTATCCACCTTCCCTAACCCGAAAACAAATGGATAAGGCTTTGCTCAAACAAAGAGATGAACTTTTGACCCCACGGTACAATGATAAAAAATTAAAGAGTTCCTTTTGTATCGACATATGGGGTCAACAGTGGAAAAATTAGAGATATTCTGTATAAAAATTGGTCAATTTTGAGAAGAACTTGTGAGGATGTACCAGACTTTGTGGATTTTCTGATAATGGTGTACAGGAGATCTCGTAATTTACGTGATCAACTGGTGACACCATTGTTTAAAACTAAAGAGAGATCAGTACAAAGGACTTTAGGACCTCTCAGACCGGGTAATTACCCGTGTCTGAATTGTTCCAATTGTAATAATCTTATAAAAGGTGACACGTTTCAACACCCCCACACAGGCCGTACGTTTAAAATTAAAGAACACTTTACCTGCAGATCCAAGTTTGTAATCTACTTGATCACTTGTCCCTGCGGTAAAGCATACGTCGGTGAAACGATACAAGAAATCCGATCTCGGATAAACAAACATCAAAGTACAATTAGAACTGAAGCCAAAGACTTACCTGTCGTCAAGCATTTCCTTGAACACAAACATTCTGTGAGCCAACTCAGGTATAAAATTATAGATCATGTTCCCCCACTTGATAGGAGAGGTGATAGTTATTGCTCAAAAAAAAGGAACTTAAGTGGATTTACACACTCGACACTTTGCAGCCAAAAGGCCTTAATGTCGAATACCATGTAGCACCACATATATAAGTAAAATTAAGTTGTGAGATAGAAAGTGGTTTAGACCTTCCGTATTCATGTAATATAGGTTCATAATTGAAATACTTACCAATGTATGATGATACATTTTTTATGTTTTTAACTGTTTATGTATTATGGATGTTATTCTAATTATGTTTTTTTATATACTCGCAGGTTGTGGACTACTCATACTCCATATGGCGACATCCTTAATAATTAAGCTGATGTATGAAAGCATATGAAAATGTCTTGTCTGTGTGACTTTATGATCTAATTAATTAATAAAGTGTGGCATGTGATACTTTCTGTCTATTTGATTCCTTAAATATTCATAAGGGTTGGACTTTATTTGACATTCTAAGAAAGTAACCCCCCTCTTATGGATGTGTGAATTTATTAATTTTTTGAAAATCTTATGCATTGGCCATATTATATTATATATTAACTGGATTGGGCTTCTTGGACCATAAGTTATGTGCCTCATTAACGTTTTCCGACTATTGGCTAAACAGTAACATAAGCCATTTGTTTTTTATATGAACAATCAATAATAAGAGTTCTATACATATATGGGATTAATATAACTTTAATTACCTAACTGATAAAATAATAATATGAGGATACTCACACTCTTAATTGTGATAGACATTTGACTATCATTATATGAGTGATAATATGCATTAAGTAATAACTATATGTATAATTAAGACATTGAGGTGTTGGGACACGCCCCTTAGTCTGCCGTACTGACTGGATATAAGATTGAATAAATATTCATTGGTGGTCAGCGCATCCCTAATTAGATAGGTTCCTATATGTCACTATAGCCGTTGTAATGTGACGTGGTGATAGGATACGCCCCCAGGCTTTCCTGACGGGCTTTGGATTTTGAGATCCAGCGGGGGGCTTACAGCGTGATGACGCTTTATGCGCCGTCGACGTAGTGACGTCACTGATTACGTTTGATGTGACGTGGTTAAACGACACGCCCCTTTACTTGCTGTATTGGCTATGGACTCTCAGACCGAATGTAGGATTCATTACGTGATGACGCTGTATGCGCCGTCGACGTGATGACATCACTAATCACGTGAACTTGTATGTTGTGGCGCGAGTAACCCTGGAACACATTTTGGATTTAAATATGATGTTGTAGGTGACACTTTGTGCCGCAGTATGGGTGATTAGATACGCCGTGATATGAGGCTTTCGGGGGTTATATACCCCGAGAGTTATTATTAACTATCTATATATACCAAGATCGGGCGGACCCCGTATCTAGTAATATTAGTGGAAGGCCAGGCGCATAACTAAATTGATATTAAGTGGGATATTAAATGGATCCATGGGTGGACAGTTGATTCATTTATGGACCCAATTAACACATAGATCAGAAAGTCACATGACATTTTATGGGGAGTGTTTATAATTGATTTCAACCCCCCCCCCCCCCCCGCCCCTTTTTTTAACCCATGTATTGCCTTTGGATGTCTCCATTTGGACTCTGAGTGTTCTGCAGCGCTGTGATGTATGTATGTGTACACAGAGGGTTAAAGGATTAATTGTTGTGGTCACACCTGAATAGTATGTGTAATTATGGTAGTTGTATATATATATATGTCATTGTATGTTGGATAACCAAGCTTGAAAAAGGCCAGAACGGTGGCCGAAACGTCGCTGGTTTTTTGCTCTTGGAGGAATAAAGATTTGAAAATCATTTGAAATCACATCTGATGCTGCCTGGTCTACATTCTATTATCCTACAGTCTTGCTGGGGAGCCATAAAGCTGTCAAAGGCCTTGGAGAATGTTCCCCTGCCTGCGCTGTACATGCTGCCGGATCTCCGCGCCTCCCCTGCTACCTGGCCCTCAGAACTGCGCCTTCTGCCACTAGCGCTGTCGGATGGGAATTTTACCATCAGTTTGTCCACCAGGGTCCTGTGGTATAGCATCACTCTCGAACCCCTTTCCTCTTCGGGTATAAGAGTGGAAAGGTTCTCCTTATACCGTGGGTCGAGCAGTGTGTACACCCAGTAATCCGTAGTGGCCAGAATGCGTGTAACGCGAGGGTCACGAGACAGGCATCCTAACATGAAGTCCGCCATGTGTGCCAGGGTACCTGTACGCAACACATGGCTGTCCTTACTAGGAAGATCACTTTCAGGATCCTCCTCCTCCTCCTCAGGCCATACACGCTGAAAGGATGACAGGCAAGCAGCATGGGTACCCTCAGCAGTGGGCCAAGCTGTCTCTTCCCCCTCCTCCTCATGCTCCTCCCCCTCCTCCTCCTCCTCCTCCAAAACGTGCTGAGATATAGACATGAGGGTGCTCTGACTATCCAGCGACATACTGTCTTCCCCCGCCTCCGTTTCCGAGCGCAAAGCGTCTGCCTTTATGCTTTGCAGGGAACTTCTCAAGAGGCATAGCAGAGGAATGGTGATGCTAATGATTGCAGCATCGCCGCTCACCATCTGGGTAGACTCCTCAAAGTTTCCAAGGACCTGGCAGATGTCTGCCAACCAGGCCCACTCTTCTGTAAAGAATTGAAGAGGCTGACTCCCACTACGCGGCCCATGTTGGAGTTGACGACAGGTAAGTCTTTGGCTTCAGTTCTAATCGTACTTTGATTATATGAGTGATAATATGCATTAAGTAATAACTATATGTATAATTAAGACATTGAGGAGTTGGGACACGCCCCTTAGTCTGCCGTACTGACTGGATATAAGATTGAATAAATATTCATTGGTGGTCAGCGCATCCCTAATTAGATAGGTTCCTATATGTCACTATAGCCGTTGTAATGTGACGTGGTGATAGGATACGCCCCCAGGCTTTCCTGACGGGCTTTGGATTTTGAGATCCAGCGGGGGGCTTACAGCGTGATGACGCTTTACGCGCCGTCGACGTAGTGACGTCACTGATTACGTTTGATGTGACGTGGTTAAACGACACGCCCCTTTACTTGCTGTATTGGCTATGGACTCTCAGACCGAATGTAGGATTCATTACGTGATGACGCTGTATGCGCCGCCGACGTGATGACATCACTAATCACGTGAACTTGTATGTTGTGGCGCGAGTAACCCTGGAACACATTTTGGATTTAAATATGATGTTGTAGGTGACACTTTGTGCCGCAGTATGGGCGATTAGATACGCCGTGATATGAGGCTTTCGGGGGTTATATACCCCGAGAGTTATTATTAACTATCTATATATACCAAGATCGGGCGGACCCCGTATCTAGTAATATTAGTGGAAGGCCAGGCGCATAACTAAATTGATATTAAGTGGGATATTAAATGGATCCATGGGTGGACAGTTGATTCATTTATGGACCCAATTAACACATAGATCAGAAAGTCACATGACATTTTATGGGGAGTGTTTATAATTGATTTCAACCCCCCCCCCCGCCCCTTTTTTTAACCCATGTATTGCCTTTGGATGTCTCCATTTGGACTCTGAGTGTTCTGCAGCGCTGTGATGTATGTATGTGTACACAAAGGGTTAAAGGATTAATTGTTGTGGTCACACCTGAATAGTATGTGTAATTATGGTAGTTGTATATATATATGTCATTGTATGTTGGATAACCAAGCTTGAAAAAAGCCAGAACGGTGGCCGAAACGTCGCTGGTTTTTTGCTCTTGGAGGAATAAAGATTTGAAAATCATTTGAAATCACATCTGATGCTGCCTGGTCTACATTCTATTATCCTACAGTCTTGCTGGGGAGCCATAAAGCTGTCAAAGGCCTTGGAGAATGTTCCCCTGCCTGCGCTGTACATGCTGCCGGATCTCCGCGCCTCCCCTGCTACCTGGCCCTCAGAACTGCGCCTTCTGCCACTAGCGCTGTCGGATGGGAATTTTACCATCAGTTTGTCCACCAGGGTCCTGTGGTATAGCATCACTCTCGAACCCCTTTCCTCTTCGGGTATAAGAGTGGAAAGGTTCTCCTTATACCGTGGGTCGAGCAGTGTGTACACCCAGTAATCCGTAGTGGCCAGAATGCATGTAACGCGAGGGTCACGAGAAAGGCATCCTAACCTGAAGTCCGCCATGTGTGCCAGGGTACCTGTACGCAACACATGGCTGTCCTCACTAGGAAGATCACTTTCAGGATCCTCCTCCTCCTCCTCAGGCCATGCACGCTGAAAGGATGACAGGCAAGCAGCATGGGTACCCTCAGCAGTGGGCCAAGCTGTCTCTTCCCCCTCCTCCTCATGCTCCTCCCCCCCCTCCTCCTCCTCCTCCAAAACGTGCTGAGATATAGACATGAGGGTGCTCTGACTATCCAGCGACATACTGTCTTCCCCCGCCTCCGTTTCCGAGCGCAAAGCGTCTGCCTTTATGCTTTGCAGGGAACTTCTCAAGAGGCATAGCAGAGGAATGGTGATGCTAATGATTGCAGCATTGCCGCTCACCATCTGGGTAGACTCCTTAAAGTTTCCAAGGACCTGGCAGATGTCTGCCAACCAGGCCCACTCTTCTGTAAAGAATTGAAGAGGCTGACTCCCACTACGCGGCCCATGTTGGAGTTGGTATTCCACTATAGCTCTACGCTGCTCATAGAGCCTGGCCAACATGTGGAGCGTAGAGTTCCACCGTGTGGGCTCGTCGCACAGCAGTCGGTGCACTGGCAGATTAAACCGATGTTGCAGGGTCCGCAGGGTGGCAGCGTCCGTGTTGGACTTGCGGAAATGTGCGCTGACCCGGCGCACCTTTCCAAGCAGGTCTGACAAGCATGGGTAGCTTTTCAGAAAGCGCTGGACCACCAAATTAAAGACGTGGGCCAGGCATGGCACGTGCGTGAGGCTGCCGAGCTGCAGAGCCGCCACCAGGTTACGGCCGTTGTCACACACGACCATGCCCGGTTGGAGGCTCAGCGGCAAAAGCCAGCGGTCGGTCTGCTCTGTCAGACCCTGCAGCAGTTCGTGGGCCATGTGCCTCTTCTCTCCTAAGCTGAGTAGTTTCAGCACGGCCTGCTGACGCTTGCCCACCGCTGCGCTGCCACGCCGCGCGACACCGACTGCTGGCGACGTGCTGCTGCTGACACATCTTGATTGCGAGACAGAGGTTGCGTAGGAGGAGGAGGATGGTTTAGTGGAGGAAGCATACACCGCCGCAGATACCAGTACCGAGCTGGGGCCTGCAATTCTGGGGGTGGGTAGGACGTGAGCGGTCCCAGGCTCTGACTCGGTCCCAGCCTCCACTAAATTCACCCAATGTGCGTCAGGGAGATATAGTGGCCCTGCCCGCCTGTGCTTGTCCACGTGTCCGTTGTTAAGTGGACCTTGGCAGTAACCGCGTTGGTGAGGGCGTGTACAATGTTGCGGGAGACGTGGTCGTGCAGGGCTGGGTCGGCACATTGGGAAAAGTAGTGGCGACTGGGAACCGAGTAGCGCGGGGCCGCTGCCGCCGCCATCATGTTTTTAAAAGCCTCCGTTTCCACAAGCCTATACGGCAGCTTCTCCAAGCTGATCATTTTGGCTATGTGCACGTTTAACGCTTGAGCGTGCGGGTACGTGGCGGCGTACTTGCGCTTGCGCTCAAACAGTTGCGCTAGCGACGGCTGGACGCTGCGCTGAGAGACATTGCTGGATGAGGCCGACGACAGCAGAGGTGAGCGTGTGGGTGCAGGCCGGGAGACGGTCGTGCCTGTGTCCTGAGAGGGGGGTTGGATCTCAGTGGCAGGTTGGGGCACAGGGGGAGAGGCAGTGGTGCAAACCGGAGGCGGTGAACGGCCATCGTCCCACCTTGTGGGGTGCTTGGCCATCATATGCCTGCGCATGCTGGTGGTGGTGAGGCTGGTGGTGGTGGCTCCCCGGCTGATCTTGGTGCGACAAACCTTGCACACCACAGTTCGTCGGTCGTCTGCACTCTCGGTGAAAAACTGCCACACCTTTGAGCACCTCGGCCTCTGCAGGGTGGCATGGCGCGAGGGGGCGCTTTGGGAAACAGTTGGTGGATTATTCGGTCTGGCCCTGCCTCTACCTCTGGCCACTGCACTGCCTCTTCCAACCTGCCCTGCTGCTGCACTTGCCTCCCCTCTGAAGACCTGTCCTCAGTAGGCTTAGCAAACCAGGTGGGTTCAGTCACCTCATCGTCCAGCTGCTCTTCCTCGGAATCCTCTGTGCGCTCCTCCCTCGGACTTACTGCCCTTACTACTACCTCACTGATAGACAACTGTGTCTCATCGTCATCGTCCTCCTCACCCACTGAAAGCTCTTGAGACAGTTGCCGGAAGTCCCCAGCCTCATCCCCCGGACCCCGGGAACTTTCCAAAGGTTGGGCATCGGTCACGACAAACTCTTCCGGTGGGAGAGGAACCATTGCTGCCCAATCTCGGCAGGGGCCCGAGAACAGTTCCTGGGAGTCTGCTTGCTCCTCAGAATGTGTCATTTTCATGGAGTGAGGAGGCTGGGAGAAAGGAGGAGCAGCAGCCAGAGGATTCAGAGTTGCAGCTGTGGACGGCGTCGAAGACTGGGTGGTCGATAGATTGCTGGATGCACTTTCTGCCATCCACGACAGGACCTGCTCACACTGCTCAGTTTCTAATAAAGGTCTACCACGTGGACCCATTAATTGTGAGATGAATCTGGGGACCCCAGAAACTTGCCTCTCTCCTAATCCCGCAGCAGTCAGCTGCGATACACCTGGACCAGGAGCTCGGTGTTACCATGCAGGGCGGCACATGGTCCCGCGGTCAGCACGCGTCACTCCGGCGTCGGCCTGGAGTTCTGTGTTGGGGCTCTCCCAGCGGCTTGGGGCGGCCGCTGGGTGGCGGCATGGGCGTGTCTGCCCATAGGGTGCTGCCCGCACTCCTCCGTCCTTCTTATACAGCAGTGGGTGGAGTTGCCTCCTCCCACTCTCCGCCCCTGGGCGGAGCCTTGTGGTTAAATGACTGGCAGTGATTTGAGCTCACTGCCAGTTATTGGTTCTGCTTGCATCTAGCCAGTCTGTCTGCAGTTACCCTCAGCCAGTCCCTAGTTGCCGGTCAGCTCCTTCTAGTTACCTATTGCTCAGTCTTGTTCTTGTTGGTTCTGTTAGCCTCTAGTCCAGTCTGTCTCAGTCAGCACTAGTTGCTACTCAGTATCCTTCCAGTTTGCCTGTGAGCTCCATCTCCAGCCTTACTCTGCCTTGTAAGTTCTGTTGGTCTGTTCCACCTGCCTTTTCTGTCGGCACTCTGTCCCCCGTTAGTTTGTTCCATCTAGGTAGTCGCCAGGTCCCTAGCCAGAGCAGGGACCGCCGCCCAGTTGTCCGCCTGGGGTTAGCCAGGGCCGAGGCAAGTAGGCAGGAACAGTGGGGTGCGGGAAGTTCAGGGCACCCCACCTGGCGCTCGGGGGGCAGAGTGCCGTAACATAATAACTGGCCCTTAAATACTGTTTTTCTTTCCATGGCGGCGATCAGCGCCCTCGCAAACCAGCTGCAAGACCTGGTGCCGGTGATCCGGGATTTATCAGCTCGCATGGTGGCCCAGGAGCAGTGGGCGTTGTCGCAGGGGCGGGACGCCTCAACCAGTCCCAAACCCAAGTGCCCTCTTCCAGAGGTGTTCTCTGGGGAGAGGAACAAGTTTTTCGTTTTTCAACGGGCGTGTCGCCTGTTTTTTTGGATACGTCCCCGTTCTTCCGGCTCAGAGGCCCAGAGGGTCGGGCTTATAATGTCCCTGCTGCTGGGCTCTGCCCAGACCTGGGCCTTTTCCATTCCCGAGGGTTTCCCCGCCCTGCAGTCGATGGACTCCTTTTTTCAGGAACTCGGGGGTATCTTCGATGAACCGGACCGAGTGGGGTTGGCGGTTTCGCGGTTGCTGGCGCTGCATCAGGGGTCACTTTGTGTGGAGGATTATTGCTCCAATTTCAGACGCCATGCGGGTGATACTGCATGGAACGAGAGCTCCCTGAAAGACGTTTTTCTGCAAGGCCTCTCGGACACGGTTAAAGAACTGTTGATCTCCCATCCCGTTCCCGGGTCCTTAAAGGAGGCTATGGAGCTAGCGGTGAAGGCAGATAGGAGGCTCAGGGCTGGGAAGCAAGATAGACCGACCCGTAGAGTCAGGGAGGTCATTTGTCCCGTTCCCTCCTCTTCTGTACCAGTCTCTGTTCCCGAGCCTATGGAACTGGACCCGCTGGACCCCAAGGAGCGACGCTGGATTCGTTTATTGCATCATCTCTGCCTCTACTGCGGGAAAGCTGGACATCGGGTGATCACAGTCTGAATCAGCAGAAAGACTCCAAGTCCTAGGCGATTGCAGGGAGGATCGCCTAGGACTACAGGTACGTCCTAGACTTCTGGTACCCTGCCAGGTTAGATTCCGGAACTTCTCCCGCCCAGGGCAGGCATTTATTGATTCCGGAGCAGCCGCTAACCTGATAAGCATGCGTCTCGTTGAGCCCCTGATGGCTGAATTTGTGGCGCTGAAGACGCCAATTGGTTTTGCTAGCATTGATGCTACCCCTCTTGCTTCGGGCTTGGTTCGATGGAGGACCCCAGTGTTACAGCTCACGGTGGGGGGTCGCCACTCGGAAGATCTATCATTCCTGGTGATGGAGAAAATGTCGGAAGACATGGTACTAGGGATGCCGTGGCTGGCGTTGCACAACCCCCAATTCGATTGGGCCACTGGGGAGCTGACCCAGTGGGGACCGTCCTGCCATAGCCATCTTGCTCCCCTTCCTCTCTGCTCAGTTGATACCGCGCTCAGTCCCCGTGGTCTGACTTCCCTCCCCACCCCGTCTGCATTTCCTGCTGCTAATGTCGTCACCGATGTACTGCAGGGGGGATGGAAGGAAGTGCAAAAGAGGCTAGAAGTGGTGGGGTCTCGTATGCAGTTGCGTAGTGGGAAGAGTCTGTCTGTATCTGAGCCATACAGGGTGGGACAGAAGGGGTACCGGTCCTCTGGAAATCGCAAAAGGAGGGTTCGCAGGGTGTTCCATAAGTCGTTATCGAAACCTGTTGTCCCTTCGGTCCCTTGTTCTTGTTGGTTCTGTTAGCCTCTAGTCTAGTCAGTCTCAGTCAGCACTAGTTGCTACTCAGTATCCTTCCAGTTTGCCTGTGAGCTCCATCTCCAGCCTTACTCTGCCTTGTAAGTTCTGTTGGTCTGTTCCACCTGCCTTTTCTGTCGGCACTCTGTCCCCCGTTAGTTTGTTCCATCTAGGTAGTCGCCAGGTCCCTAGCCAGAGCAGGGACCGCCGCCCAGTTGTCCGCCTGGGGTTAGCCAGGGCCGAGGCAAGTAGGCAGGGACAGTGGGGTGCGGGAAGTTCAGGGCACCCCACCTGGCGCTCGGGGGGCAGAGTGCCGTAACACTCGGCCTGTGCCCACACCCTGACTTGGGCCTCCGCGTCCTCATGCCCGTCCACGTCCTCTAGGCCTACCCCTACCCCTAAGCATGGTGTATAACGAGTAGAGCAGAAACAGAACGCTGTAATTAAATGTGCCGCTTATTGGCCTGTGGTTGGAGGCTGACTTCGCTTACGGAGCACACAGCAGAGCCAGGAAACAATTATGCGCAAGCCTGTAGTGAGACCTAGGTGCGTATGACTGAGCTACTGGAATTCACAGCGCAGAACCATTCAAGTGGCCAAAGGCCAGTGGTAGGCCCTAAGTATTTTGCTTCAATTTTTTAAAATGGTGAGGTGAAAAACCAGACAGACACCGTATGCAGCGTATATATTGTATACTCTTTCCCTCTGGCGGGATGACGGCGATCATGTAACGGACACAGCAGAGCCAGGAAACAATTATGCGCAAGCCTGTAGTGAGACCTAGGTGCGTATGACTGAGCTACTGGAATTCACAGCGCAGAACCATTCAAGTGGCCAAAGGCCAGTGGTAGGCCCTAAGTATTTTGCTTCTATTTTTTAAAATGGTGAGGTGAAAAACCAGACAGACACCGTATGCAGCGTATATATTGTATACTCTTTCCCTCTGGAGGGATGACGGCGATTATGTAACGGACACAGCATAGCCAGGAAACAATTATGCGCAAGCCTGCTGTAACGCTTAGCTGGGTATTAATTAGCGACTACTACCCCCAGCAGACACGCAGTAAACTGAAGACGGTCACAGGCAGCCCAAATATAGTATTTTTCCCCAATTTTTTTGAAAAAGCCCACTGCCTATATAGCCAGTATACCTCTTTCCCTGTACCACTGTCCCTGCCTCACCAGTACTGGCCCTATACTCTGTACAATGACTGCAGACTGAGGACGCTATGGTCTGCACGCCCGATATACAAAAAAAAACAATTGTGCAACACTGCTAAAAGCAGCCTCAACAGTACTGCACACGGTCAGATGTGGCCCTAAGAAGGACCGTTGGGGACTAAAATAACACCTAACACTCTCCCTATAGCAGCTACAGCAAGACAGCACTTTCCCTGATCTCTCTCAGCATGCATCTGTGGCGAGCCACGGGCGGGGCAGATTTAAATACTCGGGTGTCATCTGATCTCCCCAGCCACTCACTGCAGGGGGGGTGGGATAGGGCTGGAATGTCACAGGAGGAAGTTGTAATGCCTTCCCTGTGTTTCTATTGGCCAGAAAAGCGCGCAAATTTCTCAGGGAAGGAAATGTAATGGAGTCCAGCACCGCATGGTGCTCGTCTCGAGTAACGAGCATCTCAAACACCCTAATACTCGAACGAGCATCAAGCTCGGACGAGTACGCTCGCTCATCTCTAGTAAAGTTATAAATGTCACCAAGCTAACCCAGGAAGAAGTGCAGTGGCACCATAAAAAGATTAAAATAAACAAATCGCCGGATCCCGATGGCATACACACCGGGGTTCTAAAGGAATTAAGTGATGTAATAGACAGATCCATGCTTCTGGGGTCTGTTCCACTAGATTGGCGCATAGCAAATATGGTGCTGATATTTAAAAAGGGGTCAAAATTGAACCCGGAAACTATAGTCCGGTAAGTCTTACTTCTATTTCGGGTTAAATGTTTGAAAGGTTTCTAGAGATGCTATCCTGGAATAACTCAAGGAAAATAGCTGTATAACTCCATATCAGCATGGGTTTATGAGAGACGGCTCGTGTCACACCAACCTGATCAGCTTCTACGAGGAGGTAAGTTCTAGATTGCGATCAGTACAGAGATCTCTCTCATCATCTATTTATACCCAGGATTATAAAAGGGGGTGCTCTAATAACTATGTATAGATATATCAGGGGTTAATACAGAGATCCCTCCTATCATCTATTTATACCCAGGGCTGTAACAAGGTACACTCTAATAACTATGTATAGATATATCAGGAGTCAGTTCAGAGAATTCTCTCATCATCTATTATACCCAGGTTTGTAATAAGAGGGCACTCTAATAACTATGTATAAATATATCAGGGGTCAGTACAGAGATCTCTCCCATCATCTATTATACACAGGACTGTAACAAGGGGGGCGCTCTAATAACTATGTATAGATATATCAGAGGTCAGTAGAAAGATCTGTCCCATCATCAATTATACCCAGGACTATAACATGGGGGCGCTCTAATAGCTATGTATAGATATAGCATGGGTCAGTACAGAGATCTCTCTCTTTATCATTTATTATACCCAGGACAGTAACAAGGGCACTCTAATAACTATGTATAGATATATCAGGAGTTAGTATAGAGATCTGTTCCATCATCTATTATACCCAGGACTGTGACTGTAACAAGGGGGCACTCTCTACATCTAGAGGAAAGAAGTTTTCTACACTGACCTAGAAGGGGGTTCTTTTCTGTAAGAGCTGTGAGACTATGGAACGCTCTGCCTGAGGATGTGGTGATGGTAAATTTGATAAAAGATGGGCCTGGACACCTTTCCTGAGTGTTACAATATTACATGTTATATCACTAATTATCCCAATTGCCAGCTTGAAGTCAGGAAGCATTTTTTCCCCTAAATGAGGAAGATTGTCTTCTACCTCATTGGGTTTTTGCTTTCCTCTGGATCAACAATGGGGGGTAAGAGGCTGAATTGGATGGACAGAGCTTTTTTCAGTTTCGAATATTATAATATTTTGTTTGATAGTTTTTGGTTGCAGAATTCTGGCACATTTAGTTTAGTAAATCTCCCCCAATTTCTACTAGAATCCTCTGGTACAACATTTAGCAGGAGCATACCAAAAATAAGTGGTTCAACCTCAAAGCTGACTCCACTTTGCAAATTTAAAGGGAATATATATATATATTTAACTAATTAAAACCAGAAAGTGAAACATTTTCCATTTTTCTAATCTGCTTTTATTTTCGGATTGACTGAAGAAATCTGTGCCTCCAAATATGGACTAAACACAAATAAATGGACTCACCTGGTACAGAGCGGGACCCCTCAGGGAGCAAGTACCCGCTCGCATCGGAGATTCTGGCAGGCTTGTAAAACGTGCTTAGGTCCTCCAATGATCCTTAGCAAGCAGGAGAGCAGCAGATAAGGGTACCCCAAAATGGATGACCAAATGAATAAAATGTACAAAAATTGGAGATAGAAAACTTCCTTCCGCGCTCGTGTTATCGGCCTTAAATGGTCTTTAAACTCATAAGATTCTGTGAAGCAGGTGGCCGTTGCTTCACAGAATCTTATGAGTTTAAACAATCTTTAAGGCCGACAACACAAGCGAGGAAGGAAGTTTTCTATCTACAATTTTTATTTTAGGATTGTAGATTTTTTTATTCTCTTACTTGTATATGACTATAGGGATGGCCATCTCATATTTTCTGCAGTTAACAGTATTTAGGGGTGCGTTTCAGCAGAACTCATGACTTATTCACACACCAGACACAGGTTAGGACTAGAGATGAGCGAGCACCAAAATTCTCGGGTGCTCGTTGCTCGAGTCAAACTTTTTGTAATGCTCGAGAGCTCGTTTCAAGTAACGAACCTCATTGAAGTCAATGGGAGACTCGAGCATTTTTCAAGGTGACCCATTGGGGAGGTTGTGTGAATCACCTGAAAACATCAGAAAGTCATGGAAACACCACAGAAATGGATAGGGAACGGCAGGGGCAGCATGCATGGATGCATCTGGGGCTCCCAGGTTGCACTATTAAGCCAAATTGTGGGCAAGAGCCTGCGGTCACCTCCCTAGCAATTTAGCTGGGACAGACCATAGTCAGCTAGGCACACACGCTGGCACATCTTAGCTAAGCACCACACTAGGTGCAACAAAGGACAATCACCGCCTTCGGGTGACACCACTGCCTCCTCTCCTAGATTCTACATACCGACCAGCGCTGACCCCCAGGGATGTGTGCGTTTATTAGGCCTTAACCAATCCGTCTGTTTACCACTCAGGGAATTACGCATCCGCGGACATCCAAAAACAGACAGTGTGCAATGAGTTGTCTTGTTATACAGTGCTGATCAGAACTGCAATCCTGTGCCAGCTCCATCACAAAATTTTCATTGTGACCATAAAGCGGACTCTGATGCTAGTATTTCTAACCATTGGTTTGAAGCAGGAAGTGTCACAAAAGATGCCACCACAAGTCTACAGTGCAACTGTGAAAGTCTCATTAAATCAGTTACGCCTCCTGTGAACGCTTCAATCCAGTGTCTCAGATAACTGTGGTAACACGAGAGATAATACATGGCGACCAGCGCTGACCCCCTTGGATACATGCGTCTATCGGGCCCAGACCAAACCGGCTGTTTACCACAGTGAGAGGAGTTGTAGTCCTAGAAAGGGCTATTGGGTTCAAATTATTCCAATCCTGTGCCACCTCCGTCACAAAATTCTCAGGAGCCACAAACATGGCCATAAAGCGGACTCGGGTGCTAGTACTTCTAACCATCTGCACAATTCAACAACCCATTCTAAAACCAAAGATTAGATTAAAGCAGGAGGTGTCACAAAAGATGCCACCACAGGTCTACAATTCACAGACCCCCAGAGACTGGTATATACTGTACGGTCTCAACAGGCACAGAAAAATGTAAAAGTGAATACTGCTCTTGAATAGCGCCAATTCACAGACCCCCAGAGACTAGTATATAGTGTGCTTGAAAAAAAAATCTGTGCGCACTACTGGTCCCAGCCAGCCAAAATGCTGATGCACAGAATGAGAGGAGTAGTAAAAGTTCTAAAAAGGACTGTTGGGTTCTGGTAGTAAGGATCCCTGCCTAACCGCCAGGTAACTCCTACACTAAGACTTTTTCTGCCTGGCTAGCAGCAGCTCTATCCCTAATGTCATGCAGCATGCGTCTAAGGCGAGCTGCAGGCGGCAACAGTTTAAGTACTCGGCGGTCACCTGATCTGGCCAGCCACTCACTGCTGTAGACATGCAGAGGGTTGGCACGTCACAGCAGGAAGCCTTCCCTGCATGGTTAGTGGCTAAAAAATAGCGCTAAACATGCGGGGAGGGGACATTAAAGTTTCTTGAGCACCGCGTGGTACTCGAACAAGTAACGAGTACCAACGAGTATGTTATTGCTCGACCGAGCATCAAGCTCAGATGAGCATGCTCGCTCATCTCTAGTTAGGACCTATTGACTTCTATAGGAAACTGCTCTAGAAATGCTCTGACTTGTGCAGAGGTCATTGTGCGCGGCAAAAAAGTAGATATGCTGTGACCATTGTCTATTGTGAATGGTGAATCCTGTGTTATCTACAAACAGGTGTTATTTTTCATCGTAATCCTGTCTGCAATGTTAGTGAGACAACTACTGAAAAGAAGCATCGGCCTATTAGACTCTGTGGTGAGTGTGAAAAATGCTGAATTTTAGGATTTGTTTAAAATACAGATCTTAACATTGCAAATCTATATATATATATAAAATTGAATGTATGCATGTCTGTCTGTATGCGTGTCTGTTTGTCCTCTATGCGCTACAACACCATTCATCCGATCGCCATGAAACTTTGGGAAGTTGTTGAGTACACTCCTGGGAAGATTACTGGCATAGTACAACTATCCTATGACAAATGGCATGCGTGCAAGCGTCGTCGACAGTTATGTCTCCCCCCCCCCCCCCACGTAGATCGTTCGATTTCCATCATTGCCACTAATTTTCTCACTTCCCGATGTCGTAGAAACATGAAATTTGGCACGAGCATTGATTATGTCATAAATAAGAAAAGTTAATGGTTCCCAACTCCATTATTCAATTCTAAGCGCTAAAGAATTAGCGTCCAAATTTTACATACGGAATCTAATTCTCTCACTTTCCAATGTCATAGAAACTTGAAATTTGGCATGAGCATTGATTATGTCATAAATTGGAAAAGTTAAAGGGTCCCAACTCGATTATTCAATTCTAGCGCAAAAGAATTAGCATCCAAATTTTACATACGGAATCTAATTCTCTCACTTCCCAATGTCATAGAAACTTGAAATTTGGCACGAGCATTGATTATGTCAGAATTAGGAAAAGATAAAAGGGCCCAACTCGATTATTCAATTCTAAGCACAAAGGAATTAGCGTCCAAATTTTAAGTACGGAATCTAATTCTCTTACTTCCCGATGTAATTTGGCACGAGCATTGATTATGTCATGAATATGAAAATTTAATAGGTCCCAACTTGATTATTCAATTCTAAGCGCAAAAAAATTAGTGTCCAAATTTTACATACGGAATCTAATTCCATCACTTCCCAATGTCATAGGAACTTGAAATTTGGCACGAGCATTGATTATGTCATAAATAGGAAAAGCTAATGGGTCCCAACTCGATTATTCAATTCTAAGTGCAAAAGAATTAGCGTCCAAATTTTACGTACGGAATCTAATTTTCTCACTTTCCGATGTCATAGAAACATGAAATTTGACACGAGCATTGATTATGTCATAAGTAGGAAAAGTTAATGGGTCCCAACTCGATTATTTAATTCTAAGCGCTAAAGAATTAGCGTCCAAATTTTACGTAGTACGGAATCTAATTCTCTCACTTCCCGATGTAATTTGGCACGGGCATTGATTATGTCATAAATAGGAAAAGTTAATAGGTCC
Organism: Eleutherodactylus coqui; assembly: GCF_035609145.1. NCBI lineage: Eukaryota > Metazoa > Chordata > Amphibia > Anura > Eleutherodactylidae > Eleutherodactylus > Eleutherodactylus coqui. The sequence continues at coordinate 167,259,141 of NC_089840.1, forward strand.
CAACTCGATTATTCAATTCTAAGCGCAAAAGAATTAGCGTCCAAATTTTACGTAGTACGGAATCTAATTCTCTCACTTCCCGATGTAATTTGGCACGTGCATTGATTATGTCATAAATAGGAAAAGTTAATAGGTCCCAACTCGATTATTCAATTCTAAGCGCAAAAGAATTAGCGTCCAAATTTTACGTACGGAATCTAATTCTTTCACTTCCTGACGTCATCTATATATATATATATATAAATGAATGTATGTCTGTCTGTCCTTTATGCATTACTACACCATTCATCCAATCGCCATGAAACTTTGGGAAGTTGTTGAGTACACTCCTGGGAAGATTACTGGCATAGTAGAACTATCCTACGATAGGTGGCGCGCGTGCGAGCATCGTCGACAGTTATGCCCCCCAGACAAAGATCGTTTGATTTCCATCTCAAGCACGAAAGCAAAAGGCATTACGAGCAACGGGATGAGTGTTCAACCACAAAATGATGCAACCGCCGAATGTTTCGCTTGACAATTACTGGATATTGAGAATGCTGAGGTAAAATGAAAGCTGTGCTGTGATTGGTTGCTATTTCTTATACTTCTGAGGTAACATGAAAGCTGTACAGTGATTGGTTGCTATATATTATACTGCTGAGGCAACATGAAAGCTGTGCTGTGATTGGTTGTTATATATTATACTGCTAAGGTTACATGAAAGCTGCGCTGCGATTGGTTGTTATATATTATACCACTGAGGTAACATGAAAGCTGCGCTGTGATTGGTTGTTATTAGAGATGAGCGAGCGTACTCGGAAAAGCACTACTCGCTCGAGTAATGTGCTTTATCCGAGTATCGCTGTGCTCGTCCCTGAAGATTCGGGTGCCGCTGCGGCTGACAGGTGAGTCGCAGCGGGGAGCAGGGGAGAGCAGGCGGGAGAGAGGGAGAGAAAGATCTTACCTCCGTTCCTCCCCGCTCTCCCCTGCAGCTCCCCACTCCGTGCCGGCACCCGAATCTTCAGGGACGAGCACTGCGATACTCGGATAAAGCAAATTACTCGAGCGAGTAGTGCTTTTCTGAGTACGCTCGCTCATCTCTAGTTGTTATCTAGATATATAAAAACGAATGTATGTATGTATGTCTGTCTTCGCAGCAACATGCGATGGGTAAGATAGTTAGGAATAAAATAATGATTTACAAACAAATTTAAACATAAAAACTTGATTTATACAATAGGTAATTTTCTGATGATTAGAGATGAGCGAACGTGTTCGGCTCCGCCCCTTTTCGCCCGGACACCGAACTTCGCGAGGAATTCCGTGTTCGGGCGAAAAAAGTTCGGGGGTCGCCGTGGCGGCGCGGGGGGTTGCGGCGGGGAGTGGGGGGGAGAGGGAGAGAGAGAGGGCTCCCCCCTGTTCCCCGCTGCTGCCGCCCGCGCCGCCGCGCCTCTCCCCGCCCCCCGGCGCCCCCCGAATACTTACGCGCGAACACGGAAGTCCTCGGAAAAGCCGGTGTCCGGGTGCGTAAGTGTTCGTTAAGAACACGTTCGCTCATCTCTACTGATGATCCATTCGCTTTGAAAGTAAAAGCTATGGGTGACCCTTAGAGAAAAGGAATGCCAGTACTGACATTTGTTCCTCTGCCTTCCATGGGACACACATGGTTTTATTTCACACCTAAGCTAATCCTTCATGAGTATGGATGAAAAAGGCAGACTGACTAATTACACACAAAGTCCTCATCTGTAAATATTTAATTACGTGTAATTTTCCCATCATTCTCCAAATCAAATAAATAATGCATTCTGACAGGTGTTAATGTAAGATCCAGAGGCTGAAAATGGTCAGACCTCCATTTGTTTGCAGAACAAACCCACCTGTACAGTTCATTTAGTATGATCAGGGGCGGATTAAGTCTACCATGTGCCTGGGGCTATATAAAGTTTATGTGCCCCCACTAATCTAAAGTTTTAAAATGTTCTGTCACATACAAAATATATACAGTAGCAGGACTAAGCTTACTGTGTTACGGACAGAGTGTGCCCCACTGTGCCAATCAACCGGTTTGGCTTTGGGCTAAACGTAAGGGCGTTGTCCTGACGGTTCCCCAGTATTCACCCTTTAACTCTTGTACAGGGATCTGGATTTTACCATGGGGAACCGAGCAGGCCGCTACCTCCTACTGCTGTGGATGGCAGCTGGCCCTCGGGGATCAGAGACACGGGTGAACAGTCTGAGTTAGGGCTCCTGCCCACTTGCATTTTTTTTTATGCAAATGTCAATGGGACTTTCTAATGTTAAAAAAAATGCATCACAAGTTTGTGCTTTGCAATTTTTTTTTTTTTTTTTTTTTTTAACGTTAGAAAGTCCCATTGACAATCGCATTAAAAAAACGCAAGTGGGCAGGAGCCCTTATGGACAGAATAGGGTCTGGTGTTGGCACAGGCAGAGTGCAAACGGAAATCGGCTAAGAAACCAGGAATCAAGGCAATTTTACGGATGCAGTGATACCAAATAAGTATTTTTGTTTTATTATTTAATTATTTTATAATAAATATGGCAAAAGGTTTTTTTTTTACTTTTATTACTTTTTGCAGTTATTAGAATGCCCCCTTGTTACAGTCCTGGGTATAAATAGATTAGGGGAGAGATCTCTGTATTGTCCTGTGATATATCTATACATAGTTTTTAGGTCACCCCTCAGCCATCTTTTTTCTAAACTAATTAATCCCACATTGACACCTCCACGTGTCACAGATGTTACCAGCTGGATGCTGATTTTTGGCATCTGATCTGGGGGTGCCCTCATGTTGAAGAATTTTGGAACAAAGTGTTTACCTTCCTGTCCACACTTTTACCGGTCCCTCTAGCTTTAGACCCTAAAGTGGCATTATTTGGACTGTTGGACGAGGAGGTGTGGACTCATCATGACAAAATATTTATTAGGGAGATACTATTCCTGGCCAGAAAAACTATAGCCATGAGGTGGATGGCAATGAGATTGCCTTCCATTTCATATTGGATAAGATTAGTTAACACAATAATTCCCTATGAAAAAGTGGTATATCAGCATCGTGGATGTCCCAATAAATTCACAAAAGTTTGGGGCCTATGGATAAACTCGCACTCCACAATTCAGGCAATATAAACATAGTAAGAAAGAAAGAAATTAAAATAAACACATAGTAAACCAAGCATGTTAAAAAGTTATTTTTTTAATTTTCTTTATTACCTTATTTTCAATTGTTTATTGTATATTACAAAATAATACTGTACAGATGGAAATTTGTTATAAGTCAAAAACGAAGTATGAGTAATTGTATACATACCGTAATGTATGTTATATTGTTTCGTGATTTTGCTAATAAAACGAAGTAAAAAAAAAAAAAATCCCACATTTATTTTTAAAGCTCCTCTTTTTTTGTTGATTTTGCATATTTTTCAATAAAAATAAGTACAAAGACATTGACATCACGCTTGTTGTTTTACATAGCATAGACCATGTGTAAGGCCGCCTGCAGATGGCCGGGTCGGATGCAGCGGGACCCGACCCAAGCCTGTGCAGGGACCAGTGCAGCACTCACCTGCTCCCGCGGCTCCGGCTCTGTGAAGCGCCGGCTGCCGCTCAGCCGGCGCATGCGCAGAGCGGAGCCAGCGGCCGGGGAATGACATTTATGTGCGGGGCTCTGCAAGCCCCGCACGGAAATAGAGATTAACACGATTTGTTTTCCGCATGAGATTTCGCGCGGACAAATCGCGGCCGTCTGCATAGGATTGCATTTTCTATCCTATGCAGACGGCAGACGCAATCCTATGGCAGCTTCCATGGGCGGAAATTCTTCGGGAAATCCCGCCGCAGAAATTTCCGCCCGTGTGCAGGCGGCCTAACTTATGAATACTAAATCAGCTGTTTGTATTTTTTTTAAAATTAAATAAATACATAGTTAGAGCATACTCCTATTGTACATATTCATATAACTAATAATTTCGACCAAAAAAAAGGTAACCCTGTTACTCAAACAATTGTACTCATGTTTTCCTAAGTAAGGCCTCATGTCCACAGGGAAAATCAGATCCGCTGCGGATCTGTAACGCGGATTTGGGCTGCGGATGCAGTGCGGATGCACTGTAATTGTCTTTTATTTTTCATGCGGGAGATCAATTGAGCTATGTGCTCTATGAGCTCCCGCATGCGTGATCCGCACTAAAATGGAGCATGTCCATTTTTTTTCATGGTCCAGAAATTTGTTTAATTACCATTCCTATGGGGCGCGGATCCGCGTGCCGGAAAAACGCTGCGGATTTTAATTCTTATTTTCCCCGTGGACATGAGGCCTAAAGGTTAGATTAGATTCCTTTGGTCAATATTTAGATTACCCTTTTCTCCTTTATTAGGGAAAATATGGGTTGGGGGCAGAGTCGTAACTTGAAGCTCCAGGGCCCCAATGCAAAATCTAGAACGGGGCCCCCAACTATAATGCTTTATTCATAGTACTGGGCTCTCTATATGGAGAAGAGAGGCCTTATGGGCCCCACAAGGCTTCTGGCCCCGGGTGCAATCGCATCCCCTGCCTCCTTTATAGTTACGCCCCTGGTTGGGGGAGAGATAATGGTGATGATCTTTCATATTAATTTGCTTCCTTCGTGTCATGGTTTGTCAGATTCTTGCGATTTTTCTTGCAGATGTGTCAGTTCTCTTTGGAAACATTAGTTTCTAGTCTTCCTAATAATCCCAATTTTGATAACCTCTCTGAATATTATTGTCAGGATTTGCGTCTCGCGGGTCCTCCGTGTCCTCACCACCCTATCACCCAGGCGGCTGGCGTGCGGCGCAGGGGAGCCCTGGTCCCGGGTACCTTCCCTGGCCGCCGTGCTCCTCCTCGCTGCGGCATTGCTAGGGACACGGCGGGTGCCGCCCCACGCCACGTCCTCGGCACTATGGCAACCCAGCACGCATCTTCATCTCTGCCTCCTGTAGGGCTGGGGGCGGGTTCCCCAGCATTGCTGGGTGTACTCGGTTGCTGTCAGACTCCCCGCCCCAATCAACTGCTGAGGTTGGAGCTCTGACAGCATTTAAACTTGTCTGTGTGCTCATATTCTTGCTAGTGTTAGTTTGGTCCAGCTGCACCCACATTTTCGTGTAATTTGACTCTCTGCTTTTTGGACCCGACTTGCCTTTGCCTGACCCTTCTGTACCGCGTACCCTCCTGTTGATGACCAAGATAGTCTGACTTGCCTTAGTGTTATTTGTTCCATTGTCTGTCTGTTTTGTCAGTCCCCGTGTCCCACTTCCCTAGTGAGTGTAGGGACCATTGTCCAGTTGTCACCCTGGGGCTTAGCCCAGAGGGGCGAGTAGGTAGGGACATGGGTTGCAGGTTTTTCAGGAACTTCCAGTATCCCGGCCCCAAGTCCTGACAATTGTAGTCCACCCATTCCATTTATTACTTTAGTTGCCTGTCTTTGTACCCACTTAAGCTCTGATATGTCCTTCTGGAGTAATGGTGCCCAAAACTGTCCACAATATTCCGTGTGTAGTTTGACCGCTGACTTGTAAAGAGGAAGAATAAGGTTCTCATCCTGTGCCCCTAGACCTCTTTTGATGTTCCTCATGATCTCATCTGCCTTGGCAGCAGCTGTCTGACACTGGTTGCTGCAGTTGAGCTTATACCTTAGTTAACTAAAATCCACAAGTCCTTTTTCATGTCAGTGTTTCCCAGTGGTTTCTCATTAAGAAGTACCCTGCGTTGGTACGAAAGCTCGCTATTATTACATCATGTATTTTTGTTAGCCATTAAAAGGTATCATATCTACAAGATTACGTCGTTTCTCTTGCTGAGAACAATCACATTTTGCTCTACTGGCTAACACGGTACCAGATCTTTGTTTTCATTTAGTGTGACATGTATTTCCCTGCCCATGTGCAGAAGCTTACATTTATCAGTGTTACACCTCATCTGACACTTATCTGCCAGATCCATCTGCAACTGCATTCTATCTGTTCTTCTGTTAATTACTTTGTATAGTTTTGTATCATCTGCAAATATCGATATTTTGTTGCACAATCCTTCCATCAGGTCAATACTAAATATATTAAAAACAGTAGGGCCCAAAACCGACTCCTGTGGTGCCCCACTAGTAACCCCTCCAATACTGCCCCCTGTTGTAACCCACTAGCAGTGGTGACCTAATCAGAGTATGTACCATTTATAACCACCCTCTGCTTTCTATCACTGACCAGTTACGTATACACTTACACACATTCTCACCCAGAACAAGCACTCTCATTTTATATACCGACCTTTTATGTGGCACAGTATCAAACGCTTTGGAAAAGACCACATACACAAGAACCAGTGACTCTCCCCGGTCCAGTCTAGAACTGCCCTCCTCGTAGAAGCTGATCAAGTTTATGAGTGATCTCTCATAAACCCATGCTGATAGAGAGTTATACAGCCATTTTCCTTGAGGTCCTCCAGGACAGCATCTTTTGGAAACCCTTCAAACATTTTACCCACAATAGAAATCAGACTTACTGGCCTGTCGTTTCCAGGTTCACTTTTTGACCCCTTTTTGAATATTGGCACCACATTGGCTATGCGCCAATCCAATGGAACAGACCCTGTCACTATAAAGACCTTAAATATAGGAAACGAGGATCTGTCTATTACATTATTCCATGCCCTTAAAACCCGGGGGTATATGCCACATCTCTGCTGCAGTTCTTTAATTACTACTTGAGCTTTTTTGGTTCAGGCTTGTTCTTGTGGCTTTACATTCTATTCCACCTCGCCTGGAAGGTAACTGTTTGAGTGCTGCTGGTCCATATCTTCTATACTAGGGGGTATATGCCACCGGGACTTATCTGACATTTCATTTTCTTCTGTGAATAAAATGGAGAAAAAACTATTTAATAGATTTCTTTTCTCCTCCTCATCCTCTATAATTTTTTCTACATTATTTATTAAATGGTCATGACTTTCAGTAATAATCTTTTTACTATTTATATAGTTAAAGAATAGTTTATGGTTAGTTTTACTCTCTTGTACACTAAGTCTCTCTGCCTCCATCTTTGCTGCTTTTATCTGATCAGTGCTTTTTCACTGCCTTCTTGTTTAAGTAGTTTAAACACTTTATTTTTGCTGTTTATTGCTGCCTTTACATCTTTTTTGAGCCACATTGGTTTTCTCCTACTCCTAACCCTTATATTCTAGTAAGGTATGAATCGCTCAGAGTATTTAGGATGTCTTTAAACATTTGCCATTTATTGTCTCCTATTTTTGAGGACATTATCCCAGCCAGTAAGGTTAAGGTCATCTCTGAGCTGTTCAAACTTTCCTAAAGTTTAGTATTTTTGTAGCTTCCCTATAATACAACCTTTTAAAAGACAAGTGGAAATTTATTATATTATGGTCACTATTTTTCATGTGCCCCCCAATCTGCACCCCAGTTATTCTGTCAGGTTTGTTGGTTAATATTTAGTCCAAAATGGCCATCCCTCTAGTCGGGTCCTGTACAAGTTGGTTAAGGTAATTATCTGTAGTTGACAGAAACTTGTTACCTTTAGTTCTGCAGGTCTCAGCTTCCCAGTTTATATCCAGATAGTTAAAGTTCCCCATAATAATTACCTCATTGTGATTTGCTGCTTCATCTATTTGCCTCAGTAGTAGATTTTCAGTAAGTTTACCGCCCAGTCACAGATGTCATCCAACCAGGTCTCCATTATTCTCACAATGTCATAGTTTTCCTCAGACATTATTACTTCCAGTTGATCTACTTTATTGGTCAGACTTTTAGCATTGGTCACCATGTAGTTTAGAAGGTTTTGATTATTTTTTTAAATTAAAGTGTATCCCTACTGACTGTTCTGCCTGTTCTAACTGTACTAATCCCTCCAACTACTCCAACCCAGTTCCCAATACTTGGTCCCAGGTCACTACCTACACTGTCTTCCCCTCTATTGCTCTTGTTGCCCTCCTCTCCAGTCCCTAGTTTAAACACTCCTCCAACCCTCTAGCCATCTTCTTCCCAAGCACAGCTGTACCCTCCCCAGTGAGATGCAGCCCATCCGTACGGTAGACAGCAAAGTCTGCCCAGTTCTCCAGGAACCCAAACCCCTCCTTCCTGCACCAACTCTGGAGCCACTTGTTTACCTCTTTAATTTCCCACTGCCTTTCTGGTATGGCATGTGGTACAGGTAGTATTTCAGAAAATACTACTTTGGAGGTCCTCGCCCTAAGCTTACATCCTAGTTCCCTGAAATTGTAATTGGTGCCAATGTGCACAATGACTGCTGGATCCTCACCAGCCCCTCCCAGTAATCTGTTAACCCAATCCATGATGTGTCGATCTCGAGTGCCAGGAAGACAACACACTGTCCGCCAATCCCGGTCTTTGTGGCAGATTGCCCTGTCAGACCCCTAATAACTGAGTGCCCTACTATCAGGACCTTTCTAGCCTGCACTGTGCTCCTATTCCCCTTCTTACTAGAACAGACACCCCCTGGCGGTCAGAGGCCATGTTGTGCTGCAGCATTGTTAATCCTGTAATGACATGCCCATCTACCAACTTTGCAAACTTGTTGTGCCAGTTCCTTGGATCTCTTCCCTCGACTCCTCCTGTTACCCAGATAGCTGCCTGATTATTCTGCACCTCCATACTACCATCCACCCCCACATCTACCCCACCGAGTGCTCAGTAAACAGCAAAAACTCCATTCCATGGGGCCAGTGGATCTCAGTGTTGCAAGCTGCTCATTTAGATCCAGGATCTGGGTTTTCAAATCTGCAATACGCTCACATCTCGTACAGCAGTATGCACCCAGCTGGTCAAGGACTACATACATGGCACAAGATGTACAGTGGATAGCAGAGGCGTAATTTGAAGCTTCTGGGCTACGGTACAAAATCTGTAACAGAGCCCCCAAGTATAATGCTTTATTCATAGTACTGGTCTCCCTATATGGAGAAGAGAGGCCTGATGGGCTCCCTGGGTCTCGGTACAACCACATCCTCTGCATCCCCTATAGTTACGCCCCTTGTGGATGGCATTGTCAATCATGGAGCACATTCTAGTGGGGATCATACAGATAGATTACATTAAAAAAAAAAAATATGCAAAAATGTCAAATAACCAGTAATTAAATAAGTTACTCTTCCAAAGTTCTTGACTCCGAAGTCCCAAATCCCAAGTCACACTTATGACAAAATGCACTTACAACACAGTACAGTTAGAAGTCAGCCACGCACGCTCACTTAGTTTTGGATTTATATAGCTCTTATCTGTAGCACTTCTGTTCCTCCTCTGTACATTTTTATCTATATGCAGACAGTAGCATACACAGTGACACTTCTTAGGCTCATTCTCCTCATCACTAAGGATTTCTGTTTTCCTGTTTCATTCAGGCAGCAGGAATATGGCACCCCCTAGCATAAGGGCACTTTCACATGACAGTTTTTGTGTTCAGTTTTTTGTGAGCCAAAACCAGGAGTGGGTCCAAAATACGGAAGAACTGCAAATCTTTCTATTTATACTTTCTCTCCACTCCTGGTTTTGGCTCACAAAAAACTGAACACAAAAACTGTCATGTAAAAGCACCCTAAAGGATCTGTCTAATGAGGGAACCATATGGCCCTTAAGGGGCCCCATTGACTATTATAGGGTCTATTCGGTCTCCAGCCAGCCGGCCTGCCAGCATTTTACAGCATGCTGTGCTATTTCAGGCTGCATCCACACTTCAGTCAGGGCCTTCAGTTATAATTCTGTCTCTATGTTCTGCTTTAGGAGCACAGAGATGGAATAAAACAGAAATAAACGGATCCGTTTTTTCCCTATTTATTTTAATGTTTTATTTTTTTTCTCCAGAAAAGAAGACAAATAAAAGCTTTCAATTTGATTTCAAAACTAGTCTGCCACGCTGTCTGCTCAGGTAAGAAAACAGAAACTAATGGAACGGAAGGAAACAGCAATCTTTCCATTTGCCTTCCCTTTTTTTAACTCATTAAAATTGATGGGGGAAAAAAAACGGATCAGTTTATTTATGATTTAATTTTGTTTTTCTGCTCCAAATGTGGAAGAGAGAGGCGGAAATATAACAGACAGCCTAACTGACGTGTGACAGTAGCCGCATCCTCTTCTTTATTGGAAATCCATGTAGGAGATTCCAAACGGCCCCTGTGACGCTGATGTGAAGGAGACCTTGCAAACAGGAATGCTATTACATACATACAGCAACAGTATACTTATACACATGCAGGTACACACACGTGATACACACCTACATAGACGGCGGCACACATGGATCTCCCTTCTCCTCTGCTATCCCCACCACACTCAGCGGGCCAGCCGGCTCACTGACATGCTGAGTGGCTGTCAGGACGTCATCACGCTCTCCAGCACGGTAGGGAAGGATGCGCCAGCGTTACCAAGTCCTGCTAAGTAAATGGAGTGACAAGGCCGCATTGCACCATGTGCTACGTGCACGGAAATGCAACGTCTCCCATTGAAAACAATAAAACTAAAATGCCTTGCATCCACGGCAAAATCGCATGTTGGCAAGTGCTAAATCGGGCCTTGAATCATGGCCCAATATCGCACCCGCCCGTGTTAAGTTAGCCTTATACAAGGGGCTGCTGATAAGTCTTTGGTTTTGTGTTCTTTTTTTGTTTCTGTGGTAACGAATGTTACATCACATGGAAGCCTTATGTGTCTAATATATGTTTTAAAAATTTTGTGTTTGTAGCTTATGGCAACAGTGATTTAGGCACACGGGAAAACAAAATGGTGGAGTCTAAGGCAATATTCACAGCAAATGGGGCAGAGGAGTGATAAAATTCTTGTTTCTACAAGGAAAGTCCGCGAAGGATATTCATGGTGATATGTCGCAGACGTTGGGGGATCAATGCCCTTCATGCTCTACAGTTAAGAACTGGGTTGCCAAATTTAAAACAGGCCCCTTCAGCACCAATGATGAGGAACATCCTGGATGACCGAGAGAGGTTGTTGTTCCGGAGATCGCCGATGCTGTGCACAACCTCATACTGGAGAATCTGCGAATTTCAGCTAAAGGAATAGCAGACATCGTGGGGATTTCTCATGAACGTGTTTGTGTCATTATCCATGAACATTTGAAAATGAAGAAGCTATCTGCAAAGTGGGTCCCCAAATGTTTGACAACAGATCAGAAAAGCATGCGAGTGAAAACTTCCCGGTCCATTTGTCAGCGTTTCTGGACTGATAAGAACTTCCTGGATCGACCGGTCAGTATGGATGAGACCTGGATTTATTTGTATGACCCTGAAACCAAGGAGCAGTCAAAAGAGTGGAGGCACAGTGGTTCTCCTCACCCAAAGAAGTTCAGGGTGCAAAAATCAGCCACTAAGGCGATGGCATCTGTGTTCTGGGATAAGGAGGACGTGCTGCTAGTGGACTACCTTCAACATGGTTCCACCATCAATGTAAGGTATTACATTGAACCTTTCGACCAATTGAAGGCAGCTCTGAAGGCCAAAAGGTGCGGCAAGCTGTCCAAAGGAATCTTGTTCCTGCAAGACAACGCCTCCGCTCACACTGCACAAGCGACCACGGCAAAACTGGTGGAGCTAGGCTGGTTGACCACCAACCTTATTCACCAGATCTAGCTCCCTCTGACTATCATCTGTTTCCAAACCTGAAGAAACACCTCAAGGGTACCAAATTTCACACCATTTCTGATGCCATGGCTGCTACGGATGACTGGTTTAAGGCACAACCGAAATCCTTTTTTTTGCAAGGCTTACAGAACTTGGAATACCGATGTAAGAAGTGTGTTGACATCAATGGAGAGTATGTGGAATAAATGTAAAGTTTCATCTTCCTATCTCATTTCTTTCTGGGTAAAGCCAAAGACTCATCATCAGCCCCTCGTACTACACAGCTATACTAAAGTTTGGCAGCGTCTTATAAGGGCAGCTTCACATGGGTGTTTGCGTTTTTGTGTGCGACTTAGTGCAACATATTTGCACTATGAGCATTTCTTTTTGCGCTCGTATCAGTGTATCTTACTGTACTTTTTGAAATCGGAGGGCATGTTCATTTGTGTGCAGCAGATAATCATGCCCCGATTTAAATAGCTTTAATAAGCCTAATGCAGTAATTGTGCTGCGTACTCTGTTGTGCATTTTGCAACCCCCGTAGACTTTATAGGGACTTTTAGTGCACAAATAGGTGAGCTGCTATTTTTTTTTCGCATGCGCAGAAAAAGAGGATATGAAAAAAATATTGGAATGGATATTGAAAAAAGCACGTGAATGAAAGCTGCGTGCCCATTGCTTTCAATGGGGCAGACGCTGCTGCCAGTGGCCCCAATGAAAGCATTGGGATGCCGCCAAACCCCTGCAGTGATTTTCGGGGAAGGGCTTTAAATAAAGCCCTTCCCTAAAAATCATCCCTAGCTTGTGTAAAAAAATAAAAAATATATATACTCACCACTCCGGTGCTATCAGGGCTCGGCGCGTCTAGCCGCTTGGCTCGCCGGCACAGTACTGAAGCTCTTTCAGCAGGCGGAGATTTAAAATCCCCGGATCCTAAAAGGGCTGTGTCTGATTGGCTGAGCGCTCTGCCAATCAGAGGCAGTGCTCAGCCATTCATTGAATGATAGCTGAGTGCTGCCTATGATTGGTCACAGCGCTCAGACAATCAGAGGCAGCGCTCAGCCATTCATTGAATTCAATAAATTTAATGCCCTTCCCCCAAAATCATTGTAGTGGTTGCCTGTATCCCAATTGCTTTCAATGGGGCTGCCGGCAGCAGCGGTGGCTGCATTGAAGGCAATTGGAGAGCATCGCGATCCTCTGTCACAGCTGTGGCAGGGGCTTTTTTACTCCCTGCGCGGAGTCCCATTGTCACTGAACACTGTAACAGTACTGTCACAGTGTTTAGTGATGAGGAGACTCCCCGCGCGGAATATTTACGTGCTGCGTGGACCTTCCTGGCATGCAGATGTCCTATCTTTTGCAGGTGCGTGAATTTGCGCGCCTGCAAAAGATGGACATGTGAACACACCACAGGGAACCAATGCACATACGCACGTGTAAAACAACGCTCGTGTGAACAAGGCCTTAGAATGATAAAAGATGGAGATCATCAAGTCCCTAATTGGGACAGAAATCAAATGTTAAAAAAAGTATTTAAAAAAATGTAAACATCAAAATTCAACATTCCCCTTTTACTATGTACACAAAAAAAATCACACATCTGGTATTGCAGAGTTCGTAATAACTTAAAGAAAAAAATTAATCTATTATTTAATCTGCACAGTACAGACAGTGAGGGAAGATACAAAAAACATAGCAAAAATATCCAATTTTGCCTATCTCACCTTACAAAAAACAGAATAGAAAGCAATCAAATCGTCATATGGATCAATAAATGGTACCATTTAGGCCTCTTTCACATGGGTGACAGTGATATCACCGTGAGAAAATCGTGGTGATATTGCACCTGCATTCCCACAATTTTTGGGTAATATCGCTGCGTTTTCATCATCGAAAACATCGCGGCCGCTCGCACGACTTTCTAGCATGATTTTGCTGTAATGTTTTCGCGAGAAAGAGAATAGAACTTTTTAATGTTAAAGTTGCATTGCATGAAAACCGCAATTTTGTGCTGTGCAGCAAAAACGAAGGCTCCATAGGGAAACATGGACTACAAAACATCACAAATCTCGGCAACATTGAGCATGCTGCGATTTTTTTTTTTATTTTTTATTTATTTTTCCTCCCAAGACAGCATCAGAGAAAACATCACTAATGTGAAAGAACCCCTTGAAAAGCAGGGGCTTCACATACATGCGTTTTCTCTGGCTATCGCATCGCTACAAGATCGTACGTTTTTGTCGCCCGTGTGAAAGTGGACAAAAAAGTACAGCTTATCCAACATAAAATAAAAATGGTAGCAGTCTCTTAAGGGCTTATTCACATGAGCAAATATATCGGCCGGTGTTTTCACAGCCGAGTGATAAATATATGCTACCATGTGATGCACGGGCTCGGCGTATATGCCGTCATGCAGGGAGAGACAGCTTAGCTAGCTGTCTTCCCTTTCCTTCCCCTTGCCGGCTCACCACCTCTCTCCTCCCCTCGGGCTGTTTGCAATAGGAGTGGGCGGAGCTAAGTGAAAATGCCGGCCGATATATGCTCGTGTGAACAAGGCCAAAGGGCTTATTTACACGAGCGTATATCGGACTGCATTTTCACGGCCGGCAGATATACGATTCCATCTGAACAGTGCCCCCCTTCCCCCCCTCACTGTCTCTCTGCTTCTCTCCTACATGCCGTCGCTTGCAATGTGAGGTGGCGGAGCTAAGCTCCGCTCTATCCCGCCCACTCCCATTGCTGGCTGTGGGGAGGGGCAGAAGCTTAGCTCCACCCCCGCCCACTCCCATTGCAAAGAGCTCGGAGGGGAGGACAGAGGCAGAGAGCCAGTGAGGGGGTGGAAAGGGGGGCACTTGGAAGTGTAAACGCCGGCCGATATTCGCTCATGTAAATAAGCCCTAAGACTGTGATAAAAAAAAAAAATTGTTAAAAGGTTGAGAAAAAAAAGCTATATAAATTTGGTACTGGTGTGATTGTTCTGGCCTGCAGAATGTAACATATCATTTATAAGGCATGGTGAATGCCATCAACTGTAGATTTTAATTTTGCCTCTAGAAATAAATGGAATAAAAATCACAATGTTATATCTTCCCAAAAGTCAGATAAATGAAGATGATAAGCAAGTCCTCGTAGAGCTCCGTCGATGGAAAAATAAAAATGTATTGGCTCTTGGAATGCAGAGACACAAGAGCAAATATTTAAAAAAAAGAGGTTTCAGTGTACAAAAATAACAAAATATGCGAAAACCTGTATAAACTTGGTGTCGCCGGAACCGTGCCGACCGTAGAATAATGTTATGTTATTTATTCTACATGCTGAACGCCGTAAAAATTAAATTCAAAAAACAATGCTGGAATATCAATTTTTCTCCAATCTCTATGGCTGCCTGTCCACGGGCGTATTTTCATTGCGTTCCTCACGGTGATAATCCGGCTGCGTGGAGCGCAGTGAATGCTTTCCACGGAAAGTGCAGTCCCCCTGTCCACGAGCGGAGAATCATAGCGATTCTCCGCTTGCGGGCGGCAAATCGCAGCATGCCACGGTTCTCCGCGGTGAGCCTATCTGTCTCAGCGTAGAGAACCGTCAGCTGGCTCCTGCCCCCCCCCCCCCCCCCCAACAGTAAAATAAAGAAGTTCTGGCTTTTGAAAAGTGTAGAATCGTTGGGGCAATGGTAGGTCATGTCACCAAGGGGTTAAAGGAGTATGCAATATGTGGAGCGCAGGAAGCCCCCAGCCATCAGTTGATGATCGGGCGCTCCTCCGACCCTCTGCAGGCTCACTGACTGCAGACCCCAGAAGAGGCTGACGCTCCAACTGGCCGTCCTGCTGGATATGCAGATGAGCGCAGGCAGCAGCCAATCGGAGCAGGCTTTGGGCGGGGCTGACGAGTCACATAGCGGATTGCAGAGAATAAGGGAAAAGTTTAGCAGAGAGAAGTTTGCAGCAATGCTGAGCCCTCTGCCAGACCCCTATAGGAAGGAAAGCTAGGGGGGCAGGAAGAAGGGAAGAAGAGGAGGAAGAGGGACAAGGGAGCAGAAGAGAAGCACAGGAGGGGCTGGAGGCTGCAGGGAATCTCTCTTGTAACTGGGGGACAAGATGAGCCTGTTGTCAGCCATAGACACAACTGCTTCAGTATACCAGCCTGCCCAGCTCCTCAATTGGGTCTACCTATCCCTGCAGGACACTCACCAGCCAAGTGCCTTTGATGCCTTCAGACCAGAGTCCAGTTCTGCTTCCCATCATGATCTCAACAGCTACTCCAAGAGCCCCTCAGAGCTGAACTCCTCCATCCACTCCAGCTATCTCAGCAGCTTCCTGCAGCTCCAGAGGACTGAGGTGTGTCCCTCACTTCCCCAAATTCCCCTCTTCCTTCTGTCTATCACTGGTGTAGAAGCATATACAGTGTCTCTCAGGATGCTTTCCATCCTCCACATTATGTTTCCTTATCGTATGATTAGTAATTACTTCTTTACTTTACAGTAGTCAGATCACAAGTTTGTTACTTGTTTCAGTTTAACCCCTTAAACACAGGCATGTACTGTGAATGGTTTTCTGATGAGATGCTATTAATATATAGATCCATAAATAACCGGGTCTGCCTACTTCTAACCATCAAGCCCATTTTCAGAGGCCATGCTGTAGTAAAAAAAAAGCCCTGTCACCCATTATGATACAAACAATTGCAGTGTATCCCTGTTATACCTCCTTGGCCCTGAATTCTAGTGTTTACAGAATTGTCCGTATTTCTTCTCTCAAACTGCTTAAAATGAGAAAAAAAGTATTTTCTCCCTTGCCTAGCAAGTTTCATTTAAGGGCATCTGGCATGGCTCTGTGCAGAAAATTCCTTTATTTGCTTTAGATCTGCCTGAGTCCAGGGAAGTGTAAGGATAATATTGTTGACAGTGCGATTAACCCAGTCAGTGCCAAAAGACTGGTCTAAATCTAACACACCATCGCCCCTGACAGCTGCTGCTGTGGACAAATGGTTACACAAATTTGCCTTTGAGTGATCCCAGACTGTAATATCTATCCAGGCCCTGTTACAAAAAAGGAGGAAAATTCCATAAGTTGTATCCAAGTGCTCTATAAAAGTTTTTAATAGCAATTTCAGGATACATATTTGTCTCAGCTCACTTCAAAGTACCCCTGGAGAAATCATCCAAGCCGCAATTTAAAAACACAAAGGTTTCATCCAAAAATATATCCAGAACATTTAAAATGTAGGGCAGCGGTGCATGTGGAGGTCAGCTGTACCTCTCCTGACAGACATTTTCCTATGCTGAGGGGGGGGGGGGGGGGGGGATATTTACCATAATATCCTAAAAGAATACACAATCAGATAATGGGGTTTTAAGGCTTCAGGCCTTAACATCAGTAATGAGAATGACATGAGTCATTCACCTAGTGCAATGTATAACCTATGACTCTATATAGCAAAACTACAACTTCCAGCTCTGACAGCTGCAGGTTGACAGTGCATACTGGGAGTTGTAGTTTTGCAACAGCTGGAGAGGCACAGATTAGAGATCACTGATTGCACAACATTGTGGAAGACATTTGCCATTTTACATAAACTGATATTTATGTCACTTTATTTTCCAACCTTTGGCCCTCCAAAGTGTTCAAATTACAGCTCTCATCTTGTCCAGACATTGGTATGTTAGGACTTGGAAAGCAATGTGTTTTACATATGACATTTGGTAGAACAACATTTATTGAAGTTATATGTAATATTGAATAACCATTATATCATCTTTTATTACTATTCCATAAACATGTAGCCCAGTATCGTAAGCTTTGCTTTTATACTGCAGATACATAATATTTCTAATAGTTCAAATGTTTTCAATTAGTGTCCTCTGTAAACCACCGAAATATCAAGTTTGTTACAGAATCAGCAGAGCTGACTTTGTGGTTATCTTTTGAGCTGCATTGTGCTTTGGAATTTTTACACTGCGTGATGAAAACTCTCTGAAAACACAGAATGAGTTTTGTCAAGAGACAAACCAAGCTTTGTGTATGATTACTGTTGTGTCCCTAATCCAACTAATATTGTTACTTTGTTATTTGTATAGAGCTTCGGGTAGTTCTGTATCTTCATTTCTCTCAAAGCTGACACTGTCCTGCTATACAAATAATGGCTGCTATACATGAATTGGCTAACAGAAATTTAGGGTTAACTTTGTTTTTTGCCTATGACCAATAGAGAAGCAGCGTCTGCTGCATTTGGGGCTGAATTTAATGAAAACCTAAGAGTGAATAGAGCATACACATTGATAACTCCTCTTTAACACAACTCATGATGCTGTCAGAATACAAATGGCCCTTAACAGTTAAACTATTCAGTATTCCTAGTGTGCTGGAGAGTGGGGAGTGCACAGAGCTGCCCCTAATGATACAGAGGGGGATGGTTGGCATTTTATGTGCTAGGGGACTTTTGTACATGTTTTAATGTGGCTTGAACGAATAAAACTCATTCCTCCCACTTTAACGCCTTCTATACTTGAGCCATTGAGGTTAGTTGTGTAGCCGGTTCTTTCTAGCAGGTATTTGTGCATCTGAATGCATGATAATCAACTCATAAAGTGACACCTAAACTAACATAAAGAGGTCACTAGAAGTGTTTGTCTAAAGCGAATTGAGAATGGTAACGGGTAAGAGTTCATGGTGTGCATGGAGGTGTTTGGCTGTGTCCATCAATGTTATGTGAATGGGTTGCTGATAATGTGAATAGTGCATTGTATTATATCAAATTGGGAAGTATAACCGTAGATTGTCACAGTAATGCATAATCCAGGACGGTTCGGATGAGGATTATTGTAATCCTGCTTTGTTACTAGAAGACTTGTTGACGTCTGTGCAATTTCTTTTTCCGGATCATGGGAAGGGAATGGGGGGAAGGTGGGGGGTGTTACACACCCAACAACTGTATAATCAGAGACAGCTTCTTTAAGAGGATAGTAATTTTATAGTCCCTGAGTCCCTGATTTTGTGCATTGTGTTGAACTTTTGTTATTTTCAGTGGTTCTGCAATGTCACTTTTACAAGTAAGGCTCTACTTTCTCAAACTGCTAGAATTTCTAGCAGTAGGAGAGATCATGGTCTCTCCCAAGATTGGGCCTTCCCTACTCCTCTTAGCTAAATAGCTCAATCAAAAGAATCAAATATTTAGGATTCTTTCAGGTTTTGTATATTTGTTATTAACCCAAATGCACACCACTGTGGTGGTAAAAGTGGCATCTCCGAGCCTGGTGGCCAATGCTCAGAAATTCCACTGGTGCCAAATGTTTTTTAGTTATTTTCTATTGATGACTATGAAAAGTTCTTGTTGCTGGCCTCTTACAGGAAGCCACATTGACTCCTAGAGTGGTCTATTTCCCTCAGTGCGTTTGTTATGTAAGTTTAAAAAAAAAAAAATCTTAACTACAATACAGCTTGAGAATAATTTCAGGCCGATGCTGCTTACCCAAAGACTCAACCAATAAGCTACCTGTCAGACACCAGGAGCTACAGCTACACATGCAATCTGGTCCTTTCCCTATAGCTTTCTTATTGGCTGTGCAGATATGGTAACATAAACACTCAGCATAGCCATCCGGCATGTTATGCTCCAGCATTTATTAAAGAAGAGGTGTATCCTTAAAACGCATTTTCTGCTGGTTATACGTACTCTTCATTTAATTTTTTAAAAATTCAGATTGTACCATCATCACCATTTTTTTGGGTCGTTGTGCCTTGAGCCATTTTCCCTTTTCTTTCACTTTAACCGTGAACCAATAAGCTTGTCATTTATTTTTATAGTAAAGTTGTATTTGTGAAGCTCCAACATCTTCTACCACAAGTCCTATTTCAACTCCCAGTCCTTCACATTAGTTTTTCTTGTGTTGGACTTTAAGGCAAAGCTATATTCAAAATGTTTACAGAGGACCTAGAGTCCCTGTAGCTCCGTAATATGGTATGTGCCGCTGTATGGTGCACCATGTTGTACCTTGTGTCACAAAATATTCTCTGGAAACAATGCTTATAAGAAGGGAATCCCCCCCAATACAGCATCTGATGGTGTCAGATACCAACACTTTTTCTTAATATGAAATCAGATTCATGGGTAGAGTAGGGCTTCATAGACTTCTATAAACACTGTATTACGGAGGTGGAGTAGAACCATACACATGATTTTCTGAGGAATGCAAGAAAAATATTAAAATATTATTGATATGAGAGGATAACAACTTTAAAGGTGCTATTGGTAATAGTGACGATAATATTTTTGGCTTGCAGTATAACCGGCTATTGATCACTGTATTATTCCTCTAATTATTGTGCTTTATCTGGATAAGTTCAACCGTCACAAACTTTTCCGGCCTCATAACTGTGTATGGGGTTCTGACAATGACAAACGCCCAGCTGACTGTTAAATTAAGAGGTGACCTAGCATCGGTAAAAATAGAAACAGATTAATAACTGATTGCGTTGCAGGCTTCAAAATACTCTAAGCTTTGGCTGGGGAGCGCTCATATCTAATACAGTGAAGCCTTCATTACTCACATTCCAGCTATTTAAATGTCTTACTGTATTACTGATTATTTTTTTCAGAATGTTTTTGGATATTACACGTTTTCTCTATAAAACTAAACATTTGTAGTGCACATTTAATTCAGATCTGGCAGTCATAGAATCGCAGAGCGCTGCGTCACTAATACCATGAAATAACCATCGTAATACATGTGAGTCTAACCTGGTCATTGTGTGTACTTTTTTTAGGAAATGCATTTTTACAAGCAGTTTTCTTTGTATATTTTACCTCTTTGTCATTAATAAAAATAAGTTACAAAATTGCTAAAGAAAGGTAATAAAAAATGACTTTTGTGTGGCAGTGTATTGCAAAAGACAATGCAATTGCGCTGCAAGAAATAGTTTACCAAAAACTTTCAGAACCGCCAAAAGTTAAAATTTCCAACAACTACTCTGCCACAAAACTTCAGTTTTACACCTACTGAGATCTTGGGTATTAAGAGAGGTCTCCAAAAATAAAAGCGTCTTTACATGCCATTAGGCTTAACACACTGTGCCTTTCTTGGAAAGTTATGAGTGTCCCTTTAAATTAGTGTTTTGATAAGGGAAATTTTAAAAGACATATTGTTGGGATCGAAGGGACCAAGCATTATATTTCATAGAGACATAAAGCTATCATCTCTCTATTGAGGTTTTTTTTTTAACTCTCATTGATTTCATTGGAGAAGTATCTGCAAATTCCCGGTCTGGTCTGCATAATATGTATTGCTAGGGCATGATCGTTCTCCGCTGTAACATTTATTTGAATATCTATTAGACATTGCTGTCATTTACTATAAAAGCAATAAGTGAATATTCTTTTACCCCACTAGTGGCAGTCTAAAAGGGAGATAAGAGAAGTAACACAATATGCATTGCTTAAAAGGAGTCTGTTGGTTCGAACATCCTGTCCATTCTGCAGGCATCATATTATTGAGCAGGAGATGCTGAAGCAACTGATATATAGTTTTATGGGGATAGATCCCTAATAACTTGTATTTTTTTCATTAGAACCTCTACACTTTCTGAGCTGAACAGTCAAGTCGGTGGTCCTATCAGTGTTAGGCAGATACCCCTGTTTGAACAGTCATTCCTAGATAGCTGTCAATCACTGATAGGACTGCCCACTGGACTGTTCCACTCAGAAAGTGCAGAGGTTCAAATGAGTAAAAACTTTATATCAGTCTGCTCAGCTCCTCCTGCCCTATAGCATGATGCCTGCAGTTGGGAAAGTCTGTTTGAGCTGACAGGCTCCCATTAAAGGGGTTGTCCCACTTTTTACTATTGATGTCTTAGCATAAGGATAGGTTATGAATAGCAATCAGCAGGGTTCTGCAGCTTCGGATTCCCATTAATCAGCTGATCCCCTGATCGGTCACTTTCTTTAGGGTGCGGTCTTTGTGCTGGAAGCAGAAAGCTCTATAAATTGCACTGAAGTTAATAGGATTCCGCATGTAATACCAGCTGGGGCCACTGTACAACGTATAGAGTGTGTCTGGTTTTAGCACAGAGACAGCTCCATACCAACAGTGACCAGCTTGGGGGATCAGCAAGGATATTTGCCAATCTGCTAATGATGAGGATAGGTCATCAGTAGTAAAAAGAGGGACAACCCCTTTAAGGTCTTGGGAAAGATATCTATAGAGTAGGAGTTCATTCTGAACTACCTGAATAGCTAGGAAAATTGTCACCAAGATATTTCTATTCATTATTATGCAACAATTTATCATGAAAATTATATGACCAATGTAGATTTTCTTTATACCATCCTGAGAAAATGTAATTACAATGTGTACATATCACACTACAGCTCATTAATTTCATTACATCGTCTAAATTGTTTTTGGCTACAGAAGAAGCTAATTTGTGATGAATATGGATTTATTTAGACAAATGAAAAAATACTGTAATCACTACTAATTGTGGATACTTTGAGAGAAAAATTTAAGTAAATCAAGGCTCAAATCACCTGTAAAGTATGTGTAAAGACTCCTGTCCATGGGCAATATTTCACTGCGTCACCCGTGGTGATAATGCGCACGCGGGTAACGCAATGAACACTTTCCATAGGATAACTATGGAAAGCACAGCCCAATGTACATAAGCGTAAAATTGCATTGATTTTCCGCTCGCATATACAATTCGCGGCATGCCGAGATTTGCCGCAATGATCCTATCATAATGATAGGTTCATCGCAAAAAATCACGCAGAAAATCGCGGTGACATAATGCTCCCCTGTGGCGGCTCCCATGGCGGAAATCTGCGGCAGTATATCTCAACGCCCATGGACAGCCAGCCTAAGAGTACAAAACTTGCTTATTTGTGGTGTATTTAAATTACTGAGCTGTAGTGTGTGTGTAATACATATATATACTATATTGGCTGTAAAAAGCCTACACACGCCTGTTAAAATGCCATGTTTTTGTCATGTTAACAAATTTGACAATCTTTGCCCACTTTTCCTTGCAAAAGTGCTCTAAATCTGTTGGATTGTGAGGGCATCTTGTGTGTAGCGCCCTCTTCAGGTCAAAAAAATGTACAATGGTAATATGATTTCCAGGAGAGATTGGCACCCAATAATGAAAATAAATATGCACCGTGTATTCTGACATCTTTCTATCATGGCCAGCATTATCCCTATCAGCAAATTGTGGTACAGTAGGTTTTTTTTTGGGACCAGATGGGTTAGTTCTTGCTCCCCACTTGCACCTATGATGCTGTAGACAGTTCACCAGTTGTCTTTCATTGGACCACTTTTGGTAATATACTAACCAATGCATAGCAGGAGCCACCCACAAGTCCCCCCAATTCTGAGACGCTCTGAACCAAGTTTTTAGACATAACAATGTAGCCAATGTCGCTCAGATGCTTACGCTTGCCCATCTTTCCTGCTTCCTGCGTGTTAGTTTCAAGAACGGACTATTCACGTAATACGTAATATACCGTATCGCACCACCTAACAGGTTTTATTTTTATGGCTGTTCGGTATATACTACTTGTATATATATTTCAGGGGCTGACTGGCAAATTTTAGTCTGGGGGGGGGCAAAATTATGAGTAGCAACCCATCCTATGGGTGTAAAGGCTTGATGTGGCTGGCCGCACCCAGCCAAACCATGGCCACACAAATTACTTGCAAAACTGTAGGGCCATTGGCCACCACTAGTAGGCTTTTTTGGCCCTTTTGCAACCAACCATGTTGTGCCCGTCCCGCCCCTAACCTGTTTATATTACATAAATATTGCATCAGAACCAGGCTCATAACATAAACACAGTATCAGAACCAAACGAATTACATGAATGCGTTTCTCTGGGCCACGATCAACACTGAGACTACTTCCAGCCATGACTCACCTCCACACTCTCCCAATCCTGTTGCTGGAATCCCTAATTAACTTCTCAGTGCCTCCCCATAATAATAATGTGCCCACTATGGCCCTACTAAGTAACTGTGCCCCCGCTGTGGCCCCACTAAGTGCACATGCTGTGGCCCCATTATGTAATAGTGCATCCTCTATTCTATTAGTCATGTCATTTTTTTTATTGTCGTGTACAAAATTGGGCTTCTAGCCCTTTCTGTTCATCCTTTAGGAATATAGGTATTTTATGAAATGTATTGACAATATATGGTGACGTCATTCAATATTTTTCGATGTTAAGCCAGTTACTTCTAAAATGGTATATGTCTTTAAAGTATTGTTTCTCATCTCCTGTTTACCTCCACACATAACTGAAAATTCACTTACATTGATAGAAGCAGGTTACAGAAAATCCAAGAAAGGGGTTCTGATCTCTGCACATTTTGCATGTTTATCTTTATAATGCCATGTTGGGCAGGGTGCATGGCAACGGGACCCCTCAGCTACAACTGGAGCTGATGTCCCATGCAAACTTTGATAACCAAAATCCTGATCTATGCTTATTTTTAAGAAACTTCCATTTAAAGTGGCATTTCCACTCTAGCAATTCAATGTCTGGGGGGGGGGGGGGGGGGTCTTAAGGGTGCCCCTGACCACCATTTGGCAAACCAGGATGGCCGCACATGCAGTAGAAGGAGATGAAGTGAAGAGATTGTCACAAATGTGTGAGAATTTTCTATTAAAGCCTACCAGTGTTACGGAAACAGCTGATCACAGGTAGAGATTGTTTACGGAAACCAAGGGGTCGTATGGTAATCAATATAAAACTATTTAATAGCAGGACATGAGTTAAAATAATTCACCTGTCTTCGCTCCTCCGCCCCCTGAGGCACAGCTAACCGGATCCTGCTGTTCCATCCTGCACCAGCGGAAGTCAGGTGACCGTTGTGGCCATTCGGAGGCCGCACTTTTACTTCCCAAACTCCTAGCATCAGCACTCAAATATGTGTTATTTTTTATTTTAACTCCTGCCCGGCTGCTAACCATTGTTAGATTGAAACTACACAATCCCTTTAAATACTATCAATCTTAAAAAACAATGTAACAAATGCATTATCAGTAGAGATGAGCGAGCACCAAAATGCTCGGGTGCTCGTTACTCGAGACGAACTTTTCGCGATGCTCAAGGGTTCGTTTCGAGTAATGAACCCCATTGAAGTCAATGGGCGACCCGAGCATTTTTGTATATCGCCGATGCTCGCTAAGGTTTTCATTTGTGAAAATCTGCAAAACCCAAGAAAGTGCTGAAAACGAAACAGAAACGGATAGGGCAGGCGAGGGGCTACATGTTGGGCTGCATTCCAGGTTCCCAGGTCCCACTATTAAGCCACAATAGCGGCAAGAGTGGGCCCCCTCCCAACAATTTTTACTTCTGAAAAACCCTCATTAGCAAGGCATACCTTAGCTAAGCACCACACTACCTCCAACAAAGCACAATCACTGCCTGCATGACACTCTGCTGCCACTTCTCCTGGGTTACATGCTGCCCAACCCCCCCGCACGACCCAGTGTCCACAGCACACACCAAAGTGTCCCTGCGCAGCCTTCAGCTGCCCTCATGCCACACGCTGGCCTCATAGCCACACCACCCTCATGTCTATTTATAAGTGCGTCTGCCATGAGGAAGAACCGGAGGCACACACTGCAGAGGGTTGGCAGGGCCAGGCAGCGACCCTCTTTAAAAGTTGCGGGGCAATAGCCCACAATGCTGTACAGAAGCAATGAGAAATCCAATCCTGTGCCACCTCCATCAGGAGCTGCACACGTGGGCATAGCAATGGGGAACCCATGTGCCATACACTATTCATTCTGTCAAGGGGTCTGCATGCCCCAGTCAGACCGGGGTTTTTTATAAATAGTCACAGGCAGGTACAACTCCGCAATGGGAATTCCATGTGCACCCACAGCATGGGTGGCTCCCTGGAACCCACCGGCTGTACATAAATCTATCCCATTGCAGTGCCCTGGACAGCAGAGCTAACGTCAGATTAAATGCAGGTGGGCTTCGGCCCACACTGCATGCCCCAGTTAGACTGGGGTTCTTTAGAAGTAGACACATGCAGTTACAACTCCGTGTGGACCGACAGCATGGGTGGGTCCCAGGAAGCCACCGGCGGTACATAAATATATCCCATTGCATTGCCCATCATAGCTGAGGTAACGTCCGATTAAATGCAGGTGGTCTTCGGCCCACACTGCATGCCCCAGTCTGACCGGGGTTTTTAATACATAGACACTGGCAGGTACAAATCCATAATGTGAAGTCGCTGTGGACCCACAGCATGGGTGGCTCCCTGGAACCCACCGGCGGTACATAACTAAATCCCATTGCAGTGCCCAGCACAGCTGAGGTAACGTGAGGTTTAATGCAGGTGGGCTTCGGCCCACACTGCATGCCCCAGTCACACTGGGGTTCTTTATAAGTAGACACATGCAGTTACAACTCCGTGTGGACCGACAGCATGGGTGGGTCCCAGGAAGCCACCGGCGGTACATAAATATATCCCATTGCAGTGCCCTGGACAGCAAAGCTAACGTCAGATTAAATGCAGGCGGGCTTCGGCCCACACTGCATGCCCCAGTCAGACTGGGGTTTTTTAAAAGTAGACACAGGCAGGTACAACTCCCTATTGTGAAGTCCGTGTGGACCGACAGCATGGGTGGGTCCCAGGAAGCCACCGGCGGTACATAAATATATCCCATTGCATTGCCCATCACAGCTGAGGTAACGTCCGATTAAATGCAGGTGGTCTTCGGCCCACACTGCATGCCCCAGTCTGACCGGGGTTTTTAATACCTAGACACTGGCAGGTACAAATCCCTAATGTGAAGTCCCTGTGGACCCACAGCATGGGTGGCTCCCTGGAACCCATCGGCGGTACATAAATAAATCCCATTACAGTGCCCTGCTCAGCAGAGCTAACGTCACATACAATACAGGTGTGCTTCGGCCCACAGTGCATGCCTCAGTCAGAGTGGTAATATGTACCTTAACAGTAACCGCGTTGGTGGGAATGTGGTGGCGACTGCGGGTTTTATTTAGTTGGTTTTCGGAATGTGGCCAGGATTCAGTGGGCCGTGGCGGGGGGATGGTGGGTGGGCTCTCTTGTTGTGTCGGTAAAGGTGAAATTCGTGGACTGCCACCAGACGGACCAATGCAAAGGTATTTGGCAAGAATGTTTTCATTGTTGGAGGAGGAGGGGGATGTTTTTGAGGCACTACGTGTCCTCTCCACTATCCGTGGTTATATGCACCTTAACAGTAACCGCGTTGGTGGGAAATGGCCTCGCCATCATCATGTCTTTGGGAAGCCTCCGTTGTCACACCCCAGTGACATAGCATTAGCAGCAGTATAGGCAGAGCCCAGAATTAGTAATATTTCAGTGGTAGCATTAGGGACAGGCCCCAGTAACATCACTAGCAGCATTATAGGGGGAGCACAGTATTAGTTCCATTTCAGTAGTAGTAGCAGTCCAGACAGGCCCCAGTAACAATTCCGAAGCAGCAGTATAGGGGGAGCACAGTATTAGTTCCATTTCAGTAGTAGTAGCAGTCAAGACAGGCCCCAGTAACAATTCCGAAGCAGCAGTATAGGGGGAGCACAGTATTAGTTCCATTTCAGTAGTAGTAGCAGTCAAGATAGGCCACAGTAACATTCCCGTTGCAGCAGTTTAGGGAGATAACAGTGTCTTTCACATTTCAGTAGTTGCAGTATGGACAAGGCCCCAGTTACATTTATGTAGCAAAAGTGTGGGCCAACCTCACACACCTTGCTGTAGCATGAGTGTGGGCCAACCTCACACACCTTGCTGTAGCATGAGTGCATAAAAATTACTAGGATTACACTGTAGGCGAGGGCCCAAAAAAATTGGTGTACCAACAGTACTAATGTACCTCAGAAAAATTGCCCATGCCCAACCAAGAGGGCAGGTGAAACCCATTAATCGCTTTCGTTAATGTGTCTTAATTTGTAACTAGGCCTGGAGGCAGCCCAGTTAAAATAAAAATTGGTTCAGGTGCAAGTTTCAACGCTTTAATGAGAATTGAAACGTATAAACATTGTTTACTAAAGTAATATGACTGAGCCTTGTGGGCCTAAGAAAAATTGCCCGTTCGGCATGATTACGTGAGGTTTCAGGAGGAGCAGGAGGAGGAGGATGAATATAATACACAGATTGATGAAGCTAAAAGGTCCCCGTTTTTTATGGTGATAGAGAACGATGCTTCCATCCGCGGGTGCAGCCTACGTATTGTTTAGGTCCCGCTGCTGTCCGCTGGTGGAGAAGAGAAGTCTGGGGAAATCCAGGCTTTGTTCATCTTGATGAGTGTAAGCCTGTCGGCACTGTCAGTTGACAGGCGGGTACGCTTATCCGTGATGATTCCCCCAGCCGCACTAAACACCCTCTCTGACAAGACGCTAGCCGCAGGGCAAGCAAGCACCTCCAGGGCATACAGCGCGAGTTCAGGCCATGTGTCCAGCTTCGACATCCAGTAGTTGTTGGGAGCAGAGGCGTCACGGAGGACAGTCGTGCGATCGGCTACGTACTCCCTCACCATCCTTTTACAGTGCTCCCGCCAACTCAGCCTTGACTGGGGAGCGGTGACACAGTCTTGCTGGGGAGCCATAAAGCAGTCAAGGGCCTTGGAGAGTGTTCCCCTGCCTGCGCTGTACATGCTGCCTGATCTCTGCGCCTCCCCTGCTACCTGGCCCTCGGAACTGCGCCTTCTGCCACTAGCGCTGTCGGATGGGAATTTCACCATCAGTTTGTCCGCCAGGGTCTTGTGGTATAGCATCACTCTCGAACCCCTTTTCTCTTCGGGTATGAGAGTGGAAAGGTTCTCCTTATACCGTGGGTCGAGCAGTGTGTACACCCAGTAATCCGTAGTGGCCAGAATGCGTGTAACGCGAGGGTCACGAGAAAGGCATCCTAACATGAAGTCGGCCATGTGTGCCAGGGTACGTGTACGCAACACATGGCTGTCCTCACTAGGAAGATCACTTTCAGGATCCTCCTCCTCCTCCTCCTCAGGCCATACATGCTGAAAGGATGACAGGCAAGCAGCATGGGTACCCTCAGCAGTGGGCCAAGCTGTCTCTTCCCCCTCCTCCTCATGCTCCTCCCCCTCCTCCTCCTCAACGTGCTGAGATATAGACATGAGGGTGCTCTGACTATCCAGCGACATACTGTCTTCCCTCGCCTCCGTTTCCAAGCGTAAAGCGTCTGCCTTTATGCTTTGCAGGGAACTTCTCAAGAGGCATAGCAGAGGAATGGTGACGCTAATGATTGCAGCATTGCTGCTCACCATCTGGGTAGACTCCTCAAAGTTTCCAAGGACCTGGCAGATGTCTGCCAACCAGGCCCACTCTTCTGTAAAGAATTAAGGAGGCTGACTCCCACTACGCCGCCCATGTTGGAGTTGGTATTCCACTATAGCTCTACGCTGCTCATAGAGCCTGGCCAACATGTGGAGCGTAGAGTTCCACCGTGTGGGCACGTCGCACAGCAGTCAGACCCTGCAGCAGTTCGTGGGCCATGTGCCTCTTCTCTCCTAAGCTGAGTAGTTTCAGCATGGCCTGCTGACGCTTGCCCACCGCTGTGCTGCCACGCCGCGCGACACCGACTGCTGGCTACGTGCTGCTGCTGACACATCTTGATTGTGAGACAGAGGTTGCGTAGGAGGAGGAAGAGGAGCAGGAGGGTGGTTTAGTGGAGGAAGCATACACTGCCGCAGATACCACCACCGAGCTGGGGCCCGCAATTCTGGGGGTGGGTAGGACGTGAGTGGTCCCAGGCTCTGACTCGGTCTCAGCCTCCACTAAATTCACCCAATGTGCCGCGAGGGAGATATAGTGGCCCTGCCCGCCTGTGCTTGTCCACGTGTCCGTTGTTAAGTGGACCTTGCCAGTAACCGCGTTGGTGAGGGCGCGTACAATGTTGCGGGAGACGTGGTCGTGCAGGGCTGGGACGGCACATCGGGAAAAGTAGTGGCGACTGGGAACCAAGTAGTGCGGGGCCGCCGCCGCCATCATGTTTTTGAAAGCCTCTGTTTTCACAAGCCTATACGGCAGCATCTCCAGGCTGATCATTTTGGCTATGTGCACGTTTAACGCTTGAGCATGCGGGTGCGTGGCGGCGTACTTGCGCTTGCGCTCAAACAGTTGTGCTAGCGACGGCTGGACGCTGCGCTGAGAGACATTGCTGGATGGGGCCGAGGACAGCGGAGGTGAGCGTGTGGGTGCAGGCCGGGAGACGGTCGTGCCTGTGTCCTGAGAGGGGCGTTGGATCTCAGTGGCAGGTTGGGGCACAGGGGGAGAGTCAGTGGTGCAAACCGGAGGCGGTGAACGGCCTTCGTCCCACCTTGTGGGGTGCTTGGCCATCATATGCCTGCGCATGCTGGTGGTGGTGAGGCTGGTGGTGGTGGCTCCCCGGCTGATCTTGGCGCAACAAAACTTGCACACCACAGTTCGACGGTCGTTTGCACTCTCAGTGAAAAACTGCCACACCTTTGAGCACCTCGGCCTCTGCAGGGTGGCATGGCACGAGGGGGCGCTTTGGGAAACGGTGGATTATTCGGTCTGGCCCTGCCTCTACCCCTTGCCACTGCACTGCCTCTTCCAACCTGCCCTGCTGCTGCACTTGCTTCACCCTCTGAAGACCTGTCCTCAGTAGGCTTAGCAAACCAGGTGGGGTCAGTCACCTCATCGTCCAGCTGCTCTTCCTCCGAATCCTCTGTGTGCTCCTCCCTCTGACTTACTGCCCTTACTACTACCTCACTGATAGACAACTGTGTCTCATCGTCATCGTCCTCCTCACCCACTGAAAGCTCTTGAGACAGTTGCCGGAAGTCCCCAGCCTCATCCCCCGGACCCCGGGAACTTTCCAAAGGTTGGGCATCGGTTACGATAAACTCCTCTGGTGGGAGAGGAACCATTGCTGCCCAATCTGGGCAGGGGACCGAGAACAGTTCCTGGGAGTCTGCCTGCTCCTCAGAATGTGTCATTTTCATGGAGTGAGGAGGCTGGGAGGAAGGAGGAGCAGCAGCCAGAGGATTCAGAGTTGCAGCTGTAGACGGCGTAGAAGACTGGGTGGTTGATAGATTGCTGGATGCACTATCTGCCATCCACGACAGGACCTGCTCACACTGCTCATTTTCTAATAAAGGTCTACCGCGTGGACCCATTAATTGTGAGATGAATCTGGGGACCCCTGAAACTTGCCTCTCTCCTAATCCCGCAGCAGTCGGCTGCGATACACCTGGATCAGGAGCTCGGCCTGTGCCCACACCCTGACTTGGGCCTCCGCGTCCACGTCCTCTAGGCCTACCCCTACCCCTTAGCATGGTGTATTACGAGTAGAGCAGAAACAGAACGCTGTAATTAAATGTGCCGCTTATTGACCTGTGGTTGGAGGCTGACTTCGCTTACGGAACGCACAGCAGAGCCAGGAAACAATTTTGCGCACACCTGTAGTGAGACGTAGGTGCGTATGACTGAGCTAGTGGAATTCACAGCGCAGAAGCAGTCAAGTGGCCAAAGGGCAGTGGTAGGCCTTAAGTATTTTGCTTCAATTTGTTTAAATGGTGAGCTGAAACACCAGACAGATACTGTATGCAGCGTATATTATGTATACTGTTTCCCTCTGGCGCTATGACGGCGGTGATTTAACGGGCACAGCAGAGCCAGGAAACAATTTTGCGCACGCCTGTAGTGAGACGTAGGTGCTGTGAGGGATTAGCGTTTAGGATCGGTAGCAACCTGGGCATAAGCAGTCAGAGACAGTGACACTTGCGATAAAGTCTTTAGTCCAGGCTTCGCCTGGGTTTATTTCAGTGCAAACAAAGCAAAATACAGGCCTTAACGCCAGGCAAACATAAAGTAAATCCTGCTCGTCCGAGCACTTACTAAACATGTAGCATCCCTGTCTACATACTGGTTACCAAATGGCTCCTGCACACAGCCCGCCAGGACTCTCAGACCTGCAAAGGTCTCAGCTCTCTCTCTAGGCCCTGTAGGCCCAGGCTTTATAAGGCCTGGTACCAGCCTCACCTGGTACGTGGGAGTGACCATCCCACCCTTCACTTTGGTCACTCCAGGAAAAGCCGGCCCGGATTATGTGGCTTGGAGCCACTTACACACTACAACGTGTCAGTGACTTAATGTTACTGACACCATACTGCCGGCTTCCTCCACCGAGCCCAGGCTGCTCGGTGGCACGTATCTGCCCAAGTGCTCCCTAAAGCCTCATAGGAGAGCATCCTAGGTGAAATGTACGGCCCTCCAGCACTTTGCCGGTCACTGTCTCACAGTGCGTAGGACTGAGCTAGTGGAATTCACAGCGCAGAAGCAGTCAAGTGGCCAAAGGGCAGTGGTAGGCCTTAAGTATTTTGCTTCAATTTTTTTAAATGGTGAGCTGAAACAGCAGACAGATACTGTATGCAGCGTATATTATGTATACTGTTTCCCTCTGGCGCTATGACGGTGGTGATGTAATGGGCACAGCAGAGCCAGGAAACAATTTTGTGCACGCCTGTAGTGAGACGTAGGTGCGTAGGACTGAGCTAGTGGAATTCACAGCGCAGAAGCAGTCAAGTGACCAAAGGGCAGTGGTAGGCCTTAAAGGGGTTGTCCCGCGCCGAAACGTTTTTTTTTTTTTTCAACCCCCCCCCCCCCCCCGTTTGGCGCGAGACAACCCCGATGCAGGGACCTAAAGAAAAATCCGCACAGCGCTTACCTGAATTCCCGCGCTCCGGTGACTTCTTACTTACCGGCTGAAGATGGCCGCCGGGATCTTCTCTCTCGGTGGACCGCAGGGCTTCTGTGCGGTCCATTGCCGATTCCAGCCTCCTGATTGGCTGGAATCGGCACGTGACGGGGCGGAGCTACACGGAGTCGGCATCCTGCATGAGCGGCCCCATTGAGAAAAGAAGAAGACCCGGACTGCGCAAGCGCGGCTAATTTGGCCATTAGACGCCGAAAATTAGTCGGCTCCATGGAAACGAGGACGCTAGCAACGGAGCAGGTAAGTGAAAAACTTCTTATACCTTCTGTATGGCTCATAATTAATGCACAATGTTCATTACAAAGTGCATTAATATGGCCATACAGAAGTGTATAGACCCACTTGCTTACCGGCTGAAGATGGCCGCCGGGATCTTCTCTCTCGGTGGACCGCAGGGCTTCTGTGCGGTCCATTGCCGATTCCAGCCTCCTGATTGGCTGGAATCGGCACGTGACGGGGCGGAGCTACACGGAGTCGGCATCCTGCACGAGCGGCCCCATTGAGAAAAGAAGAAGACCCGGACTGCGCAAGCGCGGCTAATTTGGCCATTAGACGCCGAAAATTAGTCGGCTCCATGGAAACGAGGACGCTAGCAACGGAGCAGGTAAGTGAAAAACTTCTTATAACTTCTGTATGGCTCATAATTAATGCACAATGTTCATTACAAAGTGCATTAATATGGCCATACAGAAGTGTATAGACCCACTTGCTGCCGCGGGACAACCCCTTTAAGTATTTTGCTTCAATTTTTTAAAATGGTGAGCTGAAACAGCAGACAGATACTGTATGCAGCGTATATTATGTATACTGTTTCCCTCTGGCGCTATGACGGTGGTGATGTAACGGGCACAGCAGAGCCAGGAAACAATTTTGCGCACGCCTGTAGTGAGACGTAGGTGCGTAGGACTGAGCTAGTGGAATTCATAGCGCAGAAGCAGTCAAGTGGCCAAAGGGCAGTGGTAGGCCTTAAGTATTTTGCTTCAATTTTTTTAAATGGTGAGCTGAAACACCAGACAGATACTGTATGCAGCGTATATTATGTATACTGTTTCCTTCTGGCGCTATGACGGTGGTGATGTAACGGGCACAGCAGAGCCAGGAAACAATTTTGTGCAAGCCTGCTGTAACGCTTTGCTGCGTATTACTTAGGACTAATACCCCCAGCAGACACGCAGTACACTGAAGACGGTCACAGACAGCCCAAAGTATTTTTCCCCAATTTTTTTTTTAAAAGCCCACTGCCTATATAGACAGTATATCTCTTTCACCTTTCCCACTGTCCCTGCCTTACCAGTACTGCCCCTATACTCTTTACAATGACTGCAGACTGCGGACGCAATGGTCTGCACGCCCGATATAGAAAAAAAATAAAATTGTGCAACACTGCTAAAAGCAGCCTCAACAGTACTGCACACGGTCAGATGTGGCCCTAAGAAGGACCGTTGCAGTTCTTGAAGACTAAAATAACACCTAACACTCTCCCTATAGCAGCTACAGCAAGACAGCACTTTCCCTGATCTCTGTCAGAATGCATCTGTGGCGAGCCGCGGGAGGGGCAGATTTAAATACTCGGGTGACACCTGATCTCCCCAGCCACTCACTGCAGGGGGGTGGGATAGGGCTGGAAAGTCACAGGAGGAAGTTGTAATGCCTTCCATGTCTTTCTATTGGCCAGAAAAGCGCGCAAATGTCTCAGAGATGAAAGTGAAAGTAACTCGAACATCACGTGGTGCTCGTCTCGATTAACAAGCATCTCGAACACCCTAATACTCGAGCGAGCATCAAGCTCGGACGAGTACGCTCGCTCATCTCTAATTATCAGAGGTTCCTAAACTTTTCTAGTGAGACACATGAAAATATTGACAGGTGACATTGAGCTTATGGAGGCCTATTGGTCTCCTTATGAGCAGTTTTCATTAATGGCCAAGATAAGTTCCATTTAGATCCCATCCTTTATTGCTATTTACGGGATTTTAAATAGAAACACTCTCCTATAAATGTCAATGAACATCTCCAGCCTACAGGTCCATGTGGTTGCTGTAAAGCATATCTAAGAATGCTCTAAACAGCAGATCTAGCAAGATGGCCACCCCTATAATTCTGTATGGAAAATAGACTAAAATAATATACAATCAAAAATTAAAAACAGATTTAATAAATATGTATCAGGATCTGGTTTTAATTAGTTAAAAATATACATTCGCTTTAAGTTAATAGTTTGTCATCAATAGCAAACAACTTCATCCTTTAACCCCTTTAGTGGCACGCCCGGAAAATCTCCTTCCTCCAAAATTTGGAAAGTCTTTTCCAAAATTGTTATACTGTATTCTTTCATTACAAAAAAATGTTGCAATGTGTTGCAATGTTGCATTCCTTAATAAATACTTGTGAGATTGAATTGCATCGCTGACTTTTATTTAAAAAACCTGCCCTATGTGGCATGACATGGTAATAATAAACCTGCCACTGAAGGGGTTAATTCACGGGCTCCTCTGTGGCAGCCCATCATCCATACTAGACTGCCTACAGTATATAATACATAATCTAAAAGGTGAAATCTGGGAGAAAAGAGGAGAGATGAAAAGGCAGTATAGGAAAGAGTAAGATGAATATTCGAGACATGTCATAAAGTGAATCCACCTGGGTTCAAGAGCAAACCTGTGCGCCAGGAGGATACATAGGACATGTATAATTATTCTCATAATTACATGCCGTCTTCCTTCTGACACTTCACATATGGGAATTTGGAAAAGGTACCATAAAGGTGTATGTATATCTTAGACACTTTATCTGACCCGCCATGAATACTGAAACAAATTCTCTTGTAGATTGTCATTGTATTTGTCATTGTATCAAAAGAATCATGGCATGTAAAACAATAGCAGATTTGTTGATGCCCAAAGGATTCCATATGTACCATTTTGTATAGGGCCATATCCTTCTTAACCCCTTCCCTCCATATGACGTAAGGGTACGTCCTGGAGGTGGGGTACATCCCGCAACTGGACGTACCCTTACGTCATATGGATAGCACGAGATCAGAAAAGATCTGGCGCTATCTGACAGTGGGAGCAGGCTGTCACTTAAAGCTGGCCTCCTGCTGCAACAGAGGGGATGCATCGGAGATCTATGTAGATCGTGGCATGGGAAGGGTTCACAGAGGGAGCACGCTCCCCCTGTGATGTTATCGGGCTCTCGAGATATAATCGCAGAGAGCTCGGTAGGTTGCCATGGTAACAGGACGCCACCTATAGGCGTCCTGTAATAAGCGATAAGGCATTGCAGGAGAGAAGTCCTGCAATGCCTTATCATAGAGATCATCAGTGGTATTATGTAAATCCCCCAAAGGGACACAAATAATGTAAAAAAAGATAATAAAAATGTACAAAAAATAAAAATGTAAAAAAAACCCTTTTATGGGCTTTTTTCTCATATTAGCATAAAAAAATTAAAACAATCCCACATATTTGGTATCGTTGTGTCCGTAAAGACACATACAATAAGTTGAACGTGCTTTTTATCCTGCACGGCAAAAGGCGTTAAAAAAATGCTAAAAAACTAGCATTTTGTCTCCAAAAAAACGCAATAAAAGTGATCAAAAAAGTGGTATGTACCCCAAAATGGTAGCAATAAAAACTACAGCTTTTCTCACAAAAAAATAAGCCCCCACAGAGCTCTGCCCATGGAAAAATAAAAAAGTTATAGGACTTTGAATGCAGCGATTTAGAAAAAAAAACGATTTCCTTTTATTGCAAAAAAGTGGAAAACCTAGAAAAAAAAAAATAAGAATTTTGGTATCGTACCAACCCGCAGAAAAAATGTATTGCGTCATTTATGCTGCATATTTAACGTTTTAAAAAAAATCTATGGAAGAATTGATTTGTTTTCTTTCCCTGTTATCATAAAAAAAATAATAAAAGTTTTACAATATAGTCTATGTACCCAAAAATGGTACCAATAAATACTGCAGTTTTCCACGCAAAAAACAAGCCCTTATACGGCCGCGTCGACGGAAAAATAAAAAAGTTATGACTTTTGAAAAATGGAGATTAAAATCCGGCAAAAATCATTGCGTCCTTAAGCCCAAAATAGGCCATGTCCTTAAGGGGTTAAACAATCATTAAAATCAATAATTCCTATGAGGCTTCTTCCAAGCCAGCACTGAACGTTTTTTGGGCAAAGGTTTTGTTGGAAGCAAGGAGGTCCTGGTGTGACTCCCAACTAGTGACCAAAGAGTGCCAAATCATCAAGCTGATAGAGTAAGAAAAAATAGGAGGGTAGAGAGCTGTGGGGATTCTAGCACATCAAATTCACTAGGGTGGATCTTCATTTATACCCCGCACAGAATATAAGTTTTTGTTAAAAAGCAGGCTAAAACTTTTAAAACAGACTTTAACTTCTAATCAAATTTCAAAGATCTCAATTTGACTCAGGAAGATTAATTACAGGAAGATTAATGCAAAGGGCACCTGACTTGGAAATATTTCCAAAGGTTTCTGCTGTTTGCCCGATCTCATCCTGTGGTCACCCTGTCCCAGTGATTACCCACCCAATGAATACATTTTTTGTGCTTTTTGGGTGCATAATAAATGTATATAGTACGTCCCAAAGGAGGTTTACTACGGAGGAGGAGGCTTACACAATAATTGCGTCTGATTCAGATTAGGCTAGTGAGTATGACTCCACTTTTCTGTCAGTATCCTCTTCATCATCAAGCGAGTCTGAATTCCTTGTATCCCCAAGAAGGCATTCAAGGACTGCTATTTCAGGAGACCTCGATTCATCTGATGCTCAGTGGATTACCCAAGAGAATTTCACACCCCAGGCTCCTGACTTTACTGGGAACTCAGGGATACAATTTAAGGCCTAAGTCAGACAGGCGTTTTTTTTCCGCGATTTGCGGATCGCATGACGGATGCGCATCTGCAAATTGCGTGACCGGGGCCGAAAAATCGCCGGAAAAATCTGCTCCTAGCCGCGCTTCCTTTGAAACGGGCCGGAGCACCGGAGCGCTGTCCAGCCCATTGAATTCAATGGCTGGAATCGGCACTTGTGACGGGGCGGAGCTACGCGATGACGTGTACAAGGGGGCGGAGCCAGAACGCTGCTGCTGCCGAGCCGAAGGGAAAAGACCCATCTGCGCAAGCGCGTCTAATCGGGCGATTAGACGCTGAAATTAGACGGCACCATGGCGACGGGGACGCCAGCAACGGAGCAGGTAAGTGAATAACTTCTGTATGGCTCATATTTAATGCACGATGTATATTACAGAGTGCATTAATATGGCCATACAGAAGTGTATAACCCCACTTGCTTTCGCGGGACAACCCCTTTAACCCCTTAGTGACCAGGCTTTTTTACTTTTTTCCATTTTTGTTTTTTCCTACTCCCTTTAAAAAAATTGTAGCTCTTTTATTTATCCATCGCTGTATGAGGGCTTGTTTTTTGCGGGACGAGTTGTATTTTTCAATGGCACTATTTATTGTACCATATAATGTACTGAAAAACTTTTTAAAAATTCTTAGCGGAGAGAAATGGGAAAAAAAACGACATTCCACCATCTTTCGGTGCGTCCTGTTTCTACGACGCACAAACTGCAACAAAAACGACCTGATATTTTTATTCTATGGGTCAGTACTAGAGATGAGCGAACACGTTCGGCCCCGCCCCTTTTTCGCCCGAACACCGAACTTTGCGAACACCTCGGTGTTCGGGCGAAAAAGTTCGGGGGCCGCAGTGGCAGCGCGGGGGGGTGCGGCGGGGAGTGGGGGGGAGAGGGAGAGAGAGAGGGCTCCCCCCTGTTCCCCGCTACTGCCGCCCGCGCCGCCGCGCATCTCCCCGCCCCCCGGCGGCACCCGGACACTTACGCGCGAACACTGCAGTGTTCGCTAAAGCCGGTGTCCGGGTGCGGATGTGTCCGTAACGGACACGTTCGCTCATCTCTAGTCAGTACGATTACTACGATACCCAACATATATAGTATTGTTTTTGCTGTAGTACTTGTATTTTTTTTTTAAGATATTACATTTTTGTCAATTATTTTCTGCGGTCATTTTGTGCGCGTGATAACTTTTTTATTTTTCCGTCAACGTAGTTGAGCAAGGGCTCATTTTTTGCGGGATGTCCTGTAGTTTCCGATAGTATCAATTTGGAATACATACGACTTTTTGATCACCTTTTATTGCGTTTTTCTGGGAGACAGGGTAAAATAAATGCATTTCTGGCGTTCTTTATTTTTTTTTTCGGACGACGTTCACCATGCAGAAAAAATAATGCACTACTTTGATAGATCGGACTTTTACGGACGCGGCGATATCAAAAACATATTTTTATTTTATGATTTAGATTTTTTAATAATAGATATGGCAAAAGGGGGGTGATTTAAACTTTTATAACTTTTTTTTTTTTACAATTTAAAAAACTTTATTGATCTTTTTTTTAACTTTACTTTGAAGTCCCCCTGGGGGACTATAACATGCGATGCTTTGATCGCTCCTGCAGTATGACGTAATGCTATAGCATTACGTCATACTGCTTTTTTACAGGCAGTCTATCAAGCCACCCTGTGTGGATGGCTTGATAGGCAGCCCTGGGGCCATTCATTAGGCCCCCGGCTGCCATGACACCTGCACGGATCCCCCGATCTCACCGCGGGGGGGCCGTGCGGGACCCCCAAACAGCGTTCGGGGGATTTAAGTGCCGCTGTCAGAATTGACAGCGGCATTTAAAGGGTTAATAGCCGCGATCGGCCGAACGGCCGAGCGCGGCTATTGCCCGCAGGTGTCAGCTGTAATAAACAGCTAACGCCCGCGCTGTATGGAGGGAGATAGCGGCGCTACCTCCCTCCATACACGTCCTGCAGCTGCAGGACGTAAAAACACTATGGCCGGGTCGTTAAGGGGTTAAGTTTGGGGCTAGTAGAGAAGCCAAGTTTTAAGGTTTACTGGAGCTTGGATATTTTATACCGCACCCGAATGTTCCACTTGGCTAAGCGACCATTAAATTCCTGCATTGTAATGACAATACGCAGTGACCCACCTAACCATCACCCTAATTATGACTGCTTATATAAAATCAGGCCGGTAATATGTATACTAATACTAAGTTTGCCCAGGCATTTACCACTGAGAAAAGCATTTCTGTAGATGAGTCCCTGGTACATTTCAAAGGGAGGCATCGATTCCGCAAGTACCCGCCCAGTAAGATGAAAAAAAGAAAAGCCCCCCCCCCCCCATGTCACTGCTTGGGCAAATTCTCAGAAGCTGTGAGAGTCGGGCACTATGCAGCGATAACGTATTGGGTATAAGACAAGAGGGATGTCCTTATATTGAGCATAATACACAGCCATAGCAGTACGCCTGCCCAGTACAAGGCACCCGTACGGAGATCCCTAAGCTAGACTGCATCCCTGACTACAATAGGTACATGGGAGGGGTTGACCGGTTTGATTAAATCCTCAGACCGTTCAGTGCCATGCGGAAAACAAGGATGTGGTATAAAAAAATGGCCATGCCCATCATACAGGTGACACTGTATAATGCCTGCATGCTATATCGATGTGCTGGCCACAGAGGCACTTTTCTGAAGTTCCACGAGGAGGTCATCAAGGCCCTAATATTTGGGGACCAGGAAGGGGGGGAGCCTAGTACTTTTGGAAGCGAGGCCACAAGTATTGTAACAGGGCGACAATTTCCTAGTAATATTCCCTCCAATGCTAAGAAGGGAAGGACCCAAAAAAGTGCAGAGTCTGTTACAAATGAAGGATAAGGATGGACACCATTTATCACAGCCCAACCTGTGCATTAAAGATAGCTTCACAATATACTGCACGTCCAGAAAATTATAATTTTTATTATTGTAATAAATCGGTCTTATATGAATTCCCCTGATGTACTCTGCACCGCTTATGCATAAAGCCACATGCCTCTCCTTCCCTTTTGAGCCCTCCCGTGTGCCCGAACAGCAGTTTACTTCCACATATAGGGC
This sequence comes from Eleutherodactylus coqui, assembly GCF_035609145.1. Taxonomy (NCBI): domain Eukaryota; kingdom Metazoa; phylum Chordata; class Amphibia; order Anura; family Eleutherodactylidae; genus Eleutherodactylus; species Eleutherodactylus coqui. Next base: position 167,299,491 of record NC_089840.1, read on the forward strand.
ATTTCTGTATTCAGAAGAAATTGGGCAACACATTATGGGGTGCTTTTTCTCCTATGGCCCATTGCAAAAATATCTGGGGCTAAATTTACAAAAAAAATTAAATGTTCTAATTTCTGATGCAGTTTTCTTTAATTCCTGTGAAACATATAAAGGGTTGATAAACTTCCTAAATGCCGTTTTGAATACTTTGAGGGGTGCAGTTTTAAAATGGGGTAATTCATGGGGGTTTTATGATGTATAGGCTCTTAAAATCTATCTCAGAACTGAATTGGTCCTTTTAAAAAAACTTGCTCTTGAAATTTGCTAGTAAATGTGAAAAATTACTGCTAAACTTATATGCTTTGTGGACTCAAAAACACTTAAAAAATTATTGCCCATACGTGGTAGAGCAGCAACCAGGGGTACTCCAAATATAAGGTCTCACTCACATCCTCCGATGTGGATAGATCTTTATTGTGCCCAAGTAAAACGACAATGTTTCAACCACTGCTGATGTCTTTGTCAAGCCAGTGCATCTACAGACAAGTACACCGTATATGTAAAGCACACCCAATTCTTACAACCAATTACCACCCCACATACATGTTAAAATCAGCAAGTCCCCAGAAATAACCTCCTGGTTGGTTAACCTGGGTATTAGTTGCAGGTGTCCTCCATCCAAAGCTTGCCATCATTATTTTCATGCAATTGTCCACCTGGTGTCGGCATTCCCGAGGTTGTACAGCGTATGCGCAAACATCTTCCGTAATCTCGCGATGTCCGACCCTCTCGCGTCATCCCTATACCTACGATGCATGTGCTAGTTTCTCCTATTCACAGCCGCAGTGTCACTCATTCACTGCACGGGCGTGAAGAACTGTAATATACCAGGCTCCTCACGTCATCGAGTGCTCACTGCGCAAGCGTGTGCCCTGTCTGATCACCTAGTCGCTATTCAATCGTATAGAATCAAAAATCTATGTATATAAAATTGAATGTATGCGTGTCTGTGTGTCTGTGTGTCTGTCTGTCTGTGTGTTTGTCCTTTATGTGCTACTACACCATTCATCCGATCGCCATGAAACTTTGGGAAGTTGTTGAGTACACTCCTGGGAAGATTATAGGCATAGTACAACTATCCTATGATAAATGGCGCGCGTGCGAGCGTCGTCGACAGTTACGCCCCCCCCACGTAGATCGTTCGATTTCCATCACTGCCACTAATTCTCTCACTTCGCGATGTCGTAGAAACATGAAATTTGGCACGAGCATTGATTATGTCATAAATAGGAAAAGCTAATGGGTCACAACTCGATTATTCAATTGTAAGCGCCAAAGAATTAGCGTCCAAATTTTACGTACGGAATCTAATTTTCTCGCTTCCCAATGTCATGGAAACTTGAAATTTGGCACGAGCATTGATTATGTCATAAATAGGAAAAGCTAATGGGTCCCAACTCGATTATTCAATTCTATGCGCAAAAGAATTGGCGTCCAAATTTTACGTACGGAATCAAATTTTCTCGCTTCCCAATGTCATAGAAACTTAAAATTTGGCACGAGCATTGATTATGTCATAAATAGGAAAAGCTAATGGGTCCCAACTCGATTATTCAATTCTATGCGCAAAAGAATTGGCGTCCAAATTTTACGTACGGAATCAAATTTTCTCGCTTCCCAATGTCATAGAAACTTAAAATTTGGCACGAGCATTGATTATGTCATAAATAGGAAAAGCTAATGGGTCCCAACTCGATTATTCAATTCTATGCGCAAAAGAATTAGCGTCCAAATTTTACGTACGGAATGTAATTTTCTCCCTTCTCAATATCATAGAAACATGAAATTTGGCACGAGCATTGATTATGTCATAAATAGGAAAAGTAAATGGGTCCCAACTCGATTATTCAATTCTATGCGCAAAAGAGTTAGCGTCCAAATTTTACATACGGAATCTAATTTTCTCGCTTCCCGATGTCATAGAAACTTGAAATTTGGCACGAGCATTGATTATGTCATAAATAGGAAAAGCTAATGGGTCCCAACTCGATTATTCAATTCTATGCGCAAAAGAGTTAGCGTCCAAATTTTCCGTACGAAATGTAATTTTCTCACATAGAAACTTGAAATTTGCCAAGGGCATTGAATATGTCACAAATAGGAAACGCTAATGGGTCCCAACTCGATTATTCAATTCTATGCGCAAAAGAATTAGCGTCCAAATTTTACGTACGGAATCTAATTTTCTCGCTTCCCAATGTCATAGAAACTCGAAATTTGGCACGAGCATTGAATATGTCATAAATAGGAAAAGCTAATCGGTCCCAACTCGATTATTCAATTCTATGCGCAAAAGAATTAGCGTCCAAATTTTACGTACGGAATCAAATTCTCTCACTTCCCAATGTAATAGAAACTCGAAATTTGGCACGCGCATTGATTATGTCATAAATAGGAAAAGTTAATGGGTCCCAACTCGATTATTCAATTCTAGGTGCAAAAGAATTGGCGTCCAAATTTTACGTACGGAATCTAATTTTCTCGCTTCCCAATGTCATAGAAACTTGAAATTTGGCACGAGCATTGATTATGTCATAAATAGGAAAAGTTAATGGGTCCCGACTCGATTATTCAATTTTAAGCGCAAAACAATTGCCGTCCAAATTTTACGTACGGAATCAAATTTTCTCGCTTCCCGATGTAATAGAAACTTGAAATTTGGCACGAGCATTGATTATGTCATAAATAGGAAAAGTTAATGGGGAGTTGTTGAGTGCACTCCTGGGAAGATTACTGGCATAGTACATCTATTCTACGATAGGTGGCGCGCGCGTGCGAGCGTCGTCGACAGTTATGCCCCCCCCCCCAGACAAAGATCGTTTGATTTCCATCTCAAGCACAAAAGCAAAAGGCATTACGAGCAACGGGATGCGTGTTCAACTACAAAATGATGCATCCGCCGAACGTATTACAAGACAATTCCTGGATATTGAGAATGCTGAGGTAAAATAAAAGCTGTGCTGTGATTGGTTGCTATATATTATACCTCTGAGGTAAAATGAATGCTGCGCTGTGATTCGTTGCTATTTTTTATATTGCTGAGGCAGAATAAAAGTTGCGCTGTTATTGGTTGTTATTTCTCTTACTGCTGACGTAACATGATAGCTGCACTGTGATTGGCTGTTATATTTTATACTGCTGAGGTAACATATAAGCTGCGCTGTGATTGGGTGTTATATATTATAAAGCTGAGGTGACATGAAAGCTGCGCTGTGATTGGTTGTTATATTTTATAATGCTGAGGTAACATATAAGCTGCGCTGTGATTGGGTGTTATATATTATAAAGCTGAGGTGACATGAAAGCTGCGCTGTGATTGGTTGTTATATATTATACCACTGAGGTAACTTAAAAAAGCTGCGCTGTGATTGGTTGTTATCTAGATATATAAAAACGAATGTATGTTTGTCTGTCTTCGCAGCAACGCGTGACGGGTAAGCTAGTACAAAATAAATATATAGCCCATGGTTACTGACTGCCATAGCATCCAGCAGAATATTCTAAACCAGAAAGTAATGGCCCCAGGCAATGATCCTATCCACTCCAATTAAAAAAAGGAGAACAGAAAGGGAAAAGGAAAAGCGGGAAAGAAAAGAAAGTGGAAAAGAAGGGAGGGGGTGGGGGAAGAGAAAAAAAGAAGGGGGAAAAGAAAAGAAAAATGTAAATCCCTATCTGATAACACTGGGTGACACATATAGTGATACATGAATCACCATGTCTCCCGAGTACAGAATATTCAACGCATCTACCCAGAATCATCAACCAACAGGGAATAATTGATCACCAAGTTGAGTAATTTGCAAAGTACACTTTTATTGTTTAGCACAGCACCACTACTGTATCATTAAAGGGGTTGTCCCGCGCCGAAACTGGGTTTTTTTTTTTCAATAGCCCCCCCGTTCGGCGCGAGACAAACCCGATGCAGGGATAAAAAAAAAAAACGGGTAGTACTTACCCGAATCCCCGCGCTCCGGTGACTTCTTACTTACCTTGTGAAGATGGCCGCCGGGATCTTCACCCTCGGTGGACCGCAGGTCTTCTGTGCGGTCCATTGCCGATTCCAGCCTCCTGATTGGCTGGAATCGGCACACGTGACGGGGCGGAGCTACGAGGAGCCGCTCTCTGGCACCAGCGGCCCCATTCAGAAGGGAGAAGACCGGACTGCGCAAGCGCGTCTAATCGGGTGATTAGACGCTGAAGATTAGACGGCACCATGGAGACGGGGACGCCAGCAACGGAACTGGTAAGTGAATAACTTCTGTATGGCTCATAATTAATGCACAATGTACATTACAAAGTGCATTAATATGGCCATACAGAAGTGTATAACCCCACTTTGTTTCGCGGGACAACCCCTTTAAATACTTTATAAGCTGGCCATAATTCTGGCACATAATCCTTTCCAATTGGATGGCTATTAAATATTCATTTCAAAATGAATCCTTTTGGATTGAGGTTCCCACTACGTCCCGCATCTGATGCTCCCAGGTTTCCAAAGACGCCGCTATCTAAAAAACAAACACAAACACAAAACAGTATAATTAAAATCATGCAACCATTATGTGCAATACTCGCCATATCAATGGCCAAAAACAAATCTCTGCTAATCAAGACGCTGGATAAACTCCCCAAGCTCATAGCACAAAGGGTTGTATTCAACATTAATTCTTTGATGGTTGTAACGTTTCTAATTCGAAGATCCATCTGGCCTCTAACCCCTTCCCGCTCCAGGACGTACATTTCCGTCCTGGAGTGTCGGGGTATGTATGCAGAGAGGTTCTTGTGTCTCTTGGGCAGAGTGTACAATATGGGCGTGACGGGAAAAGCAGGTAGCAAGAAATCAAAGAGTTGTTTATCAGTTCTAGCATTGAACAGTGCATCCTCCAATATGTCCCCAAGTTCATTCTTGGATTCGTTGGTTGGATTATGTGTAAGGCGCTCGTACACCGCCTCATCTGCTAGTTGTGCTAGCACCTCCTGATGGTAATACTCTGCATTCATAATTACGATGGCTCCACCTTTCTCCGCCATGCGGATTGTCAGACTATCATCATCACTAAGCGCTTTTAACATGCTAATCAGATTTGCTCAAGTTATGTTTCGATCTGTAACCAAACTGGCGCGTCCTTAGTGATGATATGTCCTGGCTGACCAATTTGACATAGGTGTCCACCGAATGATCGATATCCGGTAACTGGAATTTGCTGTTGCTGGGCAGTCCAACACCCACCGACGTGAATATGTCACAGGGGTTGGACTGCGCAGCACCAGCACTGTCACTCATTGATCTACCAGCAATTTTAAAAATTATTGCAATATAAAGTATACTATGGTAAATGCTAATTGTTAACTCCTTTGGCGTGTTTGACTATCTGCCTTACAAGTAAAACTTGAAGTTTGAAAATTGCAAATTTTTCCAAATTTTCAGTAAATACTGATTTTTTTTTTTCCTCAATAAATACAAAAATTATGGATTAAAATTGACAAACAACATAAACTACAATATGTCACGAAAAAACATTCTTAGGGCTCCTGTCCACGGACGAATTTTCATTGCGTTCCCCGCGGTGATAATCCGGCCGCGGGGAACGCAATGAAACAGCCCCCCTGTCCACAAGCGGAGAATCATAGCAATTCTCCGCTCGTGGACGGCAAATTGCAGCATGCTGCGAATTGCCGCGTTTCTCCGCGGTGAGCCTATCTGTCAGATAGGCTCACAGCGGAGATCTGTCTGCTGGCTCCTGTTCCCGGGCGGTGGCTCCTGCAGCGGAGATCTACCGCGGGATTTCGCAACGCCCGTGGGCAGGCAGCCTTAGAATCATGTTGATAAGCAGAAGCATTCAAAAGTTATTACCACATAAAGTGACAGATGTCAGATTTGAAAAATAGGGGTTAAAGGATTTGCTGGCCACTAGCACCTGCTACTTCTTGTCCATGAGCTCTATATGCGGTTGATATAGTTCCATACTGCTCTAACTCTACTTTTGGCCCATGGGTGTTTCTAGCTTCAAGCGACTGGTTGCATAAGTTTCTCCCAGGTTGTTGCCTTCCAAGATAATAGATTGATAAAAATGATCCGTTATATTAGCATAAAAGTGTTCTTCTACGGCATGTGAGCCTAAGTAGAATTCCAATGACTAGAATATGTAATTGCAATCTATGGTGGCTGCACGCTGCCAAATGTGAATTAGTCAGGAGCCTCGAGAGGTCATGCCCTACTTTAGGCTGGGTTCACACAGGGCGGATTTGCTGCGGTTCTGCCGCGGTTTTTCTGTTGCGGTTTTGCCGCAGAAGAACTGCTTCTGCGGCAAAACCGCTTCAAAGGCTAATTTTGTCTTGCGGATTTTCTTGCGGAAAAATCCGCAAGCGTTTTTTTCCGCAGCCCTTTTTTACTTTTTGCAGCGTATTTTGGTGCGTCCATAGAGGTCTATGGACAAAAAAGCGCTGCGGAAAAGACAGAAGAATGGACATGCTGCGTCTTTTGCATTTCTGCACTGCGGCTGTGCGGAAAAAATCCGTCCTGTGAGAACAGCTTTTTGCCAAAACTCATTTGTGCTGCATTGCACTGCAAACGCAGCGGTTTTGCTGCAGTGCGGAGCTGCAACGGCAAACCGCGGCAAAACCGCAGCAAATCCGCCCTGTGTGAACCCAGCCTTAAAGGTATAGTAGTCTGGTTAATTGCAAATGTCATCCAAGTCCATTGGCAGGCTGTAGATTGTTTTTAGATTGTACAATACCGTGAATGGTGGGTTGCAGTTTGCAAATAGTAACTGAGGATGCCCATTAAGGATAATTTCCTCTTGCTATTTATAACAATATAGTAGACAGACAAATGTCAGGATCCAGGTAGGCAATATGCCTAGAAATGTGCTGTTGGTACCATCTGGGGTTTTTTCCTATTAATGTCTACAAAATTTCTTATTAGCTATGCAAACTATCGTATGTAGTAGCCTAATTGATTCCTAGTGTCTTCTGTAAATTGTCTACCTCTGTAGACTTAAAAAATTGATGTTGATGTAGAATCCAGGTTAGGCCTCGGTCACACGGGCGTTTTTTCCCGCGATTTGCAGATCGCAAAACGGATGCGCATCCGCAAATCGCGTGACCGGGGCCAACGATTCGCTGAAAAAGCTGCACCTAGCAGCGTTTACAGTGAAACCGCCCCACACTGCCCGCTATCCTCTGCCACAGCTGTGGCAGAGGGGAACAATGTTCGCCCATTGAATTCAATGGAGCCGGCAATACAGCCAGCTCCATTGAAAGCAATGGGCTGCCGGCGAGCGCGGGATGAATTTTCGGGAAGGGCTTAAAAATATAAGCCCTTCTCTGAAAATCATCCTAAAATGTGTAAAAATAAAAAAAAATGTATACTCACCTTTTCCCTGCAGCCGGAGTTCAGCCCGTCCGTCCGGCAGTTCTCCTGAACTGCTCTGTGTATTATTCAGCAGGCGGGGGTTTAAAATCCCCGCCTGCTGAATGGGCTGCCTCTGATTGGTCACAGCCCTCACCAATCAGAGGCAGCTCTCACTCACCCATTCATGAATTCATGAATGGGTGAGTGAGTGCTGCCTCTGATTGGCTGAGCGCAGGGACCAATTAGAGGCAGCTCTCAGCTGTCATTCAACGGACATGTGACCAATCCCATTGGGATGCATTTGGTCTATAGATCTGCAGATCGCAAGCGCGTCTGCAGATCGGACCAAAAAACGGTCGTGTGACCGAGGCCTTACTCTGTAAGTACTGTTGGATATTTCCACCGTGACATTAAGTTTTTTGAAATTAAACATACATTAACCTTTGGTCACTCCTTTTATGTTTTTAAATAAAGCCGGCTGCACGCGAACAAGCTGGATTCTGTGTGCGGGCTCCCGCAGTGGAATCCAGCTATGACCCCGACAGCGACCGCATATACCTGCATTATCTGTAATGTGGATGACCGCAGAGGCTCGCAGGCAATGATGCACAGTATACTTCTCTTTTCAATATTTGTTTTTCCCGCACCATCGCTAGGCAGTGATGCAGGTACCTGCAGCCCATATGCAATGTTAATTGCATATACGCTGCTGGTCTGATGGCCTCCATTGACTTCAATGGAGGCCGACAACGCGGAGTCTGCAGCAAAATAGAACATGCTTAGACTTTTTCTTCCGCTCGCAGAAAATGCAATTTAGTATCAGTGAGTGTAAAGGAGAAAAAGTGAAAGTACATACCTTTCAATGTCGCAATTTGCTGCTGATCTTCCGTGCACATGCTGTTCATGGATTCCGCAATAGGAATCCAGTCATGTGAAGCCGGCCTAAGACGGCATATCAATTGCGTAGTTTCCGCTATATCTAATCTAAATAGCTCAAATTTGTATTGTACTATTTTTGTATTTCTTCTTCTAATAGGAGGGTTTCCATCAATAACAATACGTTGACTCCATACCCTAGTATCTGACGTCAAGTGCTTCTATGCCAGAGGTGCTGCTTAATAACAGGACTGGTTCTGCAAATACATTTTATTAGTTTTGATGAGTATGTTTTTGGTTTGGAGTTGTGAATCAGAAGCAGAGGAGGATGCGGCTTGTAAGAGAAAGACTTGAAAAATTAAAGGGGTTGTCCCGCGCCGAAACGGTTTTTTTTTTTTCAATAGCCCCCCCGTTCGGCGCGAGACAAACCCAATGCATGTGTTAAAAAAAAACAACGTTTAGTACTTACCCGAATCCCCGCGCTGCGGCGACTTCTTCCTTACCTTAGCAAGATGGCCGCCGGGATCTTCACCCACAATGCACCGCGGGTCTTCTCCCATGGTGCACCGTGGGCTTTGTGCGGTCCATTGCCGATTCCAGCCTCCTGATTGGCTGGAATCGGCACACGTGACGGGGCGGAGCTACGAGGACCAGCTCACCGGCACGAGCGGCCCCATTCACCAGGGAGAAGACCGGACTGCGCAAGCACGTCTAATCGGGCGATTAGACGCTGAAATTAGACGGCACCATGGAGACGAGGACGCTAGCAACGGAACAGGTAAGTGAATAACTTCTGTATGGCTCATAATTAATGCACGATGTATATTACAAAGTGCATTAATATGGCCATACAGAAGTGTATAACCCCACTTGCTTTCGCGGGACAACCCCTTTAAGGAATGAAAAATGGAAATAAAAGGAATGGAGTGAGAAGGAAAAGGGAAATGAAAACCAGGCAGAATATGAGAGCAGAGAAGAGCGCAGAAGAAGGGTGCTCGCTGCCGGCCTCTTTCCTGTACAATGAGAGCCTTTTGGAAAAGTCCGAAACAGAAAACAGCTGTTTGTGTAGGCCAGCTGTTTCCCTGTGCAAACTCCCTTTGTGCCCTGAAACATGTTAGAATACAAGCCTCATCTGTAGGGGAACAAAGGCCCAGAGTGTGTCCAGTGTCAGCTCAGGAGAACTCCGAGCTCTGAACAATTTGTTCTTGCAAGTTGGAGTTTAACCATTTCACTCCACCTATTTACAGATGCATTGATATGTAGCAAAGAAACATGTTGCAGCAAAATAGGCATAGTATGTTCCAATATGGTGACCACTCTCATAAGACACATTTTGGAGGTGTTACGAATACACTTGCATACATGAAGACATTTCCTGCTTGACAAAAAACACATTGTAGAGGCCAGTATTATAGTGAGTCTCAGCACTGAATTCAGCATTGGCTTTTTACCAGCGCTCGGTCTGTTTTTTCAGTATTTGACTAGTACAGTATGTCCTACTGGCTACTCAAGTCAGAGACCTCCTCTATGGTAGAAGATACTCCCCACCTGCTTTTCCACACATGAGGTGGCATTATGTTGAAAACGAATTCCTGTGCTTTTAGGCTAAATATTCTCAGTGATCTCTCAAATCTGTGTCTGGTGCCCAATATATAATAGAATCAACAAGATCTTTTAGTATTTTTAAATTGGCACTTTCAACAAACTAGTGTTTCAAGTTTATGTCCCCCTCCTCTAGGATTGGGAGATTTACAGGACAATCACAGATCTTCTCCGCTGCCACTTTTTTCCCCTCCTTCTCCCTCTTTGCTTTGCACATTAACTATAAATGACCGCTGTAAATTCAGTATTCCCGACTACATTTCAAATGGCTATAGCTCCAGTTTTGTAAGAGACAAGATTCTTAGCTTTAAAACGACACTAAAAGAATGTTGGTAGCCCTGATAGAAGCGGAGCTACAGCCATTTAAAGTAGAACAAGCTCTCTTTGTCTAAAACTGTAATGTCCTTTTCCTGCAGAACAAACAGAGCTTGTCCAAAACTGCTGAGGGGGATAAAGGGGTTGTCCTACTTCTAGCTGTTTTGCTGCAGGAAGCAGACAGCTCTGTACATTGCACAGTGGTCCTGGTTGGTACTGCAGGCTGATTGCTATTGTAGTGAATGAGACTCAGCCTGCAGTACCAATCCAAGCCACTACACAATGTATAGTGTTGTCTGCTTCCTGCAGCAAAACCTTTAGAAGTGGGACAAACCCTTTAAGGATGATATCAATAGTGGCTTGATGTTATAACAAAAATGGGTGCTGGCTTGATAGTGGCATCAGTGAAATGGGTGGGGGCCTCAAGGTAGCATGAATGATGAGGACTTGCTCATCTAATCACTCCCCTGCACTGTTTAACCCACCGCAGATACTGCAGTCATTGCAGACTGTGGCATCTAAATGTTTTTATAGATAAAAAACTGCAAAACTTTTTTTCCCTTACACAAGGCTTCAACCCTTTAACGACACAGGATGTAAGGTTAGGTCCTGCACGTTTGGGGTGTGTATGGAGGGAGATCGCAGGGTGATTTCCCTCCATACATCGCGGCAGCCAGCTGTTTCTTCCAGCTGACACCCAGTGGCAATAGCTTCAATAAGTCGCACGGCTCATCGTAGCTGTTAACCCTTTAAATGCTACTGTCAATTCTGACAGCAGCATTTCAATCCCCCGGCTGATGTTCTGGGGTCCTGTAGGGCCTCTCGCAATGACATTGTAGGGAGCTGTGTGAAAGTCATGGCAGCAGGGGGCCTTCTGAAAGGCCCCAGGGCTGTCATGGAAGGATGCCTATCAAGCCATGCCTGTGGGGAAAGCTTGATAGAATGCATGCCCAATCACAGTATGATGTAATGCTATGGCGTCGTCAGAAAAAAAAAAAAATAACGCCAGAAATGTGCTTTTCTTTGGTCACCCCGTCTCCAAGAAAAATGTAATAAAAGGCGATCAAAAAGTCTTATGTACTTCAAAATGGTACCAACAGAAACTACAGGATGTCCCCCAAAATAAGACATTGCACAACTGTATCGACAAAAAAAAAAAAAAAGTTATAGCTGTCAGAAAATAGCAACAGAAAATAATTTTAAAAAATGTTAATATTTTGAAAAAAAAAATAAAAGTAGTACAGCAAAAAAAAGTATATAAATTTGGTATTGTAGTAATCGTACTGACCCATAGAATAAAGTTATCATGTCAATTTTGTTGCAGTGTGTACACCGTAGAAACATGACGCACCCAAAGATGGTAGAATTTCGTGTTTTTTTTTCAATTTCACTCCACTAAGAATTCTTTAAAAGTTTTCTAGTACATTATATAGTACCATTGAAAAATACAACTCGTCCTGCAAAAAACAAGCCCTCAAATAGCTAAGTCAATGAAAAAAATAAAAGAGTTATGCTTTGTTAAGGGGGGGGGGGGGGGGGGGGAGGGAAAAACAAAAATCACCAAAAAAAAGGGGACAGTGCTTAAGGGGTTAGATATTGAAAAAATAACAAAAAAAACCCCAAACATAATTGGTATTGCCACATCCATAACAAACCGTACTAAGTATGATTTATCCAGCACAGAAAATTCCATAAAAATAAATAAATAAATTTTAAAAAAATTCCAAAGTAGCCATATTCTGATCATCTCACTTTCCCTTAATAGGAATAAAAAATTGTATACATCTCACAATGGTACCAATAAAAACTAAAAGTTGTCCCATAAAACCTCTATAAATTTGGTGTTGTCATAATCATAATGATCTGAAGAGTAAAGGTAACATAAAGTTTATACCACACTGTTACTGCCGTAAACATCAATCATAAAACCAATAGTGAAATAGCTTTTTTCCATTGCCCCAAGAAAAAAAATACAGTAATAAAAATTATTCAGTTCATTATATGTACTCAAAATTAGTTCCTATGAAAACTACAACTTGTTCTGCAAAATACAAGGTGTCATAGAGCTACATTGACGAAAAAAGAAAAAACCTATGACTGCTGGAGCACAAAAGGGGAAACAATTTACTGGCTCTTAAGGCTAAAATGAGTTGTGTCACTAAGGGAGACATAAATTCAAAATTTGCAATTTAAAAAAGCTCAATTTTTGGGAGTGTTTTTCCAATTTTATAGTGACTTAGGGGGATTAACAACCACTGGCTTTGTTGATGCCACCTGCCATTCCTGCAATGCCCTTCTTCCAAAAATGAGAGCTAACCCCCATTCAGTTCAAACCTCCACCCATTTGTGTTCAACATCCTCAGCAATCACAAACATTTAAAGGATACATACAGTTTTTTTTAATATACAGAATGGATGATTCTAAGCATTTTTGCAAAACGGTTTTATCAGCCTATTCTGTACATTTTCCTTAGAAAACCCCTCTTCTGCTATACAACTGGGTTAAGACTGGGCTGAAAAATCCGTCTTCACTTAGCTGTATAACAGTAGAGGACACTCCATCCAGATGTGTCTGCACTTGTAGACACAACTGTTCCCATATTAGTTTTTGCTGTGGCCCTCCTGCACACAGGCGGAAATACCACGGCGAAATTTCCGCAGAATTTCCGCCCTTGCCCGCTGCAAAAGGGTTGCATTAGATAATGCAATCCTATGCAGATAGCCGCGATTTGACCATGTGAAAACTCGTGCGGTAAACAAATCACGGCATGTTCTATTTCTGTGTGAGCCTCGCAGAGGCCCACCCAGAAACGTCACGGCTGATGCGCCGGCTCTGCGCATGTGCCGGATAGGCGGCAACCGGCAAATAGAGCGGAGAAGACGCCGGGAGAAGGTGAGCCGCGGTGGTCACTGCAGGGGCACGGCTTGCATCCCGCTGCAAGAATTCTCGCAGCGGGATCTGACCAGGCCATCCTCAGGAGGCCTTATAGGTGTCTGTCTTTATTTATTTATTTATTAATAATTATCTCTTTATTGAAACTTATTTTAAAATAATTAACAAAACAAATTTGGGAGGTAATAGTCAAGGTCTAAAACAAAGACTCGGTAAACATATACAATTAGTGTTAATGAGAGTGTGTGCATTTTAAATAATTGCATGAGTGTAAAAGATAATGAATAAAGATTAAAATAATAGGAGTATCGTGTCCACTATCACTGAGTAACATAGACAGGGAAAAAAACAGAAGGAAGCAGAGATAGAACAGATCAAACAACAGACCATATTGTCTCCCATGGCATGCGGGCCCGGCACAGGCAACACATCTCTGAAAAAAGAGCAATGTAGGCAATGTGGACGTTATGGTTTTTTTTAGCCAAATATTCTGTCCAAGGTGCCCAGGAAAGAAATGAGGAGGTTTTAGTAATGTACCTATAAGAACATAGTTCCCCAAATGATACGTTAGATTAATGGAATTAATAACTTCATTCAAGGAAGACGCGTCTGAAGATTTCCATTTTTTGGCTATTGCCAGGTGAGATGCAAGAAAGATGGGAGATGATAACAGAACAAAAAGATGGGAGTTTATCTGTAGACCAAAAGCAAAGAGACAAAAAGAACAAATGACAAAACAGGACCACTACATATGGAAGTAGGGACCCTCTTCAACATGTTTCAGGGATAGAATCGCTCATTTTGGCTAGTCTAGAGGAGTTCGATACCAACGCATAAATATTTTTTGTGAGGACTCCCAATGCCTAATTGATGTTTAAAGTATTCTCATAGTGGCATGTGAAGGGATTTGCTTTGAGAAGCTAGGGAAAAAAGTCATAAAAGATGAAAATGCCGTTGGATGGCTGAGTAGGCTAAGTAAAAAAAAAAGTGGATTTGGGGAAAGTAGGTTTATGAATATCTAGGGGACATCTAGCGTGTTGCAAACTTAGGCAAAAAACATACTACTAGTTTAGTGACCTGGAGGGCCTGAGTAGTCAAAAACAGTTAATAAGTTCCTGGGACCTCACTATGAGCCTCTAGGGGATAGAGGGAGGAAGAACGGAGTTTCTCCTCCATCCCGAATAAGGCCTTCTGCAGATCGCCGGGTCGTATCCGCTGTGAGAATTCTCACAGCTGGATCCGACCTGCGTCCCTGCAGTGACCAGTGCAGCTCTCACCTACTCCCGCGGCTCTGGCTCTGTGATGTGCCCACGAGACCCGCACAGAAATAGAACATGACGCGATTGGTTTTCCGCATGTATTTTCAGTCAGACAAATCACAGCCGACAGCATAGGATTGCGTTTTGTAATGCAATCCTATGCAGGCGGGCACGGGCGGAAATTCTGCAGAAAATCCAGCCACGGAATTTCCGCCCGTGTGCAGGGGGCCTAAAGAAATCGGAGCCAATCAATTCATAATCGTGAGTGTTACCTCCCCTTGTGCAGTTAGCTAACAGTGGAATATAATCTACCCTGCACGAGCCCTTCCAGCCTGTCACTGACAGCCCCAGACAAAGTAAAGGGAAAATCTTTATTGTATCTAAATAACCTTCACCTTGACAGAAGTAAGAAATCTGACACTGTCAATGTGGATACAAATGTAACTGTTGATGACCTGACATTACATAGTAAACTGCATGTTTTCAGTTTACTGGCATCCAATCGGACTGGTCTCGTTATTTCATTACCGTAGGTAAGGTTTTTGTCATATAAAGGTAATGGCGTCACATACAAATATCAGCAGTCAGTACCTAAACTACGCAGAGTCTCTTAACAACCGCCTGCTGCGCGCGTCGCCATATCTGTTAGAGTAAGTGTAAATTGACCCCACCCACTCGAGCTACCTCTGGATTGCTGCACTAGCCTATGGAAACAACTTACAACAAAGTAACATAGTATGCAAGGCTGAAAAAAGCCAAATGTCCATCCAGTTCAGCTTGTTCCCACCCCTCACCTTGTTGATCCAGAGGAAGGCAAAAAGTAGGAATGAACAGGGAATGGTATTGATAACTTCAGGTTTGTATAACTTCCCATAATCCTCTGGCTTCCAAGAGAAACAAATAAATTCTTGAATAAGCAGAATGAGGCAAAGATAGAAAAATACAGTTTCTTTCAGAGCCATGAAGACAAAGCCAAATATATATAGTTCTGCTCTCTGTAAAAGCGGGGCTATAGGGGAAGGCAATCTAGATCCAGAAATGGAATTCACAGTCTGATCTATAACTGAATTAAAGTGCCCTTTCATATTTTAGCAGTCTCTTTCAAAACATGTGAAAAAAATTTAGCTTACCACTTATACAGCGAAAGGGGCATTATTAATCTCACAGACAAGAATTATGAAAAGACCTAAAGGATCTACGTATAAGTCCTGCTGAAAAAGGATACAAAATTAATTATTGCAATTATTACTTCTTTTTTTCCTATTGGGGTTTGAAGCAAAATAAAGATGTGGCGTTTAGGGGGTCTATCTTTTATAAAATACATTTGTTAAGCAAAGAAAACGTCAGCGTGTAGCTTGAGGGCCGCACACTATAGCGAACTGTGGTTAAATGGACTGTTCAAGTCCTTAGGCTGGGTTCACACAGGGCGGATTTGCTGCGGAATTTCGCTGCGGCAAATCCCCCTGTGGCCGATAATCCCGGGATTAGTCAGCCATGTGGACGAGATTTGTCACAAATCTCATCTACACGGGGCGGACAATCCGTCGTGGCAAAGCCAGCATTAGCCTGCGCTGCGGCGCGGATTCCCGGGATGCAGCATGTCAATTCTTTTTTTGTTTTCGTTGCGGCCTTGCTCCTCTCTATGGGAGAGTCGGCGGCAATAGAAAAGCATGCGGCAATGCCACTCCAAAACCCACGGCTAAGTGCCGCGGGTTTTGCATCTGTGGTATCCCGCGAAAATCTTGTGGTTTTGTGCTGCGGCAAAACCCGCGAGACTTCCACAATGAAACAGTCCCATGGGAACCAGGCATTGACGTTTAACAAAGAAATAGTGATAGCCATGATATATAAATAAAATAAGTTGTCATGGCGGACAGAGAGTGGTGGACATGTAGCATAAATAAAGACCTCTCATTTTTATAACAAACGCAAAAGTAACACGAACAAATAAAAAACTGAAAACAATATGATAGTGTTCACCTAGTGCCCATTGCATTAAAGGTGAATAATAATTTGGTGTTATTGACATATCAAAACATCATGAATGGCTGCATAATGAAAACAAAGTATTGAAGTAAGAAAAGATTTGAAAAGTACAAAAAGATAACATCATTAACGTACTTAATCAGTTAAGTATGACAACCATTCTTGCCAGCTAAGTGCCATACTTGTTTATTCCGAGGTGGGGGCCTACTTGTTGAAGGAGGCGCAACAGGAATGTCCTACTTTTTCAGGAAGGACAGTCTGTCTATTACAGAAGCTGCTACATATGACGCAATGTTTCTTGAGAAGCTTAGTAAGGAAGCCCATTTATATTTAATTTTGGCACCATGAAGAGCCGAGGTAATTAATTGTCTTTGGAGTTGCAAATTTGCTGGAGAGAGATCAGGAAACATAAGTATGGCATTATATGGGACTGGTAAAGATCCTCTTTGCCTTCATTTAGAAGTTTCTCCTTGGTCTGATAAAAATGGATTTAAGTAGAGATGAGCGAACGTACTCGTCTGAGCTTGATACTCGTTCGAGTATTAGCGTGTTTGAGATGCTCGTTATTCGAAACGAGCACCACGCGATGTTCGAGTTACTTTCACTTTCTTCTCTGAGACGTTAGCGCGCTTTTCTGGCCAATAGAAAGACAGGGAAGGCATTACAACTTCCCCCTGCGACGTTCAAGCCCTATACCACCCCCCTGCAGTGAGTGGCTGGCAAGATCAGGTGTCACCCGAGTAAATAAATCGGCCCCTCCCGCGGCTCACCACAGATGCATTCTGACATAGTTCAGGGAAAGTGCTGTCTTGCTGGAGTTGCTATAGGGAGAGCGTTAGGAGTTATTTTAGGCTTCAAGAACCCCAACGGTCCTTCTTAGGGCCACATCTAACCGTGTGGAGGCTGCTTTTTGCAGTGTTGCACTTTTTTTTTTTTTGTATATCGGCCGTGCAGAGCACTGCGTCCTGCAGTAATTTTACATTGTCCAGGGCCAGTAGTGGTGAGGCAGGGACAGAAGACATATTTAGTGTATATAGGCAGTGGGCCTTTCCAAAAACATTTGGGGAAAAAAATCTATTAGGGCTGCCTGTGACCGTCCTCAGTGTACTGGGTCTCTGCTGGGGGTAGTTGTCCTAATTCATACGCAGCCAGCTAAGTGTTACAGCAGGCTTGCGCAAAATTCTTTCCTGGCTCTGCTGTGCGTTCCGTAAGCAAAGTCAGCCTCCAACCACAGGCCAATAAGCGGCACATTTAATTGCAGCGTTCTGTTTCTGCACTACTGGTAATACAGCATGCTGAGGGGTAGGGGTAGGCCTAGAGGACGTGGACGCGGGCGAGGATGCGGAGGCCCAAGTCAGGGTGAGGGCACAGGCCGAACCAGTGCGGTGGCCAGGGGTAGAGGCAGGGCCAGACCGAATAATCCACCAACTGTTTCCCAAAGCTCCCCCTCGCGCCATGCCACCCTGCAGAGGCCAAGGTGCTCTAAGGTGTGGCAGTTTTTCACAGAGACGCCTGACGACCGACGAACAGTGGTGTGCAACCTTTGTCGCGCCAAGATCAGCTGGGGAGCCACCACCACCAGCATGCGCAGGCATATGATGGCCAAGCACCCCACAAGGTGGGACGAAGGCCGTTCACTGCCTCCGGTTTGCACCACTGCCTCTCCCCCTGTGCCCCAACCTGCCACTGAGATCCAACCCCCCTCTGAGGACACAGGCACGAGTGCCTACCGGCCTGCACCCACACCCTCACCTCCGCTGTCCTCGGCCCCATCCAGCAATGTCTCTCAGCGCAGCGTCCAGACGTCGCTAGCGCAACTGTTTGAGCGCAAGCGCACGTAAGCCCCCACGCACCCGGACGCTCAAGCGTTAAATGTGCACATAGCCAAATTGATCAGCCTGGAGATGCTGCCGTATAGGCTTGTGGAAACGGAGGCTTTCAAAAGCATGATGGCGGTGGCGGCCCCGCGCTACTCGGTTCCCAGTCGCCACTACTTTTCGCGATGTGCCGTCCCAGCCCTGCACGACCACGTCTCCCGCAACATTGTAAGCGCCCTCACCAACGCGGTTACTGCCAAGGTCCACTTAACAATGGACACGTGGACAAGCACAGGCGGGCAGGGCCACTATATCTCCCTGACGGCACATTGGGTGAATTTAGTGGAGGCTGGGACAGAGTCAGAGCCTGGGGCCGCTCACGTCCTACCCACCCCCAGAATTGCGGGCCCCAGCTCGGTGCTGGTATCTGCGGCGGTGTATGCTTCCTCCACTAAACCACCCTCCTCCAACGCAACCTCTGTCTCACAATCAAGATGTGTCAGCAGCAGCAGCACGTCGCCAGCAGTCGGTGTCGCGCGGCATGGCAGCACAGCGGTGGGCAAGCGTCAGCAGGCCATGCTGAAACTACTCAGCGTAGGAGAGAAGAGGCACATGGCCCACGAACTGCTGCAGGGTCTGACAGAGCAGACCGACCGCTGGCTTTCGCCGCTGAGCCTCCAACCGGGCATGGTCGTGTGTGACAACGGCCGTAACCTGGTGGCGGCTCGACAGCTCGGCAGCCTCACGCACGTGCCATGCCTGGCCCATGTCTTTAATTTGGTGGTTCAGCGCTTTCTGAAAAGCTACCCACACTTGTCATACCTGCTCGGAAAGGTGCGCCGGGTCAGCGCACATTTCCGCAAGTCCAAGACGGACGCTGCCACCCTGCGGACCCTGCAACATCGGTTTAATCTGCCAGTGCACCGACTGCTGTGCGACGTGCCCACATGGTGGAACTCTACGCTCCACATGTTGGTCAGACTCTATGAGCAGCGTAGAGCTATAGTGGAATACCAACTCCAACATGGGCGGCGTAGTGGGAGTCAGCCTCCTCAATTCTTTACAGAAGAGTGGGCCTGGTTGGCAGCCATCTGCCAGGTCCTTGGAAACTTTGAGGAGTCTACCCAGATGGTGAGCGGGGATGCTGCAATCATTAGCGTCACCATTCCTCTGCTATGCCTCTTGAGAAGTTCCCTGCAAAGCATAAAGGCAGACGCTTTGCACTCGGAAACAGAGGCGGGGGAAGACAGTATGTCGCTGGATAGTCAGAGCACCCTCATGTCTATATCTCAGGGCGTTGAGGAGGAGGGGGAGGAGCATGAGGAGGAGGGGGAAGTGACAGCTTGGCCCACTGCTGAGGGTACCCATGCTGCTTGCCTGTCATCCTTTCAGCGTTTATGGCCTGAGGAGGAGGAGGAGGATCCTGAAAGTGATCTTCCTAGTGAGGACAGCCATGTGTTGCGTACAGGTACCCTGGCACACATGGCTGACTTCATGTTAGAATGCCTTTCTCGTGACCCTCGCATTACACGCATTCTGGCCACTACAGATTACTGGGTGTACACACTGCTTGACCCATGGTATAAGGAGAACCTTTCCACTCTCATACCCGAAGAGGAAAGGGGTTCGAGAGTGATGCTATACCACAGGACCCTGGCGGACAAACTGATGGTAACATTCCCATCCGACAGCGCTAGTGGCAGAAGGTGCAGTTCCGAGGGCCAGGTAGCAGGGGAGGCGCAGAGATCAGGCAGCATGTACAGCGCAGGCAGGGGAACATTTGCCAGCTTTATGGCTCCCCAGCAAGACTGTGTCACCGCTCCCCAGTCAAGGCTGAGTTGGCGGGAGCACTGTAAAAGGATGGTGAGGGAGTACGTAGCCGATCGCACGACCGTCCTCGGTGACGCCTCTGCCCCCTACAACTACTGGGTGTCGAAACTGGACACGTGGCCTGAACTCGCGCTGTATGCCCTGGAGGTGCTTGCTTGTCCTGCGGCTAGCGTCTTGTCAGAGAGGGTGTTTAGTGCGGCTGGGGGAATCATCACGGATAAGCGTACCCGCCTGTCAACCGACAGTGCCGACAGGCTTACACTCATCAAGATGAACAAAGCCTGGATTTCCCCAGACTTCTCTTCTCCACCAGCGGACAGCAGCGATACCTAAGCAATACGTAGGCTGCACCCGCGGATGGAAGCATCGTTCTCCATCACCATCAAAAACGGGGACCTTTTTGCTTCATCATTCTGTGTATTCTATTCATCCTCCTCCTCCTGCTCCTCCTCCTGAAACCTCACGTAATCACGCCGAACGGGCAATTTTTCTTAGGCCCACAAGGCTCAGTCATATAATTTTTCTAAACAATTTTTATACGTTTAAGTGCTCATTAAAGCGTTGAAACTTGCACCTGAACCAATTTTTATTTTAACTTGGCTGCCTCCAGGCCTAGTTACCAATTAAGCCACATTACCCAAAGCGATTAATGGGTTTCACCTGCCCTCTTGGTTGGGCATGGGCAATTTTTCTGAGGTACATTAGTACTGTTGGTACACTAATTTTTTTGGGCCCTCGCCTACAGTGTAATCCAATTAATTTTTTGCCCACCTGCATTAAAGCTGACGTTACATCAGCTGTGCTGGGCACTGCAATGGGATATATTTATGTACCGCAAGTGGCTTCCTGGGACCCACCAATGCTGTCGGTCCACATGGACTTCCCATTAGGGAGATGTACATGCCTATGTATACTTATAAAAAACTCGAGCCTGACTGGGGCATGCAGTTTGGGCCGAAGCCCACCTGCATTTAATCTGACGTTAGCTCTGCTGTCCAGGGCACTGCAATGGAATACATTTATGTACAGCCGGTGGGTTCCAGGGAGCCACCCATGCTGTGGGTGCACACGGAATTCCCATTGCGGAGTTGTACCTGCCTGTGACTATTTATAAAAAAAACACAGTCTGACTGGGGCATGCAGACACCTTGACAGAATGAATAGTGTGTGGCACATAGGTTCCCCATTGCTATGCCCACATGTGCAGCTCCTGATGGCGGTGGCACAGGATTATATTTCTCATTGCTTCTGTACAGCATTGTGGGCTATCGTCCTGCCCCTTTTAAAGAGGGTCGCTGCCTAGCCGTGCCAACCCTCTGCAGTGTGTGCCTGCGGTTCCTCCTCATGGCAGACGCACTTATAAATAGACATGAGTGTGGCGTGGCATGAGGGCAGCTGAAGGCTGCGCAGGGACACTTTGGTATGTGCTCTGGACACTGGGTCGTGCGAGGGGGGGGGGGTTGGGCAGCATGTAACCCAGGAGAAGTGGCAGCGGAGTGTCATGCAGGCAGTGATTGTGCTTTGTTGGAGGTAGTGTGGTGCTTAGCTAAGGTATGCATTGCTAATGAGGGCTTTTCAGAAGTAAAAATTGTTGGGAGGGGGGGGCCCACTCTTGCCGCTATAGTGGCTTAATAGTGGGACCTGGGAACTTGAGATGCAGCCAACATGTAGCCCCTCGCCTGCCCTATCCGTTGCTGTGTCGTTCCCATCACTTTCTTGAATTGCCCAGATTTTCACAAATGGAAACCTTAGCGAGCATCGGCGATATACAAAAATGCTCGGGTCGCCCATTGACTTCAATGGGGTTCGTTATTCGAAACGAACCCTCGAGCATCGCGAAATTTTCGTCCCGAGTAACGAGCACCCGAGCATTTTGGTGCTCGCTCATCTCTAGATTTAAGTTAAGATGTCCCATGGGGCAACCCCTAAGATGGAGCGAGCTTTAGGAATTCTTTGTGCTCTATCAACAGCATATTCCAGTGAAGATAGGAATGGAAGTAAAGTTTTGATAGAATTGCAGTAGGTATTGAGGAAGGACAGCAGAGGATACAGATTCTGGAATCTCACAGAACTTTATGTTGCTTTTTCGTGACCTATCTTTAATGTCTACCGTATAACTTTTTTGTGTAGACAGGAGATCTCTTCTTCCAAGACATTTAGAGCGTCTACTAACTCATTGTGGGCAGTGGAGAATTTGTCCATTTTTTGTTCAACATGGGCTGTACGTGTGATAAGATGGTTAGTATTGGATTGAAGTTGATTAGAAATTTTTTGTATGTCTTGAGGAATGTCCTTTTAAAGAGCCAAAGCAGCTCCTTCAATGTATTAGTAGTGAAAGAATTATCCGTACCTGGATACTATTGTAAATTACTGAAGAGGTTCTCCATGTTTAGATCATCCCAGTAATAGAAAGAGTTCCTTTTTTGGAAGAAGGCACTTTAGAGTTGGGGGAGACCCGTAGGAAGCCGTAATACCTCTCTTAGTGACCATTTTGGAAGCAGGGCTTTGTTCCACTGTCTCAGATGAGTAACAGCCAGTAGAGGAACGTCATAATGGAGAACTTAGTTCCTGAAAAGTCTCCGCTGTTTGTTCCGGTTCTGAGCTGTGATTACAAGAATCTGCATCTCCACTGGTGCTGTGAGGGCCAGAAGGAACAAAAATCTGTACGTTTCCTAGGAGCTGTAGATTTGGTTCACTTTCTGCCCATTTTAGGCTGGAAATAACAAGATTTTGTAGATTGTTAGTGTTTTGATGAAGAATGGTTACCTCCAGCAAGTTACTTTCATGGTCCATAAATAGATGAGTCAAGAATGTCCGTTATACATATTTCGAAAAATTACAAAAACTGATTTGCATGGTCGAGTTATGAGTCGCTTTGAAGCCATAAATGATCAAGAATGTAGGTTTCAATCAACCATGGCTTTATATGATGTTGTAGTCATGGTGGCTTAGCAAGGGAAAGAGAATTTCCTGTTTTTAATAGGTGCAGTAGCAAGTGTCTCTCACTGGGGGGCTGAAAACCATATCACACAAGCAGAATATGCAGAGAGCAGGATATTTGCAGAGTGCACCAATTTGCCAGGGGTCGGCAGTTATGCTCCACTACCAGCCAGCACCAAGTTCAGTGGCAGTGTTACACACAATCAGTCTGTGTTTGTCTGTTACCAGAGCCAGGTAGCCAGTCAGCAAGAGTACTCTGCTCCCCAGAAGAGGAGATAAGAAAGCTTAGAGGGCTGCTCTGTGAATTAACCCCATCAGTGCCACAGCACTCACTGCTTTGAACTGAACTGCAGGTCCAGCAAGTGTGCTACAGCCAATATTGTGGGAGAGTTCTATTTCCCTTCTGCTCCACAGACAGTCTACACTGCAGCCGGCAAGGAAGATGGAGCACGCAGGTGGGCTGAAGGCAGATTACACTCTCCACCGTCAGCAGACAGTCCCAAACTGAAGTGATGGTGGTTCTCCCAGCAGGTAGAGGTAGGCTGTATCATGATGAGCTCAGGAGCTTCGTGTAGAGCCATCTCTAGAATGGACTGCTCAGATCTTGCACCTGGCCATGCTGAGAGCTAGCCACAGCCCCCGACTCAACCATCTGCATTTATTTTTAATAGCTCTATGTCCCCTGTGTCCCACCACTCCCAGTGCTGTCCCCCTTCTGCGCGCTGTGAAGGAGAGAAGCCATTGTATTCTGCAGACGGCTTCTCTCCTCACTGTGCTCACTCATGGGCCCAATTTACTGGCTTGGGCTCAGTATATTGTGTGTGCACTACTGTCAGAAGCTGATGAACTTAGCCCTTGTTAGTGCATCCGGTCCTGCGGGGAGGGAGCAAGTGCTGTGAGGGCAGAAGCTGTCTGCAAAATAGAAGGGCTTCTCTCCTTCACAGCGCGCTGCCCGGGAAACGGCAGCATATGAGTGGGAAGAGCAGTAAAGCAGCAGAGATGGTGGGACACAGAGGGCACAGGGCTAGTAAAAAAAATCTATATAATAGACACTTATTAATCAACTGTTATTTTGGAACAGTTGTGTCTACAGCTGTTCTATAGAGGACAGGTACAGACACATCTGAATGGAGTGCCCTCTACTGGTATGCTGCCATGCAGCAAGGTAAGGACGGACTTCTCAGCCCCAACTTTACCTAGCTGCATAGGGATTTGTAAGAAAACATACGGAGTAGACTGATAAAACACATTGCAAAAATGCTCAGAATTGCCTAGTCTATAGATTTTTTAAAAAGTGCAGGTACTCTTTAAACCACTCTCCTACCATCCTCCATTCCCTCCTATAATGCCAACTTGGAGCTATCAGTACCTTCCTCTACCCCTGTGGTTCCTCCTCCTCCTTGTGTCTATGCCCTGGCATTCCCCTCCGACATGTATGTGCTATGAGCTTTGTTTATATCTACTGACAGCACAGGTTGCCTGTTTACCCATTCCTTACCTTCATCAAGTCATTTGCAAATCAGGGGTTCCGAACTTGGTTTTGGTGCTGTATGCTTGTTATGAGCTTGGTTCTGTATTTTTGTGTTGAGATTTTGGTGCGATATTGATGAACAAGTTATGCGTGGAAGGAGGCGGTTGAGCTTGATATACACAGTCAAACCTTGCCGACCTGCAGTGTCCAATGAATGAATTCAATGAATGGCTGAGCGCTGCCTCTGATTCTTCACAGCGCTTAGCTAATCAGACCTAGTGCTTTCAGGAGCCGGGGATTTTTAAATCCCAGGCCAGGAGAAAATGCTTCAGAAGAGTGTCGGTCAGCCAGGGAGAAGATTCGCTGGAGAGGTGAGGTTTTTTTTATTTTTTCCAGCAGCTAGCTTAGTTTCAGGGAAGGGCTTATATTTCAAGCCCTTGTTAATGTGCAGTTTTTACCAGAGCTTCTTGAACTGTACTCTGTTCTCTAGCTAGAGGGTGCCTCTCCCACTGGAATGTACCTTATCTCTTGAAGACATTGAAAAGTTAACTCTAGGCAGGTAATGGAAGTGTATAACAAATTTCACTATTTTCGCATTTCGACATGCTCGGACCATAATCTCAAATCTTTCCAAGCAGGAACTTTTATGCGAACCCCCACTTTCTGAATCCATCCTTTACAATCACTTGTAAACTTTCTCTATCAACATCCAAACATCCAGTCTTTGGCATACTGACTGCTTTCTTGTGGAGTTCCCATTTGTCAAAATGTTTAATTAGCGCTGCGGAATATGTTGGCGCTATACAAATAAAGATTATTATTATATTATTATTAATTATGGCCTCCACTAAGATCATCTCTTTATCCCCTGAACATTTACTACTTTGACTACGCATCTCTAAAAAGGTGCAGTGTCATTCTCTGAATGACTACTAACAGAAACTTCTCTAAAGTCTTTTAATCTGCCGATTTGGGATCCCTGTTATAGTGTTGTTTTCTGAGCAACTGCTAATGTAGGCTTCCCTGAAGTCTTTTAATCTACTAGCCAGGAATCCCAGCCACAGTGTCGTTCCCTGAATGACTCATAACGGAAATATCACTGAAGTATTTTAATACATTAGTCTGGAGTCCCAGACTACGGTTACAACAATCTAGTGGTTGGGTAGCCCTTTCTCTGATCTACAACAAGGTTATAACAAAATCCACAGACTGAATAAACACAAAGCTATTAGTATGAGACTGAAACATTTTAAACAATGTACATCTAATCCAATACAGATCAATCTCACAATGTGTTACATTCATTTTTGCAGGTTATTCACACGCATATGCTCTATTTCTTATGAGCCAATTAAGATCTTTCCCTTCAGCACAGAACAAAAGAACAGAATGCAGATTTACCAGAATGAGAGATTTCTCCCTATTCTAGCAGTCAGTGCGCATATCACTTAGAATAGCCACTACATTTTAGCTCAGCTGTCTCTGTAATGCATCTTCACACTGCAAACATACTGTGGACATGGCCAATTAATGCACACAAAATACTCTGGTTGATAATATTGCAAGTGAAATCAAAACACAGACTGTACCTTCTCGAGACAGCAGACAGAGGCAAACACACTTAAGAAAAAAATGGTCTTACTTTACCGCACAGACTTGTGTTTGCCAGGTGCCATTGTCCAGAGACCTTAGCAGTCCTTAAAGCATTTCACCTTCCAGCATTCCCCTCCATGAAGTGTTGGATCAGTCTCTTATTTTATGTGACACTCTAGGCGTATCTATCCTGGTCAGCCAGTTATGCCCAATTGTTTGCACGGTGCATCGGAGAAGATTACAACATGGAGCAATTAGGTCTTGTTCCAGAGCTCTTCTGAAGGAAAGTGGCTCATTCACAGGAGCTTTATTACAGAAGTAGAAAACTGCGTAATACAAAGTATAACTATGTTATAGCAAATCATTAGACGACAAAAGGGTGCTAGCTGGGCATGTCATCCTATTGCAGGGGACAGCACCCTAAGTCATACCTTATTGCAGTAGAAAAGTAGCAAATCATTACAAAAGTTTAATACTGACAAATGAATACGTGATATGTGCATACATTAATTACATTTTAAGAGTAAGGAATTTGGATACAATGACTAAATATGTTCTGCAGGAAAGGCTCAAGCCCCAGTATCAATGACCGTTCAGTCCAGTTTACGCTGCTTTTACTAGCTTCGGACTAATCTGTTTTAAACCATGAATAACAAGTGTAACATAGGTCATTTCAATTCTCTCACATATGGCATCAGTGGTATATCTATAGGGGGCGCAGGGGTTGCAGTTGTGACCTGGCCCCTACGCCACTGCAGCAGAAGAAAGCCCCTATAAGCAAGCAGATGGAAGAGTCAGGCGCTTAGCAGCAGCATGAGACAGTAAGGCCTAGAATAGGAAAATGTGATAACGTTTGTGCTGACGAGATGTATGCAGCAGTTCAAGTTATAGAGAGGCCAGGATGGCACCCACGTGTGCCAGAAATAGCAGAAGCAAGGCGAATCTGAGAAAGTGACCTAATACTATGGTTTAGGTATGGGTACAGGTACAGATGACTGCAGGCTGTATGGTTTAGGTATGGGTATAGGTGCAGTGTAAACAGGCAATTGTTCATCTTCAAATGACTGCCTGCTCACAGTGAATGGACGCAGCCAGAAGAGATCTCCAGTGTGCTCTGCCTCCATTTGGTGAATGACTGTCGCTGCTGTGTGAAAGCATAGGAGCAATAGTCATTGGGACAGCTGTCATTTGCTTATGGTCCAGACAGTCATCCTGTGTAAAGTGACCCTAAATGCAGTGTAATCACTATCCCTGTGTAGAGCTGGTGTCTATGGTGACAGCATTATTCTGAGTAAACCGCTGCATCTAAATAATCCCACTGTTATAAAAGTTGTCTTGTCGATATGGTTTCCTGTGAGAGGATGGATAGATAGATAGATAGATAGATAGATAGATAGATAGATTGCGTATGCACAGCTGATTTAATACTATGCGGTGCTTCCCCTCACCTCCTCTGACGGTTTCCTGCTGTCAGGGCTCCATGGTTTCTGCTTCCCAGTGGCCTGTAGCAGTCTCACCTGACCAGCATCACCTGACTAGCGGTGTCGCACCTGACCAGGCCATTGGGAGCATTAATCCTTCGGAAGAGGTGAGGGTGACCACCACATAGTATGAAATCAGCTGCTGATTTCCAGTCATAATCTGCACCAATGGTATGTATATTAACTATTTTTTGGATGCAGAAATGCTCCAGAATTTGCAGTGGAAATTTCCGCTGCCGACATTCCGCAGCATTTCCACCACATGTAAGCATACTTTTAGTCAGCTTGAGGTATACTGCCACATGCAGAGTGGCCTCAGGAGTAATAGTGACCCCCACAGTAGCCCTAGTAGTAATAGAGCCCCCCTAAAACACATATACTTACCTCCTCTTCAGAGCTCTGCTGCTCCTTTGCTCAGCGCAGATCCAAGCAGAAGTGTATGCACCCAGACATCTCCTCCCTTTTCCTCTCCTCCTGCGGAACCAAGGAGGAGAGGTCAGGGGAGGAGGATCCTGGGTGCACACTGTGCCATCAGTTTGTACATCGCAGGCAGCAGAGCTACTGAGTAGAGATGAGCGAGCATACTTGCTAAGGGCAATTGCTCGAGCGAGCATTGCCCTTAGCGAGTACCTACCCGCTCGAGAGAAAAGGTTCGGCTGCCGGCGCGGGTGACAGGTGAGTTGCGGCAGTGAGCAGGGGGAGCAGGAGGGGGAGAGAGGGAGAGAGAGATCTCCCCTCCGTTCCTCCCCGCTCTCCCCCGCCGCTCCCTGCCCGCCACCGGCAGCCGAACCTTTTCTCTTGAGCGGGCAGGTACTCGCTAAGGGCAATGCTCGCTTGAGCAATTGCTCTTAGCGAGTATGCTCGCTCATCACTACTACTGAGTGATTACCAGCCAGGAAACTGCAGCACCCCAGCTGGTAATCGTCTTCATGGTAACCCGACATCCCAAAAGCAGGACAAAAGTGAGACAGAAATCCTGAAAGCGGGATAAAAGGCTTAGGGACCCTGAGGAGAGTAGGACACAGGCCCCTAAAGCAGGACTGTCCCGTCTAAATTGGGATGTCTGGTCACCTTACCTAAAGCAACTTGAGTGAACTGGTAGGTAGAGATCCTTAGGTGGTGGACACACAAGATCAATTTCTACCTTTGCAGTCTCATTAAGTCACCCCTGGATAGATCTAACCGTACAGCGTACCATATTATTTTCTAAAAGTATGTAAAGAAATGTAAAAAAAAAATACCCTAATGTTGTCAGGCATCTGACTTGTACCATAAATTAAATGTGTTCCACCTTTTTGGAAGAGAGTCACTTATAATCGCCCCCTCACCAATTTGTGGTCCTCTTAAATTTAAAAATGTTTCTTTGAGGTTATAGCAGAGGCCACACTAGTCTGCTTGTCTGTGCAGAGCTGTGAATAGGAAACTGGAATCTCAAATGTTCTTTAAATAGATGCACATGAATTCTGCATCCTAGTCTATTTAAGACCTAGCCAAGCCCTCTGCATGAATGTACAGCAGAAGATAGATATGCGAGTGTTATTTTGAGGCCTGTCATGAAACGTAGCATCTGCTCATTTTTCTTAGGCTTTACTGAAAAGGGGGCAACACATTCAGCAACTCTGTGCCCGCTCCTGGTTTATGATCAGCTACTAACTCCTCTTACGAACTTCCTAAAGCTTCCTTCACACACTTTTTGTGGCAAGTTTTATGGGGCAAGAAAATGATGCATTTTCTACAGGCATTTGTGAGATGTCTTTTCACTCACCCATTTTTGACATGTAATTTCTTTCTCCTATAGAGAAGCGGAAAGAAAAACCCCAAAGGCCTCATGTCCACTAGCTAAATCCATTTACCAAACCCGCACGCATGATCCGCGCCTATAGGGATGCATTGAACACCGGCAGGTAAGTAAATACCTGCAGATGTCCTTTTTCCCTGCCGCGCGGATCGCACGTGCGGGAAATCACCTGCAGCATTCTCCATTTTCTGCGGGTTTCCCACACGGACGGCTCCCGCAGGCTTCCATTGAAGCCTATGGAAGCCTTCCGGATCCGCGGCACACCTGCAGCTGAATTTCTGCTCTGCCGCGGGAGTGTGGGAGAGCAGGAGTTAAAAGAAAGAAAAAAGAGTGCACCGCGCATGTGCGCCGCACGCTGCCGGCGTGCCGAGCACATCCGCCGGGCTGAAAAAAAAAGATCTGGACTCGACAGACGGAAACCCGCAGCGTCCAGACAGGTAAGTAAAATCTATTTTCAGGCCTCATGTCTGCAGGAAAGGAGGGACTCACTGAGGAATTCTGCATGGAGAATCCGCCCGGGCCCGAATTTCCCAGTGGACATAAGGCCTAAAAAAAGCTTCATACGTAAAGTATACTGCCACGGACACCCCAAAAAACGCAAGCAAAAGTGAATTAAAAGAACACAGATTTACTAATGTATTTGTTCCTAGACTTTGACCGAAAATGGACCAACATTTGGTGCAGATCTGGCACATAGTGTTGCATCCCATTTGACACATTTTTATAGGAAATGCATTAATAAGAAGAATCCACTCATTACATTTTAAAAAGGAGTGTGGTTTATAGTAAAAGACATGACCTGGTTGGAAAGGGGGTGGCTTAAATGTCATAACGTGCACCAAAGCAAGCCAATCAATTGGTGGTTATAACATTAGACAAAAGTGTCCATAGATGAGCCAGCTTTATTATCCAGAATTAGCTGCTGTGATAAATCTGGCACATTTTTAGACTGTCTGGTCTATACTATCTATTAAATTTCACATGAGCGCATTATGGTTCCATTTATGTATCTGTAATATGGTCAAGTGTCCCAACCTGGCCATGGATCTCCTGACCCAAACTCTGAGGATTATAGATACCTATGATGTTCTGAGTTCTGGTCAGAATACCAGTGGTCACGCCGGTACACTTGTCCGTTTTACGGATGCATAAATGCGGTATTACGGAGCCTTGTACATATTACGGATGCATGAATGCTGCTGTAATATGTTCATGTGAAACCAGACTTAACCAGATTAGTATATATGCCTCATTGCTGGTAATGTGTTTCCTAACTTCCTATTATAATATCATCCAGTGACAGCATTTTTTGCCCAAAAAGTGGTACAAAGTGCTTCCAAAATGCAGTGTTTTTCCTAAAATTGTGAAACAGCCCTATAAGTTATTCAAAAGAGATTCAAGTTAGTAGGACACCAAACCCAGGCCAAATGTCCATGCTGTGAAATAATGTAACCCCAGAGGTTCGGTGAGTCAGTCTCAGGGATTTGGCAGAGGTCAAGACACAAACACTGCATGTGTGTGTAGGTGTGTACGTTCCGTTCACCCCACTCGTATGATTCGTGATACTCTCCACGACGCATGTGCTAGGGTAGGGGAATTGCTGGATCTTCTCCACTAGAAACTCTTGTTTCTCTGTTTTCTGGTTAACCACACCCATGGACCAATCAGGAAGCTACTTTCTATTTAGAGGTCTGGTGGGCCGATGGGAAGCCACAGGTCCTGTTTGTATTGTACCCTCTTATTGCTAAGATAGCCCTTAAGATACTCATACTGTTTGTTACAACGTATCTTTGCGAACAATCCTTTTCAGACTGGGGGCATTCTAATCCTAAATGTACGCTCACTTACCATATAATAAACCTATAATAACAAATACTTACAACTTCTTGCTGAAAACGTGGGTTGGCCACAGCTTTATTAACATTTTTAAAACATATATTATAACCTTTAATTTAACCTATTTCCTCAGTCTAAATTCCTAACGCTTTCCCATGCTGTAAATTGTTGAACTTTTAACGTCGCAACGGCCACAGGACGTTCGTAAGCCCCTTGTTACCTCGGGCTTGTAAACCCTCCTCTAAGCCGTAGCCCGCATGGGAAGCTCCCGGCCTACATTCACCAGCTGTGACAACTTCCGTAACAGTCCTTATAACCTTGCCTCCTTGCCCCCTGCCCCTTACCAGGGCGGGTAGGTGGGCGTCTGCTTGGCTCTTTTCGTCCTTCTTCTTCCCCTCTTAGGCTGTTTGTGGACTTTTTTCCCGCTCTTACTCCTTCTACTTCCTGTCCTAACTCCTCCCACCTCCACTACCTCTGCTCGCTATTGTATAACCCCCCCACCTTCCTGCCCCCAGTCCCACGCCGCATCGTTACCCACTTTGCGGCATACAAGACTGGGGGCATTCTAATCCTAAATGTACGCTCACTTACCATATAATAAACCTATAATAACAAATACTTACAACTTCTTGCTGAAAACGTGGGTTGGCCACAGCTTTATTAACATTTTTAAAACATATATTATAACCTTTAATTTAACCTATTTCCTCAGTCTAAATTCCTAACGCTTTCCCATGCTGTAAATTGTTGAACTTTTAACGTCGCAACGGCCACAGGACGTTCGTAAGCCCCTTGTTACCTCGGGCTTGTAAACCCTCCTCTAAGCCGTAGCCCGCATGGGAAGCTCCCGGCACGCGGTATGCGCCGTATTCCTACGGCGCATCCCGCCCCACCACGCCAACCCTAGCCAATGCCATCTCCACACCGTCCTGAAGTCCTGACAAAAGGGTGTCCAAACCGACATCATTGAGGTGCACTCCATCATCCCTAAGTGCTCCTTTTTCTCTGTCCTCGAGCTCCCAATGGCGAACTGCCACTCCACCTAGAGATTGCACGAACCTGGACATCCTCAGATTTATTGATCTTCGCACTCGTTCGATCGCATCCACATCTCTGGCACCCCTCCAGCATCTCCTGGCCACTATATCTGACCATACAAGAACACAATCCTGGAAACAGTCTTGAAAACGCATCATGTCCTGTTTCATCAACACTAACAATTCGTTCATTTTTGTCTTTCCTAAGTCGTTCCCCCCGGCGTAAACGACCAGTATAACTCTCCGGGGGGTCCACCTGCTGATTTTTTGAACGAATTGTAAAATCCTGGGCCATTGAAGCCCCGCACGCCAATCCAGTTTACAAGTGCGCCACTCAGACCCAGATTCCTTCCCATAGGTCGAGTGGCCGCTCTTCTCTCCGCCCAATAGATAAACGAGTGGCCGATGATCCAAACGTGCCATGGATCAGAAGCTGAAACAAAATAAACATAGCAAATACCCGCAACTTGCAAGAAAAAACCTACGTAACACTAAGCTTTTATCCGTACACACTAATCCTTTACTAAAGCCACTTCTACCGTACGGTCCGGACGTACGTATGACTTGTACGCTTGCGATTTCCATCGCCCCAACCGTTTTAAACAGTCTTCCGTCATACCGTGGGCTTCCGCCGTCGTCGCTGCCCCAATCCTAAATGAATGTGTCCCGAATTCTGCCGGCTCCAAACCGCACTTCTTCAACGCTGAACATAAAACCGCCGAAAATTGGAAACGCGTGAGCGGGGACCCTGATGCATGCACTAAAAATTGTCCGCTCTGGGGGCGCTTAATTATGTACTCACTAGTTAACTCCACCGGGCACCATTGTGCCCCTAATCGGTTAATGGTGAGCCAGTCACCTCTCCCATAAATATCCGTTTTTGACTTTCTTATACCTATCCGTATGGCCGATCCCGTAGCAATCACGTCGTTTGCCCGTAGGCCACCCGACTTGACTTTACTTGCCGGGACCATTTCACCGATACGTAGGGCCGTGAAAAACGCCACCGAAAAGGCCGTTCTAAACAGCAGTGTTTCGTATTCATCCGCACAAACCAACTCCAAAACCGACAACAGGCTCGTCAATACTGAAAATGTGATCGGACGGCGCGTGTCCGTCTGGACCTTTTCTTTTTTCCAACCCCGAATTATCTGTTGGAACACGAAATCCTTAGTTACATCTAGTTTCCCGTGTAGTTTCAACAAAAAAGCCACTCCCGATAGATGCTTCTTAGCCGCTCCGACAGACAACCGTTTTTCACGCAATTCCGCCAGCATATCCAAGGTCGCCGACCTTGCCCTTTTGCCTCCTACCACTTTTCCACCAGTCAACTTTAACCATGTCAACCAAACTGAATTGTAATTTCTCCACGTTGTAGCAGCCACCGATGACTCCACCAGCTTCAACAACTCTCCTCTGCCAGATTCCATAAGGAAGGCGGGCAGCGTACCCCTTCGGCATCCGCCTGCGGGTACCGCTCCCTGAACAGCTCCATCTGCGAACGAGAGAGTGCATCAGCTGCTCTGTTGTCACAACCCGGGACATGTTTTGCACGCCAATACATATTGCCCTGTAAACATCTTAGTACCACGTGCCTCAATAAGGCCAAAACCGGCGGGGAGGCCGACGATTGTTTGTTTATCGTTTGTACCACAGCCGCATTATCCAACCAAAAACACACTCTCCGATCTCGTAACTCTGATCCCCATAACTCGATCGCTACCACCACCGGGAAAAATTCCAACAGCGTTATATTTTTTGTCCACCGTTTTTCTCTCCATGACCTTGGCCAGGGTTCCCTGCACCAATGGTTGTTGAAAATTACGCCAAAACCTCCCGTTCCGGCCGCATCCGCGAACAAGCTGATGTCGGTTCCTTCCACATCTTCCCTCGGGCACACCACCTGCCCGTTGAAAGAATGCAGGAACACCGGCCATACATGCAAATCTGCCTTTATGCCCGCCGTCACGCGTATGAAATGGTGTAGTTCGCGGACCCCCACAGTCGCCAAAGATAGTCTCCTGGCAAACGGCCGCCCCATGGGGATCACTTTGCAGGCGAAATTTAAAAGACCCAACAAAACTTGAATCTGCCGCAACGTTGCTTTTTTATACTTAGCCACTTCGCCGACCGTTTGCCGCAGCCTAGCCACTTTGTCCGCCGGCAACCTAAAGACCATATCCACCGAATCGATTTCTATCCCTAAAAACGTTAGGCATGTAACTGGGCCCATCGTCTTTTCTTCGGACAATGGGACCCCCGCTAATTGCATTAACTTTTTAAAATTCGTCATTAGGAACCCGCAATCGCCCGATGTCTTAGAACCGACGAACAAAAAATCGTCCAGATAATGAATCACCGATGTGATACCCGTCTCATACTTTAACCTCCACTCAAGGAAAGAACTAAATAACTTGAAAAAATAGCATGAGATCGAGCATCCCATCGGCAAGCACATGTCGACGAAAAACCGTTCCTCAATTCTACATCCCAAAAGATGAAAACACTCCGGATGAACCGGAAGCAAACGGAACACCGATTCGATATCCGTTTTCGCCAATTGAGCCAATCTACCCGCCGACCTCACTAACTGAACAGCGCAATCGAACGACGTGTATGCTACTGCTGCCTCCTCTTTTGAGATGCCATCATTGACCGATCCCCCAGTCGGAAAAGATAAATGATGTATCAAGCGGAACTTCCCGGTTTCCTTTTTAGGTACCAGACCCAAAGGAGACACTCGCAAATTCTCGAAAGGAGGATCATTGAAGGGGCCGGCCATCCGGCCCAACTCCACTTCTTTTTGGACCTTTTCCCTTACCAACTCGATATCGTCTCTTGCCGATTTCAAATTGGAGCATAACATAGTGGCAGGCTGATGTGCATACGGAATTTTGAAGCCTTCCCGAAATCCTGACCTAAGGATTTCTGCTTCCTGTTTCCTGTGGTACTTGTTTAACCACGGATCCAGGTACTGGCTTCTCA
Organism: Eleutherodactylus coqui; assembly: GCF_035609145.1. NCBI lineage: Eukaryota > Metazoa > Chordata > Amphibia > Anura > Eleutherodactylidae > Eleutherodactylus > Eleutherodactylus coqui. Next base: position 167,334,603 of record NC_089840.1, read on the forward strand.
CTGGGGTTCGCATTTCCGCCGGTGCTACCCACCGCGGGTACCGTCCTTTGTTTACGGAAACAGCGAATTGCGGCATGTTGCCCCCCGCATACCGAGCATTCGTGCCGGAACTTGCAGGTGGCGTAGAATCGACAATGGCCCTCATTGTACAACCAACAGGAGCCATTCGGCCTAGGAGATGCCGCGGGTGGTTGAGATGTCCCTCCCGCGGCTCCCCCGGGAAAGGAAGTCCTGGCTGGACGCTGCGCTAGGATCAGTTGAATCCATACATCAGTGGCCTTTGAGGCCCAACTCGTTTGTGTACCCGACACCCGGCGCCTAAAATCTTCATCATAGCGCCACCACGCTGCACCTCCGTGCAATCGGTACGCGCTATAGATGGTATTCAAATATACCATCATTTCCGGAGCTTTATGTGGCTGATGCTGACATGACACATGCACTAAAACTAAAAAGGCTTGTAACCAGTTTCCAAAAGTTTTTGCGATCTTAGGTTTTTTTATCAGCACCTCGCTCTGACCGCTCTTTATCAACCATCACGTGGTCCGCCGAAAGCAAGGACCATATATCAATATACACACCATTTTTAATTTTATCAACCACGTCATCGGGCAGACCCACCCCTAAAGGGGCAACACCACAAAACAACAAATCAGCATACTGTAAACCATCCGTTGGAAAACTTTCTGCACCCGCTGCCGAGCAAGCACCAACATTCCCACAGGCGGGCCTGCGCCCCCTGGAGCCACACAGGACACTGAAAGCCCCAATTTTGGATCAATCTTGCTCAGCAGCGACTTCAGAACCGACACTAAATCATCCTTCTCCGCACCCGATGCGGGATCCGAAACATTTTTCAAAACATTGCATAGGGTCGACTCACCAATCGGACGGACCTCCGGTGTCGCCAAGGGTGACGCCCTCGCTGTACCGCTCACTCGGTTCCGGCCCATATCGAACGCGGGCTGCCGACCACTCGGCTGCAGAGCCCTCCTTGCGCTATCCGACTGAGAAGTTCCAGGCTGGTCCAGCCCTGACCGATCTTGCGCATGCTCCTGCCACCTACGGCGTTCCCGGACCTTCTGACAAAGGGATGACTGCGGGTCCGACCTCCGTGGCTGCTCCTGGCGCATGTAATACTCGTCCTGGCCGCTGCTCACTACTTCTTCGCTTGACTCGCGCGCCCTGCTGCTCGCACTACGCCCTACGCTTGACATCTCTAGCTGAGCTTGAAACTCCCTATCCTGCCTCAACTGTCTGGCTCGCTCTTTCTGCCTCTGCCTGGCCCCCTGACCCTGTTTTTTTTTTTTTTTTTTGAGATCCTGCGTGTGACCTGACTATGTGGGGGAGGGTAAGCTATGGGTTCTGCTGCAGGGGGGATGTAGTGTGGGTTGATATAACACTGCCTATACTGGCTATCCTGGGCTGTTGGGCGCTGGTACCTGGTGGAGGGGGGCTGACGGCCCTGTAGTGCGGCCATGTGCTGGGTGGCAGGGGCTGCAGTGCTGTGCCGTGGGTCTAGGTGTCCCTAACCGGGTCCCCCTTGAGGGCTGTGTGTCCCCCTACCTGGCCTATTTCCTATAGTGAGGGGAGCTGACCTTGTACCCCTAGCCCCCCCCCCCCCCCTGGATGGTGATATGTGCTGACTTCCCCCTCCCTGCTACTGTCCGAGAGGCTGGAGCTCCCCGGGCTGTATGTTGGGGGGGGGGTTGCGTGGGCCCCTGTGCTCCGTTCTCCCCCTCATGTCCTCTGTCCTCCCTCCCCCCTCCCCCTGCCACATGTTCTCCCTCTGCGCTGCGCTGTCTGTACTGTCTGTGGCCCCGCCTGCGCTGCGCCGCCATCTTGAGGGGACGTGCGGCCTGACCGCGCGCTCCCCTGCTCCTCTCCACTACTCCCGCCGCGCTCACCTCGCTGATGCCAACGATTCCTGCGCCCGGCAGCGCGATGCTGATGCCGATCGGAGCCTGCTGCGACTGCCGACTGCCTTGCCCTTTGCTCCGGACTCCCGGCGGTAAGTGTCCCATACGTCTCTGCTGCTGGCGCTCCCGCCGTACCTCGCGGTTCCGGCGCCGACTTCCGTCTTGCTAGTCCTTCCCTCCTCGGGCCTGCGCTGCCCAGGCTGCTTCTTCCACCTCCCCTCTTCGGCGCTGGGCTTGGGCTTAGCCGCGCGGGGGGCTGCTTTCGTCGGCGCGGTCTCCCTCGGGGCGCATCTTCTGTAGTCGCTGGCTCTTCTCCTGGTCTCCGCAGCTGCTCCTCCTGCCCGACTGGCTTCCTGGCTTCGGCGCTCGTCTTGCAGCTTGCCAGCACCTCTTCTAGCCATCCGGTGCCGTCCTGCATCACCGCTGCTTGGATCATAGAACGTAGGTCCTCCATCTTCTCCCTTCTTTATCCCGCTGCTTGCGTCTTCCACCCGGCTCTACTGTCCTTCTTTTGCCTTTCGCCGGCTTCTTTCTCTCCCAGCTCTTGCCTTCTTTGCTACTGATGCTTTACTTTGTTCTTTCTCCCGCTGCTGCTCCGGATTTCTTCCTCAACTCGTCTGCTTGGCTCTTTTCGTCCTTCTTCTTCCCCTCTTAGGCTGTTTGTGGACTTTTTTCCCGCTCTTACTCCTTCTACTTCCTGTCCTAACTCCTCCCACCTCCACTACCTCTGCTCGCTATTGTATAACCCCCCCACCTTCCTGCCCCCAGTCCCACGCCGCATCGTTACCCACTTTGCGGCATACAAAGAATGGTAGACATAAAAACGAAGAAAAGGAGCAGACTTGGTTTGCGAAAATGATATGAGAGTGGTCCTTGCCAAGGTGAAACCACGCATTTCTGAACTTGTCTCTGAAAGGCAACAGCAAACGTCACATTGATTTGCTGTAAATATTCATTGAGTTCATTGTGTACAACTGATGCACGGTTCATTTTCTACACTGATAAATTACATACATATGTTTTGACTTTGAAAAAAATCATATTTTATTTTTCCAATTCTAAAGGTTTTGGTGAATGCACTTATGGAACTTGCGGGGTTCAGTACCTCCAACAAGGATAAGAACCACTGCTCTAGAGGATCTTTCAATTTCTTGGAATACAGTCATGTTGGAGTCTATTGTTTGCAAAACTTTGATGTTTGGAATACCTAAGGCCTAATTCCCACGGGCGGATTTCCGCCGCGTATCACGCGGCAGAAATCTGCGGTGTTGCTCTGCAACTATTAGGTTCTTTTGAAGCTAATAGCGCAATGCTCATGGTGTAGTCAATGGAAGCCATCCGTCACGCTATCTTCCGCGGTAGCACAACGGAAAATAGCGTGAAAACGCTTCCCCGCCCACCGACGCCCTCGTCATATGACGCGTCCGTCGCGTCATGCGACGCTGTGGGTGTGTCACGTGACACTGCCGGCGCGACATGCGCTGCACTGCGCATGCGCGCCGGCACGGGATGCGGGACATCAGGCAGCGGATCCGGAGGTGAGTGTGGGGTCTCTCGGGGGGGCGCCGTGACTGACTCTACTGCGGAATTCCGCTTGGGGAGCCCGTCACAGCCGTGGGCACTAGGCCTAAAGGTTCCTTAACACAGTGCAACTACTGCCTGAGCAGTCGCTCACACAAGGCAGTGAAGTGTATGAAGAACAATCATTTGTTTGCTTTTACATAGAGCAATAATTGTTCAATACCGATAGTTGTTTGCCCGTGTTATCGTTCATAGGGGAAAATCCACATGCAAATGTGTTTATAGTCGTTCAGTTGCGAACGATCATAACTTTACACCAGATGACTTTTGATCAACTAACGACCACTTTTTTACGTAAGATGAAAACAAACAACTAGTGAGCGAATTATTGCTCAATGCCCTGTTGGTGGCCACATGTACACAAAATGACTATCACCAGAATTTGCGGTTTCCAGTGATTATTTGGTTGATAATTGTCCCTTGTAAAGGTACCTAAGGCCGGCTTCACACGAGCGTGACGGGCTCCGCCGCGGAATATTACGCAGTGAAGCCCGTCACGGCGCCCCCCAGAGACCCCATACTTACCAGCGGAAGATAGCGTGAAGACGCTTCCCCGCCCACTGCCGTCGCGTCATGTGACACGCCCACCGCGTCACATGACGCGGCCGGCCGTGTCACGTGACGCGCCGGCCGCGTCATATGACGCGGCGGCGGTAGGCGGGAAAGCGTTTTCACGCTATCTTCCGCTGTGTTACAGCGGGAGATAGCGTGAACGGACGGCTTCCATTGACTGCAATGGAAGCCGTCAGCGCGTACACCCGCAGCAAATAGAGCATGCTGCGGGTGAGGACGGGAGATTTCACGGTGCGAAATTCCGCTGTGGAATTCCGCATCGTGAGCATTGAGCTATTAGGTTCAATAGAACCTAATAGCAGGGGGCAACGCAGCGGATTTTTGCCGCGAATTTACGCGGCGTAAATCCGTTCGTGGGATGGAGGCCTAAGTGTATGGATTTAATGCTGAAGTGAATGTTGTTCCTGATTTTAAGGCCTGTTTTAAAAGACAGGAATCCATAATTGCTCAGTTACATTTCATACAATAAATAGTACCGATTCGTTGAAGAGAATCTGTCAGCTGCAGCATTCTGTCCAAACTGCAGGCATCATGTTATATAGCAGGAGGAGCTGAGCAGATTGATATATAGTTTTAGGGAGAAAGACTCAGTAGAACTTGTGTTTTATTCATTTATATCTCTACTGAACAGTCCAGTGGGCGGAGCTATCAGTGTTTGACAGCTGTGTGTGTATGGCTGTACATAGAGGGATAGCTGTCAATCACTGATAGCTCCGCCCACTGGACATGTTCGAGCTGACAGACTCCTTTTAATGAATCGCTATGGCAGTTCTTAGTATGAAAGTGAAAACATGAAGAAAGTCTGCACAAAATACACACTACTGGACATTATTTTGATGAACTTTATATTTCAGTGCAATGAAATAATTTTGCTGTGGCCTGCCAATTGTTTGGTCAGATTTCATTTTTTTTTACCTCCCCCTCCCCTAATCCTCTTTATTTGCCAAACACAGGGTGGGTTCATCAAAGTCCTCTAAACATTTTCCACCATGGAAATTGTAGCTCAGCTTTCTGCTGTTTTTTCCCAGGGACTCACTAGATAAAGCTAAAGGGAGTCTGTCAGCTCTAACATGGTGTCCAAACTGCAGGCACCATGTTATAGAGCCGGAGGAGCTGAGCAGACTGATGTATAGTTTTATAGAGAAAGATTCAGTATTTTATCCATTTATATCTCTGCTAGAGATGAGCGAACGTACTCGTCCGAGCTTGATACTCGTTCGAGTATTAGCGTGTTCGAGATGCTCGTTACTCGTAACGAGCACCACGTGATGTTCGGGTTACTTTCACTTTCATCTCTGAGAGGTTAGCGCGCTTTTCTGGCCAATTGAAAGACAGGGAAGGCATTACAACTTCCCCCTGCGACGTTCAAGCCCTATACCACCCCCCTGCAGTGAGTGGCTGGCGAGATCAGGTGTCACCCGAGTATAAAAATCGGCCCCTCCCGCGGCTCGCCTCAGATGCGTTGTGACATAGCTGAGGGAAGGTGCTATCGTGTTGGAGCTGCTGTAGGGAGAGTGTTAGGAGTTAGTGTAGGCTTCAAGAACCCCAACGGTCCTTCTTAGGGCCACATCTAACCGTGTGCAGTAGTGTGGAGGCTGCTTTTTGCAGTGTTGCACTTTTTTTTTTTTGGTATATTGGCCGTGCAGAGCATTGCGCCCTGCAGTAATACTCCAGGGACAGAATTGTGGAAGCAGGGACAGAAGACATATATTATTGATTGAATATACGCAGTGGGTTTTTTCTCCAAAAAATATTGCGCAGAAAATCTATTTGGCCTGCCTGTCACTGTGCTCAGTGTTCTGGGTCAGTGTGTGCTGGGTGTAGTACTTCAACAAAATCATACACAGCCAGCTAAGTGTTACAGCAGGCTTGCGCCAAATTATTTCCTGTCTGTGAAATCACCGCTCTGTTGCAGTTAATAACAGTGCAACACTCTGCAGTTCTGTGACACACTCCAGGGACAGAATTGTGGAGGCAGGGACAGAAGACATATATTATTGATTGAATATACGCGGTGGGCCTTTTCAAAAAAATATTGGGCAAAAAATCTATTTGGCCTGCCTGTCACTGTGCTCAGTGTTCTGGGTCCGTGTGTGCTGGGTGTAGTACTTCAACAAAATCATACGCAGCCAGCTAAGTGTTACAGCAGGCTTGAGCCAAATTATTTCCTGGCTGTGAAATCACCGCTCTGTTGCAGTTAATAACAGTGCAATACTCTGCAGTTCTGTGACACACTCCAGGGACAGAATTGTGGAGGCAGGGACAGAAGACATATATTATTGATTGAATATACGCGGTGGGCCTTTTCAAAAAAATATTGGGCAAAAAATCTATTTGGCCTGCCTGTCACTGTGCTCAGTGTTCTGGATCCGTGTGTGCTGGGTGTAGTACTTCAACAAAATCATACGCAGCCAGCTAAGTGTTACAGCAGGCTTGCGCCAAATTATTTCCTGGCGTTCCGTAAGCGAACTCAGCCTCCAACCACAGGCCAATAAGCGGCACATTTAATTACTGCGTTCTGTTTCTGCATTACTGGTAATACAGCATGCAGAGGGGTAGGGGTAGGCCTAGAGGATGTGGGCGCGGCCGAGGACGCGGAGGCCCTAGTCCGGGTGTGGGCACAGGCCGAGCTCCTGATCCAGGTGTATCGCAGCCGACTGCTGCGGGATTAGGAGAGAGGCACGTTTCTGGCGTCCCCACATTCATAGCACATTTAATGGGTCCACGCGGTAGACCTTTATTAGAAAATGAGCAGTGTGAGCAGGTCCTGTCGTGGATGGCAGAAAGTGCTTTCAGCAACCTATCGTCCACCCACAGTTCTGCGCCGTCCACTGCTGCATATCAGAATCCTCTGGCTGCTGCTCCTCCTTCCTCCCAGCCTCCTCACTCCATGAAAATGAGACATTCTGAGGAGCGGGCAGACTCCCAGGAACTGTTCTCAGGCCCCTGCTCACATTGGGCAGCAGTGGTTCCTCTCCCACCAGAGGAGTTTATCGTGACTGATGCCCAACCATTGCAAAGTTCCCGGGGTCCGGGGGATGAGGCTGGGGACTTCCGGCAACTGTCTCAAGACCTTTCAGTGGGTGAGGAGGCCGATGACGATGAGACACAGTTGTCTATCAGTGAGGTAGTAGTAAGGGCATTAAGTCCGAGGGAGGAGCGCACCGAGGATTCTGAGGAAGAGCAGCAGGACAATGAGGTGACTGACCCCACCTGGTTTGCTACGCCTACTGAGGACAGGTCTTCAGAGGGGGAGGCAAGGGCAGCAGCAGGGCAGGTTGCAAGAGGCAGTGCGGTGGCCAGGGGTAGAGGCAGGGCCAGACCGAATAATCCACCAACTGTTTCCCAAAGCGCCCCCTCGCGCCATGCCACCCTGCAGAGGCCGAGGTGCTCAAAGGTCTGGCAGTTTTTCACTGAGAGTGCAGACGACCGACGAACAGTGGTGTGCAACCTTTGTCGCGCCAAGATCAGCCGGGGAGCCACCACCACCAGCCTCACCACCACCAGCATGCGCAGACATATGATGGCCAAGCACCCCACAAGGTGGGACGAAGGCCGTTCACCGCCTCCGGTTTGCACCGCTGCCTCTCCCCCTGTGCCCCAACCTGCCACTGAGATCCAACCCCGCTCTGAGGACACAGGCACTACCGTCTCCTGGCCTGAACCCACACCCTCACCTCCGCTGTCCTCGGCCCCATCCACCAATGTCTCTCAGCGCACCGTCCAGCCGTCGCTAGCGCAAGTGTTTGAGCGCAAGCGCAAGTACGCCGCCACGCACCCGCACGCTCAAGCGTTAAACATGCACGTAGCCAAATTTATCAGCCTGGAGATGCTGCCGTATAGGGTTGTGGAAACGGAGTCCTTCAAAAGTATGATGGCAGCCCCACGCTACTCAGTTCCCAGTCGCCACTATTTTTCCCGATGTGCCGTCCCAGCCCTGCACGACCATGTCTCCCGCAACATTGTACGCGCCCTCACCAACATGGTTACTGCCAAGGTCCACTTAACAACGGACACGTGGACAAGCACAGGCGGGCAGGGCCACTATATCTCCCTGACGGCACATTGGGTGAATTTAGTGGAGGCTGGGACAGAGTCAGAGCCTGGGACCGCTCACGTCCTACCCACCCCCAGAATTGCGGGCCACAGCTCGGTGGTGGTATCTGCGGTGGTGTATGCTTCCTCCACTAAACCACCCTCCTCCTCCTCCTCCAACGCAACCTCTGTCTCGCAATCAAGATGTGTCAGCAGCAGCAGGTCGCCAGCAGTCGGTGTCGCGCGGCGTGGCAGCACAGCGGTGGGCAAGCGTCAGCAGGCCGTGCTGAAACTACTCAGCTTAGGAGAGATGAGGCACATGGCCCACGAACTGCTGCAGGGTCTGACAGAGCAGACCGACCGCTGGCTTGCGCCACTGAGCCTCCAACCGGGCATGGTCGTGTGTGACAACGGCCGTAACCTGGTGGCGGCTCTGCAGCTCGGCAGCCTCACGCACGTGCCATGCCTGGCCCACGTCTATAATTTGGTGGTTCAGCGCTTTCTGAAAAGCTACCCACGCTTGTCAGACCTGCTCGGAAAGGTGCGCCGGCTCTGCGCACATTTCCGCAAGTCCCACACGGACGCTGCCACCCTGCGGACCCTGCAACATCGGTTTAATCTGCCAGTGCACCGACTGATGTGCGACGTGCCCACATGGTGGAACTCTACGCTCCACATGTTGGCCAGGCTCTATGAGCAGCGTAGAGCTATAGTGGAATACCAACTCCAACATGGGCGGTGCAGTGGGAGTCAGCCTCCTCAATTCTTTTCAGAAGAGTGGGCCTGGTTGGCAGACATCTGCCAGGTCATTGGAAAGGTTGAGGAGTCTACCCAGGTGGTGAGCGGCGATGCTGCAATCATTAGCGTCACCATTCCTCTGCTATGCCTCTTTAGAAGTTCCCTGCAAAGCATAAAGGCAGACGCTTTGCGCTCGGAAACAGAGCCGGGGGAAGACAGTATGTCGCTGGATAGTCAGAGCACCCTCCTGTCTATATCTCAGCGCGGTGAGGAGGAGGAAGAAGATGAGGAGGAGGGGGAAGAGACCGCTTGGCCCACTGGTGAGGGTACACATGCTTCTGGCCTGTCATCCTTTCAGCGTGTATGGCCTGAGGAGGAGGAGGAGGATCCTGAAAGTGATCTTCCTAGTGAGGACAGTCATGTGTTGCGTACAGGTACCCTGGCACACATGGCTGACTTCATGTTAGGATGCCTTTCTCGTGACCCTCGCGTTACACGCATTCTGGCCACTACGGATTACTGGGTGTACACACTGCTCGACCCACGGTATAAGGAGAACCTTTCCACTCTCATACCCGAAGAGGAAAGGGGTTCGAGAGTGTTGCTATACCACAGGACCCTGGCGGACAAACTGATGGTAAAATTCCCATCCGACAGCGCTAGTGGCCGAAGGCGCAGTTCCGAGGGCCAGGTAGCAGGGGAGGCGCGGAGATCAGGCAGCATGTACAGCACATGCAGGGCATCACTCTTTAAGGCCCTTGACTGCTTTATGGCTCCCCAGCAAGACTGTGTCACCGCTCCCCAGTCACGGCTGAGTCGGCGGGAGCACTGTAAAAGGATGGTGAGGGAGTACGTAGCCGATCGCACGACCGTCCTCGGTGACGCCTCTGCCCCCTACAACTACTGGGTGTCGAAGCTGGACACGTGGCCTGAACTCGCGCTGTATGCCCTGGAGGTGCTTGCTTATCCTGCGGCTAGCGTCTTGTCAGAGAGGGTGTTTAGTGCGGCTGGGGGAATCATCACAGATAAGCATACCCGCCTGTCAACCGACAGTGCCAACAGGCTAACACTCATCAAGATGAACAAAGCCTGGATTTCCCCAGACTTCTCTTCTCCACCAGCGGACAGCAGCGAAACCTAAGCAATACGTAGGCTGCACCCGCGGATGGAAGCATCGTTCTGTATCCCCATCAAAAACGGGGACCTTTTTGCTTCCTCAATCTGTGTATAATATTCCTCCTCCTCCTCCTCCTGCTCCTCCTCCTGAAACCTCACGTAATCACGCCGAACGGGCAATTTTTCTTAGGCCCACAAGGCTCAGTCATATAATTTTTCTAAACAATTTTTATACGTTTCAATGCTCATTAAAGCGTTGAAACTTTCACCTCAACCAATTTTTATTTTAACTGGGCTACCTCCTGGCCTAGTTACCAATTAAGCCACATTAACAAAAGCGATTAATGGGTTTCACCTGCCCTCTTGGTTGGGCATGGGCAATTTTTCAGAGGTACATTAGTACTGTTGATACACCAATTTTTGAGGGCCCTCGCCTATAGTGTAATCAAATAAATTTTTAGCCCACCTGCATTACAGCTGACGTTACATCAGCTGTGTTGGGCACTGCAATGGGATGTATTTATGTACCGCCGGTGGCTTCCTGGCACCCACCCATGCTGTGGGTCCACAGGGAGTTGTAAATGCATCTGTGTCCACTTCTAAAGAACCCCAGTCTGACTGGGGCATGCAGTTTGGGCCGAAGCCCACCTGCATTAAACATGACATTATTACCTCAGCTGTGATGGGCAATGCAATGGGATATTTTTAGGTACCGCCGATGGGTTCCAGGGAGCCACCCATGCTGTGGGTCCACACGGAGTTGTAACTACATGTGTCCACTTCTAAAGAACCCCAGTCTGACTGGGGCATGCAGTGTGGGCCGAAGCCCACCTGCATTTCATCTGACGTTAGCTCTGCTGTCCAGGGCACTGCAATGGGATACATTTATGTACAGCGGGTGGGTTCCAGGGAGCCACCCATGCTGTGGGTGCACACGGAATTCCCATTGCGGAGTTGGGGATTCCCAGTTGTACCTGCCTGTGACTATTTATTTAAAAAAACGCGGTCTGAGTGGGGCATGCAGACACCTTGACAGAATGAATAGTGTGTGGCACATAGGTTCCCCATTGCTATGCCCATGTGTGCAGCTCCAGATGGAGGTGGCACAGGATTGGATTTCTCATTGCTTCTGTACAGCATTGTGGGCTATCGCCCCGCCCCTTTTAAAGAGGGTCGCTGCCTAGCCGTGCCAACCCTCTGCAGTGTGTGCCTGCGGTTCCTCTGGCAGACGCACTTATAAATAGACATGAGGGTGGCGTGGCATGAGGGCAGCTGAAGGCTGGGCAGGGACAGTTTGGTGTGCGCTGTGGACACTGGGTCGTGGGGGGGGGGTGGTTAGTCAGCATGTAACCCAGGAGAAGTGGCAGCGGAGTGTCATGCAGGCAGTGATTGTGCTTTGTTGGAGGTAGTGTGGTGCTTAGCTAAGGTATCCATTGCTAATGAGGGCTTTTCAGAAGTAAAAGTTGTTGGGGGGGGGGGGGCCCACTCTTGCCGCTATTGTGGCTTAATAGTGGGACCTGTGAACTTGAGATGTAGCCCAACATGTTGCCCCTCGCCTGCCCTATCCGTTGCTGTGTCGTTCCCATCACTTTCTTGAATTGCCCAGATTTTCACAAATGAATGCCTTAGTGAGCATCGGCGATATACAAAAATGCTTGGGTCGCCCATTGACTTCAATGGGGTTCGTTATTCGAAACGAACCCTCGAGCATCGCGAAAAGTTCGTCTCGAGTAACGAGGACCCGAGCATTTTGGTGCTCGCTCATCTCTAATCTCTGCTCATTCTGAGCTGAACAGTCCAGTGGGAAAGCTATCAGTGATTGACAGCTATCTGTGTATGTATAGTCACATACAGCTTTGAGTCACCTATAGGACCGCCCAATGGACCTCTAAGCCCAGAATAAGCAGAGATTTAAAAATCTCTGAATATTTCGCCATAAAACTATATATCAATTCATTTTGTAACCTGCTGTCAGCAGTTTAGAAGGCATGTTGTATCTGACAGGTTCCCTTTAAGGATGTGCACAGTTACTTCATGTAATTTTATCATCAACGTCAATAGGATCAGATTATCAAAGTCATTTTAAACAAGTATCGCTTAGGCAATACTTGTGTTAAAAGGAGGACACACTTTTATGAATAATGCAAATTTGTTTGGTGAGCACCTATTGACTTGAAAACATGGAGTAAGCTTTCCAACTGATAGGACACTTTTCCCTTTGCTCCCTTTGCTTCTTACTTAAAGGGGGTTTCCAGGGAAATACTATTGATAACCTATCCTCAGGAGAGGTCATCAATAGTTAATTAGCTGGGGTCCACTGCTCAGGACCCCAAGTGATCGGTCACCTGCTGTCAGGGCTGCTACACAAAGGGGTATCGAGCAGGAGCTCTGGCTCCCATCCCTGTGTAGTAGCCGATGCTTGTAAGTGCACGCTGGGGTCTCATTAAAATCACTGACAGCTGCACGTGCAAGCACTGACCACTACATAAGGGTTGGTGCAGCAGCTTCCATTCCGACCCGTGTATTGTGGCACTGACAGTGGGCGCCCAAATAGCTGATCGGCCAGGGTCCCCAGTGGTGGACATCAGGATACGTTTAATTATTGCCATAAATAACGTTAAGAGAATCTCTAGAATGTAGAAAATGTATCCACACATGTATCCTCGAACATCTTAATTAGTCTTGTATGTCTCACACAGGCACTGGGAAGTAGCCTTTATAAAAATGCTTCTCCTTATGGATCCTTGAACAACATTGTGGATGGGCTGAGCTCCCTAACGGAACATTTCTCAGAAATATCGCTCAACTCGGAGAACAGGAAACCAAGCAAGAGGCCCCCTCCAAACTATTTGTGTCACCTCTGCTTCAACAAAGGTCACTATATAAAGGACTGTCCACAGGTAGGTGGCTTCTATATTCCTATCACTTGGGACATGCTGTATTACAAATTTTTGATATTATGGTCGAAAAAAACCTTTCTATTCTAATCTGGACTTACTGGGGAGAACGTATTGAGGCAGGAAAAAAAGTCACTAATTTTGATGCATGACATATTTGCATAAAAGATTGTTATTTTAGAGGGTTTCTGGCTAGTTTTGTTGCTTTTAGAAAAGATGGGAGGCGCCATGGCCTTTCAGCTTACTCCAGAAACTGGCATAAATTAAGGTACAAATCTACGCCAGCTCATAGCTGATAGATTTGTTTTTCTTGCGCACATAGGGAATATTTCACTAACTATTGTATGCTGCTGTTGACTATTGTATGCTGTTACAAAAGTTGCTGTTTTGGTGCAAACAATAAAATTCTGACTTTTAGGGCTTTTACACTGGGCCCTGCCACTTTTTCAAGAAGTGGGTGGACCAAGCTATAGGTGGCGTAAAATGTACTTTATCAACAATAAAAGAAAGAAGAGGAGCAGATCTACGAAAACTGTAAAAAAAAAAGTGTTTGTGCTGTGCTGCGATTGGTTGCTCTGGGCACCAAAAATGCTTTTTTCTCTTAGACAGTTTTCATAAATCCTCCAATGTTTCTAGCAAATCACAGGGGCATTTTCTTGCTTACATTAAAGTAAATTTGATGGGTTGTGCAATGCGAACTGGTATACAAAAAATATACAGTTATGCACCACTGTGCTTTTTGTGTTTTTTCTGCAGTAGTGTTCTTGTCACATTATAGGTATCAAAAGTGAAAGTGGAAGTAGAACTACAGAAGTCGGCAGTCATGTGACCGCCGTGATCCCCTGCTACAGCAGAGCTGCAAGGTAACCAACATACCCTGATCAGCTCTGCCAGTGACTATTGTCACTATAGGGAATGTTTTTCCCTGTATGTGGGGCTCCTATGGATCCCCAACTACAGTGGGAAAGTGTCAAATAAAAAAACATGTGAATGTCCGCCAGAGGTCTTATATGACGTCATGGGGAACATAGATAGTAAAAAATATAATTACATACCTAAGTAAAAAAAAAAATTAAAGAATGAAAAAAAATATATACATAAGGACTCATGCCCACGGGGTTTTTGGGGGGCGCTGTGGCAGACTCCGCTGTCATATTTCGCTGGCGGAGTCCGTCACGGCGCCCCCCAAAACCCCCATACTCACCACTTCGGATCCGCTGTATGTGTCCCACCTGGTGGGTCGGCACACATGCGCAGTACAGCGCGTGACGCTCTGGCAGTTGCGGATGATGCGGCCAGCGGTGGGCGCGGACGCGTATTCATGCAATACTTTCGCTGTACTACAGCGGAAGTATAGTGTAAGGGCCGGCTTCCATTGACTGCAATTTCCGCAGCAAATAGAGCATGCCTCGTTTTCTTTCATACTGCAGAATTCCAATTCCTGTGGAATTCAATAGAACCTAATAGCTGCAGGATATCGCCGCGGATTTCCGCTGCATAAAATGCTGCAATAATCCGGCCATGGACATTAGCCCTAAGATAGAAAATAACCCAAAGCCGACGCCAACCAAAACCGTCACCTTATGCACCCTGTAATCCCAAACCATACATATTATATTTCAAAACGTCCGAAGCAAAATGAGGAACCCATTTCCATACTTTAGTTTAGCGTAAATATACTAATTAAAAAATAACTATAAATGTTAACAATAAATTTTTATTTTTTTTCTAGCTTTTTACCCCCAATAAAACTAAAAAAGTTTTTAAAAAAGTCAGTGAAAAACATATTAAAAAACAGCCCTATATTTCACAGGAAAAAGCAGCATAAATAATTTTGCCATCTGAAGGAAAAAAAATAGAGCAGTTAAACCACCACATGGGTAAAATCCCTACAAATTTCCGGTGCTTAAAGGGGTTGTCCCACAAAATAAAGTAAAGTTAAACACTTCTGTATGCGCAGACCAGCTGTGCGGCATGAGCACGCTGGAGCGGCCACTTCAACGGGACAGAAGAGGCAGACTGCGCAAGCGCGTCTAATCGAGCCAGGAGAAGGATTTGGTCGGCGCCAGGGAGACGGGGACGCCACCACAGGGGGGGGACCCCCTGTAGGTAAGTATAAAACTTCTGTATAGCCAATATTTAATGCACGATGTATATTACAAAGTGCATGTATATGGCCATACAGAAGTGTTTAACTTTACTTTATTTTGCGGGACAACCCCTTTAAGGTACAAAACAGCCAGATCCTTAAGGCGTTAAAACAGTATTAAAACAACAGCAGTAAGTAAAACTGAACAGCGTCAGTACAGTAGTTGACTGCTGCACCTCAAGAACCCCACAACGATGTTATACACACTACTGACCTGCCATAAAAAGTACTTACATCACATAATACACACTTGTTAAGGCCACATAATTTAATAAGTAAATATTGTCATGAGTATAAAAAGAGGCAAAATGTTGCAATGCAACATTGTTTGATCTAAAGAGTACTGTGTTTCCCCAAAAATAAGACACTGTCTTATATTAATATTTGCTCCAAAAGAGGCACAGTGTCTTATTTTCAGGGGAAGAGGGGCCTTATATTCACCTGCTCCGCGGCGTCCTGATGCCTCCCGATGGTCCTTAGCGGCGCTGCGGCAAACTGCGTCCTCCCCGTCTGACATCTGAGCTTCTTCCTGGTGACGGGGCTCTGAATACCCCGCCTCCAGCAAAGCGGGCGCTGTGATTGGCTAATTGAGCCCCAGTCAGCCGATCACAGCCGGTGCTTGATGAGCCAATCAAAGCCACTCAGTGAATGACATCATGCCACGGATCAGATGAGTAAATTTTTTTTTCTAATGCAGGTTAGCTAGGCCTTATATTTTAAGCCTCCCCATGAAAACTGGGGTAGGTCTTATTATCCAGGTAGGTCCTATTTTGGGGGAAACGCAGTACTACAAGTGCAAGGATGGCCCACCCACAAAAGCAGATGGCACAACAAAGTACAAGTAAAGTACTAGGGGACCAAATACAACCCCCAATATACAACACATGGAGAAGGCATAACCCGATCAGGAGCGGTTAGTAGGGGAAAAGGGGAGTAGTCTGTGTGTGCATATAGAACAAAATATGCAAATAACTCTATTTTACACAGCTGTGATGTAGGATTGCGGCAGGTACTCAGTCGCTGCATGTTAGAATTACAAGTGCGCATGTGCCAAAGACGTGTAAAATGCTTAGATCTTTATTGTATGCATCGCTAGGGGCCCATCAACATGAAGAAATTCACACACTTGTGCATATGGTTCCAAGGGAGCAGAAAGCTAGTTGCTGGGTGACGCTATCAACACACATGGACTGCATGACAGTCTTACGTTACTAATATTAGTGATCGAGTGTTACAAAGAGGGAGGCTCCCAATATAAAAGTCATGTATACATGCTCCAGTTATACCATGGAACCAAAATTTCTGATACCACATATAGTCCCTCAAATATATGAGTTCACCCTGGCCAGAACGTCCAAACTACAGAAGTACTACAAAGTTGCAGAAACTCCTATAATACCTTCTACTAATACTAATCAGGTGCGACCTGTCACGTTTGTCCTGGACTACTGACAAAACTATGGGGTGATTTGGTACCGGAGCAGTCAGGACGGACATGTAAGCTTGCTACTAGGTGGCTAAATGCAGAAGCAGACAGAACCAAGGGGTAACCATCAGAGCGGGGCACTCAAAACCCCTCTGACAGAACCTGCATCGATGCAGAGCACCCGTCCCGAAAGGGACTACCCCACTACTTGCATGCAGTCCATAGTCAGAAGCTAACCAAAGTACAGAAACCGGGGACAAACAGTAACTGACAACAAATTAAGGACAAGAATACACAGGATATGAACCAAACAGGAGCAGAGGGGACAAACCAGAAGACAAGAACCAGACAACAGACAGGTAAACTGAGGGTGCTGACTTGACCAGAAATACTGAAATACAACTGCCACTTCCAGCCAGCAGAAAGAGCTGTGTTATATAGGGAAAGGGGAGAGCTGATTGGCTGACAGAGCTGTCAATCACCAGCCACTACCTCAGCTAACAGCTACAAGACTAATTAACCTTAACTAGTCAGGACAGGAGATATTAACACCAGCTAGCAGGGGTAGAAACAACTGCAGTAAAGATGTGCTGGCAGTGACGTGACACAACCTTTCCCCATCAAACTAAAGGACATTATAAAGCACTGCAAGAAAGACATCACCCAAAAGAAGAAATTTAAGTTTTAGAGGGACAAGACAGACTTTCAGAGGGAAAGCCTGTAAATGGACACACAAGGGCAATGTTAAACAAATGGTTCAAACAGGGGGCAATGGCACCGTGAGCATGGTCGGACCATCCTCTAGTGATTTTTTTATCCACAGATGCCAGCGACATCGAAGAAAAAACAGAAGAGGAATCCGCAAACAGAAGATTGAGGAGCCAAAAATACAGAAACCCGCCCCCACCAAATACCCGTCCCAAACGGAAATAGAGATGATACTGATCACTGAGGGCCAAACTATACAATATCAGGGCTCAGTCAGACGGGCGTTTTTTCGCGCGATTTGCGCATGCACATGCGTCCGGCGATTTTATAAAACCATTGCTTTGCAATGGTATCGGACACATGAGCGCTTTTTATGCGCTCGTCCGATAAATTATAGAACAGAAATCGCAGATCACACCTATCTGCGATCTGCGATTCCTGTTCTCTTCTCTATATGCGCTCAATGGGGCCGGCGGCAGCAGCGCCGACCCCATTGAGAACATATAGTAGACAAATCATTCTCCTCTGCCACAGCTGTGGCAGAGAAGAATGATGTTTGCCCATTGAATTCAATGGAGCCGGCAATACAGCCGGCTCCATTGAAAGCAATGGGCTGCCGGCGAGCGCGGGATGCATTTTCGGGAAGGGCTTTAAAATATAAGCCCTTCCCTGCAATTCATCCAGAAATGTGTAAAAACAAAAAATATATATATACTCACCTGGTCCCGGCAGACGGAGTTCAGCCGCGGCCAGCGGCAGTTCTCCTGAACTGTTCTGAGTAGTATTCAGCAGCCGGGGATTTAAAATCCCCGCCTGCTGAATGAGCTGCCTCTGATTGGTCACAGCCTCACCAATCAGAGGCAGCTCTCAGCTGAATGACAGCTGAGAGCTGCCACTGATTGGTCCCTGCACTGAGCCAATCAGAGGCAGCACTCACTCACCCATTCATGAATTCATGAATGGGTAAGTGAGAGCTGCCTCTGATTGGTGAGGCTGTGACCAATCAGAGGCAGCTCATTCAGCAGGCGGGGATTTTAAATCCCCGGCTGCTGAATACTACTCAGAGCAGTTCAGGAGAACTGCCGCCGGCCGCGGCTGAACTCCGTCTGCCGGGACCAGGTGAGTATATATATTTTTTTTATTTTTACACATTTCTGGATGAATTGCAGGAAAGGGCTTATATATTTAAAGGGGTTGTCCCGCGGCAGCAAGTGGGTCTATACACTTCTGTATGGCCATATTAATGCACTTTGTAATGTACATTGTGCATTAATTATGAGCCATACAGAAGTTATAAGAAGTTTTTCACTTACCTGCTCCGTTGCTGGCGTCCTCGTTTCCATGGAGCCCGCCTAATTTTCGGCGTCTAATGGCCAAATTAGCCACGCTTGCGCAGTCCGGGTCTTCTTCTTTTCTGAATGGGGCCGCTCGTGCAGGATGCCGACTCCGTGTAGCTCCGCCCCGTCACGTGCCGATTCCAGCCAATCAGGAGGCTGGAATCGGCAATGGACCGCACAGAAGCCCTGCGGTCCACCGAGGGAGAAGATCCCGGCGGCCATCTTCAGCCGGTAAGTAAGAAGTCACCGGAGCGCGGGGATTCAGGTAAGTGCTGTGCGGATTTTTCTTTAGGTCCCTGCATCGGGGTTGTCTCGCGCCGAACGGGGGGGGGGGGGGGGTTGAAAAAAAACCCCGTTTCGGCGCGGGACAACCCCTTTAAGCCCTTCCCGAAAATTCATCGTGAGATCGCCCGCAGCGCATTGCTTTCAATGGAGCCGGCTATATTGCCGGCTCCCTTGAATTCAATGCGCTGGACAGCGCTGCACTGCTCCGTCCCGTTTCTATTGAGCAGTTTTTTGGGGCGATTTTTCGACCCCGGTCACGCGATTTGTGGATGCGCATCCGTCATGCGATCCGCAAATCGCGGGAAAAAACGCCCGTGTGACTAAGGCCTCAAGCTGAATCTAATCTGCAAATTATAGACCTGACTTCTAACAATTAAGATTTATATACAGGATATAAATCTTAGGTTAATTGTTAATCTGGGTACACAGCAGGTAAGAAATATTAGGGGTTGATCCAGGGAACAGTCTAATTGCCATTAGGGAGTCGGGAAGGAATTTTTCCCCCAAAAGGGCTAATTTGCTTCTGCTCTTGGTTTTTTTTTGCCTTCCTCTGGATCAATAACACAGGAAGATAAACAGGCTGGACTAGATGGACATTGTCTTCATTCAGCCTTACGAACTATGTTACTATGTCACTATGTATGCTTTGACTAATGCAGAAATTTCCAACTTACAAAGAGGTTTGACTTTTTCCCCCAAACAGAATCTGGACAAATTTTCCTTTATCTTTATCAAAATTGCAGACTCCCCTATAATACTTTCTACTCATTCAGCATCATTAGGAGGAACTATCTCAGCCAATAAAGCATTACTGTGTCACACAGCTCTTAGGCCGGCTGCACACGAGCATGACGGGCTCCGCCGCGGAATATTCCCGTCACGGCGCCCCCCAGAGACCCCATACTCACCAGCGGATCCGGCGTCTTCGCTCCCGCATGACGCTTCCCCGCCCACCGCCGCCGCATCACATGACACGCCCACCGCGTCACATGACGCGGCCGGCCGTGTCATGTGACGCGCCGGCCGCATCATATGACGCGGCGGTGGTAGGCGGGAAAGTGTTTTCACGCTATCTTCCGCTGTGTTACAGCGGGAGATAGCGTGAACGGACGGCTTCCATTGACTGCAATGGAAGCCGTCGGCGCGTACACCCGCGGCAAATAGAGCATGCCGCGGGTGAGGACGGGAGATTTCACGGTGCGGAATTCCGCGGTGGAATTCCGCACCGTGTGCCCTGAGCTATTGGGTTCAATAGAACCTAAGAGCTGCGGGCAACGCAGCGGATTTTCGCCGCGAATTACGCGGCGGAAATCCGTTCGTGGGAAGGAGGCCTTACAGCGAGAGCTGGGTTAAATAGATTCATTAGGTGCGATCAGTCTGGGTGACAACATTATTGTGCTTCACATACTCCATGAATGAATGATACAACTGTAGCTAAGAATACCACGGATGGTTGTGGGCTCTGTTAATAGCGCGGATACAAATCAGACGCCCCAAATTATAGTATATTACTGTGCCATACTGATATCGCTGTACAGTGCATGAGAGGAGGAATCACATTTGTAAAATACCACGCCAATTATTGCAAACACGCAGGAATCTGTATTCATAAATAATAGACATATAAGACCAATTAGAACTAACATGGCTGTAGACTAAACCCCCTGATGTAACCACAGAATGATTCTCCAAACACAAGCCAGGTTGTCTAGTGACAGACACCAATGTTACACGAATGTGCAGCTGTTCCAAGAACCGACTAACTGCAGCAACCCCAGGAATATAGTAGCTAAACATTGCTTCGAGACGTGCCAGCAATCCCACATCAAACAATGTATGTCAATGGTTCTGTACTGGTAAAAATAGACACTGGGACAACATATATATATATATACATACATACATACAACTCAATGTCCCCATCTAGATTTGTATTGTTATAACTTCTAATCAATTAGGCCCCCTGTCCCTGGCCGTGATTTCGCCACCAAATCATGCCGTCTAAAGCTTTCCAAAACGTTGCTATGGAAAGCGCCGACCCCGTGTCCACGAGCAGAGAATCATTGCGATTCTCCACTCGCGGCCGGCAATTCGCAGCATGCTGCAAATTGCCGCCATTTTCTACGGTCAGCCTATCTGTCAGATTAGGCTGACAGCGGAGATCCATCCTCGGCTCCTGCTCCCGGGCGGCGGCTCCCGTGGCTGATACCGCAACACCCGTGGACAGGGGGCCTTAAAGACCACTGAGATCCTGATGATATTGTGTTATGTATTTGAGTAGTTTCTTTTGGATGGTCCAAAAGAAAGGCGCTTGACAAATCCGTGTTTGTTCCCAGTGGGAAGTGATTTCCACAGTCAGTCCTGATATTCGTTAATGCTTGAGAGCCCCAAAGAGCCGCAGAGTTTTAGAAGATATACAAATAACTGCATGAGACAATTATGCAAAAAAATAGTTAATAATTCAGTATATTTTATCAGCAATTTTAGTGCTCATAAAATCCCATAAACAGGAGCTCTTCATTAAGACTAAGAGAAGACAAATAGGCAGGAATATCTATTTAGATTCCCATCGGAGCAAAATACTGGTAACATTGCCCCCACAAATATTGGTGGAGATACTTTACAAATTCACAACTTGTAGACCTCTACTGTTACCTGCATGGTGATGTAAGAAATGGGACATAACAGGGCATAAATTGCACTTTTGCACCAACAGTTAATATATTTGGACAGTTGATGTGCATTGCCATTGTACTGATTGATATATGTATTCATCCACACCATGCACTGGAAGACCGTACAACTGCCACATGGAAAGGTGCCCCCCCCCCCCCCCCGACCCAAAATGGTCAAGAAAAATGACTTATGGATGGCATGGCTATAAGGCATGGTTTGACTGCAATGTGCAATTTAAGGCATTGATCTGTCTGCAAGATATGCCAATTTATGATTAAAATATGAAGCAAATCCTACTGTTGGTTGTTGAATTGATTACCTGTGTACAAAGTCTAGGTTTCAAAATGTCTTTTCTGTTCACATCAGGGGCCCTTTTGAAGGCATTAGCAATCAACTTGTGCTGGTATCCCTTGTTTTTAAATCTGTGCGTCAAATCCTGTGCCTGTGACCAAAACTCCCTGTCAGTGGTGCAATTCTGGCGTAGACTCGGGAATTGTCCAGTAATATCGTAACATACTGTGTGAGGCTGAGAGTGACCCCCAATGTTTATCCAGAGGAAGGCAAAAAACTTCAACAAGGTAGAAGCCAATTTTTCTCATTTTCACTCCATAATCCTATTTGCCTTGGCAGCAGCTGCCTGGCACTGGTTGCTCCAGTTGAGTTTACAGTAATTAAAAACCCCAAGTCCTTTTCCATGTCAGAATGTTTCCCAATGGTTTCCCATTTAGCGTGTAATGGTGACATATATTTTTTCTGCCTATGTGCAGAATCTTACATTTATCAGTATTACACCTTATCTGACACTTTTCTGCCCCCAACATATCCAGATCTATTTGCAACCACATTCTGTCCTCAGTTGAGTTAATTACTTTACATAGTTTTTTTTATCATCTGTAAATATTGATATTTTAGTGTACAATACTTCTACCAGGTCATTAATAAATATATTAAAAACAATAGGGCCCAATACTGCCCCCTTTGGTACCCCACTAGCAACAATGACACCTCCAATACTGCTGCCTATGGTACTCTACTAGTAATGGTGACCCCTCCAATACTACTCCCTGTGGTAACCCGCTAGTAACGATGACCCAATCAGAGTATGCACCATCTAATTTATAATCACCCTCTGCTCTTCTATCAGTGAGCAAGTTACTTACCCACTTATACACAAATTCTCACCCAGTATCAAACGCTTTGGAAAAGTCCTGATACACAAGATCCAGTGACTCTCCCCGGTCCAGTCTAGAACTTGCCTCCTTGTGGAAGCTGATCAGGTTGGTATGACAGGAGTGATCCCTCATAAGCCCATGCTGATATGGAGTTATTCAGCTATTTTCCTTGAGGTAGCATAGTATGCAAAGCTGAAAAAAGACAAATGTCCATCCAATTCAGCCTGTTTCCACATCCCCCTTGTTGATCCAGAGGCAGGTTAAAAAAAAGCAATGAGCCAGACTCCAGGATTGCATCTCTTAGAAACCCTCAAACATTTTACCCACAATAGAAGTAAGACTTACCGATTTGTAGTTTCCAAGTTCACTTTCTGCCCCCTTTTTGAATATTAGCACCACATTGGCTATGCGCCAATCCAGTGAAACAGACCCTGTCACTATAGAGTCCTTAAATATAAGAAACAACAGTCTGTCTATCACATTATTTAATTCCCTTAGAACCAGGGGTGTATGCCATTGGGACTCAGTGATTTTATCTGTTTTAATCTTTTTGAGGCAGCTCTGCACTTCCTGGGTCAAACCAGTGACATTTAGTGGAGAGTTTACTTTATCACTCTGCATCTCATCTGACATTTCATTTTCCTCTATGAATACACTGGTGAAAAAACTGTAATGTAATAGATTTGCTTTCTACTCATCACCCTCTACTATTTTTTCTACATTATTTTTTAAAGGGCCAACACTTTCATTATTATTTTTTTTTACTATTTATATAATTGAAGAACAGTTTAGGGTTAGTTTTACTGTCTTTGACAATAAGTCTCTCTGTCTACATCTTTGCTTCTTTTATTTCTTTTTATTTTTTTATTTATTTTTTTCCTTATGGCTTTTTAGTGTTTTTTCACTGCCCTCTTGTTTAAAGGGGTTGTCCCGCGCCGAAACGGGTTTTTTTTTTTTTCAACCCCCCCCCCGTTCGGCGCGAGACAACCCCGATGCAGGGACGTACAGAAAGCTCACCGGAGCGCTTACCTTAATCCCCGCGCTCCGGTGACTTCTATACTTACCTGTGAAGATGGCCGCCGGGATCCTCTGCCTCCGTGGACCGCAGCTCTTCTGTGCGGTCCACTGCCGATTCCAGCCTCCTGATTGGCTGGAATCGGCACGTGACGGGGCGGAGCTACACGGAGCCGCTCTCTGGCACGAGCGGCTCCATAGAAGACTGCTGAAGACCCGGACTGCGCAAGCGCGGCTAATTTGGCCATCGGAGGCCAAAAATTAGTCGGCACCATGGAGACGAGGACGCTAGCAACGGAGCAGGTAAGTAAAAAACTTTTTATAACTTCTGTATGGCTCATAATTAATGCACAATGTATATTACAAAGTGCATTATTATGGCCATACAGAAGTGTATAGACCCACTTGCTGCCTCGGGACAACCCCTTTAAGTAGTTTAAATGCTATCCTTTTTGCTTTTTATTGTCCCCTTTACATCTTTATTAAGCTGCATTGGTTTTCTCCTATTTCTAACGCTTTTATTCCTGTAAGGTATGAACCGCCCACAGTGAGTATTTAAGATATTTTTAAACACTTCCCATTTATTGTCTGTACTCTTATTTTTGAGGACATTATCCCAGTCAATAAGGTTAAGGACTAGAGATGAGCGAGCATATTCGTTAAGGGCAGATACTCGAGCAGGTATCATCCTTTTCGAGTACCTGCCTGCTCGTCAGAAAAGATTCGGGTGACGGCAGGGGACAGCGTGGGGAGGGGGGGCAGGGGGAAGATCTCTCCCCCCCCCCCCCCCCCCCCCCGCTCCCCACTGCTCACTCCCGCAACCCACCGCTCATCCCCGCGGGCACCCGAATCTTTTCTGACGAGCAGGCAGGTACTCGAAAAGAACGATATTCGCTCGAGTATCTGCCCTTAACGAGTATGCTCGCTCATCTCTATTAAGGACATCTCTAAGCTGATTGAACTTTGCCTTCCTAATCTTTTGTATTTTTGTAGCTCCTCTATAAAACTGTGCCCCCAACCTGCGCTCCTGTTATTTTGTCAGCTTTGTTGCTTAATATTAAGTCCTGTACAAGTTGGGTAAGGTAATTATTTTTAGTTATTGAAAGAAACTTTTTACCTTATTTTTTTACTATTTATATAATTGAAGAACAGTTTAGGGTTAGTTTTACTGTCTTTGGCAATAAGTCTCAATAAGTTATTAAGAGAAATTTGTTACCTTTATGAGATCTGCAGATTTCAGCTTTCCAGTTTATATCCGGATAGTTAAATTCCCCAATAATAAGTACCTCTGATTTGCTGCTTCATCTATTTACCTCAGCAATAGATTTTCAGGAGCTTCTATTATATTTGATGGCCTATAGAGAACTCCTATGAGGTTTTTATTATTTTTCTCTCCATGTAATTCTACCCATAGAGACTCCACATGTTCAACTCCCTCCAATATATCTTCATGTAGTGTGGGCTTTAAATGTTACTTAACATAAAGTTAAACCCCTTCACCTTTTAGTTTTTTTTTTCAATCCCTTTTAAACAAACTGTAACCCTGTAATTTCACTGCCAAGTCACCGCTTTCGTCAAACCAGGTCTCAGTTATTCCCACTATGCCATCATTTTCCTCAGACCTTATTGTTCATCAATCTTATTGTTCAGACGTCTTGTCAACAAACAATTTAGAAAGTTTTGGTTATTTTTTTTACTTTAAATGTATTCCTATTAACTGTTCTGCCAGTTCTAACTGTACAAACCACTACCACCCCCATTTCCATCAGTTAGTCCCACATCTCTTAAAAATCATTGTGGGGTCAGAAGGAACTGGTCTTTTGGTTTCTACAAATACAATGTTCGCTGTCTTATCTGCCTCTCTTTTAATAAAATCTTTGTTGCTTCTAAGTGCCTATAATATTTTCCTCTCTTACAAAGACATATTTTTATCCCCTCAAGGCTCCAATGTCAAGCTATTTCCATCTTGAATCACAGCATTAAAAATTGAACAGCTGGAAACAGCTGTAGATTCTGGTTGACTGGGAGGGGTTACGTAGGGGAAAAGCCCTCCTACCTGAAAGATTCTTATTCTTCCTCATAAGGTCCAGTAGATCGCGGAAGGTCTGGCAGTTGTCCTCATATGTAGTATTGGATAAGGATGGTTGTTGGTGAAGAAGCCTGAAAAACATGTGATGGCAGAACAAATAAACACTTTTATTAAGGGAAATTTGTCCAGATTCTGTTTGGGAAAGAAAGTCATACCTTTTTGTAAGATGGTAATTTCTGCATTAGTCAAAGTATAGGAGATCAGGTTGATTTGCAGATTAGATTCACCTTGATTTTGTGTAGCTTGGTTCTCAATGATCAGTGTCATCTATCTTCGTTTGTGATGGGTATTTGGTGGGGACGGGTTTCTGGATTTTTGGCCCCTCAATCTTCTGATTTTCCTTTGATGTTGTTGGATCTGTGGATAAAAAAATCACTAGTGGGTGGTTCAACCATGCTCAAGGTGCCATTGCCTTGTTTGAACATTGCCATTGAACTTATTTGTCAATTTAAAGGCTTTCCTTCTTTCAAAGTTGGTCTTGGCCCTCTGAAACTTGCATTTTTTCGTTTGGATGATGTCTTACTTGCAGTACTCTATAATGTCCTTTAATTTGATCTGGAAAGGTCGTATCTGATTAGTATTGGTAGAAAGTACTATAGGAGTTTCTACAACTTTGTACAACTTCTGTACTTTGGATACTTTAGCCTGGGTAAATATATTTATATGAGGGACTGGAGCATGTACAGATAACTTTTATCTTGGGAACCTCCCTCTTTGTAAGACTCGATCACTAATATGAGTAATATAAGACTGTCATGCAGTCCATGTGTGTTGATAGCGTCACCCAGCAACTAGCTTTCTGCTAACCATATGCACAAGTGTGTGAATTTCGTCATAAAGATGGGCCCCTAGGGACACGCACAATACAGATCATAGAATCCTAGAATGGTAGAATTGGAAGGGACCTCCAGGGTCATTTGGTCCAACCCCCTGCTCATTGCAGGATACACTAAATCATCCCAAACAGATATTTGTCCAGCCTTTGTTTGAACACTTTCATTGAAGGAGAACTCACTCCTCCCGTGGTAGCCTGTTTATTGATCACCCTCACTGTCAGAAATTTTTTTCTAATATCCAATTTGTGTCTCCTCCCTTTCAGTTTCATCCCATTTCTTCTAGTCTTTCCTTGTGCAAATGAGAATAGGGCTGATCCCTCTGCATTGTGACAGCCCTTCAGATATTTGTAGACCGCTATTAAGTCTCCTCTCAGCCTTCTTTTTTGCAAGCTAAACATTCCCAGATCCTTTAACCATTCCTCATAGGACATGATTTGCAGACAGCTGATCATCTTGGTAACTCTTCTCTGAACTCTTCTCCAGTTTGTCTATGTCTTTTGTAGGTGGGCCATCCTTGCACTTGTAGTACTACTTAAATCAAACAAGGTAACATTGCAACATTTTGCCTCTTTTTATACTCATGACAGTATTTACTTATTAAATTATGTGGCCTTAACAAGTGTGTATTACGTGATCTAAGTACTTTTATGGCAGGTCAGTAGTGTGTATAAAATTGTTGCAGGGTGCTTGAGGTGCAGCGATCACCTACTGTACAGACTGTACTACTTATTACTGTAGTTTTAATACTGTTTTAATAACTTTTAAAGTGTGTGGCTTTGTACCCTATGGTTGTGTGTGTATATATATATATATATATATATATATATATATTAGAGATGAGCGAACGCGTTCGTCCGAGCTTGATATTCGTGCGAATATTAGGGTGTTCGGGATGTTCGTTATTCGTGACGAACACCATGCGGTGTTCTGGTTACTTTCACTTCCTTCCCTGAGACGTTAGCGCGCTTTTCTGGCCAATTGAAAGACAGGGAAGGCATTACAACTTCCCCCTGCAACGTTTAAGCCCTATACCACCCCCCTGCTGTGAGTGGCTGGCGAGATCAGGTGTTCGCCTAATATAAAAGTCGGCCCCTCCCGCGGCTCGCCTCAGATGCGGTGTGAGTTAGATGAGGGACAGTGCTGTTTATACCGGAGCTGCTGTAGGGAAAGAATTGGTAGTTAGTGTAGGCTTCAAGACCCCCCAAAGGTCCTTATTAGGGCCACTGATAGCTGTGTGTTGGCTGCTGTTAGCAGTGGGATTTTTTTTTTTTTCTCAAAATCGCCTCTGCAGACCGTTGCACCTGGCATTAGGGACAGAAGTGCTGCATAGGCAGGGAGAGTGTTAGGAGTGAGTGTAGCCTTCAAGAACCTCAACGGTCCTTTCTAGGGCCATATTTATCCGTGTGCAGTACTGTCCAGGCTGCTGTTGGCTGTGCTGCATTTTTTTTGGGCTTCTCAAAATCGCCTCTGCAGAGCATTGCACCCTCCATTGATACTGCAGGGAAAGAATTGTATAGGCAGGGCCACAACACAGTTATTATTCATAGAATATACGCAGTGCTGCCTGTTGGTGGGAAAAAACTGAAAACAAATCTATTTGTCCAGCCTGTGTCCGTCCTTACGCCTGTGTAGACGTGTGAGCTGCGTGAAAAACATTGCTAAATCATACGCAGCCAGCTACGCTTTACTGCTGGGTTCGCCATTTGCTTTCCTTAATTGGGAAAAAAAAATACCTGCTCTCCAAGAGTTATAATAACTCTGCTACCCTCACGTTCTGTGACACATAAGCAGGGACACAGCGCAGTTATTAAACTTCGCAGGTTCATTGAATATACGCAGTGCTGCCTGTTGGTGGGAAAAAACTGAAAACAAATCTATTTGTCCAGCCTGTGTCCGTCCTTACGCCTGTGTAGACGTGTGAGCTGCGTGAAAAACATTGCTAAATCATACGCAGCCAGCTACGCTTTACTGCTGGGTTCGCCATTTGCTTTCCTTAATTGGGAAAAAAAAATACCTGCTCTCCAAGAGTTATAATAACTCTGCTACCCTCACGTTCTGTGACACATAAGCAGGGACACAGCGCAGTTATTAAACTTCGCAGGTTCATTGAATATACGCAGTGCTGCCTGTTGGTGGGAAAAAACTGAAAACAAATCTATTTGTCCAGCCTGTGTCCGTCCTTACGCCTGTGTAGACGTGTGAGCTGCGTGAAAAACATTGCTAAATCATACGCACCCAGCTACGCTTTACTGCTGGGTTCGCCATTTGCTTTCCTTAATTGGGAAAAAAAATACCTGCTCTCCAAGAGTTATAATAACTCTGCTACCCTCACGTTCTGTGACACATAAGCAGGGACACAGCGCAGTTATTAAACTTCGCAGGTTCATTGAATATACGCAGTGCTGCCTGTTGGTGGGAAAAAACTGAAAACAAATCTATTTGTCCAGCCTGTGTCCGTCCTTACGCCTGTGTAGACGTGTGAGCTGCGTGAAAAACATTGCTAAATCATACGCACCCAGCTACGCTTTACTGCTGGGTTCGCCATTTGCTTTCCTTAATTGGGAAAAAAAATACCTGCTCTCCAAGAGTTATAATAACTCTGCTACCCTCACGTTCTGTGACACATAAGCAGGGACACAGCGCAGTTATTAAACTTCGCAGGTTCATTGAATATACGCAGTGCTGCCTGTTGGTGGGAAAAAACTGAAAACAAATCTATTTGTCCAGCCTGTGTCCGTCCTTACGCCTGTGGAGACGTGTGAGCTGCGTGAAAAACATTGCTAAATCATACGCAGCCAGCTACGCTTTACTGCTGGGTTCGCCATTTGCTTTCCTTAATTGGGAAAAAAAATACCTGCTCTCCAAGAGTTATAATAACTCTGCTACCCTCACGTTCTGTGACACATAAGCAGGGACACAGCGCAGTTATTAAACTTCGCAGGTTCATAGAATATACGCAGTGCTGCCTGTTGGTGGGAAAAAACTGAAAAGAAATCTATTTGTCCAGCCTCTGTCCGTCCTTACGGGCGGTGGAGACGTGTGAGCTGCGTGAAAAACATTGCTAAATCATACGCACCCAGCTACGCTTTACTGCTGGCTTCGCCATTTGCTTTCCTTAATTGGGAAAAAAAATACCTGCTCTGCCACAGTTAATAACTCTGCTACCCTCACGTTCTGTGACACATAAGCAGGGACACAGCACAGTTATTAAACTTCGCAGGTTCATTGAATATACGCAGTGCTGCCTGTTGGTGGGAAAAAACTGAAAAGAAATCTATTTGTCCAGCCTGTGTCCGTCCTTACGCCTGTGGAGACGTGTGAGCTGCGTGAAAAACATTGCTAAATCATACGCACCCAGCTACGCTTTACTGCTGGCTTCGCCATTTGCTTTCCTTAATTGGGAAAAAAAAATACCTGCTCTGCCACAGTTAATAACTCTGCTACCCTCACGTTCTGTGACACATAAGCAGGGACACAGCACAGTTATTAAACTTCTCAGGTTCATTGAATATACGCAGTGCTGCCTGTTGGTGGGAAAAAACTGAAAAGAAATCTATTTGTCCAGCCTGTGTCCGTCCTTACGCCTGTGGAGACGTGTGAGCTGCGTGAAAAACATTGCTAAATCATACGCACCCAGCTACGCTTTACTGCTGGCTTCGCCATTTGCTTTCCTTAATTGGGAAAAAAAAATACCTGCTCTGCCACAGTTAATAACTCTGCTACCCTCACGTTCTGTGACACATAAGCAGGGACACAGCACAGTTATTAAACTTCTCAGGTTCATTGAATATACGCAGTGCTGCCTGTTGGTGGGAAAAAACTGAAAAGAAATCTATTTGTCCAGCCTGTGTCCGTCCTTACGCCTGTGGAGACGTGTGAGCTGCGTGAAAAACATTGCTAAATCATACGCACCCAGCTACGCTTTACTGCTGGCTTCGCCATTTGCTTTCCTTAATTGGGAAAAAAAAATACCTGCTCTGCCACAGTTAATAACTCTGCTACCCTCACGTTCTGTGACACATAAGCAGGGACACAGCACAGTTATTAAACTTAGATAATTCATTCACTAGAGGCAGTGGGGCCTTTCGTTTTCCAAAAAGGGCAAAAATTATATTTGGCCTGCAGTCTTGCGCCAATTTATTTCCTGCCTGGGAAATCTAATCACTGGTAATACAGCATGCTGAGGGGTAGGGGTAAGCCTAGAGGACGTGGACGTGGACGTGGCCGAGGACGCGGAGGGCCAAGTGAGGGTGTGGGCACAGGCCAAGCTCCTGATCCAGGTGTGTCGCAGCTGTCTGCTGCGCGATTAGGAGAGAGGCACGTTTCTGGCGTCCCCACATTCATCGCCCAATTAATGGGTCCACGCGGGAGACGGTTATTAGAAAATGAGCAGTGTGAGCAGGTCCTGTCCTGGATGGCAGAAAGTGCTTCGAGCAACCTATCGTCTACCCGCAGTTCTGCGCCGTCCACTGCTGCCAATCCGAATCCTCTGTCTGCTGCTCCTCCTTCCTCCCAGCCTCCTCACTCCACTACAATGACACCTGCTCAGGAGCGGGAACACTCCCAGGAACTGTTCTCGGGCCCCTGCTTAGATTGGGCAGCAGCGGTTCCTCTCCCACCAGAGGAGTTTATCGTCACTGATGCCCAACCATTCGAAAGTTCCCGGGGTCCGGGGGAAGAGGCTGGGGACTTCCGCCAACTGTCTCAACAACTTTCTGTGGGTGAGGAGGACGATGACGATCAGACACAGTTGTCTTGCAGTGAGGTAGTAGTAAGGGCAGTAAGTCCCAGGGAGCAGCGCACAGAGGATTCGGAGGAAGAGCAGCAGGACGATGAGGTGACTGACCCCACCTGGTGTGCAACGCTTACTCAGGAGGACAGGTCTTCAGAGGGGGAGTCAAGGGCATCAGCAGGGCAGGTTGCAAGAGGCAGTGCAGTGGCCAGGGGTAGAGGCAGGGCCAGACCGAATAATCCACCAAGTGTTTCCCAAAGCGCCCCCTCGCGCCATGCCACCCTGCGGAGGCCGAGGTGCTCTAAGGTCTGGCAGTTTTTCACAGAGACGCCTGACGACCGACGAACAGTGGTGTGCAACCTTTGTCGCGCAAAGCTCAGCCGGGGAGCCAACACCAACAGCCTCACCACCACCAGCATGCGCAGACATATGATGGCCAAGCACCCCGCAAGGTGGGACAAAGGCCGTTCACCGCCTCCGGTTTGCACCCCTGCCTCTCCCCCTGTGCCCCAACCTGCCACTGAGATGCAACCCCCCTCTCAGGACACAGGCACTACCGCCTCATGGCCTGCACCCACACCCTCATCTCCGCTGTCCTCGGCCCCATCCAGCAGTGTAGTTCAGCGCACCGTTCAGCCGTCGCTTGCGCAAGTGTTCGAGCGCAAGCGCAAGTACGCCGCCACGCACCCGCACGCTCAAACGTTAACCGTCCGCATCGCAAAATTCATCAGCCTTGAGATGCTGCCGTATAGGGTTGTGGAAACGGAGTCCTTCAAAAGTATCATGGAGGCGGCGGCCCCGCGCTACTCAGTTCCCAGTCGCCACTACTTTTCCCGATGTGCCGTCCCAGCCCTGCACGACCACGTCTCCCGCAACATTGTGCGCGCCCTCACCAACGCGGTTACTGCCACGGTCCACTTAACTACGGACACGTGGACAAGCACAGGCGGGCAGGGCCACTACATCTCCCTGACGGCACATTGGGTGAATTTAGTGGAGGCTGGGACAGAGTCAGAGCCTGGGACCGCTCACGTCCTACCCACCCCCAGAATTGCGGGCCCCAGCTCGGTGGTGGTATCTGCGGAGGTGTATGCTTCCTCCACTAAAGCACCCTCCTCCTCCTCCTCCTCCTCTGTCTCACAATCAAGATGTGTTAGCAGCAGCATGTCGCCAGCAGTCGGTGTCGCGCGGTGTGGCAGCACAGCGGTGGGCAAGCGTCAGCAGGCCGTGCTGAAACTACTCAGCTTAGGCGATAAGAGGCACACGGCCCACGAACTGCTGCAGGGTCTGACACAGCAGACCGACCGCTGGCTTGCGCCGCTGAGCCTCCAACCGGGCATGGTCGTGTGTGACAACGGCCGTAACCTGGTGGCGGCTCTGCAGCTCGGCAGCCTCACGCACGTGCCATGCCTGGCCCACGTCTTTAATTTGGTGGTTCAGCGGTTTCTGAAAAGCTACCCACGCTTGTCAGACCTGCTCGTAAAGGCGCGCCGGCTCTGCGCACATTTCCGCAAGTCCCACACGGACGCTGCCACCCTGCGCACCCTGCAACATCACTTTAAGCTGCCAGTGCACCGACTGCTGTGCGACGTGCCCACACGGTGGAACTCTACGCTCCACATGTTGGCCAGGCTCTATGAACAGCGTAGAGCTATAGTCGAATACCAACTCCAACATGGGCGGCGCAGTGGGAGTCAGCCTCCTCAATTCCTTTCAGAAGAGTGGGCCTGGTTGGCAGACATCTGCCATGTCCTTGGTAATTTTGAGGAGTCTACCCAGGTGGTGAGCGGCGATGCTACAATCATTAGCGTCACCATTCCTCTGCTATGCATCTTGAGAAATTCCCTGCAAACCATAAAGGCAGCTGCTTTGCGCTCGGAAACGGGGGCGGGGGAAGACAGTATGCCGCTGGATAGTCAGGGCACCCTCCTGTCTATTTCTCAGCGCGTACAGGAGGAGGAGGAGGAGCATGAGGAGGATGAGGAGGAGGGGGAAGAGACAGCTTGGCCCGCTGCTGACGGTACACCGGCTGATTGCCTGTCATCCTTTCAGCGTGTATGGCCTGAGGAGGAGGAGGAGGAGGAGGATCCTGAAAGTGATCTTCCTAGTGAAGACAGCCATGTGTTGCGTACAGGTACCCTGGCACACATGGCTGACTTCATGTTAGGATGCCTTTCTCGTGACCCTCGCGTTGCACGCATTCTGGCCACTACGGATTACTGGGTGTACACACTGCTCGATCCACGGTATAAGGAGAACCTGCCCACTCTGATTCCCGAAGAGGAAAGGGGTTCGAGAGTGTTGCTATACCACAGGACCCTTGCGGACAAGCTGATGGTAAAATTCCCAGCCGACAGCGCTAGTGGCAGAAGGCGCAGTTCCGAGGGCCATGTTGCAGGGGATGTGCGTAGATCGAGCAGCATGTACATCCCAGGCAGTGCAACAGTCTTTAAGGGCCTGGCCAGCTTTATGGCTCCCCACCAAGACTGTGTCACCGCTCCCCAGTCACGGCTGAGTCGGCGGGAGCACTGCAAAAGGATGGTGAGGGAGTACGTAGCGGATCGCACGACCATCCTTGGTGACGCCTCTGCCCCCTACAACTACTGGGTGTCGAAGCTGGACACGTGGCCTGAACTAGCCCTGTATGCCCTTGAGGTGCTTGCTTGTCCTGCGGCTAGCGTGTTGTCGGAGAGGGTGTTTAGTGCGGCTGGGGGAATCATCACCGATAAGCGTAGCCGCTTGTCAACCGACAGTGCCGACAGGCTAACACTCATCAAGATGAACAAAGGCTGGATTTCGCCAGACTTCTGTTCTCCACCAGCGGACAGCAGCGATACGTAAGCAATACGTAGGCTGCACCCGCGGATGGAAGCTACGTTCTCTCTCACCATCCAAAACGGGGACATTTGTGCTTCATCAATCTGTGTCTAATATTCCTCCTCCTCCTCCTCCTGCTCCTCCTCCTGAAACCTCACGTAATCACGCTGAACGGGCAATTTTTCTTAGGGCCACAAGGCTCACTCAAATAATTTTTCAGAACAATTTTTATAAGTTTCAATTAGCTTAAAAGCGTTGGAACTTTAACTTGAACCAATTTTTCGTTACACTGGGCTGCCTCCAGGCCTAGTTACCACTTAAGCCACATTAACCAAAGCGATTCACCTGCCATCTTGGTTGGGCATGGCCAATTTTTACTGAGGTACATTAGTACTGTTGGTACACCAATTTTTTGGGGCCCTCACCTACAGTGTAATCATAGTAATTTCTATGTTCTTCGCCTGCACTCATGGTACAGAAAGGTGTGTGGGGTTGGCCTACAGTTTAGCTACATAAATGTCACTTGTGCCTTGGCTATACTAAGGCTACTGAAATGGAACGAAGACTGCGCTCCCGCTATACTGCTGCTTCAGAATTGTTACTGGGGCCTGTCTTGAGTGCTACTATTGCTTACATGGAACGAAGACTGCACTCCCGCTATACTGCTGCTTCAGAATTGTTACTGGGGCCTGTCTTGAGTGCTACTATTGCTTACATGGAACGAAGACTGCGCTCCCGCTATACTGCTGCTTCAGAATTGTTACTGGGGCCTGTCTTGAGTGCTACTATTGCTTACATGGAACGAAGACTGCGCTCCCGCTATACTGCTGCTTCAGAATTGTTACTGGGGCCTGTCTTGAGTGCTACTATTGCTTACATGGAACGAAGACTGCGCTCCCGCTATACTGCTGCTTCAGAATTGTTACTGGGGCCTGTCTTGAGTGCTACTATTGCTTACATGGAACGGACACGTGGAGAGGACACGTAGTGCCTCAAAAACATCCCCCTCCTCCTCCAACAGGGAAAACATTGTTGGCAAATGCCTTTGCATTGGTTCGTCTGGCGGCAGTCCAAGAATTTCACCTTTACCGACACTACAAGAGAGCCCCCCCACCATCCCCCCGCCACGGCCCACTTAATCCTGGCCACATTCCGAAAACCAACAAAATACAACCGTGGTACTAGGTCCGCAGTCACCACCACATTACCACCAACGCGGTTACTGTTAAGGTGCATATAACCACGGACACGTGGAGAGGACACGTAGTGCCTCAAAAACATCCCCCTCCTCCTCCAACAGGGAAAACATTGTTGGCAAATGCCTTTGCATTGGTTCGTCTGGCGGCAGTCCAAGAATTTCACCTTTACCGACACTACAAGAGAGCCCCCCCACCATCCCCCCGCCACGGCCCACTTAATCCTGGCCACATTCCGAAAACCAACAAAATACAACCGTGGTACTAGGTCCGCAGTCACCACCACATTACCACCAACGCGGTTACTGTTAAGGTGCATATAACCAGTCTGACTGGGGCATGCAGACACCTTGACAGAATGAATAGTGTGTGGCACATAGGTTCCCCATTGCTATGCCCACGTGTGCAGCTCCTGATGGCGGTGGCACAGGATTGTATTTCTCATTGCTTCTGTACAGCATTGTGGGCTATCGCCCCGCCCCTATTAAAGAGGGTCGCTACCTAGCCGTGCCAACCCTGTGCAGTGTGTGCCTGCGGTCCCTCGTCGTGGCAGACGCACTTATAAATAGACATGAGGGTGGTGTGGCATGAGGGCAGCTGAAGGCTGCGCAGGGACAGTTTGGTGTGCGCTGTGGGGGGGAGGGGGTGCGGTTGGGCAGCATGTAACTCAGGAGAAGTGGCAGTGGAGTGTCATGCAGGCAGTGATTGTGCTTTGTTGGAGGTAGTGTGGTGCTTAGCAAAGGTATGCCATGCTAATGAGCGCTTTTCAGAAGTAAAAGTTGTTAGGAGGGGGGGGGGCCCACTCTTGCCGCTATTGTGGCTTAATAGTGGGACCTGTGAACTTAGGATGCAGCCCAACATGTAGCCCCTCGCCTGCCCTATCCGTCACTGTGTCATTCCCATCACTTTCCTGAATTGCCCAGATTTTCACACATGAAAACCTTAGCGAGCATCGGCGAAATACAAAAATGTTCTGGTCGCCCATTGACTTCAATGGGGTTCGTTGTTCGAAACGAACCCTCGAGCATCACGGGAAGTTCGTTACGAATAACGAACACCCGAACATTTTGGTGTTCGCTCATCTCTAATATATATACACTACCGTTCAAAAGTTTGGGGTCACCCAAACAATTTTGTGTTTTCCATGAAAAGTCACACTTATTCACCACCATGCGTTGTGAAATGAATAGAAAATAGAGTCAAGACATTGACAAGGTTAGAAATAATGATTTGTATTTGAAATAACATTGTTTTTACATCAAACTTTGCTTTCGTCAAAGAATCCTCCTTTTGCAGCAATTACAGCATTGCACACCTTTGACATTCTAGCTGTTAATTTGTTGAGGTAAGCTTGTGAAATTGCACCCCACGCTTCTAGAAGCATCTCCCACAAGTTGGATTGGTTGGATGGGCACTTCTGGCGTACCATACGGTCAAGCTGCTCCCACAACAGCTCAATGGGGTTCAGATCTGGTGACTGCGCTGGCCACTCCATTACCGATAGAATACCAGCTGCCCGCTTCTGCTGTAAATAGTTCTTGCACAATTTGGAGGTGTGTTTAGGGTCATTGTCCTGTTGTAGGATGAAATTGGTTCCAATCAAGCGCTGTCCACTGGGTATGGCATGGCGTTGCAAAATGGAGTGATAGCCTTCCTTATTCAGAATCCCTTTTACCCTGTACAAATCTCCCACCTTACCAGCACCAAAGCAACCCCAGACCATCACATTACCTCCACCATGCTTAACAGATGGCGTCAGGCATTCTTCCAGCATCTTTTCATTTGTTCTGCGTCTCACAAACGTTCTTCTTTGTGATCCAAACACCTCAAACTTGGATTCATCCATCCACAACACTTTTTTCCAGTCTTCCTCTGTCCAATGTCTGTGTTCTTTTGCCCATCTTAATCTTTTTCTTTTATTGGCCAGTCTCAGATATGGCTTTTTCTTTGCCACTCTGCCCTGAAGCCCAAAATCCCGCAGCCGCCTCTTCACTGTAGATGTTGACACTGGTGTTTTGCGGGTACTATTTAATGAAGATGCCAGTTGGGTACCTGTAGGCGTCTGTTTCTCAAACTAGAGACTCTAATGTGCTTATCTTCTTGCTTAGTTGTGCAACGCGGCCTCCCACTTCTTTTTCTACTCTGGTTAGAACCTGTTTGTGCTGTCCTCTGAAGGGAGTAGTACACACCGTTGTAGGAAGTCTTCAATTTCTTAGCAATTTCTCGCATGGAATAGCCTTCATTTCTAAGAACAAGAATAGACTGTCGAGTTTCAGATGACAGTTCTCTTTTTTACTGGCCATTTTGAGCGTTTAATTGACCCCACAAATGTGATGCTCCAGAAACTCAATCTGCTCACAGGGAGGTCAGTTTTGTAGCTTCTGTAACGAGCTAGACTGTTTTCAGATGTGTGAACATGATTGCACAAGGGTTTTCTAATCATCAATTAGCCTTCTGAGCCAATGAGCAAACACATTGTACCATTAGAACACTGGAGTGATAGCTGCTGGAAGTGGGCCTCTATTCACCTTTGTAGATATTGCACAAAAACCAGGCATTTGCAGCTAGAATAGTCATTTACCACATTAGCAATGTATAGAGTGCATTTGTTTAAAGTTAGGACTAGTTTAAAGTTATCTTCATTGAAAAGTACAGTGCTTTTCCTTCAAAAATAAGGACATTTCAATGTGACCCCAAACTTTTGAACGGTAGTGTATATACGCTTATTGCAGTTATTTCATGGCTGCGTTCCTATTGGTGTGCTAGGGTAGTTTTATACACACTTGCTATTTTTCTTGATTTGACAAACACGTAATACGTTACAAGCGCTGGTATTTTTTGTGGTGCTTCCTTTGCCTTTACTGTACTTTTTTGAGTCACTAGTGGTTGCAGTATGCTCCGACCAAGAAGCACCTGCTTTAAAACGCATGAGCACACCATGTCATTTGGATTGCATCATTTTATGGATGTTTTAATATAATTTCAAACAATAAAGGACATTTTGAGAGGAGTTGGATTAGTTGAAAACCCTGCTTAGCAGTTGCAAAAGTTTATCACAGAAAACCTTTAGAGATTTGTTTTTGTGGCACGCGGAGACCTAAGCAACATGAGGCCGGTGGTTATAATGTCATTACAGTCACCTGCCTCATGTTGTTTAGATCTCCTCATGCTGCCAAAACCTTTCTGGTGGAGTACTGTGATGTCTGGCACCAAGTAAGACATCAGCTGTAGGTCCTTTTAGTCCTGTAAATTGTAAGACGCAGCCTCCACAGATCTAACTTGGTTTTCCAGTAGATCCCACAAATATTCCATCGGTTGATATCTGGGGAACTTGAAGGCCCAGTCAACACAGTGAATGCATTTTCATCAAACCATTCCTGACTAAATTTTGCAGTGTGTCAGGGTCAATGCCAGTAGGAAATACTGTTGCCATGCAGAGGGGTACCTGTGTGCAACAATATTTACTGTAGGTAGCTGGTAAGTGTCCAAGTAACATCCACATAATGCCAGGACTCAAAGCTTCCCAGTAGAACATTGATCAAAACATCATACTGCCTCCGCCGACGGGTCTTCTTCCTTTAGCGCATCCCAGTGTCAAGTCTTCCCCAGGTAAGCGTCACACACGGCCATACACATGATGTAAAAGAAAACCTGATTTCTCGGATCAGGCCACCTTTTCTCATTGAATGAGTTGCAAGAACTGACTGTTGATTTACTGACCAATATGTAATATTCTACCCATCAACAGCTTTGTATTATATATATATATATATATATATATACACTACCGTTCAAAAGTTTGGGGTCACATTGAAATGTCCTTATTTTTGAAGGAAAAGCACTGTACTTTTCAATGAAGATAACTTTAAACTAGTCCTAACTTTAAACAAATGCACTCTATACATTGCTAATGTGGTAAATGACTATTCTAGCTGCAAATGCCTGGTTTTTGTGCAATATCTACAAAGGTGAATAGAGGCCCACTTCCAGCAGCTATCACTCCAGTGTTCTAATGGTACAATGTGTTTGCTCATTGGCTCAGAAGGCTAATTGATGATTAGAAAACCCTTGTGCAATCATGTTCACACATCTGAAAACAGTCTAGCTCGTTACAGAAGCTACAAAACTGACCTCCCTGTGAGCAGATTGAGTTTCTGGAGCATCACATTTGTGGGGTCAATTAAACGCTCAAAATGGCCAGTAAAAAAGAGAACTGTCATCTGAAACTCGACAGTCTATTCTTGTTCTTAGAAATGAAGGCTATTCCATGCGAGAAATTGCTAAGAAATTGAAGACTTCCTACAACGGTGTGTACTACTCCCTTCAGAGGACAGCACAAACAGGTTCTAACCAGAGTAGAAAAAGAAGTGGGAGGCCGCGTTGCACAACTAAGCAAGAAGATAAGCACATTAGAGTCTCTAGTTTGAGAAACAGACGCCTACAGGTACCCAACTGGCATCTTCATTAAATAGTACCCGCAAAACACCAGTGTCAACATCTACAGTGAAGAGGCGGCTGCGGGATTTTGGGCTTCAGGGCAGAGTGGCAAAGAAAAAGCCATATCTGAGACTGGCCAATAAAAGAAAAAGATTAAGATGGGCAAAAGAACACAGACATTGGACAGAGGAAGACTGGAAAAAAGTGTTGTGGATGGATGAATCCAAGTTTGAGGTGTTTGGATCACAAAGAAGAACGTTTGTGAGACGCAGAACAAATGAAAAGATGCTGGAAGAATGCCTGACGCCATCTGTTAAGCATGGTGGAGGTAATGTGATGGTCTGGGGTTGCTTTGGTGCTGGTAAGGTGGGAGATTTGTACAGGGTAAAAGGGATTCTGAATAAGGAAGGCTATCACTCCATTTTGCAACGCCATGCCATACCCAGTGGACAGCGCTTGATTGGAACCAATTTCATCCTACAACAGGACAATGACCCTAAACACACCTCCAAATTGTGCAAGAACTATTTACAGCAGAAGCGGGCAGCTGGTATTCTATCGGTAATGGAGTGGCCAGCGCAGTCACCAGATCTGAACCCCATTGAGCTGTTGTGGGAGCAGCTTGACCGTATGGTACGCCAGAAGTGCCCATCCAACCAATCCAACTTGTGGGAGATGCTTCTAGAAGCGTGGGGTGCAATTTCACAAGCTTACCTCAACAAATTAACAGCTAGAATGTCAAAGGTGTGCAATGCTGTAATTGCTGCAAAAGGAGGATTCTTTGACGAAAGCAAAGTTTGATGTAAAAACAATGTTATTTCAAATACAAATCATTATTTCTAACCTTGTCAATGTCTTGACTCTATTTTCTATTCATTTCACAACGCATGGTGGTGAATAAGTGTGACTTTTCATGGAAAACACAAAATTGTTTGGGTGACCCCAAACTTTTGAACGGTAGTGTATATATATATAATTATACACATACTGTCAAACCTCTAGTTTCGCTGTCTTCTAGTTTCGCCAGTTTCCAATTTTGCAGAATTTTTTAAGCCAGAATTTCGCCACTAGTTTCACCAGCTGGCTGTGATTGTCTGAGAGGGCTGTCACTCAGCCGATTCACCCAATCAGAGAAATCTCTTGCTGGGAGGCGGGGAATAGAGATGAGCGAGCACCAAAATGCTCGGGTGCTCGTTACTCAAGTCGAAATTCCCGCGATGCTCGAGGGTTCGTTTCGAGTAACGAACCCCATTGAAGTCAATGGGCGACCCGAGCATTTTTGTATGGGACCTATGCTCCGCTAAGGTTTTCATTTGTGAAAATCTGGGAAATTCAAGAAAGTGATGGGAACGACACAGAAACGGATAGGGCAGGCGAGGGGCTACATGTTGGGCTGCATCTCAAGTTCCCAGGCCCCCCCCCCTCCCCCAACAATTTTTACTTCTGAAAAACCCTCATTAGCAAGGCATACCTTAGCTAAGCACGACACTACCTCCAACAAAGCACAATCACTGCCTGCATGACACTCCGCTGCCACTTCTCCTGGGTAACATGCTGCCCAACCGCCCATTTCAGTAATAGTAGCAGTCAAGACAGGCCCCAGTAACAATTCCAAAGCAGCAGTATAGGGGGAGCACAGTATTAGTTCCATTTCAGTAGTAGTAGCAGTCTAGACAGGCCCCAGTAACATATCACTAGCAGCAGTATAGGGGGAGCACAGTATTAGTTCCATTTCAGTAGTAGTAGCAGTCAAGACAGGCCCCAGTAACAATTCCAAAGCAGCAGTATAGGGGGAGCACAGTATTAGTTCCATTTCAGTAGTAGTAGCAGTCTAGACAGGCCCCAGTAACATATCACTAGCAGCAGTATAGGGGGAGCACAGTATTAGTTCCATTTCAGTAGTAGTAGCAGTCTAGACAGGCCCCGTTAACATATCACTAGCAGCAGTATAGGGGGAGCACAGTATTAGTTCCATTTCAGTAGTAGTAGCAGTCAAGACAGGCCACAGTAACAATTCCGAAGCAGCAGTATAGGGGGAGCACAGTATTAGTTCCATTTCAGTAGTAGTAGCAGTCTAGACAGGCCCCAGTAACATATCACTAGCAGCAGTATAGGGGGAGCACAGTATTAGTTCCATTTCAGTAGTAGTAGCAGTCTAGACAGGCCCCAGTAACATATCACTAGCAGCAGTATAGGGGGAGCACAGTATTAGTTCCATTTCAGTAGTAGTAGCAGTCTAGACAGGCCCCAGTAACATATCACTAGCAGCAGTATAGGGGGAGCACAGTATTAGTTCCATTTCAGTAGTAGTAGCAGTCAAGACAGGCCACAGTAACATTCCCGTTGCAGCAGTTTAGGGAGATAACAGTCTTTTTCACATTTCAGTAGCTGCAGTATAGACAAGGCCCCAGTTACATTTATGTAGCAAAAGTGTAGGCCAACCCCACACACCTTGCTATACCATGAGTGCAGGCGAAGCCCATAAAAATTACTAGGATTACACTGTAGGCGAGGGCCCAAAAAAATTGGTGTACCAACAGTACTAATGTACCTCAGAAAAATTGCCCATGCCCAACCAAGAGGGCAGGTGAAACCCATTAATCGCTTTGGTTACTGTGGCTTAATTTGTAACTAGGCCTGGAGGCAGCCAAGTTAAAATAAAAATTGGTTCAGGTGCAAGTTTCAACGCTTTAATGAGAATTGAAACGTATAAACATTGTTTACAAAAGTAATATGACTGAGCCTTGTGGGCCTAAGAAAAATTGCCCGTTCGGCGTGATTACGTGAGGTTTTAGGAGGAGGAGCAGGAGGAGGAGGATGAATATAATACACAGATTGATGAAGCTAAAAGGTCCTCGTTTTTTATGGCGATAGAGAACGATGCTTCCATCCGCGGGTGCAGCCTACGTATTGTTTAGGTACCGCTGCTGTCCGCTGGTGGAGAAGAGAAGTCTGGGGAAATCCAGGCTTTGTTCATCTTGATGAGTGTAAGCCTGTCGGCACTGTTGGTTGACAGGCGGGTACGCTTATCCGTGATGATTCCCCCAGCCGCACTAAACACCCTCTCTGACAAGACTCTAGCCGCAGGGAAGCAAGCACCTCCAGGGCATACAGCGCGAGTTCAGGCCACGTGTCCAGCTTCGACACCCAGTAGTTGTACGGAGCAGAGGCGTCACAGAGGACGGTCGTGCGATCGGCTACGTACTCCCTCACCATCTTTTTACAGTGATCCCGCCGACTCAGCCTTGACTGGGGAGCGGTGACACAGTCTTGCTGGGGAGCGATAAAGCTGTCAAAGGTCTTGGAGAGTGTTCCCCTGCCTGCGCTGTACATGCTGCCTGATCTCCGCGCCTCCCCTGCTACCTGGCCCTCGGAACTGCGCCTTCTGCCACTAGCGCTGTCGGATGGGAATTTTACCATCAGTTTGTCTGCCAGGGTCCTGTGGTATTGCATCACTCTCGAACCCCTTTCCTCTTCGGGTATGAGAGTGGAAAGGTTCTCCTTATACCGTGGGTCGAGCAGTGTGTACACCCAGTAATCCGTAGTGGCCAGAATGCGTGTAATGCGAGGGTCACGAGAAAGGCATCCTAACATGAAGTCAGCCATGTGTGCCAGGGTACCTGTACGCAACACATGGCTGTCCTCACTAGGAAGATCACTTTCAGGATCCTCCTCCTCCTCAGGCCATACACGCTGAAAGGATGACAGGCAAGCAGCATGGGTACCCTCAGCAGTGGGCCCGGCTGTCTCTTCCCCCTCCTCCTCATGCTCCTCCCCCTCCTCCTCCTCCAAAATGCGCTGAGATATAGACATGAGGGTGCTCTGACTATCCAGCGACATAGTGTCTTCCCCCACCTCCGTTTCCGAGCGCAAAGTGTTTGCCTTTATGCTTTGCAGGGAACTTCTCAAGAGGTATAGCAGAGGAATGGTGACGCTAATGATTGCAGCATCGCCGCTCACCATCTGGGTAGACTCCTCAAAGTTTCCAAGGACCTGGCAGATGTCTGCCAACCAGGCCCACTCTTCTGTAAAGAATTGAGGAGACTGACTCCCACTACGCCGCCCATGTTGGAGTTGGTTTTCCACTATAGCTCTACGCTGCTCATAGAGCCTGGCCAACATGTGGAGCGTAGAGTTCCACCGTGTGGGCACGTCGCACAGCAGTCGGTGCACTGGCAGATTAAACCGATGTTGCAGGGTCCGCAGGGTGGCAGCGTCCGTGTTGGACTTGCGGAAATGTGCGCTGACCCGGCGCACCTTTCCGAGCAGGTCTGACAAGCGTGGGTAGATTTTCCGAAACTGCTGAACCACCAAATTAAAGACGTGGGCCAGGCATGGCACATGCGTGAGGCTGCCGAGCTGCAGAGCCGCCACCAGGTTACGGCCGTTGTCACACACGACCATGCCTGGTTGGAGGCTCAGCGGCGAAAGCCAGCGGTCGGTCTGCTCTGTCAGACCCTGCAGCAGTTCGTGGGCCATGTGCCTCTTCTCTCCTAAGCTGAGTAGTTTCAGCACGGCCTGCTGACGCTTGCCCACCGCTGTGCTGCCACGCCGCGCGACACCGACTGCTGGCGACGTGCTGCTGACACATCTTGATTGCGAGACAGAGGTTGCGTTGGAGGAGGAGGAGGGTGGTTTAGTGGAGGAAGCATACACCGCCGCAGATACCAGCACCGAGCTGGGGACCGCAATTCTGGGGGTGGGTAGGACGTGAGCGGTCCCAGGCTCTGACTCGGTCCCAGCCTCCACTAAATTCACCCAATGTGCCGTCAGGGAGATATAGTGGCCCTGCCCGCCTGTGCTTGTCCACGTGTCCGTTGTTAAGTGGACCTTGTCAGTAACCGCGTTGGTGAGGGCGCGTACAATGTTGCGGGAGACGTGGTCATGCAGGGCTGGGACGGCACATCGGGAAAAGTAGTGGCGACTGGGAACCGAGTAGCGCGGGGACGCCGCCGCCATCATGTTTTTGAAAGACTCCGTTTCCACAAGCCTATACGGCAGCATCTCCAGGCTGATCAATTTGG
The DNA here is from genome assembly GCF_035609145.1 of Eleutherodactylus coqui. Classification (NCBI taxonomy): domain Eukaryota; kingdom Metazoa; phylum Chordata; class Amphibia; order Anura; family Eleutherodactylidae; genus Eleutherodactylus; species Eleutherodactylus coqui. The sequence continues at coordinate 167,379,360 of NC_089840.1, forward strand.
CTATGTGCACATTTAACGCTTGAGCGTGCGGGTGCGTGGCGGCGTACTTGCGCTTGTGCTCAAACAGTTGCGCTAGCGACGGCCGCATGCTGCGCTGAGAGACATTGGTGGATGGGGCCGAGGTCAGCGGAGGTGAGCGTGTGGGTGCAGGCCGGGAGACGGTCGTGCCTGTGTCCTGAGAGGGGGGTTGGATCTCAGTGGCAGGTTGGGGCACAGGGGAAGAGGCAGTGGTGCAAACCGGAGGCGGTGAATGGCCTTCGTCCCACCTTGTGGGGTGCTTGGCCATCATATGCCTGCGCATGCTGGTGGTGGTGGCTCCCCGGCTCATCTTGGCGCGACAAACCTTGCACACCACAGTTCGTCGGTCGTCTGCACTCTCAGTGAAAAACTGCCACACCTTTGAGCACCTCGGCCTCTGCAGGGTGGCATGGTACGAGGGGGCACTTTGGGAAACAGTTGGTGGATTATTCGGTCTGGCCCTGCCTCTATCTCTGGCCACCGCACTGCCTCTTCCAACCTGCCCTGCTACTGCACTTGCCTCCCCCTCTGAAGACCTGTCCTCCGTAGGCTTAGCAAACCAGGTAGGGTCAGTCACCTCATCGTCCAGCTGCTCTTCCTCCGAATCCTCTGTGCGCTGCTCCCTCGGACTTACTGAAATTACTACAACCTCACTGATAGACAACTGTGTCTCATCGTCATCGTCCTCCTCATCCACTGAAAGCTCTAGAGACAGTTGCCGGAAGTCCCCAGCCTCATTCCCCGGACCCCGGGAACTTTCCAAAGGTTGGGCATCGGTCACGACAAACTCCTCCGGTGGGAGAGGAACCATTGCTGCCCAATCTGGGCAGGGGCCTGAGAACAGTTCCTGGGAGTGTGCCTGCTCCTCAGAATGTGTCATTTTTATGGAGTGAGGAGGCTGGGAGGAAGGAGGAGCAGCAGCCAGAGGATTCACAGTTGCAGCTGTGGACGGCGTAGAAGACTGGGTGGTCGATAGATTGCTGGATGCACTTTCTACCATCCACGACAGGACCTGCTCACACTGCTCAGTTTCTAATAAAGGTCTACCGCGTGGACCCATTAATTGTGAGATGAATCTGGGGACCCCAGAAACCTGCCTGTCTCCTAATCCCGCAGCAGTCGGCTGCGATACACCTGGACCAGGAGCTCGGCCTGTGCTCACACCCTGACTTGGGCCTCCACGTCCACGTCCACGTCCTCTAGGCCTACCCCTATCCTTCAGCATGGTGTATTATGAGTAGAGCAGAAACTGAACGCTGTAATTAAATGTGCCGCTTATTGGCCTGTGGTTGGAGGCTGACTTTGCTTACGGAACGCACAGCAGAGCCAGGAAACAATTATGCGCAAGGCTGGGTATTAATTAGTGACTACTACCCCCAGCAGACACGCAGTAAACTAAGGACGGTCACAGGCAGCCCAAATATAGTATTTCTTCCCAATTTTTGGGAAAAAGCCCACTGCCTATATAGCCTGTATATGGATTTCCCTGTTGGAGGATGACTGTGGTTATGAAAGCACAGTGCAGCCAGAACAAAATTATGCGCAAGGCTGGGTATTAATTAGCGACTACTACCCCCAGCAGACACGCAGTAAACTGAAGACGATCACAGGCAGCCCAAATATAGTATTTTTTCCCAATTTGGGGGAAAAAGCCCACTGCCTATATAGCCTGTATATGGATTTCCCTGTTGGAGGATGACTGTGGTTATTGAAAGCACTGTGCAGCCAGAAATAATTATGCGCAAGGCTGGGTATTAATGAGCGACTACTAGTACCCCCAGCAGACACGCAGTAAACTGAGGACGGTCACAGGCAGCCCAAATATAGTATTTTTTCCCAATTTTTGGGAAAAAGCCCACTGCCTATATAGCCTGTATATGGATTTCCCTGTTGGATGATGACTGTGGTTATTGAAAGCACAGTGCAGCCAGAAAAAATTATGTGCAAGGCTGCAGTAACACCTAGCTGGGTAATAAGTGAGCGGCTACTACCCCCAGCTGACACGCAGTAAACTGAACACGGTCACAGGCAGCCCAAAGATTTTTTTTTCCAATTTTTTTGAAAAAGCCTACTGCCTATATAGCCAGTATACCTCTTTCCCTGTACCACTGTCCCTGCCTCACCAGTACTGCCCCTACACTCAGTAAAATGACTGCAGACTGAGGACGCTATGGTCCGCACACCCGATATACAAAAAAAAAAAAAATTTGCAAAACTGCTAAAAGCAGCCTCAACAGTACTGCACACGGTGAGATGTGGCCCTAAGAAGGACTGTTGGGGTTCTTGAAGACGAATATAACAGCCTAACACTCTCTATAGCAGCTACAGCAAGACGGCACTTTCCCTAATGTCTCTCAGCGTGCATCTATGGCGAGCCGTGGCGGAAAATTTTCTGGGAAGAAAATGAAAGTGACTCGGACACCGCGTGGTGCTCGTCTCGAGTAACGAGCATCTCGAGTACCCTAACACTCGAACGAGTATCAAGCTCGGACGAGTACGCTTGCTTATCTCTAGCGGGGAATTAAATTCCCGTCACTGACAATAGATTCTTTGCCGGCTTGACAAGTGCTTGGCAGCCAGCCAGAAGCTCCGAAAGCAGCAGTGGGGGCCCTGATGGCACCTTAAAGGTGAGTATTAATGCCACCTGCAGTCCTATGTAACACCACAGATAACACAGTGATAACTCTTAGGACAGATAATGATGCCAACTGCAGTCCTATGAAGCACCACAGATTACACACAGCTCTACATTAGGCTGCTTTTTTGGTATTAAAAACCATATTTATTCTCTATTAAAAGTGGTGTGGTGTGTTTTTTGGATCACACACAGAGGGGGGACAAAGTATGGAAACACCATACGAAATGTATGGGATTTTAATCATTAGCACTGAGCTGTTCTTTTGACCTCTGTCCTTCAGGAATGCATTTTATACGGTGTGTCCATATTTTTGTCCACCCCCTGGGTCTGTATATGTATGTGTATATATATATATATATGCATGACATCTATAGAAAGGGTAGATAGATGTGAACACATACTTCTTTGCTCCAAATGCAGTGTCCAAGGTGCAGGCCCTCAGCTAAGGAGACAACGGGATAGAGAAAGGCCTTGTCACGGGGCTCTACCGTCTCCTCCCCAAAGGGCAGCTTGGGACCCGACCCCATTACTACAGGGGGAGATCACAAAACGGGGTAACTATGGTTACCTATAGACTTGTTTGTCACTCATGACTCCACCGTTCCGTCCTCTGCGACGGAACTCTCAGATGTAATGAAGTAGTCCACACACAGGGTATTTTCTGAACAAGAACCGGGAATGGTCGAATCTGTTCGTTTACTTAAACTCTTGAAATTATATCCAAATAAAATAGTCTTTGTACAAAAACAAGTTGTAGTCCTGAAGCAGGGAGGATTCCCGGGGTATTTGTAAAATCCATAGTCTAAGTTATCTATAGGACTTCTTTCCCGGCAAACTGTCTCTCCTGTCATACACTCATGTTCCTCTCACTTAGTAGCGGTTTTCCATTCCTCCCGATGCATGCGGTACCTATGCTGTAGACCCATCATGTCCAGGATTTATTCTCTTTAGAGATTGAGGTCACAGGCAGTCTCTCTGCGGGGCTAGGCCCTGGCAGGAACAGCAGACCACCTCTCCAACTCCTCCATGTCTCCAGTTTCTGCTCTTTCTCTCCAACTTCAACTTCACTGACTGACTTCTCTCACTCCTCTTGACTAACTTCTTCTTCTAACTTTTACATGACCACACTTTTATACCCGTACAGGACAAAACTATCCATTTTTCAGACATCCTCAGACATGACCAGACATTAACCTATTCATGCCTGCAAACACCCAATACACATAAATGTGGCTCACTCTATATTCAAGGCAATGCAAGAGACAAACACACAACCTGTATTCTAAGGTGCTGGAGGGGACCCCTAACTCTGGGCCACTACACAAACAAAGGTTCTTGTCAGTCAAAATGAGTGCTATCCACATAATGACACGTGAACGGGGCCTCATGGACTGGCCGGGTCCAGAAAGGATGTGTTTATCTAACAAAGAGTCAGCTAATCATTACAGTATTCACTGTTTAGTAGTGACTTGCAGTAAAAGCAAACATGAAAATGACATGTATGGTAACTCTCCTAGTAGAGGCTAGTGTCTGCGTCAGATATGCTTTGTCATCCACGGGCGGCTCTGGATACAAACGGAAGAACAGTTTACACTGTAAAATAATGTCAAAAACCAGCAAGCTGATAAAGCAAAGCAAAGTCCTCGGTTCTAATAATATAGAGTGCAAACAGATTCTGTCGGCTTTTTACATTTAGAGAAAGTAAACATATAAAATGGTAAAGAAATAAATCATTACAAGCATTAAAGGGGTTGTCCCGCGAAAGCAAGTGGGTCTATACACTTCTGTATGGCCATATTAATGCACTTTGTAATGTACATTGTGCATTAATTATGAGCCATACAGAAGTTATAAGAAATTTTTCACTTACCTGCTCCGTTGCTAGCGTCCTCGTTTCCATGGAGCCGTCTAATTTTCAGCGTCTAATCTCCAGATTAGACGCGCTTGCGCAGTCCGGGTCTTCTTCTTTTCTGAATGGGGCCGCTTGTGCCGGAGAGCAACTCCGTGTAGCTCCGCCCCGTCACCTGCCGATTCCAGCCAATCAGGAGGCTGGAATCGGCAATGGACCGCACAGAAGCCCTGCGGTCCACCGAGGGAGAAGATCCCGGCGGCCATCTTCAACCGGTAAGTAAGAAGTCCCCGGAGCGCGGGGATTCAGGTAAGCGCTGTGCGGTTTTTTTTTAAGTCCCTGCATCGGGTTTGTCTCGCGCCGAACGGGGGGCTGTTGAAAAAAAAAACAACCCGTTTTGGCGCGGGACAACCCCTTTAACAAACAAGGAAACGGCTTGAAGACGCTACCTGTACAAGCAAGGAACGCAATGTTTATTTATTGACCATGAGAATGCTGCGCACACTGTCAGCGCCCTATGGTTAGCATATGCACCAGAAAAGATACCCGTAGTAGATGCTCAGCATATCCAGAAGGCTCCATTCACTTGATGGATGTCAAGAGAGTATTTTCTTGGCCTCCTTCACGGTGGTATGCTTCGGCCCACGTATCAATTCTAGGAAAGTGCAGGAGAATGTGCTCTTCTATGCAGAAACCCAGCACAAAAAACGCATACAGAGCGCTATACTTTTTACTTACAATGAGACCCCATAAGCCACATATGTCGCCACACTATACCCATACAGCGGCACTTGTCAGAGCCATCCATACTTAGGTAACCTTGCAGTATGCACAAAGCCTGCCCCATATTTGTCCCACTGACTATGCCATACTCTCCTATCTATTCCTCGCCTAGGGCATTAGCTCTATTAACTCTTTCATATCTACAGCGATCTGCATAGTTCAGCAGTCTTCGCCTTACAAAAAAAATGCAGCATTCAGTTTTCAAGATACTTCAAATAAAAGCCATATGTTTCTGCAACCCCCTCTTTACCTTCCTAAAATAATAGCTCCCCTTCCTAGTATCAGCTGGATTGGGTTACCAAAGTGAAATCAAGACGAATTCCGGGAACAACTGTAACCCTACCCTCCCGTGTGTACAGAAACTAGCTGCATGCTCCATAGCTTCATGAGCTTTTCATTTGTTGAGCACTCACATGACAAGTTTCAAGAAAACCTCGGTAATCTGCAGCGACGAAGAAATCTTCCAAGATACAACAACTTCTGCTTTCATGTTTAGGCCTCATTTACACAAGCATATATACACAGCTCTTGGAGTTGAGTTGAAAAATCGCAATCTTGTGAAGCATTGGATTCCAATACATTCATTCACGAGTGATTTTCGGGCACATAAAAAAATTGCGCCATCAAAAAGAGAACATTGACGACTGTTTTCTTTCGCAAATTTTTCACACTGTGTACAAACATAGGTCTTGACTAGACATGAGCGAGTATACTCGCTAAGGCTAACTACTCGAGCGAGCAGTGCCTCAGTCGAGTGCCCGCTCGTGTCTAAAGATTCGGGTGCCGGCGGCAGGCGAGGGAGAGCGGGGAGGAACGGAGGGGAGATCCCTCTCTCCCCCCCCCGCTTCCCCCTGCTCACCGCCGCAACTCACCTGTCACCCGCGTCGGCAGCCGAATCTTTAAACACGAGCGGGCAGATACTCAACTAAGGCACTACTCGCTCGAGTAGTTAGCCTTAGCGAGTATGCTCGCTCATCTCTAGTCTTAACCTATCTTTTGATGAAAAATGCTGGGAAAAAAAGGGGGGGGGGGATTTATCTGTGTTCGGTTTGCGGAAAAGCCTATAGCTGACGCTGTTTAAGCTGTTAGCAGTCATTCCGAGGATTTCTGCCGACCGTAGGATTTCCGCGATGCAGCGCATTTTTCCTGCAATCCGCCCGTGTAAATAGACGAGAAAACGCAAATTAAGATCGGGACTCGATCGCGACTATTCTTTGTTGATGCAATTTTACGACACGTGTGGTGGCCTTAAAAAAGCATGCGCTTGTGTAAATGAGGCCTTAGCTGCAAATAGAGGCTTTAGCTATAGATCGCTGTGAATCCACCTAACAGTTGCCTCGTCAAGCCCATATTTGGTCATTTTTTCAGCAAGGATGGTATGAGATACTTTGTCAAATGCTTTACTAAAGTCAAGATATACCAAATCAACCGCTTTTTCCTGATCAACCCAGTCAGTGTCTCTGTCATAGAAGGAAATTAGATTCATCTGCCATGACTCATTTGTTACAAACCCATGCTGGCTTTGGTTAATTACTCCATTCTCATCCAAGTACTTGCATACATGCTGTTTAATAGTTTGTTTCCTGGTATAAAAGTCAGGCTCACAGGCCTGTAGTTTCCTGGCTTCACCTTCTTCCCTTTTTTTGAATATAGAGATAACATTTGCCTTTTTCCAATCTTCTATTGGTGGCTGATGCCTGGTCATATTGGTGTGGTATGTGTACATAAAAAGGAACACATTTTGACTTCAGATTGCTAGTGGCCTTGCAGCCAGGATGGTACAGAACTCAGGAAAGACTAAGCCTGGCTCCCGCTCAGGCATATTGACTGCATGATGTTGTAATCGCAATGCCTTCATCTAAAAGGAAGTGCTGAATGACAATGCAGGAAGCAGAATGCTCCTAACTACCCGCCAGCACCTGATCTTTCAGCTGTGTTGGTATCCTTAGGAACCTGTTACACTTGTGTTCAGCAAAACAAGGTCATGCATCCCTCTTTTTCCCAATTCTCCAAACTGGCTAGGGGGCTAGTTTAACAACCGTTTTGGGGGGACAAAAGAGAATTGGCCGGATTCCATCCGTGTATACAGTGCCTGCCACATGTCTCACATATACAGTGCAAATACATGTTCCTCACACTGCTAGCTGCTACTCGGCTTTACCGTCTCTCTCCTTCAGCAGCACTAGTTCTATTATAGCTGTATTTCCCAATTCGCTATGGGTGCACCGCCATGGGGTCGGTTTAGAATTCAGAGGTATGTGAGAGGGGACTTACAAAGCAACAGGACTAAGCCCAGAATTTAGGAAAAGGCTGCTCTGTTTGAGACAGAAGTATGCAATAAAGTCCATGCTTATTAAATTTAGGGTTAAGTGAAATTGCACCATATACCAAAATTGTCAGTTTGCATAAGTGACGTAATTGTGTCTATCTTTTGCATGTCAAAGGGGTTTTCCGAAGATACATTTTTTTGTAAAATGTCCGGGCATGCTCCAGAGTAACAAAAGAATAAATACTTGCCTCTCTTCTTGCACCTTGAAGCAACAAAGGAACTCCAGTGAATATCCTGCTCTCAGCGCAATGTGCCATCCTGAATTTCTGGCATCCTGGCGACCCGGATATGAGTCCTGATGCCAGAAAAATGGGAGGCTGCAGCCTCTGATTGCTTGAAGTGGTCACCTGACTTCTGGCCAGCGCAAACAGCAGGATATTCAATGGAGCTGCTGTTTCCAGGGAAAGGAAGAGAGGTAAGTATCGCTATTTTTTTTTTGTTATTTTAGTGCATGCCTGCCCATTTCCGAGAGCCTCCTGAACGTTGCAGAATAGTTATCACGTCTGGTTTAAATGCAGTATTATCACTTGATATATTGTCATGTGAACATGCTGCCTGGTTTATATCTCTTTGTGTGACATCTTAAAGGGTTTGTTCCGCAAAATAAAGTAAAGTTAAACACTTCTGTATGGCCATATACATGCACTTTGTAATATACATCTTACATTAAATATTGGCCATACAGAAGTTATTTACTTACCTACAGGGGTCCCCCCCCCCCCCCTGTGCTGGCGTCCCCGTCTCCCTGGCGCCAACCGAATCCTTCTCCTGGCTCGATTGGATGCGCTTGCGCAGTCTGCCTCTTCTGTCCCGTTGAAGGGGCCGCTCCAGCGTGCTCGTGCCGCACAGGTCGTCTGTGCATGAATAGAGCCAGAATGCAATAAGCGGGCTATCGTGCCCAAGCTGGCACCAATTGCTTAGAACATTATTTCACACCCCGGAACGCACTGCTATTGCACAGAGCGATCCGTACGGAGAGTATTTTCTCTCTCTATAGCTAGATACTGGGGACAACAACCCCCATTGATCCGTTAAGAGAGTAAACACGCTGACCCACTTATCAGTGGAGTTCGGGGTTGTGACTCCAAATATTGGATGTACATTTACTCGTTTAGAGGAGTTAGTTTTCCTGCCAACCCACTCTTTATTAATTTAAAGCTGCATCAAGGTTCTAGGGACAGGCAGTAAACAATTGCGGGGAGGAAATTGATAGAACCAAATCTAGGGTTCGATTCTTAAAGGACTATGAATAGAGATGAGCGAATGTACTCGTCCGAGCTTGATACTCGTTCGAATATTAGCGTGTTCGAGATGCTCGTTACTCGTAACGAGTACCACGCGATGTTCGGGTTACTTTCACTTTCATCTCTGGGACGTTAGCGCGCTTTTCTGGCCAATTGAAAGACAGGGAAGGCATTACAACTTCCCCCTGCGACGTTCAAGCCCTATACCACCCCCCTGCAGTGAGTGGCTGGCGAGATCAGGTGTCACCCGAGTATAAAAATCGGCCCCTCCCGCGGCTCGCCACAGATGCGTTCTGACATAGCTGAGGGAAAGTGCTATCGTGTTGGAGCTGCTATAGGGAGAGTGTTAGGAGTTATTGTAGGCTTCAAGAACCCCAACGGTCCTTCTTAGGGCCACATCTAACCGTGTGCGGTACTGTGGAGGCTGCTTTTTGCAGTGTTGCACTTTTTTTTTTTTTTCGTATATCGGCCGTGCAGAGCATTGCGCCCTGCAGTAATACTCCAGGGACAGAAGTGCTTTGGCAGGGAGAGCGTTAGGAGTATTTTAGGCTTCAAGAACCCCAACGGTCCTTCTTAGGGCCACATCTAACCGTGTGCAGTACTGTGGAGGCTGCTTTTTGCAGTGTTGCACATTTTTTTTTTTTGGTATATCGGCCGTGCAGAGCATTGCGCCCTGCAGTAATACTCCAGGGACAGAAGTGCGTAGGCAGGGACAGAAGACATATTAATATTATTGATTGAATATAGGCAGTGGGCCTTTGCTAAAAAAATTTGGGCAAAAAATCTATTTGGCCTGCCTGTGACTGTGCTCAGTGTTCTCGGTCTGTCTGTGCTGGGTGTAGTAGTTCTACAAAATCATACGCAGCCAGCTAAGTGTTACAGCAGGCTTGCGCCAAATTATTTCCTGGCTCTGTCTGGGCTCTGAAATCACCGCTGTGTTGCAGTTGACAGTGCAACACTCTGCAGTTCTGTGACATACTCCAGGGCCAGAAGCGCCAAGGCAGGGACAGAAGACATATTCATTGAATATAGGCAGTGTGCCTTTTCTAAAAAATATTGGTCCAAAAATCTATTTGGCCTGCCTGTGACTGTGCTCAGTGTTCTGGGTCTGTCTGTGCTGGGTGTAGTAGTTCTACAAAATCATACGCAGCCAGCTAAGTGTTACAGCAGGCTTGCGCCAAATTATTTCCTGGCGTTCCGTAAGCGTAGTCAGCCTCCAACCACAGGCCAATAAGCGGCACATTTAATTACAGCGTTCTGTTTCTGCATTACTGGTAATACAGCATGCTGAGGGGTAGGGGTAGGCCTAGAGGACGTGGACGCGGCCGAGGACGCGGAGGCCCAAGTCAGGGTGTGGGCACAGGCCGAGCTCCTGATCCAGGTGTATCGCAGCCGACTGCTGCGGGATTAGGAGAGAGGCACCTTTCTGGCGTCCCCACATTCATCGCACAATTAATGGGTCCACGCGGTAGACCTTTATTAGAAAATGAGCAGTGTGAGCAGGTCCTGTCGTGGATGGCAGAAAGTGCTTCCAGCAATCTATCGTCCACCCACAGTTCTGCGCCGTCCACTGCTGCAACTCAGAATCCTCTGGCTGCTGCTCCTCCTTCCTCCCAGCCTCCTCACTCCATGAAAATGAGACATTCTGAGGAGCGGGCAGACTCCCAGGAACTGTTCTCGGGCCCCTGCTCAGATTGGGCAGCAGTGGTTCCTCTCCCCCTCTCCCACCAGACTGATGCCCAACCATTGGAAAGTTCCCGGGGTCCGGGGGATGAGGCTGGGGACTTCCGGCAACTGTCTCTAGACCTTTCAGTGGGTGAGGAGGCCGATGACGATGAGACACAGTTGTCTATCAGTGAGGTAGTAGTAAGGCCCGTAAGTCCGAGGGAGGAGCGCACAGAGGATTCAGAGGAAGAGCAGCAGGACAATGAGGTGACTGACCCCACCTGGTTTGCTACGCCTACGGAGGACAGGTCTTCAGAGGGGGAGGCAAGGGCAGCAGCAGGGCAGGTTGGAAGAGGCAGTGCGGTGTCCAGGGGTAGAGGCAGGGCCAGACTGAATAATCCACCAACTGTTTCCCAAAGCGCCCCCTCGCGCCATGCCACCCTGCAGAGGCCGAGGTGCTCAAAGGTCTGGCAGTTTTTCACTGAGAGTGCAGACGACCGACGAACAGTGGTGTGCAACCTTTGTCACGCCAAGATCAGCCGGGGAGCCACCACCACCAGCATGCGCAGACATATGATGGCCAAGCACCCCACAAGGTGGGACGAAGGCCGTTCACCGCCTCCGGTTTGCACCGCTGCCTCTCCCCCTGTGCCCCAACCTGCCACTGAGATCCAACCCCGCTCTGAGGACACAGGCACTACCGTCTCCTGCCCTGCACCCACACCCTCACCTCCGCTGTCGGCCCCATCCAGCAATGTCTGTCAGCGCAGCGTCCAGCCGTCGCTAGCGCAAGTGTTTGAGCGCAAGCGCAAGTACGCCGCCACGCACCTGCACGCTCAAACGTTAAACGTGCACGTAGCCAAATTTATCAGCCTGGAGATGCTGCCGTATAGGGTTGTGGAAATGGAGTCCTTCAAAAGTATGATGGCGGCGGCGGCCCCGCGCTACTCAGTTCCCAGTCACCACTATTTTTCCCGATGTGCCATCCCAGCCCTGCACGACCACGTCTCCCGCAACATTGTACGCGCCCTCACCAACGCGGTTACTGCCAAGGTCCACTTAACAACTGACACGTGGACAAGCACAGGTGGGCAGGGCCACTATATCTCCCTGACGGCACATTGGGTGAATTTAGTGGAGGCTGGGACAGAGTCAGAGCCTGGGACCGCTCACGTCCTACCCACCCCCAGAATTGCGGTCCCCAGCTCGGTGCTGGTATCTGCGGCGGTGTATGCTTCCTCCACTAAACCACCCTCCTCCTCCTCCAACGCAACCTCTGTCTCGCAATCAAGATGTGTCAGCAGCAGCAGCACGTCGCCAGCAGTCGGTGTCGCGCGGCGTGGCAGCACAGCGGTGGGCAAGCGTCAGCAGGCCGTGCTGAAACTACTCAGCTTAGGAGATAAGAGGCACACGAACTGCTGCAGGGTCTGACAGAGCAGACCGACCGCTGGCTTGCGCCACTGAGCCTCCAACCGGGCATGGTCGTGTGTGACAACGGCCGTAACCTGGTGGCGGCTCTGCAGCTCGGCAGCCTCACGCACGTGCCACCTGTCCCACGTCTTTAATTTGGTGGTTCAGCGCTTTCTGAAAAGCTACCCACGCTTGTCAGACCTGCTCGGAAAGGTGCGCCGGCTCTGCGCACATTTCCGCAAGTCCCACACGGACGCTGCCACCCTGCGCACCCTGCAACATCGGTTTAATCTGCCAGTGCACCGACTGCTGTGCGACGTGCCCACATGGTGGAACTCTACGCTCCACATGTTGGCCAGGCTCTATGAGCAGCATAGAGCTATAGTGGAATACCAACTCCAACATGGGCGGCGCAGTGGGAGTCAGCTCCTCAATTCTTTTCAGAAGAGTGGGCCTGGTTGGCAGACATCTGCCAGGTCCTTGGAAAGTTTGAGGAGTCTACCTAGATGGTGAGCGGCGATGCTGCAATCATTAGCGTCACCATTCCTCTGCTATGCCTCTTGAGAAGTTCCCTGCAAAGCATAAAGGCAGACGCTTTGCGCTCGGAAACAGGGGGAAGACGGTATGTCGCTGGATAGTCAGAGCACCCTCCTGTCTATATCTCAGCGCGGTGAGGAGGAGGAGGAGGAGGAGGAAGATGAGGAGGAGGGGGAAGAGACAGCTTGGCCCACTGCTGAGGGTACACATGCTGCTTGCCTGTCATCCTTTCAGCGTGTATGGCCTGAGGAGGAGGAGGAGGCAGAGGAGGAGGAGGATCCTGAAAGTGATCTTCCTAGTGAGGACAGCCATGTGTTGCATACAGGTACCCTGGCACACATGGCTGACTTCATGTTAGGATGCCTTTCTCGTGACCCTCGCGTTACACGCATTCTGGCCACTACGGATTACTGGGTATACACACTGCTTGACCCACGATATAAGGAGAACCTTTCCACTCTCATACCCGAAGAGGAAAGGGGTTCGAGAGTGTTGCTATACCACAGGACCCTGGCGGGCAAACTGATGGTGAAATTCCCATACGACAGCGCTAGTGGCGGAAGGCGCAGTTCCGAGGGCCAGGTAGCAGGGGAGGCGCGGAGATCAGGCAGCATGTACAGCACAGGCAGGGCAATACTCTTTAAGGCCCTTGACAGCTTTATGGCTCCCCAGCAAGACTGTGTCACCGCTCCCCAATCACGGCTGAGTCGGCGGGAGCACTGTAAAAGGATGGTGAGGGAGTACGTAGCCGATCGCACGACCGTCCTCCGTGACGCCTCTGCCCCCTACAACTACTGGGTGTCGAAGCTGGACACGTGGCCTGAACTCGCGCTGTATGCCCTGGAGGTGCTTGCTTGTCTTGCGGCTAGCGTCTTGTCAGAGAGGGTGTTTAGTGCGGCTGGGGGAATCATCACAGATAAGCGTACCCACCTGTCAACCGACAGTGCCAACAGGCTAACACTCATCAAGATGAACAAAGCATGGATTTCCCCAGACTTCTCTTCTCCACCAGCGGACAGCAGCGAAACCTAAGCAATACGTAGGCTGCACCCGCGGATGGAAGCATCGTTCTCTATCCCCATCAAAAACGGGGACCTTTTTGCTTCATCAATCTGTGTATAATATTCCTCCTCCTCCTCCTGCTCCTCCTCCTGAAACCTCACATAATCACGCCGAACGGGCAATTTTTCTTAGGCCCACAAGGCTCAGTCATATAATTTTTGTAAACAATTTTTATACGTTTCAATGCTCATTAAAGCGTTGAAACTTTCACCTCAACCAATTTTTATTTTTACTGGGCTGCCTCCAGGCCTAGTTACCAATTAAGCCACATTAACCAAAGCGATTAATGGGTTTCACCTGCCCTCTTGGTTGGGCATGGGCAATTTTTCTCAGGTACATTAGTACTGTTGGTACACCAATTTTTGGGGGCCCTCGCCTACAGTGTAATCCAATTAATTTTTGCCCACCTGCATTACAGCTGACGTAACATCAGCTGTGATGGGCAATGCAATGGGATATATTTATGTACAGCCGGTGGGTTCCAGAGAGCCACCCATGCTGTGGGTGCACACGGAATTCCCATTGCGCAGTTGTACCTGCCTGTGACTATTTATAAAAAACCGCGGTCTGACTGGGGCATGCAGACACCTTGACAGAATGAATAGTGTGTGGCACATAGGTTCCCCATTGCTATGCCCACGTGTGCAGCTCCAGATGGAGGTGGCACAGGATTGCATTTCTCATTGCTTCTGTACAGCATTGTGGACTATCGCTCCGCCCCTTTTAAAGAGGGTCGCTGCCTAGCCGTGCCAACCCTCTGCAGTGTGTGCCTGCTTTTCCTCTGGCAGACGCACTTAGAAATAGACATGAGGGTGGCGTGGCATGAGGGCAGCTGAAGGCTGGGCAGGGACAGTTTAGTGTGCGCTGTGGACACTGGGTCGTGGGGGGGGGGGGGGGGGTTGGGCTGCATGTTACCCAGGAGAAATGGCAGCGGAGTGTCATGCAGGCAGTGATTGTGCTTTGTTGGAGGTAGTGTGGTGCTTACCTAAGGTATGCATTGCTAATGAGGGCTTTTCAGAAGTAAAAATTGTTGGGAGGGGGGGGGGCACTCTTGCCGCTATTGTGGCTTAATAGTGGGACCTGGGAACTTGAAATGTAGCTCCTCGCCTGCCCTATCCGTTGCTGTGTCGTTTCCATCACTTTCTTGAATTGCCCTGATTTTCACACATGGAAACCTTAGCGAGCATCGGCGATATACAAAAATGCTCGGGTCGCCCATTGACTTCAATGGGGTTCGTTATTCGAAACGAACCCTAGAGCATCGCGAAAAGTTCGTCTCGAGTAACGAGCACCCGAGCATTTTGGTGCTCGCTCATCTCTAACTATCAACAATAGTCTTAATATTTGTGATCAGGATCTATCGGAACAATCACGCACACTTCTGGGCGATTGTCAGCCCTGCTCCTGAAGAACTGTCCCGGACAGGGACAGAGAAGCGCGTTGAGCAGTTATATAACACCTACTGGTAAGCACGAACAGAAATACCCAATAAAAAAGAAAAAGAAAAAATATAAATAAATAAACCTTGGATGAGTGCATATATTATTTAGTATCTTCCATCTATAACTGAATAAGCTGTATTTCCGGAGCATCCTTATCTGGGGGATTGACACTTCCGATTACTTTACGAAGTGTGGCCTTTTTTTTCTAGACTAGTGACCTAGTCCCCCTATATTACATAGGGGCCAACTGAGACTGGTGACCTAGTCCCCCTATATCGCATAGGGGACCGGGATTCCTTCATTACCCAGCCATATGGGTTAATAAAGTACACTATATGTTAGTCCATGTTCGTTATGTGTTGTGTGTTGGCCCACTCTTTTAACATTATTTCTTAATAAAATTGATTAGTTTTAATCTATATCTGTGAAGGGCGATTCATATATTATACTAGCTGATATACCCAGCTTCCCCTGAGTTAATTTGGTACTGGTGTTTATCTGGTGTTCACACGGAAAATCTTATGAAGTCGTGGTTACTTTAGAGATACCGGAAAAACATAAGTTCACCATTTTGCATAGTTCTCTGCGTTACCCAGGAAACACCACGGGGAGGTAACCCTGTGACGTTTCCTTTATATAAAATGACAACAGGAAGTGAGAGAATTAGATTCCATACGTACAATTTGGACGCTAATTCTTTTGCAATTAGAATTGAATAATCGAGTTGGGACCCATTAACTTTTCCTATTTATGACATAATCAATGCTCGTGCCAAATTTCAAGTTTCTATGACATTGGGAAGTGAGAGAATTAGATTCCGTACGTAAAATTTGGACGCTAGTTCTTTTGCGCTAGAATTAAATAATCGAGTTGGGACCCATTAACTTTTCCTATTTATGACATATTTAATACTTATGGCAAATTTCATGTTTCTATGACATTGGGAAGTGAGAGATTTAGATTATGTACGTAAAATTTCATCGCTAATTCTTTTGCCCTTAGAATTGAATAATCGAGTTGGGACCCATTAACTTTTCCTATTTATGACATAATCAATGCTCGTGCCAAATTTCACGTTTCTATGACACCGGAAAGTGAGAAAATTACATTCCGTACGTAAAATTTGGACGCTAATTCTTTTGCGCATAGAATTGAATAAGCAAGCTGGGACCCATTAGCTTTTCCTATTTATGACATAATCAATGCTCGTGCCAAATTTCACGTTTCTATGACACAGGAAAGTGAGAAAATTACATTTCGTACGTAAAATTTGGACGCTAATTCTTTTGCACATAGAATTGAATAATCGAGTTGGGACCCATTAGTTTTTCCTATTTATGACCTAATTAATGCGTGTGCCAAATTTCACGTTTCTATGACACCAGAAAGTGAGAAAATTACATTCCGTACGTAAAATTTGGACGCTAATTCTTTTGCGCATAGAATTGAATTATGGAGTTGGGACCCATTAGCTTTTCCTATTTATGACATAATCAATGCTCCTGCCAAATTTCGAGTTTCTATGACACCGAGAAATGAGAGAATTAGATTCCGTACGTAAAATTTGGACACTAATTCTTTTGCACATAGAATTGAATAATCAAGTAGGGACCTATTAACTTTTTGTATTTATGACAAATTCAATGCCCGTGCCAAATTTTAAGTTTCTATGACACTGGGAAGTGAGATTTAGATTATGTACGTTACATTTCGACGCTAATTCTTTTGCGCTAGAATTGAATAATCGAGTTGGGACCCAATTACTTTTCCTATTTTGGAGATAATTTATGCTTGTGGCAAAATTCATGTTTCTACGACATCGGGAAGTTGGAGAACTTTTGGCGAGTCAGTCAGTCAGTGAGTGAGTCAGTGAGGGCTTTCGTCTTTATATATATAGATAGATTCGAAATACCACTGTGATTTCTCCCCACTGACAGCACCCATTCTGTCTTCTGCTTGCTCCATGACTATCCCCCTTCCTTCATGTCTCAGGAGGGATGGGTTTCACATTCAGATCATACAGTAACTGTCAGTAACAGAGCAATAACCTGGGTGTGTTGTATATGAAGATAGGAAGCACTGGTGTACCACTAGGGGTCGCAATTACGACCTGGACCATTAGCGAATGGGGGCCTACAGGCCCCCGCCATATGCTGCTTCACCACCACAGCCGGCATTGGGTGACGCTCAGGGAATCTGCAGACTCTGCTCACCGCGTGATTGGTCTGGCCGATGGTGAAGGAGAGAAGCGGATCATGTGATGTAACCAGCTATGTACAGTGTTTAATTATATACGTATAACTGGTATAAGTAATACTGTACATTATATACTGTTATATTTACATATCCTTGTATATAGTGATGTAGACCATGCTGGTATCTACTGTATATAATTATTTATGTACAGATGGTATAAGTTATACATCTCCTGTATATAGTAATAGGGGAAAGGGGGGGGTACTTGCTATTTGTATAGTGCCAACTTATTCCAAAGCACTTTCAGTTAATTTATTTATTACCCCCCAGCAAGCTGGGTACTCATTTTACCGACCTCGGAAGGATGGAAGGCCGAGTCAACCTTGATTGAACTTGCAACCTTCAGGTCGTGAGCGAGAGCTTAGGACTGCATACTGCTGCCTTAGCACTCTGCGCCACATGAGGCCCCCATGCTGGTATAACCTGGGTATCTCCTATTTATAATTTTATATGTAGATCTGGTATAAGTTATACATCGTCTGCAAATAGTGATATGGACCATGCTGGTATAACCTGGGTATCTCCTGTTTATAATTTTATATGTAGAGCTGGTATAAATTATACATCTCCCTGTATATAGTGATGGGGACCATGCTGGTATAACCTGGGTATCTCCGGTATATAATTGTACACTTTACATACAAATTAAAAAAATGCATCAAAACCTGCATGCAGTTTTAAATAAATTGCATGTAATGTTTAAATCCACATGTGGTTTTTAATAGTGTATGCAGTTTATTAAAAATACATGCAGTTTTTTTAATGTGTTTTTTTATTGTGGTTCAAAAATGCAACAAAAAACATGAGCACAACCTAAGGGGCTACAAAGAAATTTTCACATAGTCCAGGAAATGTGTCATGTTTGGAAAGCTTATGCCAAGCGGCACTAGACCATGTATGTAAATGTGTTTTGCAGCTGTATGCAGCCTGTTTTAGGTATGGTTCCGTGTCCAGAGCGAGGGGAGTAAATTGAATTCTTGCACCCAGGCCCCTGAGCCTTTAGTTATGCCCCTGATGGGAAGTAATTACAAGACTACCTTGCATCTTTATTAAAGAAAGCCATATGAACAGCAGATGATACAGGAAAGTCTGTCAGAGAGGGCAGGAATAATGGAAACTGTAGTTCTTTACAGCAAGGCCTGGTCGCATTAAAACAACGCTGCTGCTCAGAACTTGGAAAAATAAAGAAAAATTAGTTCTGAGCTGTAGCGGCATTATCTGGTGATTATTTCGACACATAAATTAAGGTGATTTTGATTATTATAACTCAACAGAACAATTGGTGAAAAAACAAATCAGAATAATCAGGGAACAAAAGAATCCATCCCACATATTGTCCAATGCAAACAAGAATGTTAAAAATAGCAAATACAGACTGCGGTTCTGTTCACAGCGGTACTTGTGCCAGTGTGTCAGGGATTCCAGTATTTTTCATGGCAAGAATATCACAGTCAAATGAAATTGATGATTCACAGATGTCCACTTTCTATGAATTTACAATTTCGATTATTTTAGTATCTGCTTCAGAGAAATATGTCATCAGAAAACGACATATTGTGTAAGACTGCTGTCACATCTACATTAGGGTCAGTTCAGGTGAGACTGCTGCACATCTGCTTTAGGGTCACTTTAGGGGAGGCTGTTCTCACAACTACGCTAGGGTGACTACCCACTACACTTCTTTTTTCACAGCGAATTTCTCAGCATTTTTTTTTCTCCAGGGGTCTATGGAACATGTTAATGTTAAAATCACATCGCGCAAAATTGCGATTTTGCTGTAAATTGCGATTTTGCCGCAATGCGTTTTTAACATTAGAAAGCCCCATAGACACCTGGAAAAAAAACGCCGCAAATACGCAAACGCTAATGGGTAGTCACCCTAAGGGTCACTTGGTATTAGTGTATCTCGACGACACCAGTAACTCCTGGTGGAGTCAAGATTGACAGGCGATGACGCCCCGTCAACCTGATTGGCTGCAGATCCGAGTTGCTTGAAGGTCCTGGAAGACCACTGATGTAATGATGGAGCACGAAGTGGTGTAGTAGAGGATGGCGGCCTGCACCTGTGCTCGCTGCCGGGCACCGCTAGTGCGCACGATTGCCCCTGCTGAAACAGCCTTTCCCCCGGCTGACTTCTGCAGCGGAGAAGGCCTTCGGCAACAGTCACGGAATAGACTGTGTTGTGGAGGCAGTTTGCGGGCAGCGGCGCACATTCAGCTCCATTCCCCTCCCCCAGAGTGTGTGACCTTCCGCAGGGCAGACATACCAGCTGGCCGCCCTTAACTCACACTGGCCGTGCACACATACAGCAGCACGGAGGCCGCAGCGGCGGCATACACTCCATGCCTCCCCAGCACACTGGGGACACTACCTTACAGCGTTTGCCATCATACTGCAGCAGCGGCAGGAGAACTGGCAGCCCACATCAGGGACCCAACTGCGCCAGGTGAATCTTGGTTACAGCCTGCTGACGCCTGCAGGTGCACGAGAAGGACAGCTGGGACCCCACAGCGGCGAAACAGGGACACAGGGCTGTAGCTTTGCAGGTCTGTTCACTGACATTCCACATCGTATGGCTCACATTCACAGACTTTAGGACCTTCAACCACCTTTGTGCCTTGACCCTATCGGGAGCTGGGGGTGTGAGAAGGGCGTTCCACCTGTCAAACCCCTAGTTTCCGGTGGCGTCAAGATACACTAATACCGCGTCACTTCAGGGTTTCTGTCTGCTCTGTTTTTGGAGGAGAGAAACTGAAATAAAACAGATTCTTTTTCTTCCCACTGATTTCAATGGGGTTTCAAAAAAATGGAAAGCAAATGGAAAGGTTTTAGCTTGCTTCCTTTCCATTCAGTCTCCATTTTTTTGTCTGCAGACTTATTTTTTCATCCAAAAATACACAAACCTGACAGAGTAAAAGCAAATAGTAGCTGTTTTGAAACCCATTGAAATCAATGGGAAAAAACGGATTCCTTTTTTTGTCTTATTTTATCTCCTTCAAAAACAGAGCAGAGAGACAGAAATATAGATTGTGACTTTTCAAAGTCATAATCTATATTTTTTAAAAATCGTAATATCCTGCAGTTCTCACATTGACCAAGCCTAATTATAGTCTGACATTTTGTGTCCTGTAGAGAAAACTTTTCAGTAGTTATCTTATCATCATCACAGGCACGATTATAATGAAAGCTAATACGCATACATAGATAACACAGGATTCACCATTCACAATAGGTGATGGTCACTGCTCACCTTCTCCCCCTGTCTGCACATTGACCGTTGCACAAGTCAAAGAACATGCCTACAACAGTCTTCCATAGAAGATAATGGATCAGCTCCTGTGTATTTTGTTTATGGCCCACAAATTCTGCTGTAAAGCAGATCTTGTAATGCTGTTAACTGTAGCTCAGGCAAGATCGCTGCCCTCTTAGTCATGTACAGACAATAAAATAAAAGAATCAGAAAATAACAGATTAAAACAATGGAATATGTCTCACTATCTGATTTTAATTCGTATCAAAATATAGATGATATATTCCCCTTAAAGGGAATCTTTCAGCTGGACCCTGCTGTCTGTTCTGCAGACATGATGTTATAGAGCAGGAGGAGCTGAACAGGCTGATATATAGTTTATGGGGAAAGATTCAGTAGAACTTGTATTTCAGTTATTTATATCTCAGCTCATTCTGAGCTAGACAGTCCAGTGGGTGGTCCTATCAGTGACTGACAGCTACGCCTACAGGTACAGTCCAATGGACATCCTATTAGTGATTGACAGCTACCTCTGTATGTACAGTCCCGTAGGTGGTCCTATCAGTCATTGACAGCTAGCCCTGTATGTACAATCCAGTGGCCGATCCTATCAGTGATTGACAGCTACACCTGTATGTACAGTCCAGTGGCCAGTCCTATCATTGATTGACAGCTACCCCTGCTTTAAAACCAGGTACAGAAGCTCCCATAGTGTAAGATTACCAATAGAGATGAGCGAGCACGCTCGGATAAAGCAGGTCCGAGCAAGCTCGGGGGGGGGGGGGGGGGGGAGAGATTACAATATTATGGACAAGATCTGCATGATATATATGTGAGCAAGAGAAAAAAATTGGTATACATCGTGTGTGTGTGTGTGTATATATATATATATATATATATATATTCTAAAGGAACATCTCAACTCGGTGGCATAAATCCAGAGCTGCTTGAGGTGGTATTATTGTATCTTGACACCACCAGGAAGTCCTGGTGGAGCCAAGATTGCCAGGGGGCTGACGCCCCCTGATGCTGATTGGCTGCACAGCAGGCTGGCCTCTAGGTCCTGGAAGGCCACTAAATGTTGCTGGAAAAACCATACAGCGGCCCCCGCTGCAGCCACAGCTCCAAGGGGCTTTCTCGCCACCGACCCAGAAGGCGGAACCCCCCTCAGTATTGTAGCGCAGCGCAGGCTACAAAGCACTGAGACGAAAGTGGCGTGAATCGCCTTTTCCTGCACTGTCACCTAGCACCACCCTATGTAACTTTGAAATCGCGGGCACTGCAGGGATGCCACAGGGCTGGCGGGAGAGACACTGACCGCCGACGGCTGCAACGTGCAGGAGCACAGCAGGGATCACACAGCTGCGCGGCACAGTCGCCTGCATAGATTAGAAGACAAGGGACCCAACAGCGTTGAGGGACTGCCACATGGACCGCGGCTTCCTGAAGCTCACTTACATGGGACACCGCTTCAGCCACTCATCCATTGCAACACCTTGTAGGACCTTTACCTATTCCGCCAATCGGGAACTAGGGGTGTGCCTGGGGCATTTTTCCTGTCAAACCCCTAGCTTCAAGATACAATGGCATCAAGATACAATAATGCCGTCTGTATGTTATGGGATGTGTGGGAGCCCGCACATCTGCAAGTTCTAGCCTCGTGTGAGACTCGCATGGAAATAGAAAAGTCAAAGAATATTCTATCTCGCAGCATTGCAGACAGAGAAAAACATGTAAATACACTTTTTATAGATAATGGGGGGTTGTATTTTCATGCAAGTTTTGTGCATCTCACAACACACATAACTTGTATGATTTTCTCATCCGTGTGAATGCTCCCTCAGCTAGACAGCCCTGACTTTTCGCAGAGAAGATAATTGTAACAAAAATTGCTTTTTCAGCGAAAGACTGAAAAAACTTAGTGTCACGATTCTCAGCGGCTGGGTAGGCCTCCGCCTGACCTCTACTTTAAATTGCCATTTTCTATATGCAGATCTAGCATTTGATACATCTTTCCCAGCACCCTGAGCAGTAGGTCCTGGCGGATGGGGCTGTTCTTACAAGGGCTTATTGTCCTAATGTGTGACTGATTAGCCCTGCTGTTTGGTGAGGAATGTCAGCTACAAAGAGGCTTCTTCATCAGACAGGACCGCACTTCTTCCGAGCCCGGGCTTGCTTTCTTCTGCAAGCACAGAGGCTGTTTGTGTGCATGCTCCGTGTCATCACATCCAAACCCATGTGTTACTGCTATAGCCAAAGCCAATGAACTGGCTTAGTTGCAATGGTCATTATTTATTAGAATTCTCACTAATTGGCTATCACTATCAGTTTTAGCTGCGTACAATTGTGTGAGTAGTGGGGTCCAATTCGGAAAATATTTACATTAATGGCAATTTTTTTCCTGTTTTCTTCTGATGGTACAGATAAAAATAATCCAGATATATTACAATATTAAACACTAAAATACACACAAATAACTGAGTTGAGTCCCCCTGTCCCTTTATTTAAACAATCAGACTACCACAAATTTGTGATGTCACTATTACGTGCCTGAAGTTTTCTGAAACAATGTATGCACTTTAAGAGCGAAAACACACTGCCTTAGGCGAAACTACTCACAGCGTCATGAAGCATAGTTGTGCCTGAACGAGAAGAATTTCTTCCCCTTCGCTGGCCTTCAAAATCCGCGCCAGAGTGCAGGAGTTTGGAAAAACCGTGGGACGATAGGTGCTAACCGATTTTTCTCACATGTAGTATTCACTAGGGCACGTCCTATCTTTTCTCGGCTGTAGTATTAATGGCCAACAAACAAACTAGTGAAAACGAAACCACTGAAATCCATTGAAATCAATGGTTTTGTTTTGTCCCATTATGCGGCCGTGATAATGATGGCCTCATAGGGGGGAGAAAAAAAAGGCCCATGTGGTTTTGCCCTAAGCTAAATCCGCACATTGGAGTAATTGTGTTGATTTTCCATGGAGATCTGCAGTGTATTACCATGTAGGTGAGATTTAAACAAATCTCCTCCACATGCAGGAGACAATTTATATTCAGCAATTGAGTTGCAGTACAGATTTTTAATTCCATAGCAAGTAATTTTATGTTGCAGATTTCCCGATTTGAGTAAAAAGGGGAAATCAGAATCCGCAGTGAAACCTAATTGTTGTAGATTTTGCTGCAGATTGTCAACATTGATTTTTTTTTTCCTTTTATGCATAATCCACAGGAAAACCCATGACAAATTGGCACTAAAATGAACAGATTTGGTGCAGAAATGTTCGGCAAAATATTTTTTATGTATGAACCCACTCGAAAGAGTATTTCTTTTTAAATCATCATTTTGAACGTTTATATATAGACTTCTGTGGCATAATTGTAGCATATTTTCAACATCAATTTGCAGCCACTGTACTCCAAGAAGAATAGGACTGCAGCTCAAGTAAGCTCCATCTTGTGCACCTATACAAGAATCCCTTTTCCACAAAAGTCCAAAGGGTCGTTGATAGAAGGTGAGATGGGTCTTTAATAGAGATGAGCGAGCACCAAAATGCTCGGGTGCTCGTTACTCGGGACGAACTTTTCGCGATGCTCGAGGGTTCATTTCGAGTAACGAACCCCATTGAAGTCAATGGGCGACCCGAGCATTTTTGTATTTCGCCGATGCTCGCTAAGGTTTCCTTGTGTGAAAATCTGGGCAATTCAAGAAATTGATGGGAACGACACAGCAACGGATAGGGCAGGCGAGGGGCTACATGTTGGGCTGTATCTCAATTTCCCAGGTCCCACTATTAAGCCACAATAGCGGCAAGAGTGGGCCCCCCCCCCCCTCCCAAAAACTTTTACTTCTGAAAAGCCCTCATTAGCATGGCATACCTTAGCTAAGCACCACACTACCTCCAACAAAGCACAATCACTGCCTGCATGACACTCCGTTGCCATTTCTCCTGGCTTACATGCTGCCCAACCGCCCCCCCTCCCCCCCCACAGCGCACACCAAAGTGTCCCTGCGCAGCCTTCAGCTGCCCTAATGCCACACCACCCTCATGTCTATTTAGAAGTGCGTCTGCCATGAGGAGGAACCGCAGGCACACACTGCAGAGGTTGGCACGGCTAGGCAGCGACCCTCTTTAAAAGGGGCAGGGCGATAGCCCACAATGCTGTACAGAAGCAATGAGAAATAGAATCCTGTGCCACCGCCATCAGGAGCTGCACACGTGGGCATAGCAATGGGGAACCTATGTGCCACACACTATTCATTCTGTCAAGGTGTCTCTGCATGCCCCAGTCAGACCGGGCTTTTTAATTCATAGACACAGGCAGGTACAACTCCCTATTGTGAAGTCCCTGTCGACCGACAGCATGGGTGGCTCCCTGGAACCCACCGGCGGTACATAAAAATATCCCATTGCAGTGCCCAACACAGCTGAGGTAGTAATGTCGTGCTTAATGCAGGTGGGCTTCGGCCCACACTGCATGCCCCAGTCAGACTGGGGTTCTTTACAAGTGGACACATGTAGGTTAAACTCCATGTGCACCTACAGCATGGGTGGCTCCCTGGAACCCACCAGCGATACACAAAAATATCCCATTGCATTGCCCAACACAGCTGAGGTAGTAATGTCGTGCTTAATGCAGGTGGGCTTCGGCCCACACTGCATGCCCCAGTCAGACTGGGGTTCTTTACAAGTGGAAACAGATGCATTTATAATTCCCTGTGGACCCACAGCATGGGTGGCTCCCTGGAACCCACCGGCGGTACATAAAAATATCCCATTACATTGCCCAACACAGCGGATGTAACGTCAGCTGTAATGCAGGTGGGCTAAAAATTAATTTGATTACACTGTAGGCGAGGGCCCACAAAAATTGCTGTATCAACTGTACTAATGTACATCAGAAAAATTGGCCCTGGCCAACCAAGAGGGCAGGTGAAACCCATTAATCGCTTTGGTTAATGTGGCTTAAGTGGTAACTAGGCCTGGAGGCAGCCCAGTTTAACGAAAAATTGGTTCAAGTTAAAGGTTCAACGCTTTTAAGAGCATTGAAACATATAAAAATTGTTTAGAAAAATTAGATGAGTGAGCCTTGTGGCCCTAAGAAAAATTGCCCGTTCAGCGTGATTACGTGAGGTTTCAGGAGGAGGAGCAGGAGGAGGAGGAGGAATATTAGACACAGATTGATGAAGCAGAAATGTCCCCGTTTTGGATGGTGAGAGAGAACGTAGCTTCCATCCGCGGGTGCAGCCTACGTATTGCTTACGTATCGCTGCTGTCCGCTGGTGGAGAAGAGAAGTCTGGGGAAATCCAGGCTTTGTTCATCTTGATGAGTGTTAGCCTGTCGGCACTGTCGGTTGACAGGCGGGTACGCTTATCTGTGATGATTCCCCCAGCCGCACTAAACACCCTCTCCGACAAGACGCTAGCCGCAGGACAAGCAAGCACCTCCAGGGCATACAGCGCTAGTTCAGGCCACGTGTCCAGCTTCGACACCCAGTAGTTGTAGGTGGCAGAGGCGTCACGGAGGACGGTCGTGTGATCGGCTACGTACTCCCTCACCATCCTTTTACAGTGCTCCCGCCGACTCAGCCTTGACTGGGGAGCGGTGACACAGTCTTGGTGGGGAGCCATAAAGCTGTCCAGGCCCTTAAAGACTGTTGCACTGCCTGGGCTGTACATGCTGCTCGATCTCCGCACCTCCCCTGCTACCTGGCCCTCGGAACTGCGCCTTCTGCCACTAGCGCTGTCGGATGGGAATTTTACCATCAGCTTGTCCGCCAGGGTCCTGTGGTATAGCAACACTCTCGAACCCCTTTCCTCTTCGGGAATGAGACTGGGAAGGTGCTCCTTATAGCGTGGGTCGAGCAGTGTGTACACCCAGTAATCCGTAGTGGCCAGAATGCGTGCAACGCGAGGGTCACGAGAAAGGCATCCTAACATGAAGTCAGCCATGTGTGCCAGGGTACCTGTACGCAACACATGGCTGTCTTCACTAGGAAGATCACTTTCAGGATCCTCCTCCTCCTCCTCCTCATCCTCCTCAGGCCATACACGCTGAAAGGATGACAGGCAAGCAGCAGGGGCACCGTCAGCAGTGGGCCAAGCTGTCTCTTCCCCCTCCTCCTCATCCTCCTCATGCTCCTCCTCCTCCTCCTCCTCCTGAATGCGCTGAGATATAGACAGGAGGGTGCTCTGACTATCCAGCGACATACTGTCTTCCCCCGCCTCCGTTTCCGAGCGCAAAGCATCTGCCTTTATGGTTTGCAGGGAACTTCCCAAGATGCATAGCAGAGGAATGGTGACGCTAATGATTGCAGCATCGCCGCTCACCACCTGGGTAGACTGCTCAAAGTTTCCAAGGACCTGGCAGATGTCTGCCAACCAGGCCCACTCTTCTGAAAATAATTGAGGAGGCTGACTCCCACTGCGCCGCCCATGTTGGAGTTGGTATTCCACGATAGCTCTACGCTGCTCATAGAGCCTGGCCAACATGTGGAGCGTAGAGTTCCACCGTGTGGGCACGTCGCACAGCAGTCGGTGCACTGGCAGATTAAACCGATGTTGCAGGGTGCGCAGGGTGGCAGCGTCCGTGTGGGACTTGCGGAAATGTGCGCAGAGCCGGCGCACCTTTCCGAGCAGGTCTGACAAGCGTGGGTAGCTTTTCAGAAAGCGCTGAACCACCAAATTAAAGATGTGGGCCAGGCATGGCACGTGCGTGAGGCTGCCGAGCTGCAGAGCCGCCACCAGGTTACGGCCGTTGTCACACACGACCATGCCCGGTTGGAGGCTCAGCGGCGCAAGCCAGCGGTCGGTCTGCTCTGTCAGACCCTGCAGCAGTTCGTGGGCCGTGTGCCTTCTATCTCCTAAGCTGAGTAGTTTCAGCACGGCCTGCTGACGCTTGCCCACCGCTGTGCTGCCACGCCACGCGACACCGACTGCTGGCGACGTCCTGCTGCTGCTGACACATCTAGATTGCGAGACAGAGGTTGAGGAGGAGGAGGAGGAGGGTGCTTTAGTGGAGGAAGCATACACCGCCGCAGATACCACCACCGAGCTGGGGCCCGCAATTCTGGGGGTGGGTAGGATGTGAGCGGTCCCAGGCTCTGACTCTGTCCCAGCCTCCACTAAATTCACCCAATGTGCCGTCAGGGAGATGTAGTGGCCCTGCCCGCCTGTGCTTGTCCACGTGTCCGTAGTTAAGTGGACCTTGCCACTAACCGCATTGGTGAGGGTGCGTACAATGTTGCGGGAGACGTGGTCGTGCAGGGCTGGGACGGCACATCGGGAAAAGTAGTGGCGACTGGGAACTGAGTAGCGCGGGGCCGCTGCCGCCATCATAGCTTTGAAAGCCTCCGTTTCCACAACCCTATACGGCAGCATCTCAAGGCTGATAAATTTGGCTATGTGGACGGTTAACGATTGAGCGTGCGGGTGCGTGGCAGCGTACTTGCGCTTGCGCTCCAACACTTGTGCTAGCGACGGCTGGACTGTGCGGTGCGAGACATTGGTGGATGGGGCCGAGGATAGCGGAGGTGAGGGTGTGGGTGCAGGCCATGAGACGGTAGTGCCTGTGTCCTGAGAGGGGGGTTGTATCTCAGTGGCAGGTTGGGGCACAGGGGGAGAGGCAGCGGTGCAAACCGGAGGCGGTGAACGGCCTTCGTCCCACCTTGTGGGGTGCTTGGCCGTCATATGTCTGCGCATGCTGGTGGTGGTGAGGCTGTTGGTGGTGGCTCCCCGGCTGATCTTGGCGCGACAAAGGTTACACAGCACTGTTCGTCAGTCGTCAGGCGTCTCTGTGAAAAACTGCCAGACCTTAGAGCACCTCGGCCTCTGCAGGGTGGCATGGCGCGAGGGTGCGCTTTGGGAAACAGTTGGTGGATTATTCGGTCTGGCCCTGCCTCTACCCCTGGCCACCGCACTGCCTCTTGCAACCTGCCCTGCTGCTGCCCGTGCCTCCCCCTCTGAAGACCTGTCCTGTGTAGGCGTTGCACACCAGGTGGGGTCAGTCACCTCATCGTCCTGCTGCTCTTCCTCAGAATCCTCTGTGCGCTCCTCCCTCGGACTTACTGCCCTTACTACTACCTCACTGCAAGACAACTGTGTCTCATCGTCATCGTCCTCCTCACCCACAGAAAGTTCTTGAGACAGTTGGCGGAAGTCCCCAGCCTCATCCCCCGGACCCCGGGAACTTTCCAATGGTTGTGCATCAGTGACGATAAACTCCTCTGGTGGGAGAGGAACCACTGCTGCCCAATCTGAGCAGGGGCCCGAGAACAGTTCCTGGGAGTCTTCCCACTCCTGAGCATGTGTCATTGTAGTGGAGTGAGGAGGCTGGGAGGAAGGAGGAGCAGCAGACAGAGGATTCGGATTTGCAGCAGTGGACGGCGCAGAACTGTGGCTGGACGATAGGTTGCTCGAAGCACTTTCTGCCATCCAGGACAGGACCTGCTCACACTGCTCATTTTCTAATAAAGGTCTCCCGCGTGGACCCATTAATTGGGCGATGAATGTGGGGACGCCAGAAACGTGCCTCTCTCCTAATCGCGCAGCAGTCGGCTGCGACACACCTGGATCAGGAGCTCAGCCTGTGCCCACACCCTCACTTGGCCCTCCGCGTCCTCGGCCGCGTCCACGTCCTCTAGGCCTACCCCTACCCCTCAGCATGCTGTATTACCAGTGATTTGATTTCACAGGCAGGAAATAAATTGGCGCAAGCCTGCAGGCCAAATATAATTTTTTAACTTTTTTTAAAAAGGAAAGGCCCACTGCCTCTAGTGAATGAATAATAAGTTTAATAACTGTGTTGCGGCCCTGGAAAAGTGTCACAGAACTTTACTGTTGCAGAGTTATTAACTGTGGCAGAGCAGGTATTTCCCAGGCAGGAAAGAAATTGGCGCAAGGCTGCACTCAACCGTAGCTGGTTGCGTCTGATTTTTTTACGTTCTCCACGCAGCACACACGTATCCAGAGCCCTGACGGCTGTCAGAGGCAGGGCAAATATAATTTTTTCCCTTTTGTTTAAAAGGAAAGGCCCACTGTGCCTATTCAATGACTAATATAACTGTGTTGCGGCCCTGCAAAAGTGTCACAGAACTTTACTGTTGCAGAGTTATTAACTGTGGCAGAGCAGGTATTTCCCAGGCAGGAAAGAAATTGGCGCAAGGCTGCACTCAACCGTAGCTGGTTGCGTCTGATTTTTTTACGTTCTCCACGCAGCACACACGTACCCAGAGCCCTGACGGCTGTCAGAGGCAGGGCAAATATAATTTTTTCCCTTTTGTTTAAAAGGAAAGGCCCACTGTGCCTATTCAATGACTAATATAACTGTGTTGCGGCCCTGCAAAAGTGTCACAGAACTTTACTGTTGCAGAGTTATTAACTGGCAGAGCAGGTATTTCCCAGGCAGGAAAGAAATTGGCGCAAGGCTGCACTCAACCGTAGCTGGTTGCGTCTGATTTTTTTACGTTCTCCACGCAGCACACACGTACACAGAGCCCTTAGGACTGACAGAGGCAGGGCAAATATGCTTTTTTTCCCTTTTGTTTAAAAGGAAAGGCCCACTGTGCCTATTCAATGACTAATAACTGTGTTGTGGCCCTGCCTACACAATTCTGTGCCTGTAGTATCAATGCAGGGTGCAATGCTCTGCACCGCCGATTTTGAGAAAGAAAAAAAAAAGCAACACAGCTAACAGCAGCCTGCACAGTACTCCACACAGTTAAATGTGGCCCTAGAAAGGACCGTTGAGGTTCTTGAAGGCTACACTCACTCCTAACACTCTCCCTGCCTAAGCACCACTTCTGTCCCTAATGCCGGGTGCAATGCTCTGCACTGCCGATTTTGAGAAAAAAAAACATTTTCTCCACTGCTAACAGCAGCCTGCACACACGTAGATGTGGCCCTAAGAAGGACCGTTGGGGTTCTTGAAACCTACACTCACTACAAACACTCTCCCTACAGCAACTCCAATAGAACAGCACTGTCCTCAGCTAACTCACAAGGCATGTGTGGCGAGCCGCGGGAGGGGCCGACTTTTATACTCGGGTGACATCTGATCGCCCCAGCCACTCACAGCAGGGGGGTGGTATAGGGCTTGAACGTCACAGGGGGAAGTTGTAATGCCTTCCCTGTCTTTCAATTGGCCAGAAAAGCGCGCTAACGACTCAGAGAGGAAACTGAAAGTAACCCGAACACCGCGTGGTGCTCGTTACGAGTAACGAGCATCCCGAACACGCTAATATTCGCCCGAGCATCAAGCTCGGACGAGTACGTTCGCTCATCTCTAGTCTTTAACAAAGCCTATTTGTCAAGGAGATATACTGGAGTGACATAGTGTCAGAAGGGGTCTATTTTGAGATTTTGCTATCAAAAGTTTATTTTGAAACTTTTACTATTGATATCCTATCCTCAAGATAAGTCATCAATAGTTGATCAGTGGGTATCCGGCACTCAGGATCCCCACCGATCAGGTTATTGTCAAGCCTGTATTTAGTGCAAAGGGGAGATAGTTAGCAGTCCGCCCTCGGGATCCCCACCGATAAACCGATCGTCCGGCCAGCTGTCAGTGCAGAGGGCCAAAGGTTGTGATCGGTGGTCATGGCCAGAAGTGTAATTGAAATTAATGACCTTCTATTACACTTCTGGCTCCTCAGTGGAATCAGAGCCATAAGTGTAATAGGAGTCAGCGCTCCAGTTGATTTTAATGAGAGTGAAGCTGTCTATCACATTGCCAGCCCTGACCACCGATGATGATCTTCAGCCTTCTGAATTGACAGCTGGCCAGACGGTCAGCTAATCTGTGGGAATCACTAACTATCTGCCCTCGCGCTACTTCTTGCCAACATACATTTTGTAGGTTCATGAGAAGTAGGGGAAAATGTAAGGGAGGTTGAATGCAGGTTCAGACTACTGAATGCTTGTTTGTAATCTGGAACCACTGAGACACATAGATCTTGTCAGGTTGAAAATCCTCGCAGGTGGTGCTATGAAGTCGCGCGACTTTGTAGCGCCACAAAATCGCAGTATCACTGCGAGAAAACGCAGCAATATCGCACGGACCACCGATGCAATATCGCTGCGATTTTCTCGCAGCAATATCGCGTCACCTGTGTGAAACAGGCCTTATGCATGTGAGTTCTGGTTGAGGATCCTGTTCTGTGTGATATGCATTACTGTGTGTGTAGGTGTGAACAGCGACTTGTCTTGTATGACTGTGCAAGTGGCCAGACATGTGGTGTATCTGCAGTCCTGTTCTGTGTGGTGTGCATTACCAGGTGTGTTGGTGTAAGCAGCGACGTGTTCTAAATGTCTATGCAGGTGGCTAGACATGAGGTGTGAAGAATCGTGTTCTGTGTTCAGTGTGTGTGAACAGTGTAATGTCTAGAGATGAGCGAACGTACTCGTCCGAGCTTGATACTCGTTCGAGTATTAGCGTGTTCGAGATGCTCGTTACTCGAGACGAGTACCACGCGATGTTCGAGTTACTTTCACTTTCATCTCTGAGACGTTAGCGCGCTTTTCTGGCCAATAGAAAGACAGGGAAGGCATTACAACTTCCCCCTGCGACGTTCAAGCCCTATACCACCCCCCTGCAGTGAGTGGCTGACGAGATCAGGTGTCACCCGAGTATATAAATCGGCCCCTCCCGCGGCTCGCCACAGATGCATTCTGACGTAGATCAGGGACAGTGCTGCTGGTGCCGGAGCTGCTATAGGGAGAGCCTTAGGAGTTATTTTAGGCTTCAAGAACCCCAACGGTCCTTCTTAGGGCCACATCTAACCGTGTGCAGTAGTGTGGAGGCTGCTTTTTGCAGTGTTGCACTTTTTTTTTTTCTTGTATATCGGCCGTGCAGAGCATTGCGTCCTGCAGTAATTTTACATTGTCCAGGGCCAGTAGTGGTGAGTAAGGGACAGAAGACATATTTAGTGTATATAGGCAGTGGGCCTTTCCAAAAACATTTGGGAAAAAAAATCTATTTGGGCTGCCTGTGACCGTTCTCAGTGTACTGGGTCTCTGCTGGGGGTAGTTGTCCTAACTCATACGCAGCCAGCTAAGTGTTACAGCAGGCTTGCGCAAAATTCTTTCCTGCCTCTGTGTTGCCTCTTACATCACCGCTGTATTCCTGTCCACAAGTGTACTGGGTCTCTGCTGGGGGTAGTTGTCCTAATTCATACGCAGCCAGCTAAGTGTTACAGCAGGCTTGCGCAAAATTCTTTCCTGCCTCTGTGTTGCCTCTTACATCACCGCTGTATTCCTGTCCACAAGTGTACTGGGTCTCTGCTGGGGGTAGTTGTCCTAATTCATACGCAGCCAGCTAAGTGTTACAGCAGGCTTGCGCAAAATTCTTTCCTGCCTCTGTGTTGCCTCTTACATCACCGCTGTATTCCTGTCCACAAGTGTACTGGGTCTCTGCTGGGGGTAGTTGTCCTAATTCATACGCAGCCAGCTAAGTGTTACAGCAGGCTTGCGCAAAATTCTTTCCTGCCTCTGTGTTGCCTCTTACATCACCGCTGTATTCCTGTCCACAAGTGTACTGGGTCTCTGCTGGGGGTAGTTGTCCTAATTCATACGCAGCCAGCTAAGTGTTACAGCAGGCTTGCGCAAAATTCTTTCCTGCCTCTGCTGTGCGTTCCGTAAGCGAAGTCAGCCTCCAACCACAGGCCAATAAGCGGCACATTTAATTACAGCGTTCTGTTTCTGCACTACTGGTAATACAGCATGCTGAGGGGTAGGGGTAGGCCTAGAGGACGTGGACGCGGGCGAGGACGTGGAGGCCCAAGTCAGGGTGTGGGCACAGGCCGAGCCAGTGCGGTGGCCAGGGGTAGAGGCAGGGCCAGACCGAATAATCCACCAACTGTTTCCCAAAGCGCCCCCTCGCGCCATGCCACCCTGCAGAGGCCAAGGTGCTCTAAGGTGTGGCAGTTTTTCACAGAGACGCCTGACTACCGACGAACAGTGGTGTGCAACCTTTGTCGCGCCAAGATCAGCTGGGGAGCCACCACCACCAGCATGCGCAGGCATATGATGGCCAAGCACCCCACAAGGTGGGACGAAGGCCGTTCACCGCCTCCGGTTTGCACCACTGCCTCTTCCCCTGTGCCCCAACCTGCCACTGAGATCCAACCCCCCTCTGAGGACACAGGCACGAGTGCCTACCGGCCTGCACCCACACCCTCACCTCCGCTGTCCTCAGCCCCATCCAGCAATGTCTCTCAGCGCAGCGTCCAGACATCGCTAGCGCAACTGTTTGAGCGCGAGCGCAAGTACACCGCCACGCACCCGCACGCTCAAGCGTTAAACGTGCACATAGCCAAATTGATCAGCCTGGAGATGCTGCCGTATAGGCTTGTGGAAACGGAGGCTTTCAAAAGCATGATGGCGGCGGCGGCCCCGCGCTACTCGGTTCCCAGTCGCCACTACTTTTCCCGATGTGCCGTCCCAGCCCTGCACGACCACGTCTCCCGCAACATTGTACGCGCCCTCACCAACACGGTTACTACCAAGGGCCACTATATCTCCCTGACGGCACATTGGGTGAATTTAGGGGAGGCTGGGACAGAGTCAGAGCCTGGGACCGCTCACGTCCTACCCACCCCCAGAATTACGGGCCCCAGCTCGGTGCTGGTATCTGCGGCGGTGTATGCTTCCTCCACTAAACCACCCTCCTCCTCCTCCTCCAACGCAACCTCTGTCTCGCAATAAAGATGTGTCAGCAGCAGCAGCACGTCGCCAGCAGTCGGTGTCGCGTGGTGTGGCAGCACAGCGGTGGGCAAGCGTCAGCAGGCCGTGCTGAAACTACTCAGCTTAGGAGAGAAGAGGCACACGGCTCACGAACTGCTGCAGGGTCTGACAGAGCAGACCGACCGCTGGCTTTCGCCGCTGAGCCTCCAACCGGGCATGGTCGTGTGTGACAACGGCCGTAACCTGGTGGCGGCTCTGCAGCTCGGCAGCCTCACGCACGTGCCATGCCTGGCCCATGTCTTTAATTTGGTGGTTCAGCGCTTTCTGAAAAGCTACCCACACTTGTCATACCTGCTCGGAAAGGTGCGCCGGGTCAGCGAACATTTCCGCAAGTCCAAGATGGACGCTGCCACCCTGCGGACCCTGCAACATCGGTTTAATCTGCCAGTGCACCGACTGCTGTGCAACGTGCCCACACGGTGAAACTCTACGCTCCACATGTTGGCCAGGCTCTATGAGCAGCGTAGAGCTATAGTGGAATACCAACTCCAACATGGGCGGCATAGTGGGAGTCAGCCTTCTCAATTCTTTACAGAAGAGTGGGCCTGGTTGGCAGCCATCTGCCAGGTCCTTGGAAACTTTGAGGAGTCTACCCAGATGGTGAGCGGGGATGCTGCAATCATTAGCGTCACCATTCCTCTGCTATGCCTCTTGAGAAGTTCCCTGCAAAGCATAAAGGCAGACGCTTTGCACTCGGAAACGGAGGCGGGGGAAGACAGTATGTCGCTGGATAGACAGAGCACCCTCATGTCTATATCTCAGCGCGCTGAGGAGGAGGGAGAGGAGCATGAGGAGGAGGGGGAAGAGACAGCTTGGCCCACTGCTGAGGGTACCCATGCTGCTTGCCTGTCATCCTTTCAGTGTGTATCCCTTCAGCGTGTATGGCCGGAGGAGGAGGAGGAGGAGGATCCTGAAAGTGATCTTCCTAGTGAGGACAGCCATGTGTTGCGTACAGGTACCCTGGCACACATGGCTGACTTCATGTTAGGATGCCTTTCTCAAGACCCTTGCGTTACACGCATTCTGGCCACTACGGATTACTGGGTGTACACACTGCTCGACCCACGGTATAAGGAGAACCTTTCCACTCTCATACCCGAAGAGGAAAGGGGTTCGAGAGTGATGCTATACCACAGGACCCTGGCGGACAAACTGATGGTAACATTCCCATCCGACAGCGCTAGTGGCAGAAGGTGCAGTTCCGAGGGCCAGGTAGCAGGGGAGGCGCAGAGATCAGGCAGCATGTACAGCGCAGGCAGGGGAACATTCTCCAAGGCCTTTGCCAGCTTTATGGCTCCCCAGCAAGACTGTGTCACCGCTCCCCAGTCAAGGCTGAATTGGCGGGAGCACTGTAAAAGGATGGTGAGGGAGTACGTAGCCGATCGCACGACCGTCCTCGGTGACGCCTCTGCCCCCTACAACTACTGGGTGTCGAAGCTGGACACGTGGCCTGAGCTCGCGCTGTATGCCCTGGAGGTGCTTGCTTGTCCTGCGACTAGCGTCTTGTCAGAGAGGGTGTTTAGTGCGGCTGGGGGAATCATCACGGATAAGCGTACCCGCCTGTCAACCCACAGTGCCGACAGGCTTACACTGATCAAGATGAACAAAGCCTGGATTTCCCCAGACTTCTCTTCTCCACCAGCGGACAGCAGCGATACCTAAGCAATACGTAGGCTGCACCCGCGGATGGAAGCATCGTTCTCTATCACCATCAAAAACGGGGACCTTTTTGCTTCATCAATCTGTGTATTCTATTCATCCTCCTCCTCCTGCTCCTCCTCCTGAAACCTCACGTAATCACGCTGAACGGGCAATTTTTCATAGGCCCACAAGGCTCAGTCATATAATTTTTGTAAACAATTTTTATACCTTTCAATGTTCATTAAAGCGTTGAAAATTTCACCTCAACCAATTTTTATTTTAACTGGGCTGCCTCCAGGCCTAGTTACCAATTAAGCCACATTAACCAAAGCGATTAATGGGTTTCACCTGCCCTCTTGGTTGGGCATGGGCAATTTTTCTGAGGTACATTAGTACTGTTGGTACACCAATTTTTTTTGGCCCTCGCCTACAGTGTAATCCAATTAATTTTTTGCCCACCTGCATTAAAGCTGACGTTACATCAGCTGTGATGGGCAATGCAATGGGATATATTTATGTACCGCCGGTGGCTTCCTGGCACCCACCCATGCTGTGGGTCCACAGGGAGTTGTAACTGCATGTGTCTACTTCTAAAGAACCCCAGTCTGACTGGGGCATGCAGTGTGGGCCGAAGCCCACCTGCATTTAATCGGACGTTACCTCAGCTGTGATGGGCACTGCAATGGAATACATTTATGTACAGCCGGTGGGTTCCAGGGAGCCACCCATGCTGTGGGTGCACACGGAATTCCCATTGCGGAGTTGTATCTGCCTGTGACTATTTATAAAAAAACGCGGTCTGACTGGGGCATGCAGAGACCTTGACAGAATGAATAGTGTGTGGCACATAGGTTCCCCATTGCTATGCCCACGTGTGCATCTCCTGATGGCGGTGGCACAGGATTATATTTCTCATTGCTTCTGTACAGCATTGTGGGCTATCGCCCCACTCCTTTTAAAGAGGGTCGCTGCCTAGCCGTGCCAACCCTCTGCAGTGTGTGCCTGCGATACCTCCTCATGGCAGACGCACTTATAAATAGACATGAGGGTGGTGTGGCATGAGTGCAGCTGAAGGCTGCGCAGGGACACTTTGGTGTGCGCTGTGGACACTGCGTCATGCGGGGGGGGGAGGGGGTTGGGTAGCATGTTACCCAGGAGAAGTGGCAGCGGAGTGTCATGCAGGCAGTGATTGTGCTTTGCTGGAGGTAGTGTGGTGCTTAGCTAAGGGATGCATTGCTAATGAGGGCTTTTCAGAAGTAAAAGTTGTTGTTGGGAGGGGTGGGCCCACTCTTGCCGCTATTGTGGCTTAATAGTGGGACCTGGGAACTTGAGATGCAGCCCAACATGTAGCCCCTCGCCTGCCCTATCCGTTGCTGTGTCGTTCCCATCACTTTCTTGAATTGCCCCGATTTTCACAAATGGAAACCTTAGCGAGCATCGGCGATATACAAAAATGCTCGAGTCGCCCATTGACTTCAATGGGGTTCGTTACTCGAAACGAACCCTCGAGCATTGCGAAAATTTCGTCCCGAGTAACGAGCACCCGAGCACTTTGGTGCTCGCTCATCTCTAGTAATGTCCTGTGTTTGGTGCATCTCTCCAGGTTCCTAATCAGGGATAGCCAGGTCCCAGATGAAGACAGTGTGGCTGTCCTTGTCGGGACAGTCACTCTGCTTTTAGGCAGGAGTTCCCCACTTTCCCTGATTAGAAAGGGACATCTTTACCTGGAGAGGTGTATTTGGTCTATGCAACATTATGAGAGTTCTTGCGGTTTTGTTGAGACACCTTTTTGCGTCCGTGCTGAGGCATGACGTTCTAGAGTACTGCATGGACATAACAGATCTTCGTAGGAGCTGAATAAACAAAAGGGTAAGGGCTCATACCCACTTGTGTTTTTTTAACGCTGCGATATTGCTGCTTTTTTTAACGCGATTGTCAATCAGACTTTCTAATGTTAAAAACGCTTCGCACAAAAATCGCAAAACACAAACTTGCGATGCATTTTTAACATTAGAAAGTCCCACAATTGTGTTAAAAATAAACACAGTGATATTGCAGCGTTAAAAAAATGCAAGTGGGTAGGAGCCCCAAGGACGTTTTTAATTGAGACTGTTTGCACGGTTGCTTAATTATTTATTCAAGAGAAATAAGGCACCCTGTCCACGACCATGAATTCACGGGAGCAGGCTGAAGCTTTCCAAAGCGTTGCTATGGAAAGCGCCGCCCCCTGTCCACGAGCAGAGAATCTTCGCGATTCTCCGCTCGAGGCCAGCAATTCGCAGCATGCTGCGAATCGCCCCGATTCTCCGCGGTCAGCCTATCTATCAGATAGGCTGACCTGTGGAGAACCGTGTGCCAGCTCCTGCTCCCGGGCGGCGGCTCCTGTGGCGGAGATCCGCCGCGGGAAACCGCAATGCCCGTGGACAGGGGGCCTTAAAAAAAATTTTGCTAATTTGCACACATTTTATAAGAACACGTATCTATTTCTAATGGAATTAAGCAGCTCTTATAGTATTATTCCACAAATATAAACTTTTAGATGGAATTATTATCGTTCAAAAAATCATTCAAACATGCAAAAACGAGCGATAATTGTTCGGTCTAAACAGAAGCTAACGACCTAAACAATGAAAGAGAATCGTTTACTTTTCGCTTTTCGACTGCTTCTGATTCCGCAATGCAAATACGCCCTTGTGCACTGGGCCTACGTACCAAGGTTTCACCTAAGTAACTCAAATATTGAAATGCACAATTGGCTCGTGAACTTTTTAAATTTGATTCTAATTGCTAATTAGAAAACTAAATTCTGTAAATAACATCAGACTGATGACCCATACATTTAAGGAATTTTGTGCACTTGTTGTGCATGCCAACAATCTTTGTAGATGTAGTTATTCCTGGTTATGGGAAACGTGTAACCAATGTCGTAAAGCCAGGACTGAGTGCAAAAACTATTTTTCTTCTCTAATTTCCTTTCTATCACTTTGGTGTGATTGTTCTCAGTGAGAGAAACCAAGTTATCTTGTAGATATGATAACTTTTAATGGCGAACAAAAATACACGATGTTACAGACAAGAGTGACAAGGAAGTGACGCCCCCTGTAGCTGATTGACTACAGAGCAAGCCGGCCTCTAGGTCCTGACAGGGCACTAAGGCTTTTTTCCACAGCGGCAGCAGCACCTGCAGACGATTCACACACCGGGGAGGACATCGGCAAAGCTGTGAGTGGTGACGGCGGCAGGACACTTGGAGGCAGCCGCGGCAGGACACTTAGTCCTCCTGTCCACGGATGTTTGAAGCTTTCCATTGCTATGGAAAGCGCTAGCCCCCTGTCCACGAGCGGAGAATCATTGTGATTCTCCGCTGCAGGCCAGCAATTTGCAGCATGCTGCGAATTGCCGTGATTCTCTGTGGTCAGCCTATCTGTCAGATAGGCTGACCGGCGGAGATTCGTCTACTGGCTCCTGCTCCTGGGCGGCGGCTCCCGTGGCGGAGATCCGCCGTGGGATACCGCAATGCCCGTGGACAGGGGGCCTTAGAGGCAGTGGCAGCAGGACACTTAAAGGCAGCAGCGGCAGGACACTTAGAGGCAGTGGTGGCAGGACATGAAGAGCTGTCCCTAATCCCCCTAGTGCTGCGGCAAGGGTCGGAGCGGATGCGGCCACACCAGAAGACACCGGAGCACTTAGGTAGCCTAGGTCCTGCCTCAGTGCAGGGGCATAGCACCACCGGCAGGATATACCGCGGCAGTTAGGGGAGATGCTAGGGGAACGGCTGCTCCGGGGAAACTCCTAGCGGCTGCGTGTGTATTCATTGCCACGGCTGGACGGTTAGGGTTAGCGTTCCGTGTTCAGGTTAGGCTTAGATTATTCACTGTAAATGCTTCCATGTTACTCCTGGAACATGGAAGTGTTTACAGCTAATAATTTAAGCCTAACCTGAACACGGAACCCTAACCATAACCGTCTAGCCAAGGCAATGAATACACACGCAGCTGCTAGGACCTTACACAAGTCAGCCAATGGGAGCTAGGGGTGTGACAGGGGCATTCCTCCATGTAAGTCCTGTCAAACCTCTAGCTTCTGGTGGTGGCAAGATACAATAATACTCTACTGTTATCCAGGGAAGTTGCCACTACAAGGGAATGGCAGCATCAGTTTTGCTTCACTTACAGAATCATTTGGAAAACGGACTTGCAGTTTTTTTGAGCCAAAGACAGAAGTGGATCCAGCAGGAAGGAGAAGGAGAAGTAGAAGTCCTTCCTTTATAGTTTATTCTTTTTTAATTCACTTCTGACTTTGGCTCAAAAAACTGCATCAACGCTGCAAGAGCATTTTCCAAAAAATGCTGTGTGAAGCCGCACTTAGTGTACGTCTACGCATGGCAGGTCTGATGCAGATTTTCCATAGTGAAAACAACATAGAAAAATTACAATGGCAAAAAAAACAAACCAAATGGTGTGTATTTGTGGTGGAGATTACCCTTTATGCAACAAAGGAGGAAATTGGTGCTGGGAATCTGCAGCATAAACTGTTTTAGGGTGGCTTCACACGAGCGTGTGCGTACATAGGTGCACACCCCTGTACGCGCAAAAGCATGCGTGTATGAAGGTCCACACATTGCCCTCAATGGA
Organism: Eleutherodactylus coqui; assembly: GCF_035609145.1. Taxonomy (NCBI): domain Eukaryota; kingdom Metazoa; phylum Chordata; class Amphibia; order Anura; family Eleutherodactylidae; genus Eleutherodactylus; species Eleutherodactylus coqui. The sequence continues at coordinate 167,419,854 of NC_089840.1, forward strand.
GCCGCGGCTGCTGCCGGCGGCTCCATTGAAGGCAATAGTGTGCCAGCACCCCGTAATTGTTTTTCAGGGAAGAGCTTTAAATAGCAGAGAATTCTTTTTCCTCGCGGGGATGAAGGAAAGGAATATGTTCTTCATCCCCGCGGGGACACGGCAGCAGTGGACATGTATTTTTTTTTTACACTAAAATTCTTGTTTTTCAGGGAAGAGCTTATATTTAAAGCTCTTCTCTGAAAAACAATTACGGGGTGCCAGCAGACCATTCCCTATGGTGCACGCATGTCCTATGTTTACAGGTGCATGCCTGTAAAGCACGGACATTTGCACACACTATAGGGAATGCATTGGTTTTAAGAGAAGCGTGTTTTTGTGCGCATGTATGCACGCACAAAAACACGCTCGTGTGAAACCACCCCTAGGGTGACTACCCACTACAGTTTTTTTTCACTGCGAAATTCGCAGCGTTTTTTTTCTGCAGGGGTCTATGGGACTTGTAATGTTAAAATCGCGATCATGCAAAATCGCAATTTACCGAAAAATCACGATTTTGCGCGATCATGATTTTAACATTACAAGTCCCATAGACCCCTGCAGAAAAAAAAAACGCTGCGAATTTCGCTGTGAAAAAAAACTGTAGTGGGTAGTCACCCTTATGCTGTGAATCTAAACTCCGCACTGCAGGTCACTTTAGCCTGCTATGGCATTTGAATGATGGCTGCTCATGGCACACATAAAAAAAGAAGCTCTGACATATACACTTAAATTAACAAATGTTCCAAATATATCAATCTTTTAGAATGTATACAGTGTTCCGCTAAGTTACATTGAATTCAGGATAAAATATTTTCCACATACAATAGTCTTTCTTGGGACATTGTAACTCGAAACCATATTCAACGTACAATGTCAGAGGCAATCTAGATCCGTGGCACATACTGGGACATCCAGCCAATTAGTATGGGCATTTCAATGGAAAACCATTCTTAAGGGCTCGGTCAGACGAGTGTGTGTTTTACATGTGCATAATACACACTCCTAAAAGAACCAATGGGTTCCTATAAAAGCGTTCATATGTGCGAAATTTGAGTCGCAAAACAGCGCGCACCTACAAAAGATAGGACATAGGCGCACGTTTTGCAGAAGATTCCATTGACTCTTATGGGAGCAGGAGTTAATAGAAACTCCTGCGCTGCCAACCGCTTCAGCACTGCTTACAGCAGGGCATTTAAAGGGTGCTTCTGGCCAGAATCACCTTTTAAATGTCCCGCTGTTAACCCCTTAGTCCCCGCAGGAAGGAGGGGACAACCCGAGGGTTCCTTTAATCCCCACGAGGCGACCTTTGTGGAGCAGCTGCACTTCTCCAAGCACAGCTGCTCTAGTGCCCGTTCACACGTTTTCTGCTCATACAAGCAGCGAGTTTTTTATCGCGCACATAGACGCGCAAAAAATCACGCTCATCTGACCCAGCCCTAATGAAGTACAGAACATATACTAATTAGTTGTCTAGTAGCGCCTTCTATTGCACAGTATGGTACTACATGTTCTGTACTGCTCTTTACCTGTGTCAGGATGAGCTGATCCTTAAAGGGGTTGTCTCGCGAAAGCAAGTGGGGTTCAGCACTTCTGTATGGCCATATTAATGCACTTTGTAATCTACATGGTGCATTAAATATGAGCCATACAGAAGTTATTCACTTACCTTCCCTGCGCTGGCGTCCCCGTCTCCATGGCTCCGTCTAACTTCAGCGTCTAATCGCCCGATTAGACGCGCTTGCGCAGAAGGGTCTTCTGCCTTCCGCTCGGTTTGGCAGCAGCGGCGTTCTGGCTCCGCCCCCTTCTACGCGTCATCGTGTAGCTCCGCCCCGTCACGTTGCCGATTCCAGCCAATGAGGAGGCTGGAATCGGCACATGTCATGGGGCGGAGCTACGCGATGATGCGTAGAAGGGGGCGGAGCCAGAACGCCGCTGCTGCCAAACCGAGCCGAAGGCAGAAGACCCTTCTGCGCAAGCGCGTCTAATCGGGCGATTAGACGCTGAAGTTAGACGGAGCCATGGAGACGGGGACGCCAGCGCAGGGAAGGTAAGTGAATAACTTCTGTATGGCTCATATTTAATGCACCATGTAGATTACAAAGTGCATTAATATGGCCATACAGAAGTGCTGAACCCCACTTGCTTTCGCGAGACAACCCCTTTAAGCACCAGGTGAGTTCAGCTCCATGTTTTTTTCTGGTACATGTGTGTACTCTTTTCGTGACCCTGAAGACGTTTCTGTTCTCTACATATAAAATTATTTACAACTTTCAGCAGCTATTTCTGATTTTTTATATATACAAACTTACTTTATATTAGTTGTCTGATTAAATGAACCTGATTTTTTTTAACAAGTTTTCTAAAGTACACCAGGTTCTCCTTATAACCTCATTTGATGCGGTAAGTTCATGTCTGTAAGTTCTGATTTTCAGGTGGTCTTTCCTATTTTTCTGTTACTCTGCTGTTTGCCATCCACTTTCAGGGGGCATGTAGCAAACCTAGCATTCTGCCAGCAGTTCACTGCCCTGCACTTCCTATTAGGCACTGCACAATCTGTGGTCCAATTAGCAGAAGGGCAGTAGTTAAATGCTTGCCGCTCTGCTCTACCAGGATGATTCAGGCATTCCGGCCAAATGATGAGTAAACCCAATATACTGTGTGTGTGTACAAACACAGACACATGGAACCCACCAGGAGAGGCTGAGATTGTGAAGATCATTATCACAGTGTCTGCAGATCTGCCAGCCTGCAGCCTCTGAGTGCACAGGAGCCACCTGTGAAGATAGCTCTTCCCTCCCATTGCTAAGGAAACATCCATGTGTCTCTGTTACTAGAGAAGCTCTGTACCTAACAAAAGACAATGGACTGCAGAGACGCTAGAATCATAGAATGGTAGAGTTAGAAGGGACCTCCAGGGTCATCTGGTCCAACCCCCTGCTCAGTGCAGGATTCACTAAATCATTTCAGACAGATATTTGTCCAGCCCTTGTTTGAACGCTTCCATTAAAGGAGAACTCGCCACCTCCTGGGAGAACTCGCCACCTCCCGTGGCAACCTGTTCCACTCATTGATCACCCCCACTGTCAGAAAGTTTTTTTTTAATATCTAATTTGTGTCTTCTCCCTTTCAGTTTCATCCCATTGCTTCTAGTCTTTCCTTGTGCAAATAAAAATAGGGCTAATCCCTCTGCACTGTGACAGCCCTTCAGATATTTGTAGACAGCTATTAACTCTTCTCTCAGCCTTCTTTTTTGCAAGCTAAATATCCCCAGATCCTTTAACCGTTCCTCATAGAACATGATTTGCAGACCGCTCACCATCTTGGTAACACTTCTCTGAACTTGCTCCAGTTGTCTATGTCTTTTTTAAAGTGGGGTGCCCAGAACTGAACACAGTATTCCAGATGAGGTCTGACTAAGGAAGAGGGGTATAATTACCTCAGGTTATCTAGACTCTATGCTTCTCTTAATACATCCCAAAATTGTGTTTGCCTTTTTGGCTGCTGCATCACATTGTTGACTCATGTTCAGTCTATGATCTATTAGCATACCCAAGTATTTTTCACATGTGCTGCTGCTTAGCCCAGTTCCTCCCATTCTGTATGTGCTTTTTTCATTTTTCTTGCCCAGATGTAGGACTTTGCATTTCTCCTTGTTAAATACCATTCTGTTAGTCGCCACCCACTGTTCAAGCTTTTCTAGATCTTTTTGAATACTCTCTCTCTCTCTCTTCCCTAGTTTTAGCTATCCCTCCTAGCTTTGTTTTTCTTCCTTTTTAACGTGTGCAAGTTCTGTATTCATCTGTCCTGCTCTCTTTAAATGCTTTCCATTCTTTCTTCTTTTAGGAATTATTAACGATTGTGCTTTGAGAATCTCATTTTGCAATATTTCCCAACTAGAGATGAGCGAGCACGCTCGGTAAGGTCAGTTACTGGAGCAACTGCCTCCTCAGCCGAGCGTGCTCAGGGGGGGGCAGCAGAGGGGAGCAGGGGAGAGTAAGAGAGAGATCTCTCTCTCCCCCTGCTAAACCCCGCCGCCCGCCGCTCACCCCTGCTGCCCCCCCGAGGAGAAGGCAGTTATTCGAGATGAACGAGGCTCGCTCGAGTAACTGACCTTACCGAGCGTGCTCACTCAACTCTATTCCCAACCTTCTTGGATATTTCTGTCCTTAAGAACATCCAGCCATTGGATTCTTTCTATCCTCTTTCTGAGTTCATTAAAATCTGCCTTTCTGAACTGCAACATTGAGGTCAGAGTTTTCTCAGGTCTTCCTCCCGGTTTTATCCAAAATTTAAGCATAGCACGATCACTGCCTCCCAGCCACCCTTACTTCCTCAACCATTCCCTCCCAGTTGGTAAGAATTAGGTCCAAGATAACAGATCCCCTTGTTTTCTCTTCTACCTTTTGGAAGATAAAGTTGTCAGGAAGAGCAGAAAAGAATTTGTCGGATCCATTATTTTACCTGAGAGAGATTCCCAAAAAATGTCTGGATAGGTAAAATCTCCCATGATCACTATATCATGCTTTTTTGTGAGCTTGGCCATCTGATGTAGAAAGGGTTCATCGATTATCTACTGCTTGTCCAGGTGCCTATAATGGTGTCCTTTCTGTTGTTCTCTCCCAAACATTTTCTACAGAACTACCATGCTCTGAAGCTTGAATCTCTGTGGAGATGAATGTTTTCCTAACAGACAATGCAACACCTCCTCCTCTTTTTTTAGGTCTGTTTCTTAAGGCCCTTTTAGACAGGACGAATGTTGGGCAAACGATGCCCGACACTCATCCCTGCCCATACTAGCTCCCGTACACCTGCCCAGGAGCTAATATCGTTAGCTTTCAGCGGGGAGGCTGCAGGAGAATTCTCTCCTCGCGCTCCCCCGCCCCTCTCCATTGACATAACATAGCGCCCGTTCAATACTGAACAGATGCTATTTACACTTAACGATGAGCGATTAGCTCATCGTCTGTCATTTGTGCTGCATAAACGATGGATGATGAGCTGATTGCTCATCTTTTAGTGTAAATAGCGGCCGTTCAGTACTGAATGTCTGCTATGTTAAGTCAACGGAGAGGGGCGGGAGAGCGAGAAATCTCCTGTAGTAACCCTCCCCTCTGCTGGCCACCCTGTGAGTGAGCCAGCACTACTGGCTCCCGTGCAAATTTGCCCGACATTTGTCCCTTCTAAATGGACCCTTATAAATAAGTTGTACCCTTAAAGCCTTGTATTCCAATTGTGTATCATTGCACTAAGTTTCCGTGATGCCTATGATATCACATTTCTCCTCCTATGTTAGGAGCTCCAATTCTCCTTGTTTGTTTCCCATGCTCTGTGCATTTGTGTAAAAAAAATTTAGTTTGTGATCGATGTCTCTTGCTCCTCTACTTTCTTTCTGAATTTTTTGTCTTTGTCCTTTCTTTCCACTTCTAATAGCAAGGTTCTCAAATGTATTAATTAGCTGTATATTTTTACCTGGTCTTTCACTTCTCCTGCCATATTGTTCTAGTTTAAAGCTCTTCTAATGAGTAAAGCAAGGCACCCACCAAATAAATATATGTCCACTAAATATATGCTTGATCTCTAGTGGCAGCCACTTCAAATGTGATTTACAAGTGGTAAAGCAACATTTTTAATGCAAGTATATTGCATAAATGATGAGACTGACACAAGCTAGTAGATGAATGGAAGTTGTCTGAAAGGTTATTGCTTCTAATTTTCTTTAATCTTCACTTTGTTTTACTCTAGTTGACATTTTTATGGCTTAGGAACTAGTTGCCAGATTTCCTTACCTTTATGGTATCAACATACAATATTTTCAATATACATTGGTGGTCCCGAAACCAATTAATATTGTATGTTGAGGGACCACTTATACATTGCGAGCGTTATAGCCATGTATAATATGCACCATTAAGGTACCCATACCTATTAGACTAACGTTGATGAAAATAGACGATTTCAACAGAAACTATTGTTTGTCGGGTAAAACATAATGAGTGATCACTTTAACTGACCAGTGACTCTTATTGTCTGGAAAGAAGTCTGGCCTGTCTGAAATTTTCGTGTCACCTTCAGATAAAAGATCTTTTGTTGTCAGAAACAAACTTCCTCTTATGAAAAATCTTTCTTTGAAAGAATCTTTCTAGAGAACTTTTTCTTCTAGAAGACGCTACCAGAGAAATTGCTCTCCCATCACTTGGTGTCATTGAGAAGGCTATGTGAGCACTCACCTCTATGGGACCTCACCTCACCCCTATGGGAGTGCATGCACAGCCTTCTTGAAAGAGTCAAGCTGGCTCTGCAGGCGTCAACTTCACCGGGAGACACTGCATTAAAGGTGGATCGGATGAATAGGAGACACAACTCCCCGTCACCTAAACACCACAGCTTAGTTTATTGTGCTTATAGTTGATGAAAAGCTCCATTTAAATTAGAATCACACCTTTTGGTGTAACAAATAGATACGAATGCCAGTTTAATCAATGGATGATATATCTGCTATTTTTCATGTGGAAAATATTCTACTCATTCATGTGCACTGTTAATTATAAGGTACCTGAATTATTATAGATATTTAATGATAACTATTATTTTTTTCGCTTATAAAATATACAAAAAGGCAGCCTAGACACGAATTGGTTTGAATTGCGGAATCCGCGATCGTCACCCGCATGGATGATCTGTGGCATTCCGCACACATTCAAACCAATAGAATATTCTCACATGAGCAACTACAATTTTCCGCTTGTTGAAAATAAATCGCAGCATGCTCTGTTTTTTGCGGATTACTCGCAGATGGCTTCCATTGAATTTAACGGAAGCCGTCCGACCCACGGCCCTTCCACAATTGACATTGCGGAAAGGTTGCGGATTCTTCATCGGCTGGAGCACCAGGTATTGTTTACTCACTTGAAATTCTACACTAAATTTAAAGAAGTACTCCAATCGGTTCCATACTGTTTTGCAATGAAGAGAGAAAAAATATAAACAAAAAAGTAAATCCTGGAGATTCAGAGATACAAGTAGATGTTCCTTCTTGGGGTGCATTCATTTGTGTGGTTAAAACTGTACCACAAAATGCACCCAGTAAGCTGTGGCTTTGCCATGGCTCTTGATCCAGTTGTTGTTTTTACTGCAACCACTTGAAAAACTGCAGCAAATTGCCGTAAAACCACATGCAGTTTTCCCAGTGTGGTTTTTAGTGCGATTTTATCAGCACTTCAACCACCTGAATGCATCCTGAGGACCCTTAATTATTATCTGCAGTTTTAATCAACTGTGAAAAGAGCTTCCAGCTTGGAGGGCGCAGCACATCTGCATCACACAGGCAGCGCATTCAGTTTGAGGCCTCGTTCACACAAGCAGGATTTTAGCGCATTATAGGCGCACGTGATAAGATCACCTCTAATAGAACCAATGATTTCCTATAGAAACATTCAGACGAAGGAATTTTACTCATGCAAAATACTCACATCTAACAAAGATAGAACATGCGTGTACAATGCCCGCTTCTAAGGTCAGTTCTGTGAGAAAAGATAGGATCTGACCTATCTTTGGTGCATGCTGCGCAGGAGTTTCCATAGACTCCTATGGGAGCTGGATATCACGCAACACGCAGCTCCCGATTTTGTGAATGGGCAATTTTACAGCTAATTAAAGGGGTTGTCCCGAGCCAAAACCTCAAAATTTTCAATTAGCCCATTCCCCCTGTCACCCCCCGGCATAAAGCAGCCCTTTAAAGCGGTTATAAACCGCTTCCTACTTACCGTTTTGAAGAAATAATAACTTATAAAGTTCTTCTTCCAAGATGGTGCCTGTGATGTCCCAGGGTGCGTTCCACGGTGCACCACGCTTCCAGGAGGCTTTCATGCGCGCTCCCGAGACGCCGGTCACGTGAGCAGGTGACTGACGTCATCAGTGGAGGCGTGCACTTGTAATGAATGAAACGCCGCTCCCGTGCAGTGATAGCTCGCCTGCGCATGCAAAGACGAGCTGTATCGCGCGGGCACGCTGGAGTGGCTCGTTCACAGCGGGGAGAGTACAGACTGCGCAAGCGCGTCTAAAAAGACTGCTGAGGAAGAAATTAGACGGCTCCATGGTGACGGGGACGCAGAGACAGCGCGAGGACGGAGACAAGTGAGTGAATAACTTCTGTATGGCTCATATTTAATGCACGATGTATATTAAAAAGTGCATTAATATGGCCATACAGAAGTGCTTAACCCCACTTGCTTTCTCGGGACAACCCCTTTAAGCTTGAGACTTACTAGCTGGAAATCACCCGTTCATGCTATTTTAGTGCAGTGTAGCCATGATCTTTTCACACGCCTATACTGCACCAAAACCACACTCGTGTGACTAAGCCCTAAGTCCTCGTTCACATGAGCACTGTTATTGCGCATTAGGAGCGCGTGAAAAGAGTGCTTCTATAAGAACCAATGGTTTTCTATAGGAGCGTTTACATGAAGGAATTTTAGATGCGATAAATACTCACACCAATCAAAGATAGGACATGCATAGCTATAATGCCTGCATCTAAGGTCCGTGCTGTGAGAAAAGATAGGACCTGACCTATCTTTGGTGCGAGTTGCGCAGGAGTTTCTTTCCATTGACTTATGGGAGCTGGAGTCTGTGGAAATTCCTGTGCAGGAAAAGAAGAGGGAATTCCCCGCTGCTTACAGCAGGACATTTAAAACATACTGTCCAGAAGCACATTTTAAATGTTGCGTTGTAAATTCCTGTTAGTCCCCGCGGGGGTGAGGGTACTCCCTGAGGGTTCCCTGAATCCCTGCAGGCACTAACAGGAATTTACAATTGGACATCTAAAGTGTGCATGATTTAAATGTCCTGCTGTAAGCAGCTGGGAATTCCTCCAGCCCCGCTGCTGGGTAATTCCCCTGCAGCAAGGGGCAGTAGGGGACTCCCTCTACCTCTGCCTAAGAGATTTCCGTATATCGGGTAGAGAGAAGATCCACCCTCTAGCCCTGCCCCTCTAGTCCCGCCCCTATCTTTGCTATGGGGAATCCCTGTGAGAAGCCCTATAGCACCTTCCCCTCCCTCTAGCCCTGTCCACTCTCTTTGCATTATGTGGATATCCCTCAGGGATTCCCAGAGCAGGGAGAGAGCAGGGCTAAAGGGTTAATCCCCACTGCAGGGAGAGAGAGCGGACCTATGGGAGATTAACCCATAGCAAGGAGAGACAGAGCGGGTTATAGGGATATTCCTTGGGGATCCCCAGAGCAGGGAGAGAGAGCGGGCTATGGGTTAATCCCTCATAGCCTGCTCTCTCTTTCTCCCTGCTATGGGGAAATCCTGAAGCCCTACGAGGGTTCTTCTATCTCTCCTCCTGGAGAAGCTGCGCTTTTTAAAGTGCAGCTGCTCCAGTGAGCAGCTGCCCATTCACGTGATTTTTAGCGCAGTATAGGCGCACATTTTTTTCGTGCACCTATACTGCGCTAAAACAGTGCTTGTGTGAATGAGGCCTAATGGGAAATGTGTGAAGCTTTGTTTCAGATGTGCTGGTGATTCTGGTAATTGAACACTTACAGCTAATCACTGGGGGTTAAAACCACATTAAAAGTCTGCATGTCGTTCTGCTGCAATTTGATACAGCTTTTGATACATTTGTGATTTATACCGCATCACAAAGTATGGTAGAACTGTGGTTTTCCAGGAGCAGTTGTTAACTGCACCTCGACTGTCTCGTCTGAATATAGCCTGAAGGCTCATTCACACGGGAAGAATTCATAGCAGCAGTTTCTTGCCACCAGCTGAGAGAACTGAAAATAGATATATATTCTGAAAAGTTTTCTGTAATGTGAGGTATGCTTTAAATAAAATGTTGCATACAATATACTATTACATTGTATTTCTTACATGCGCTAGTATTTGTTTGAGGGCAGGTGAAGCAATTTGCTCCAACAACGTATTCATGTCTCCCCCCACACTCGTACCCATCTGACTGTTCCCTCTCCTGCTTCATGGATTTGGGTTCTGGATTAGAGTATTTAAACTGGAAAAAGGGAGTCAGCCAACACCTCCATCCCCATGAATACTGATCACTGAAGGGCAGTGAAGGTTTACAGGGATTAAAAGAGATTTTTTTCTTGGTCTGTGCGTGTAGTTTTTCTATTGAGCATTTTGGTAGAAAATAGTATCTATAAATCAATGCAAGTTAATGCATTTGGCCCTTGATTACATGTACCATATGACCATCCTTGTGCCCATGGCACAAAAGGCTCCCATCACCACAGCTGGATGTCTGTGATCATAGTGATCTAGTCAGACAGAATGCCTCATCTTACATTTGTGACCTGCTTAAAGAAACACTCAGTTTTTTTAGTTTGAGTGAATCCGTAACCATATCCGTGACCTCTGCTATGAAGAGTCCAGTTCTGTGTCTTGTCGCCTCCAGCCTATTGTGCACTTTTCTTCCGACCTCCAGTCACATGACCAGCACTCTGACTCTGCTCAATGTCCTGATACTACTAGGGCAGATTAATGTCAACTGTCATAAAGAAAATCTGTTTTACTGCCCATGAAACCAATCAATACATAAAATTAAAGCTGCTCTGTGATGGTCAAGAAATTCTTTATGACAGTTGGCGTGAATCTGACCAATTAACTGCAGGATATGGAGCAGAGTCAGAGTGCTGGTCATGTGACTAAAGGTTGGAAGAAAAGTGCAAAATACACAGGCTGGAGGGCATGAGGTACGGAACTGGATTCTTCACAGCAGAGGTCACTGATATTGTGATGAATGTCCCCAAAACAAGAAAAACCCAGAGCTCTTCTTGAAGCCCTTCTGGCATCTGTGCTATTAACTGACACAACGTGGTAAAGATAGTTGTGTGATGGCAGTATGTGATCCTTTTGTTAATAATAGAATAGCATTCTATCCATGAAGTAAGAAGTTTGGGTTTAACAATTCTTTATGTGTAGACTAGATAGAATACTGTATTGTGAAAGTATTAGGGTGATCTGTTACACTTGTTATTCAAGGGTTAATATTAGTCTGACTGAGCTATCCTAGTACTAGAAGCAGCGTTTCCTGAAGACCATATATAGTCATTGTGTCCGCATTCTTTCCCTCTAATCAGTGTAAGTGATGCAAGCAACACAACACTCATTCTTGTTAGACTTTTGTAGGATTTGCCATATGGCCATACATGTTTCTTCATTATAATGTGGGTTTTCCCAGAGTTCCAGACTTGGGCATGTGGATATACGTCTACTTTATATTAGTGCTAGTAAGTGAAATCAATTGATTCTAATGTGGAATTGAGGCATTCATTAAAAAGTGTATAACCAAATAAATAACCCACTCAAAAGTCTGGGAATGTTGATGACAACCATCATGGAAGTTGTAATAGATACTTTTCTACCCAGCTTTCCCATAAGCAGATGAAATGTTGCATAGACTTTGACAGAACTTATATTTACTGTGGATTTTTTCTGTGTTTAGGAAGGAATATTGCACACAAATCACAAACCAGCATGGCTAGCCGATGATGTGAACTGTAACTAAGTATCATCTGATAGTATTAGCGTGTTTTGGCTATGAGTTGCCTATACAAACAATTGTGTAAGATAGGAATGCGCCGCAAGGTTTTTCAGAAAACTCCACTTCACTGAGGTTCCGTAAGTACCCAATCCGCGTATTAACCGGAGAGCTGCACGACATTAACAAGGGTTCCCCGGAGTGGGGTAACCCTCACAAAGAAATATATAATACGATAATGTTAGAAAAATATTTGTCACCGCGCTACAAGGTACTTTGTATTATATGAAGAACACCTTTCCCTTAGCAATTAGCATAAATCGAAAATGAAAGTGAAATCGAAAATGCCCGCAGATGCAATGAACACTTTCATTTTCGATTTTACTATAAAAGTGAGTACATGTTTGATGTTTTTTATGTATCATATGGCTTGAGAAAGGTGTCATTGGGACACCGAAACGCGTTGCCGCCTGTATAACACGTTATCCACAATCGGTGGATTGAGTATTAATAAAAACCTTGGATTTATCCAGTACACTGGCGTGTACCATCTTCTGTGATTGGAGTCTACACTTCAAGGAGGGGGTTTCTGTTCCCGCACACCCCCCTCCTCCCCAGTAAGTGTCTCTCTTACGCTATCGCTTGCCTTTATGCTAATTGCTAAGGGAAAGATGTTCTTCATATAATACAAAGTACCTTGTAGCGTGGTGACAAATATTTTTCTAACATTATCGTACTATACAAACAATGGTGCAGGAGGCGCAGGAGGCTGCATGTCCGTTGTGTCAGTTTTCCCTCAGTCACACAGAGTAATAGATTGTTCATCTCTCCGTCTTTCTGTTTGTCAAGTTCTGGTGAACGCCTATAAACTTTCTCTCGGGTTGGTGGGGAGTTGAACATTTCCTGAACGGGATTTATATCAACTTGGAGTTGCACCAAGCCAAATAAAAAAGTATAGAAGTGATGCATGAGCTGTAACAGTGAGATTCAACCCTCCTGTGTCTGTAGATCCAGACTAATATATATATATGCGTATAACAACTACTCCTACGGCTCATTTACACTTCTTTTTGACTTGTTAGTAGATATAATGGAAGCCCATCGCGCTGTAGGGCCAGGACACTCCAGCTGGCTGTCCTCTTTGTGGTGGCACTAGAGTTGCCACATGTCCACTTTCCATTTGTTATGGCCGGGTAGACACTATTTTAGGATTTCTGTGGAACTGGTTTGTAAACGTAAAGTCTAATATCTACATCTGCTGTACAATTAAATGGTGATCTGTTGTTTTATGTCAACAAGACATTCAGGATAGTAAGGCCAAATGCACAGGGGCGGAAATTCCGCAGCAAGATTCTGCTCGGAATTTCCGCCGTTGCATGCTGCTATAGGATTGCATTGGTTTATGCAATCCTATGCAAACAGCCACGATTTTGATAGCGGAAAACCCGCGCAATAACAAAATTGCGGCATGTCCTACTTCCTCATCGCTGACACTCCGGCTCTGCTCTGCGCTCATGCAGCTGTGCGCCAGCTGCAACATCTGCAGAGCAGAGCGAAGACGCGGGACAGGTAAACTGTGGGTCACTGCAGGGGCACAGGTCGCGTCCCACTGTGAGAATCTTGCAGTCAAACATAGCTGAGATGGAAATACAGCCCGTATTTCACGGACAGAGGTGGCCAAGACTGCAGAAACAGCCGAAGTGGCCGTTCCACACCATTTTGGTAACTTCCATTTACTTCTATGGGAGTTACGGAAACCAAATAGAATAGGCAGTTCAGCTGTTTATGTACTCCCAGCCACCAGTAGCCATGGTGGTGGATGGGGGTCAGGGAACCCTGTTCTGGTGATTCGTTCGGGTCCCAGAGAATATGCCATAAATATAGGAAATGGGAATATCCTTTAAAAAGGAATGCATCTGAAGGATAGACCATCAATCTTCCTTCCTTAAGCAACTCTCTTTCTTCGATCGTACTTTGTCTCATATGGAATCTAAGATATACTCATAAAAATCTCTCTATGTGTTCCAGGAGATTAACCTCCTCACTATCCTGAGACTGGCTGCGGTGGGACGAAAAGATTAAAGAGATAGTCTGGGGTTAGAAAAACTGTTCTGCTTTCTTCCAAACACAGCGCCCTCCATGTCTGCAGGGTTGTGTGTGGTATTGCAGCTCAGCTCAATTGAAGTGAATGGGAACAAAGCTGCAATACCACACACAACTTATAGAGAAAGATGGCACTGTGTTTTGAAGAAAGCAGCCCTGTCTTGCTAACACTAGACAACCCCTTTAAGCCTAACCCTTCACTAAGCCCCACCCCTGATCCGTTCCCCAGCTGAAGATGGAACTGATCAGCAGTCACTTAAAGAGATTATCCAGGAAAAGAAGAACATGTCTGCTTTCTTCCAAAAACAGCACCACTCCTGTCCATATGTTGTGTCTGGTATTACAGCTCAGCTCCATTGAAGTGAATGGGGGAGAGCTGCAATACCACACATAACCTGTGGACAAGTGTGACACTGTTTTTGGAAGCAAGCAGCCATGTTTTTCTAACCCTGTACAACCTCTTTAACTCCTGTGATCTCTGCAGAAATTCTGCAAGGCAGTTTGTTTCAAGATCATGCAGACAATGCTGCAGACTGTCAAACACTGAGGGCAAGTATATTTTTTGCTTCTTTTTATTCTTCATTTCTAAGTTTAGCACTTTTCTAAGAATTAGTCTTCACTTTCTCTAAATGTATTGTAGAATAAAATTTGCAGACCCGTCATAAAGATGTAGCTAAAAGAACTTAGTCCAATGTTATCTAAAGTCTTTGGCACAATCCCAGGGGTTTGGCTCTCGCTGTCTGGAGCATCTGGAAACAATCATTATAAACAATGGACACCCCCTCTCCCCCCAAACCAACTCTTGTGAGACAGTACAGGCAGAACATGAGAACCTCTAGCCTCCTGTAGACACCATGTGGTCTAGTCCTTCAAACTAACAAACCTGTGTGTCTTCCCTTATCTGCTGTTTTACTTGGCGCAGTAGAGCCTACACCATAGAGTCCAGCTGTCCTAACATTGCTCATGAAGCGACTCTTTGCCCTTATCCAGCAGTGCCTTGTGCTTATATATAACTAGCTGATATACCCGGCTTCACCCGAGTTAATTTGGTACTGGTGTTTATCTGGTGTTCACACGGAAAATCTTATGAAGTCGTTGTTACTTTAGAGATACCGGAAAAACATGTGTTCACCATTTTGCATAGTTCTCTGCGTTACCCAGGAAACACCACGGGGAGGTAACCATGTGACATTTCCTTTATATAAAATGACATCAGGAAGTGAGAGAATTAGATTTCATACATAAAATTTGGACGCTAATTCTTTTGCACTTAGAATTGAATAATCGAGTTGGAACCCATTAACTTTTCCTACTTATGACATAATCAATGCTCGTGCCAAATTTCAAGCTACTATGACACCAAGAAGTGAGAGAATTAGATTCCGTACGTAAAATTTGGACGCTAGTTCTTTTGCGCTAGAATTGTATAATCAAGTTGGGAACCATTAACTTTTCCTATTTATGACATATTCAATGCTTATGGCAAATTTCATGTTTCTATGACTTTGGGAAGTGAGAGATTTAGATTATGTACGTAAAATTTCGATGCTAATTCTTTTACGCATAGAATTGAATAATCGAGTTGGGACCCATAAGCTTTTCCTATTTATGACATAATCAATGCTCGTGACAAATTTCACATTTCTATGACACCGGAAAGTGAGAAAATTACATTCCGTACGTAAAATTTGGACGTTAATTCTTTTGCGCATAGAATTGAATAATCGAGTTGGGACCCATTAGCTTTTCCTATTTATGACCTAATCAATGCTCGTGCCAAATTTCACGTTTCTATGACACCGGAAAGTGAGAAAATTACATTCCGTACGTAAAATTTGGACGCTAATTCTTTTGTGCATAGAATTGAATAATCGAGTTGGGACCCATTAGCTTTTCCTATTTATGACATAATCAATGCTCGTGCCAAATTTCACGTTTCTATGACACCGGAAAGTGAGAAAATTACATTCCGTACGTAAAATTTGGATGATAATTCTTTTGCGCATAGAATTGAATAATCGAGTTGGGACCCATTAGCCTTTCTTATTTATGACATAATCAATGCTCCTGCCAAATTTCGAGTTTCTATGACACCGGGAAGTGAGAGAATTAGATTCCGTACGTAAAATTTGGACGCTAATTCTTTTGCGCATAGAATTGAATAATCGAGTTGGGACCCATTAGCTTTTCCTATTTATGACTTAATCAATGCTCGTGCCAAATTTTAAGTTTCTATGACATTGGGAAGTGATTTAGATTCCGTACGTTAAATTTCGACGTCAATTCTTTTGCGCTAGAATTGAATAATCGAGTTGGGACCCAATTACTTTTCGTATTTTGGAGATAATCTATGCTTGTGACAAAATTCATGTTTCTACGACATCGGGAAGTTGGAGAACTTTTGGCGAGTCAGTCAGTGAGTGAGTGAGTCAGTGAGTGAGTCAGTGAGGGCTTTCGTTTATATATATATATATATATATATATATATATATATATATATATACACTGCCATTTTACTAGCCCCCCCCCCCCCATCTACCGTAGTAGCTGGTTGGACTCCTTTGGCCTCAGAACCGCAGCAATTCATCCTGGCCTTGATTTCCCCAGTTGTTACAGTTGTTCTACAGGAGTATCGGCCCCCGCGGACAAAAAACATTTAGCAGTTGCCTCCAATTAGATGAAAGTGCCAACATGCTCTGAACATCTGACAGGCAAGGGGTAACTGATTCGTGCTGCTTGCACCAAATTCTGACCCTCCTATCAGCAAGCCTCTGAACAGGAGATGTTTTCCTCTGCTTAGTGATCCAATTTTTGGGCTCTTTTGCGCTCTGGAGTCTTGCCTTTCTGCATCTCTTAGAAGTAATGCCACTTGACTAATCATTTGCTGTTATTACCCATCCATGATAAGAAACAATGACTTTTAGTCTCAGACATGTTAGTTGGAGAACCAGCCTTGAATTTGGCTACAATCTGCTTGACTGTGCACTGCTTGTTCAATAGACTGATTCTTCACATCCTCCTCCGACTCCTTTCATTGACAAGTTGTTTATATCCACAGGATCTGCACAGCACAGATTCAAACAGCAGTCTCTGCGGACCTAGTTAAATTGAACACTGTAAAAATAAGTTATTTGATGAGTTCATAGATTTGCAAGTGTAAACATGTACATGAGGATGTAGGTTGAGGGGGCTTCTGTCCCCTAAAAATCAGGTTAAAAGGGCTGAAAAATGTTGTAAAAACTATTAAGTTCAGTGTTTTTCCTGTGGTTCTGGCTATTGGGTCACCTGCTACAACTGTTGCTGTTGTATCATGATAAGCTATTTTCCCTGTTACTGCGGAGTAAAGGTTCTGATACCAGTGATGACAAAGTGACGTCACTACTGAGGCTGATGCATCGCTCTCGGCTCTCCACAGTAACAGTGATCAAGAGTTTTCTTTCAGTTTTAATCATTTTCACTTTTATTATTCTTAAAGATCAGAAAACCCCTTCAGGCTGGGTTTACACAGGGCAGATTTGCCATGGAAATTCCATGCAGAATTTTGCTGCGGCCGCTAATCCTGTCGTGGCAAAGCCGGCAGAAGCCAGAGCTGCGGCGCAGATTCCCCAGCTGCAGCATGTCTGTTTTTTTTCCGTTGCGGCCGCGCTCCTCTCTATGGCAGTGCCGGCCGCAATGAAAAAGCATGCAGCCAAGCTGCTCCAAAACCCACGGCTAAGTGCCGCAGGTTTTGAAGCCGCGCTTTCCTGCCGGAAATCTCGCGTCTTTTCACTGCGGCAAAACCACGAGATTTCCGCCGGGAATACAACCGGCGTGGCCCCAGCCTTAAAGTGCAGAAGTATTAAACTCAGCAAAGCTCTTTAAGTGATACTCTGTACCTTGTTAATTTGATGATATATCCCAGGAATGAATAAACAATCATTGTGATTTAACAATCTCGTTAGGCTACATGAATAGTTTTGCATACTGCGGCCAACACAACTGCTGACTAGCGAGCCCTGGGAGACTCCTCAGCCTACACTTGTCCCTGCCGGTCTGCAGACACTTCCTCTAACCTCTGCTGCGCTCCCTGAAGGCTCTGCAGGCCGTGTGTGGGATGGAATGCTTATTTAGTTTTTGGCTATAATGAGCAGAGGAAGATCATGATATCTTTGGAGTCTTCATAGTATTTTCTGGTATCTTTGGAGTCTTCATGGTATCTTCTCGTATCTTTGGAGTCTTCATGGTATCTTCTGGTATCTTTGAAGTCTTCATAGTATCTTCTTTTTCTGACTGCTTTGTTTCTCTGAGAGTTTTGATACAGGCAGCAGAAGAGGTGCATTCAGGATATTTTAACGTAATTAACAAAGCAGGAAGGAATAATATTAGTTTTCACCTTGCAGTTCACAAGCAGCCACAATTTTGCAAGATACAGCTGTGTATTTTATCAGAGGTGGATACTGAGTGCCCCTGTGCAAGAACAATATAGAGGCCCCTTTACTCCATCTGCCAATCTGGTGGCAGCGAAGCACAAGCCTTCCACCATTCTATTCCTGGTTCTTAGACACTTGCCGCATCTTTGTACCAGTCCACCGATAATTATAAGACATGGATGGGGAGGAGAGAAGCCCTCTATATATGATTTTATAGACAGTAAGGCCTCTTCACACTAGCGTTCTTTCGACGCTAAGTTAGCCATGCTATAAAATTGCAACCATTGGAGCAGTAAACCGCAGGTATGAAGAATAGCTGCGACCAAGTTGCTGCTATTATTCTCTATTTTTCGTCCATTCACTTTAATAGTATGGAGCTACTGTGGGGGGCACTGTTGTTGCTGGGGCTGGTGTAGGAGAGGGCTAATAGTACTGGGGCTACTGTGGGGGCACTATTGTTGCTGGGCTGGTAGAGGGGAGAACTAATACTATGGGGCTACTGTGGGGGGTACTGTTATTGCTGGCTGGTAGAGGGGAGCACTAATACTATGGGGCTACTATGGGGATCACTATTATTGCTGGTCTGGTGTAGGGGAGGGCTAATACTGTTGGGGCTACTGTGGGGGTCACTATTATTGCTGGGCTGCTAGAGTGGAGCACTAATGCTATAGGGCTACTGTGGGGGTCACTATTACTGCTGGAGATGGTATAGGGGAGCGCTAATACTATTGGGGCTACTGTGGGGGTCACTATTATTGCTGGGATGGTATAGGGAAGCGATAATGCTATTGGGGCAACTGTGTGAATGACTATTATTGCTGGGATGGTAGGGGGCAGCACTAATACTATGGGGCTACTGTGGGGGGCATTATTATTGCTGGGGCTGGTATAGAGGAGCGCTAATACTATTGGGGCTACTGTGGGGGGCACTATTATTGCAGAACCTAGTATAGGGGAGCACTAATACTATGAGGCTACTGTGGGGGTCACTATTATTGCTGGGATGGTATAGGGGAGTGATAATGCAATTGGGGCTACTGTGGGGATCACGATTATTGGTGGGATGGTTGAGGGCAGTACAAATACTATGGGGCTACTGTGGGGGTCACTATAATTGCTGGGGCTGGTATAGGGGAGCGCTAATACTATTGGGCTAATGTGGGGGGTCACTATTATTGCTGGGCTGGTATAGGAGAGTGCTTATACTATGGGGCTACTGCGGGAGGCACTATTATTACTGTTACTAGTAGAGGGGAGCACTAATACTATGGGGCTACTGTGGGGGTCACTATTATTGCTGGGGCCAATATAGGGACACTATTACTACTGAGGCAACTCTGCACATGGCAGCATACCTCAAGCTGACTTAGGAGATGTTTACACATGGTGGAAATTGCTGCGGAATGTCCGCAGCAAAATCTGCATCTAAAAAACTGTCAAAATCTGTACCGTTGGTGCAGATTTTGACTGGAAATCAACCGTGTATTTGCAGCTGATTTCATTCTATGTGGTGCTCCCCCTCACCTTCTCCGAAGGCTTCTTGCTGTCAGCGCTCCCCAGCTTCCAGTTCCCAGCGGCCTGGTCAAGTGCGGCACTGCTGGTTAGGTGAGGCCACTACAGGCTTCTGGGAACCGGAAACCAGGGAGCGCTGACAGTGGGAAGCCTTTAGAAGAGGTGAGGGTGAGCGCTGCATAGTATGAAATCAGCTGCGGATACGCAGCTGATTTCCAGTCAAAATCCGCACTATTTTGATTCCACTCTGTTCTTCAAGCTTCATCAGTGCCCTCACCGCGTCCAAGTCAAATATCTTCCTAAATCTACTTGCTCTTAACTTCTTAATGACACAGGGTGTACAGTTATGTTCTGTGCCTTCAGGGTTTGTATGGAGGGAGATCGCAGGTGCTGGCTGTTTCTTGCAGCTGATACCTGCCAGCAATAGCTGCAGTCAGCATTTCTGCTCATCATGACTGTTAAATCTTTAAATGCCACTTAATTCTGACAATGGCATTTAAATGCCTCAACCAATGTTCGGCAGTCCTGTCCGGCCCCTGCGATGAGATTGCAGGGTACAGTGCAATTGCCATGGCAACGGGGGCCTTCTGAAAGGCCCCAGGGCCGTCATAGCAGATTGCCTATGTAGCCGTGCCTGTGGGGTGACTTGATAGAATGCCTATCAGGGGTATGACAGGAGGAACGCCTGGGTCAAGGCTGGAAAAGGCAGAAAGCTCCTAGCAGCCTGTGGATACATTTCTGCCGACCATGCAGGCTTACAGTGATGGTTACTGTTCTTCTTAGGCTGACATTATTACCTGTAAATGCTGCCATGTTACCACTGTAACATGGCAGCATGTACATCTTATAATGTAAGGCAAAGAAGAACAGCAACCCTCCAGGCCCGGCAGAAATGGATCCACTCACCCCAGTCCCGGACGGCATTTCTGCCATACGTCCCACCCTGCCCCCGGCTGTGACCTTCGTCCCTGCCGCTGGCTGTGAGCTCTGTCGCTGCTGCCGGCTGTGACCCCCTCGACCTCGGTCAAAAGACATTCGGCCAGCAAAGCACTGTATGTTCCCTTTCGCCTCCCTGCTGCCAAGGTCGCGAAGCTTGTGCACTGAGGGGGGTTCTGCCTTCTGGGGCGCCCCCGGGAAAGCTACTTGGAGCTGTGGCTGCGCGGCTGCCGCTGTATGCCTTTTATAGCAATCTTTAGTGCCCTTCCAGGACCTGGTGGTCAAGAAGCTGTGCAGCTAAACAGGTGCAGGGGGCATCACCCCCTGTCAATCTTGACTCCACCAGCAATTCCTGGTGGCGTCAGGATACAATAATACCGAGTGCATGTTACTGTGTCAACCGGAATGTCCTCCATAAGTTAGGAATTTTTTTGAAAGTGGAGAGAAAAAAACAAAAATAAAAAAGGTGTGGTCCTTAACGGGTTAAACTTTGAAACCAAAAAAATAGCTCCTCTCGTTGAAATCTCCCAAGTAGACTGCTGCAGCCACCTCCTCTGTGGCCTCCCATCAGATACTGTTGCACCCCTGTCCTTCTCTGCTGACTTCATAATCATCTTCAAGATCTCTGGTCGGCATCCTCCGTACTCTGGAGCTCACTGCCCCCAAACACTCAGACTCTTCCCCTCTCTGAAACCTTCAAAAGCAGCAGAGAAGCCAATTCTTCAAAAAGCTTACAACCTACAATAAGGCTTCATTCACATCAGCCTTCGGGGCTCTGCTTGGAGCCTCCATCACTAATTTCTGTTAAGTTTGTTGACAAAATAGCGCTGTCTTAACTGGGAAAGTCAGCCAGACAGATGAAAACCGCACTGACCCATTGTAGTAAATGGATTCTGTTCAGCACTGTTCGGTTCCATCATAAAGCGGGCCAAGTCAGTCAGTAAATTCCTCTTTCCTGCTCCCATTGTGGGGACAAGAAACAAGGCACCACAATGCTAACGTGAGAGTAGCTTAACCCGGCTACTACTGAGCTGCCGCTGAAGTAGTCCTCGCATCTCCCATCTAACTTTCTGTTTGACCAGCCCCAATCTGGTTTCCGATCGCACCACTCTGCTAAAATTGCCTCAAGGGCCATTCACACTGGTCAATTATCGCTCAAAATTGTCCCATGTAAATGCAAAAAAATCATTTACTATTCGTTCACTTCTTGTTATCGATGACTTTTAGTCAGCATGAAAATCATCGCTGGTTCGTGAGATTCTCGCTCTGTGTAAACGTTCCCCGCTTCACATTGTAGGCAAGCGCTGAACGATCCAGTAGTGATCTGCTATGATCTGTCTAAACGCTCTGCATGAGCGCCAATGACCTGCAGTCTAATTGGATCATTAACCAAAATCACTAACGACCTGCTAACAGCCAAGGCCTCCTAGGATGTCTGTGTGTCCTCTCTTCCCGACCCGGCCTCTGCCTTCATCAACTGCGGATTTAAAATCCATGTTAAAATCTAATCCAAAACTTTGCTTGTAGTGTAAAATGCTGTTTATTTCTGCAGGCAAATCTGCAGAATATATGTATGCATGTGTGAATGTGTGCTATGTGTTCCCTAAAGATTTCTATTGAGTGACAGCAAGCAGAGATCTTGAAAACTGCAAGGAAATCATAACGTCTGTATATTTGGAAATTTTTATTACTTTTCATTATTGAAAAAAATACTTTTTTAAAATAGTAATACCTCTTTAATAATGTATTATAAGTAGAGATGAGCGAGCATACTCGCTAAGGACAATTACTCGATCAAGCATTGTCCTTAGTGAGTACCGACCCGCTCAGAAGAAAAGGTTCGGCTGCCGGTGCGGGAAAAGAGAGATCTACCCTCCGTTCCTTCCCGCTCTCCCCCGCCCCTCCCTGCCCGCCGCCAGCAGCCGTATCTTTTCTTCCTAGCGGGCAGGTACTCGCTAAGGGCAATGCTCGATCGAGTAATTGCCCTTAGCGAGTATGCTCGCTTATCTCTAATTATAAGCTTTTTTTTCCTTCTTACAGACGTTCACAGTATTTTCTTGCTCACTGGCCACGGAAATTAAGCCAGACTCAGTTTAAAAAGAGATAAAGTGTATTAAAGAGAATCTGTCGGCACGGAAAACACTAGACAACTACACTCATAGGCGTAGCGTCAGGGGGTGCTGGGGTCGCCATGGCGACCCGGCCTCTGCGCTCAGGGGGCCCCGGGGCCACCCTCCGCCATTCCCACATGCACATTCAGTGCATTAATGGCTGGCCGTTCTTTCCCCCCGCATGATGGGGCAGCCTGAATGGCCAGCCAGAGAGGAAAAGCAGGGAGGTACGCACATGGGCCGGCAGGGGAGGAGGGAGGAGGTCACATGGGCCGGCAGGGGAGGAGGGAGGAGGTCACATGGGCCGGCAGGGGAGGAGGGAGGAGGTCACATGGGCCGGCACTGCACAATGATCATGTGCTGCCCCCTGCTTCCTGTTGCACGGAAGCCTCTGAGTTTACCTCTCCTGCTGCTGCTGTCACATGGAGGAGAAGTGGACCGAGCCCTGGGGTAAGTGTATATATGTGTGTGTATCTGTCTGTCTCCCTCCTCTATCTCCTACCTGTCTATCTATCTCCTATCTGTGTCCTATCTATCTATCTATCTACCTCCTATCTATCTCCTACCTGTCTACCTATCTATCTATCTATCTATCTATCTATCTCATATCTATCTACCTATCTATCTCATATCTATCTACCTATCTATCTCATATCTATCTATCTATCTATCTACCTCATATCTATCTCCTACCTGTCTATCTTTTATCTGTGTCCTATCTATCTCATATCTCTATCTATCTATCTCATATCTATCTATCTATCTATCTATCTATCTCCTATGTCTATCTATCTCCTATCTCATCTATCTGTCTCATCTCTCTAGCTATCTATCTCATCTCTCTCTCTATCTCATCTCTCTCTCTCTCTCTCTATCTATCTCATCTCTGTATCTATCTGATCTCTTTATCTATCTATCTTTCTCATCTCTCTATCTATCTCATCTCTCTACCTACCTATCTCATATCTATCTACCTCCTATCTACCTATCTATCTGCTACCTGTCTATCTATCTCCTATCTGTGTCCTATCTATCTATCTATCTATCTCTCATCTCTCTCTATCTATCTATCTCATCTCTATCTATCTCATATCTATCTATCTCATATATATCTATCTATCTCATATCTATCTCATATCTATCCATCCATCTATCTCTATCTCTCATATCTATGTATCTATCTATCTATCTCCTCTCTCTCTCTCTCTCTCTCTCTCTCCCCATCTCTCTCTCTCTCTCCCCATCTCCCCCTCTCTCTCTAGTATAAGTTACAAATCTCCCTGGATTTACTGTATTTATTTGCACCCTTTACACACAATTAAAAACCGCATCAAAACCGCATGTGGTTATTAATAGTGTCTGCAGCTCCTTTAGGGTGACTACCCACCACAGTTTTTTTTCACGGCAAAATTCGCAGCGTTTTTTTTCCTGCAGGGGTCTATGGGTCTTGTAATGTTAAAATAGTGATCGCGCAAAATCACAATTTACCACAAAATTGCATTTTTGCGCGATCGTGATTTTAACATTACAAGTCCCATAGACCCCTACAGAAAAAAAACGCTGCGAATTTCGCCGTGAAAAAAAAACTGTAGTGGGCAGTCACCCTAATACCGTACGCGGTCTTTAAATACTGCATGCAGGTTTTTTATGTGTCTTAATTGTGGTTCTAAAGTACAACAAAAACATGACCCCCCCTAAGGCCGCTCTCACACATGTGTTCGGAAAACGCAGCTTGAAATCGTGGCATTTTACCGGAATTTCAAGCAGCCTTTTCGAACACAGGTTACAGCGTGTGACAGCACTTTTTAATGCACCCCATCATTGTGATGGGTGATAGATGTGTTAAAAACCAAGAAAATGCAAAAATAGAACAGACAGCTCTCGAAAATCACAGCAATAGGGACACTGCGTTCGAGCGCAAATTTGAGTAACCTCATTAAAATCTATGGGAGTGTTGTACCGCGGTTAGTACGGCACTCGGGGCGCTGTGCTAATAGCGGTAAAAAGAGGTGTGTGAGAGTGGCCTGTGGGGCTACAAACAAATTTTCATGTTCAGGAAATGCGTCATGTTTGGAAAGATTACACCAAGGGGCAGATCATGTATGCAGCACGATATGGGTATGGGTACGGGAAAGTGTGGGGTGGAGGCCCAAGGGGGGGGGCCTGAGCTGAACTTTTGCACCCGGGCCCCTGAGCCTTTAGGTACGCCCCTGACTACATTAATGGCTGGATAGGTGAAAAGAAGCCGATTCAGAATATCTACTTGTTCTCTGGATACTGCCTTGAATTTCTCTGCTGTGATCCCACAACCTGTCTTTGCACTGAAGTACTCTCCATTATACTGTATGGTAGGACTTAGGAGTCCTGAGTATTATTAGCATACAGTGCATGGATCGCTTGTTGGCTTACTGCAGGGAAATGGCAGTGAGTGCGGTGACAACGGTATTAGACACGACTCAGGACTGCCATCTTCTCCTCACAAGACGGTGGCGTCACTGTCAGGAACAACTTTCTGTATATCTGGCATCTGCTGATTTGACTTCCTCATGGTTTACAGCACTTCCCACTTGACCATCCAGTTCAGCCTGTTTCCACCCCCCCCCCCCCCCCCCTTGTTGATCCAGAGGAAGGCAAAAAAACAAACAGTGAGGCAGAAGCCAATTTACCCCATTTGGGGGAAAAAATTTCTTCCCTACTCCATAACAGCAGTCAGAATAATTCCTGGATCACTGTTTGAAAGTTCCCACCTGACTACAAGATCCGGATCAACAGCCCTTCTGGTTATTTAATGTCTACATCCTGTAATATCATAGTGCTCTAGAAAAGACGTCTTAAACTCCTCTATGGATTTTGCCATAACCACGTCCTTAGGCAAGTAGTTCCACAGTCTCACTGCTCTTACAGTAAAGAACCCCCTTCTGTGTTGGTGATGAAACCTTCTTTCTTCTAGATGTAGAGGATGCCCTCTTGTTACCGTCGCAGTCCTGGGTATAAACAGATTATGGGAGAGATCTCTGTATGGTCCCCTAATGTATTTATAGATGGTTATTTGGTCGCCCCTTAACCGCCTGTTTTCCAGGGTAAATAATCCCAGTTTTGTTAGCCTCTCTGGGTATTCCAGTCCTCCCATTTTGTTTATTAATTTAGTTGCCCTTCTTTGAGCCCCCTCAAGCACTGCAACATCTTTCCTGAGCACCGGTGTCCAGAACTGTACACAGTATTCCATGTAAGAGCTTCTACCCACTAGCGTTTTTTTTAACACTGCGATATCGCTGCATTTTTTTCAATGGGACTTTCTAATGTTAAAATCTCATCGCACAAAAATCGCAAAAGCACAAACTTCCGATTTTTGTGCTATGCGATTTTAACATTAGAAAGTCCCATTGAAAAAAACGCAGCAATATCGCAGCATTTAAAAAAAAAACGCTAGTGGATAGAAGCCCTGAGGCCTCTCAAGTGCCTTATATAGTGGAAGAATAATGTTCTCGTCCCTCGCCCCTATACCTCTTTTAATGTACCCCAATACTTTATTTGCTTTTGCAGCAGCTGACTGGCATTGATTGCTCCAGTTAAGTCTACAGTCCACTAGTATCCCCGGGTCTTTTCCCTAGCAGTACCCCATTTAGTGTATTTTGGTGACATCCGTTTCTTCTGCCCATGTGCATAACCTTACATTTATCAATACTGAACTTCCTTCCTACCCAGCTCCCAGCTTATCTAGGTCCTTTTGCAGCCATACATTATCTTCCGTTATATTAATTACCTTATATAATTTTGTCTGCAAATATCGATATACTGTGCAGTCCCTCTATCAGGTCATTGATAAATATATTGAACAGAATGGGGCCTAATACTGAACCCTGTGGCACCCCGCTAGTGGCGGTGGCCCAATCAAAGTATGAACCATTTATTACCACCCCTTGCTTTCTATCTCTGAGCCAGTTCTTTACCCAGATACACATGTTTTTGCCCAGACCGAGCTGTCTCATTTTATATATCAGCCTATTATGCGGCACGGTGTTAAATGCTTTAGAGAAGTCCAGATATACAAGATCAATAGACTGTCTCAGGTCCAGGCTAGAGCTTACTTCATTGTAAGCTGATCAGATTGGTCTTACATGATCGACCCCTCATGAACCTGTGCTGATGAGGAGTTATACCGTGGTTTTTCTTGAGATATTACAGGATGGCATCACTCAGAAACCCCTGGATTATTTTTCCAACTATTGAAGTGAGACTGAGGCCTCATGTCCACTGGCACGCACGGTTTCCCAGTGCAGAATTCCGCAGCGGATTCTACCCGTGCCCACATTACTCACCTGTCAGGACACGGCGCGGATCTCCTCTGTCGCCGCCAGATCTTCTTTCTTCTGCACGGCAGATGCGCTTGGGACCCTGAAGGCTTGCTGCGCGCATGCGACGTGCTTTTTAAAAAAAAAATACCCTGCTTTCCCATGGATCTGCGGCATGGACGCAGTGTCATCTGCATCTGTGCCGCGTAGCGGACGGCTTATATCGACTTCAATGGAAGCCGTTCGTGTGGGAAAACCGCAGAAAACGGAGCATGCTGCGATTTTTATCCTGCGCATGCGACCCGCATGCCGGGAAAAAATGACATCCGCAGATATTTAATAACTTGCGGATGCCCAATGCATGTCTATGGGCATATTGATCTGCGGATCATTCTGCACGGGTGACCCACACGGATTCCGCGATTCAATTATGACCGTGGACATGAGGCCTTACTAGCCTGTAGTTATCAGGCTCTCCTCTTGACCTCTTTGTATACTGGAACCACATTAGCATTGCGCCAATCCAGTGGTACAATCCTGGTCTCAATCTGTTGCACAAATAAACCCCTGGCCATCTGGCCTTTAACTAAGCATTATCTGCAGCCTGTTTCACAGGCCTAATACCTCAACATATCACAGTTCACATCATCATAGTCCATTCTAATATCCAGTTGCAGTACACTGGATGCTATAATCCCAGGAGATCAGAAGCTACATGCTGAGAGGCAGACATACTTTATACCAAAACCTCCTGATTAACAAGCAGAGGCACCCTTTCTCTACGAAAGGGACTTTTACTGAGCCCTCTAGTAGCCACTTCTGACACTGTACTGCCACAGTACCAAAATTAAAATTAGATATACAGAAATCAGGCTGTTCAGCCATTCCGATGGTTTTGGAGTGTTTTTCATGGTGATTCGCTTTCAAGATATAATTGAGTCAAATGACTCTACTGTTCACTGCCAGTGACATCATTTTGGCCCTATAACTATTTTTCATTAGTGCTTAGATATTCCTGGTACCACTAGGGCATAATAATAATAACTGCTAGCTGGGCCACCGCCTTCAGGGGCCCCGGAGCCGCTTGTGGCCTTTTATTCCAGTATCTCTGTTATTTTATTACAACAGTTTCTCTGTATATTGAATAAATCACAAACTGCCCGTATGAAAATAATGAGTGTTAAGCAATCACTTGCTTTCCCTAAACTGAGGAGCAGGTTGTGTTGTATCTGGAAAAGATGACTCTCACATAGTGGTATTTCGGCTTCTCCTTGCAGTGTTGTATGCCGTGGGCCGCAGTTGTCATCCCCACGGGAGTGCCGCTGGCTTTTATTTGCTGTGTTCTATGGCTTGCATGCACGTGTGGATTACAAGCTGGGTTTCACCAAATCCCCACCCTAAACTTTCTTACACTTCATATGAGTATTGTTTTTTTTTTGTGGAATAGGAGGAGATGCATTTGCTTGATTGTAAATCTTCTGTCCCAGCCTTTAGGTAGAGTTTATCTTTTCTTTTCTGCAGTCTCCCATCTTGTGATTTACTGTATTTGTGGCCTCCCAAGATATTGTCATGACACGGATATAACAAGAGTCCTTGTCGCTGCAACCATATCCACTTATACCAAACAAACACCAACACACCATCTTGGATTAAATTGGCCACAGCAGCCATTTTATAAAAAATAACAAAATATAACATTACAAAACATATCCCCAGGGAGTCCCAAAAACTACTGTGTTGCCTAACCAACCAGGGAAATATTTTGAACTGCCTCCCGCCGCACACTACCGACTCGGGAGACCCTATTTCCCAACAACACTTCCCCCCCCCCCCCCATAAACCAAACTGGCTCAGGAGACCTGCACTCACCAACTGGCCTCTAGTCGCCTACCTCCCAACACGAGGCCCGCGAGCCCTACACAGGCTAGCCACTCCACCCATCTATGCAGGGCATCACCCTGTTATAACCACGAGGCAACAGATCCACCTACTAACATTATAAAGAAAGAGGGGGGAGGGGGAAGGTGGCTCTCTAGCCCCTGTCTTCACCCCGCAACCCAATTTAGTGACTCCCCAGGATGCCCCTTTATGCCACAGCAAGCATGGCTTGACCCCCTTAAGCCTTCGCTGCACTCCACAACACCAGGGCACACTCTATACCCTCCTGAACTTCTTCTAACCATAAATCCGTCCCAGTGGCATTTAAATGAGCCCCATCAGCTCTCCAGTAGTTCCCCTCACCAGACTCCAAATCTCTGTGCCTAACTGCCACACCACCATGTTTTTCGGGGTACAATCTCCGACCATACAATAATTAAACCACGATAGGACATTAGCAAACGTAGCATGTCATACTGAATATCCCACGAAAAGTCACCTAAATGGCCTTCTCCCAAGGTCGTTACCTCCTACACGTAAAACTAAAATGTCTGGCACCCTATCCAAACTCACTAGTGTTTGCACCTCCTGCAGCACCTTGCACCATGACATCCCTCTTTCCCCAATCCACCTAATCACAGCCGTGCTCCTGTCAAAGTGCAACTGCCGCCCATCCGCTCTCACACCTGCTCTTTCTGCCCTCCAATAAACAAAAGAATGCCCCGATATCCATACTAATGCCAGTCTTCGCTCTACAAAATAAAACGGAGCATGCAGTAAGTACCCCCCTTTGTAACACTAGAACAGTGCAATAATTGCAGTCTGACGTACAACTTGTACCACTCCGACTCCCATCTACCTATCTTTTTGACCGCTTCCCCCATGCACCGCAGCCTCAGTGGCTGCCCCCACTCTAAAAGAGTGCGTCCGAAACCTCGCACTATCCAAACTTACCTTCTCCAAAGCCCTCTTAAATACCGCATTAAACTGATAACGAGACGAAAACGTACTATCAGCATGCCGCAACAACGGCCCGACTCCCACCCCGAAACATCTCTATATGATTTCCACGCCTTCAGTGGACACATCTCCGCCCCAGACATGCCACCTTTTACTACATGGGCTGACCTCGGCCCAACTGTTCAATTTTAGACCTTCTTGTGTAAAA
Source organism: Eleutherodactylus coqui (assembly GCF_035609145.1). NCBI lineage: Eukaryota > Metazoa > Chordata > Amphibia > Anura > Eleutherodactylidae > Eleutherodactylus > Eleutherodactylus coqui. The sequence continues at coordinate 167,449,790 of NC_089840.1, forward strand.
ACTCCAGTCTCCCATCCACCATCCTAAAATCCTCGGCCTGCAATCCTCCTCCTACCTTCTTACTAGGCGAAACCAGCTCCCCCACTCTTAAAGCCCCAAAGATGGACAGCAAAAAGCCGCTTTAAATAGCAACCTCTCAAACTGTTCCCTCAAATGTCGTCCAACACTACCCCCAACTTTTCCAACAAACCAAAGGAAATTGGCCTCTACCCTTCAAAGCCTGTTTCACTAAAAAATTCTTAGTAGCATCACAGTCCCCCCTTAACTTACAACGAAACGCCATTCCTGCCAAGAAATGATTTGTAAACTTCTGTTGTGACCCTTCACCCAACCATCTCAGTAACACTCCCACTCTATCCTCCCCTAACTCCCTGACTCCAAATCATCCTAAACACTCTTCTAATTCTCGCCATACCACTATGTACATCATCCTAGTCCTCCGAGCTGGTGACCCCTCAATTAAGTGTCCCACTGCTCGCTTGCCAGGTTCCAAAGTCAAAACGGGCACGGAAGGCCCCCGGCTGCCATGACACCCGCATGTCTCCCTGCGATCTCATCATTCGGGGGACTTAAATGCCGCTGTCAGAACTGACAGTGGCATTTAAGGGGGTTAATAGCCACAATCAGCCGCGCGGCCGATTGCAGCTACTGTATGAAGGGAGGGCGCCCTGTGATCTCTCTTTATACATACCCTGATGCTGCAGGACATAAATGCATGTCCTGGAGCGGGAAGGGGTTAATAATCACTGCAAATCATGCAGCTGGATTTTTGTCAACCCTCTGGCCTTCTCCACCTCAGCCTTCAAATCAAGTAGTTTCTCTTCCAGTAACCTGCATTCCATTGACGCCGTGTTAATGGTGATGCCCAAAAAACTCAGACATGTCATGGGACCTTCCGTCTTCTCAGGAACCAACGGCACCCCAAACTAATGAGCAACCCACTGCAACGTCCCCAACAAAACCGCACATGTTGACGACCCACCTGGGCCTACACACAGGAAATCGTCAACGTAATGAATAACCAATTGCATTCCTCCGGTATTCCTAACCACCCATTCCACAAGAGAACTGAAGGCTTCAAAATATGCACATGAGATGGAGCATCCCACGGGCATACAACGATCCACAAAATAGTCCCCTTGCCAAAAACACCCCAACAGCTGTATACTTTCCGGTGCCACCAGCAGCAAACGAAATGCTGACTCAATATCAGACTTCGCCAGCAAATCCCCAGACCCGTACTTTCTTACCCACCGCACCGACCGATGTATACACCACCGAACACAGCTCAGGGTCTATACCATCATTAGCCCCTTTCGGGTGCGATGAATGATGAATGGAACGAAACTTGTTTGATTCTTTCTTGGGCACTACCCCTAGCGGTGACACAATGTAATCCCTTAACGGAGGTTCCCTAAAAGGTCCCGCTATGCGACCCTAGCCCAGCCTGACTCCCTCCCTGTGAACTGCAGGCTGAGCCTATAGAGCTGGCCCCCCCGAGAAAGGGCTGTCCATATCTAACTGGGGCCATCACCCTTAACCACAGCCCAATGTCCTTTTGATCCCATCGGATTGAGAGACGGACCGCTTTTCATTGCCTGAACTGCTCGTTGTAGCACAGTCAGGTCTGCCCCCTGTACATCCCATAGGCCTCCCCAATAGAGTCTAAATAGCAAACGCCTTTTCCCCAATCACTCTCGCTAAAAACGCCTGCAGCCAATTGGTGAATGCCTGCGAAATTATACACCACCTCCATTTCTCTTCCTTTGCTAACTTATACTCTATCCTTTTCCTCTTATCTAAATTAAACTTCTCCAGTGGGAGCAGGGAAAATATCTCCACGTGTTTGTCCACCAGATTTTCTCCCCCCCCCCTTCTTCAAATGTTCCCCTAATGGCCCCTCAAAGCACATATATACACCTCACCCTTGTCCTTATCATCTAACCACACCCCATCACCGTCCTTCTTGGTCTGCACTGCGACCGCTACCTTCGCTGCCTGTTCCCTCCCAGTCACACCAGCCGAGCTTCCTGCTTGGACACTCTCACTTCTAGTAGACGGTTTTGACGGCGTGGTCCATGCCAACACCATTGTCAGTGCTGCTCCCCTCCCCCCCCCCCGCCACTGTAGTCATCTCTCCTCCGCCGCCGCTCTGACCTTCTCCAGCAAGGCCTCCATCACGGTAATTCTTGGGACTTCTTTCTTCACTCTGTAGTCTTCACCTCTCTCAGCAGTTTTCTGGCTTTTCTCATGATGCTTCAGGCTCTTTACTTCACTTTTTAGGCTTCTTTCTTCACTTTTCTCTCCTTCTCCTAGGTTCTCCTTCTTCTTCCTCTGGAAAATAGCTCCTTCTACTTCATCACCTGACCTTTTCTTTGGCAGTCTCCACCCCATATCCCATCCCACATCCCTTATCCTCCCCTTTTCCAGAACGGTCTTCTTTTGATTGACCCCTTTACTCCCCGTTAACCCTGTCATGCCTGCCTCCTCCTATTGCCCTCCAGGCTCTGGCTCCGGCATTTCTTTATTGTCTGAAGTTTTAGGAAAAAAAGAGATTGCTTTTTGTCCTTTCCCTCTCGTGTGGTTATCACACTCTTTACGCTTGCTGTCCATGTACAGTTAAGTAAGATGTCACTTGTAAAACTACAGAGAAAACTAATACAAGAGGCTTCTTACAAAATGCTTTGGGGTGCTGGGGTGTTGTCCCCAGTTATTTCATGATTCCTAGGGCTATACTAATGTTATGTTGTAATACTACCATTTATTACAGGGGCGCCCACGCAGACCTTTTCTCAGATCATCTGTTTTCATCAGTTAACTTATTTTGCTTTTGAACCATTTGTAAGGCACTTTATGAACTCTTGTGACTAATATTTATATTTAACCCTACCTGTGGATTTACTTTCACTGCATGTAGAAGTTTCAAGTAAAGGCCCATTTAGACACAACGAGAATCGCTCAAAGCAGTTTTCGTGCACGAGTCGCTGATCACTGAATTCTAGCTTGCTAGAATTGAGTGATCAGCTGTTATCAGCGGAGCAGGCTGTTATCACCTGCCTGTGCTGATAAGATTCTATGTGCCTGTGTCCTGCTGTGAATTCACGACGGGGACACTAGCAGTCTGCTTATGCAAGACAGCTGTATTGTTCTATTATTGGCCACGGCTGTGTCCCGCTCTGCCTGCATAGCTCTATAGTAGCTAATTAGCTACTATAAAGTATGCAAAGATGATCGCTCAAAACTGTCACTCAAGCTGTCGTTTGAGTGAGTTTTGAGCGATTATCTTTTAGTGTAAATGAGGTCTAAATTGTATGGTTTAATTTCCTCTTTGCTTAGTTTAATTATTAACACTCCCACTTTGTGTAAGACACAGGATAAAAGTATATATAGAAATAACAATAATATACAAAAAAGTAGACCGTGTCCACACAATCGGCCGTAGGTCTCATGTCCACAGCACGAATGGATTTTTCATATGGATTTCCGCAGCAGACGCACTTCAAGTCATTGTTAAATAGATTTTTTATTGCTTGCGGTAGATCGCAGATTGCATTTTATTTCCGCGCGGATGCACAGTAGATCATCCACGCAGGACAAATTTGTAACCCCACCTCCCAGGCTTTTCCCCACCTTCCTAATTGAATTTAACCTTCAAATCAGCAATTGTATTTGCGGATGCACTGCGAATCGCTCGCTCCCATAGAAATTAATGGAGACCATCCTCACGTCATCTGTGGTAAAATGGAGCATGCTGCAGTTTCTTTTCCATATGTGCCATCCGCAAATCAACTAAAATCAAGTCCACAGATGTTTAATTAAGTGTGGACGCTCCATTCATCTCTATAAGTTGCTTGAACTGCGGATCATCTGCACGGATTCCACAATTCAATTTTGCCCCTAGACATGTGCCCATAGATGGGTATATCTGAAATCACAATAATAAATATATACATATATAAAAAGGTATAACTATGTTTCACCCACATTCCTCAGTGTTTAATGTTCCTTTCTTTTCTTCCCTGCTTTAAGGTCTCTTGCAGTGCATGGGTTGATTAGCTGACAGAGCGGTGTTTTCCCCTACTGGCCAATCAACCATAACAGAAGTGTATTTATTCCAGTCCTGCCCCTACATGGGTGCCAGTTATTCTCCTGTGTGCATACATTCTATGCAGATCTCTGTCTGTTTTGTTGTTGTTAGCCATTTAGTCGCTCACAACCCTAAGGCTGCCTGTCCACGGCCGAGACGAAATATCGCTAGCGATATTCCGCCGCAGGGTAGGAGGGGGGAGCACTGACAGGTCTGCGCGATGAGCCTATCTAGTAGATAGGCTTACCGCTGATAATCGTAGCAAATCGCAGCATGCCACGATTTCAATCCCGTGAGCGAAGAATTGCTATGATTCTCCGCTCGTGGACGTCAGGCTGCGCTTTCCATAGTGAGCCTATGGAAAGTGTGTCGGGAGAGGTCTGCAGGCGATTTATCGCCACGGATCCCGCAATGAAAGCTCGCCCGTGGACATGCAGCCGAAAGGCGAGCTCCCTCCATGTTTTTCGGTTTTGCACTGCTTCTTTCAGTTGTGTGATATACATGCCAGTATTAGCTTTGACAGTATCAACCATCATGTCCTTTCGCGGCCAGGTCTTCTTTTGCCACTAATCTATCCAAGCATTGTAGATTTTTCTAGCGACTCTGCTCTCATTACATGGCCAAAATGTGAGTCTGAGTCTGGTCATCTTGTCCTCCAGTGATATATCGGGTCTTATAGGATTTAAGGACTTCTCTGTTTTTTACTCTTGCTGTCCAGGGTATTTACAGCAGCTTTCGCCAGCACCACAGCTCCAACGCGTCTATCCTCCTTCTATCAGCTTTTTTTTGCAGTCTAGCTTTCACATCTATACATGGGGGAAACTGTGGTTTGCACTATCCTGTGCTCAGTTGCTATACCAATATCCCTAATTTTCCAGATTTTGTCCATGTTTAGCATTGTGCTTCGCCCCAATGCTATCCTACGTTTTATCTCCGCCATAGATTCTCCAGCCTGGTCAATTTTTGAGCCAAGGAAGATGAAGTCTTGCACGCATTCTATGACCTCATTTTTTGCAGTTGTCATAATTTTAGTCTTTAAATTCAGGCCCATTTTTTCACTTTCAGTTTTAATCTTACATATCAGCTGCTTCAGACTGGCTTCTGTTTCTGCCAGCAGAGTTGTGTCATCCGCCTAATGGAGATTGTTGATGTTTCTTCCACCTATTTTCACCCTGATTTTCAATTTGTCTAGGTCCATTTTCCACATGATCACTTCTGTAGAAAGGTTAAACAAGAAGGATGAGAGGATGCAAGCCCTGTCGGATGTCTTTGCCTATCCCAAACAAATTCAGAGCTTTTGCTGCTGTTTTATCAGCTATTCTGAGGGTTTGCTTAGACAACCAATAGCGTCATTTTTCCTGCTTCTTATAGGTGAGATGCTTACTGGCTGTTTCAATAACTGTGGACTGTATATCGTGCCAAGGTTCCTCTGGATGCTTTTCTGATGTGTCAAGCAGTTTAAATTGGTTTGCTACCTCAATAGTGTATGATTGGGAAATTTTAGAGGTTTAGAATTTTCTCAATGGAGCACGTTTCTTAATGGTACGGAATTTGATCTGGATCTTAGCTGCAAGGAGTTCATGATCAGTACCACAGTCGGCGCCAGGAAAGGTTTTTATTGCAATGGCTGAACTTCGACAACAATGATTACACAGGATATAATCAATCTGATTTCGATGGAAGCCACTGGGAGATGTCCAGGTGTACAGTCGGTGTTTGGTTTGCATAAACCATGTGTTTGCTATCCTGAGCTGATTTTCTTGGCAGAACTGTACCAGGTGGTCACCAGCTTCATTTCTTCCACCAAGCCCAAGTCTTCCTGTGATGGTTGCTTCTGGCTGGCTGACGACTTTGGAATTGAAGTCACCCATAATGTAAATGATTTCCTTCTTTGGCACTTCGTTTAGAGTTTTCTGGATGTTGACTATTTAAGTGTTAAAACAACACTCATGTGAAAGAGCCCTAAGAGAGGACTACATCTGCTCCTGGGGATCCACAGCATCCCCAAAAGCCCGACAACAGCACCAGAATCAAACTCATAAATACAGCATGAAAGATAAGCTCGTAGCAAATGTAGCCCCACAACTAAGCTCAGTACATATATACAACACCAGAACCAAGCTCATAATATAAATTCAGCATCAGAAACAAGCTCAGTCCATAAAATAAAAAACTAGAACTAAGAACTACAGTGATTACAATTTAGTTACCGCTAGTGATCACAGGTGATGCCGTCTCTGCTTGGAGTCGTCCCATATCTGGTTCACTTCTCCCTGGATCCACTAAGATTTCTTTCAGCCTCGACTTGCTTCTGCACACTCTCCCCATCGTCCTACTGCAACTGTAGTGGCCCAGTACAACAGGGGCCCCTTCTGAATGGTGTGTATGCTCAATCTTGTGTTGTCAGTGTCTTTCATGTTGCAAGAATTGTGTGTATTGCCCACTCTGCAGCACTGAATGAGTTAAGTGTCTGGTATGTGAGCTGACTGCCTGGAAAATGTATCTTTTGTCTATCATGTGACCAAGTCTATATATGTGTTTTGCAAGGTGTGTGCAAGGAGTTCGGGTTCGAGTTCTGCCTTTCTGGTGTTAGAGGAGGAGGACAAGGCAGATGTCTGTGGGTACCTTCGACCCACAGACACAGAATGGAGGAGGCCAACAGGATGGCCTAGTGAATGTTGGGGACTACTACTCCTAGAAATTCGCAGCGTGTTTCCGTCAGTGAATGTGAACCGGTAGAAACTGAGAGAGAGAGAAGTGTGGTACCGGGCTAGGACCTACAGATAACCATGCCTGTGGTTTCTCCTGTCACCCCATAAGTTCTCCCTGTCACATCACTTGTCAAGAAGCGTCTGAACTATTTCTGTTTCTGAAGTTGAGTAAAACAACCAGGCGGCCGTCCGTTTCCAGAGGCTGTGTCGTAAACAGTACCTGTGTGTGTGTGTGTGGATTTACTCCATCACTTAGGAATTCCCCAACAGAAGCTACACAAGAGACGTCATTCAGTAATCCCTTGCTGTGGAAGAAACTGTGGGATTACAAGATCAAAAGGGACTAAGGGTAATCCATTATTTGGGTTCCCCATTTATTAACCTGCCCTCGGCCCTTGGACGTGTCACCGGTTACCCTCCGGGTGGGAGACGGTAGAGCCACCGTGACAAGGCCCATACTCTACCCCACTGTCTCCTAGGCTGTGGCCTGATCCTCGGTCACTGTACAACCCAAAATGGGCTTCTCGGTGTCTCCTATAGTAACAATGTGCCACTGCTGTCCCACTAGTAATAGTGCCTCCACTGTGGTCTCACTAATAAATAGGCCCCAATTAGTTATAGAACCCCTGCTTTTGCTCCAGTTAGTTATAGGACCCATGCTGTGGCCCATTTAACAATAGCACCCCCACTGTGGCCCAATTCATAATACAACCCATGTTGTGGCCCACTTAGTAACAAGACCTTGTTAGTAATAGGACCTCTGCTGTGGCCCTCACTTAGTAGTAATAGGACCCCCTTTGTTGCCCAAGTTAACAGGACACCCTTTGTGTCCTGTCTTTGGTTATTCTTAGTAATAGAACCCCTGCCTCCATCCTTCCCTGTTATACAATCCCTGTTACCCCAAATGCCTGGCCACCGTTAGCACTTACAGCGGCTTCAATGGTCGCACACTGACATGTCTTCTGTGTTCTGTCTGACACTGCGCGGTGTATACTGTCTCACATAGCACAGTGAACACTGCAGCCAGCTGCAAGAAGTGAGGAAATGCTATGTGAGACAGTATACACCGCACAGTGTCAGACAGGACATGGAAGTCCTTTCGTTTGTGACAAAGGAAGCCGCTGTAAGTACTACCAGCAGTTAGACTCTTAACAGCGGGATCCTAAACACCTGCTGGGGGCCGAGGACTGCTGCTCTGTACAGAGTACATATAGTATGTGTTATGTGCAGTGGTTGTATGCATGGTGAGTGTGAGCAAGAGTCTGCAGTGTGTGGAATTAGTGAATGTGTGTATACAATAATAATAATAATAATCTTTATTTGTATAGCGCCAACTTATTCCGCAGCGTATACAAGTGATTAATGTGTCTATTTTAGCAATGCAGGGGGAAACACACCAGGCCACGACCAAATGCTGAGCGTCTTGTCTTTATTCAGACTTGATGAACAAAACAAAAAGTACTGGCATTCGCCAGATAACAGAAAGTTCAAGGAAAGTCCTTTTAAATAAGCAGTCCAGCAACAGTAACACAAAAGTCTTTGTGAACTCCAATAGGGCAAAGTAAAGCAAACCTTCCCAGCAGCGTGGTGCAGTGTCTCCAGCTCAGCACTCCCTGTGAGCCTCTGCTGCTCACACAGGACACACCACCCTCACACTGCAACCTGAACCCATTTATGCACCTCACCTACTTGGGCCAGGTGGAACTGAGTACTGGAGTGAGAGACGGACCGGGTTTACATCACAGATGCTAGTAGTCTCTGCGATATGTACCGTCTGTCCCACACTTTACCTCTTACTCTACTACATACCTTCCCCTCTGCCCCAAGCCAGGGGGCTGGGCACCAACCATCAAACAATAAGCCCTTGAGAGGGCATCTGCATTACCATTGGTTTTTCCTGGCCTGTGTTCAACTTCAAAGTCAAACTCCTGTAAGGCCAGGAACCACCTTGTTACTCTGGCGTTGTTCCCTTTCCTCTTGCTCATCCACTTTAGGGGGGCATGATCTGAGACCAACTTAAATTTCCTACCCAGTAGGTAATATCTCAGCGCGTCTAGTGCCCATTTTATTGCCAAGGCCTCTTTCACCACTATTGCGTAATTTTTCTTGCAGGGGGTAAGCTTCCAGCTTAAAAACATGACAGGATGTTCTTCCCCATTAACCTTCTATGACATAACGGCTCCCAGCCCCACATCAGACGCATCTGTATGGACTATAAATGCTTTCTTGAAGTCAGGCGCCACCACCACAGGCTGCTGACACAATGCTCGTTTCAATTCTACAAATGCCTTTTCTGCTTCTGGCAACCATTGTGCTATTACCAACTTTCTCCCTTTCGTGAGTTGTTAACGGGGCTGCCATGGAGGCAAAATCAGGAATGAAACATCGGTAATAGCCTACTATCCCCCAGGAAGGCTCTCACTTTTTTTTCTGTCAGGGGTTGGGGCCAGTTCTGTATGGCCTCTACTTTATTGCATTGAGGTTTTACCAAACCCCTTCCGACTATGAAGCCAAGGTATAACTTCCTCCATGCCTAAGGCACATTTTTTGGGGTTTATTGCGAAACCTGCTCTTCTGAGAGAGTCCAGTACTGCCTGAACTTTACTGAGGTGGCTCTCCCTATCCCGGCTAAATATTACGATGTCATCTAGCTAAGCTGCTGCGTATCGTTTGTGGGGACCTAGCAATCTATCCATCGCCCTCTGAAACGTGGCCGGGGCATTTTTGAACCCAAAAGGCATTCTCCTATATTGGAAACAGCCGTCTGGAGTTGAAAAAGCTGTCTTCTCTTTAGCTTCCTTTGTGAGGGGAATTTGCCAATACCCTTTCGTTAAATATAGGGTGGTAATGTACCTGGCTGGGCCTAACCTCTCAATTAGTTCATCCACCCTGGGCATGGGGTAGGCATCCGACTTTGATATCTCATTGAGCTTCCGGTAATCATTACAGAACCGCCATTCCCCTGAGGGTTTAGGCACCAGCACTATTGGGCTTGACCATCCACTCTTAGACTCCTCGATTACCCCCAGTTCTAGCATTTTTTTTATTTCAGCGGACACTATCTCTCTACGAGCCTCCGGAATTCGATACAGGTTTTGGCAAACTTTTACTTGGGGGTCTGTGAGAATCTCATGTTCAATGACCTTGGTGCAACCCGGCAGGTCAGTAAATAGGTCCTTATTGCGCTGCAGAAACTTTTTACATTGTTGTACCTGGGACTTTGACAATGCCTCAGCGATTGTCACATCATGGATGTCACTCGCTGACTCCATAGCCAAACATGGTCTGTCCAGAGAGTCCCGCTCCTTCCAGGCTTTCAACAGGTTCACATGATATATTTGTAGAGGTTTTCTTTTCCCCGGCTGATGAACTTTATAGTTGACCTCACCCACTTTCTCTACGACCTCATAGGGCCCTTGCCACTTGGCCAGGAACTTGCTCTCTACCGTTGGGACAAGCACTAGTACCCGATCCCTCGGACTGAATTGCCTGACCTTTGTCGTTCTATTATACACACGGGCTTGGCTTTCCTGAGCCCTGAGGAGGTGCTCTCACCAGGGGCATGACTTTAGACATTCTGTCTTGCATCTGGGCCACATGTTCCACCACACTTCTATGCGGAGTAACCTCGGTCTCCACACACACACACACACGTACTATCAAGTAATATCAAGTAATCCACAGGGTTGTCGCGCATATAACAACTCAAACGGCTAGAAGCCCGTGGATGCTTGTGGGACCTCTCGGATGGAGAAGAGCAGGTAGGGAAGCAGACAGTCCCAGTCTCGTCCATCCTTCTCTACCACCCTTTTCAACATACTTTTTAGGGTTTTATTAAACCTCTCTACCAACCCATCGGTCTGGGGATGATAGACAGAGGTACGTAACTGCTTAATTTTCAGCAGTTTGCAGAGTTCCTTCATCACTTTGGACATAAATGGAGTCCCCTGGTCCGTTAGTATTTCTTTTGGTATACCCACTCTGGAAAATATATAAAACAATTCTTTTACAATACTTTTGGAGGAAGTATTCCTCAGTGGAACTGCTTCTGGGTACCTGGTTGCATAGTCAACTACTACCAAAATATACTGGTGACCCCTAGCCGACTTTACCAAAGGCCCTACAAGGTCCATGGCAACCCGTTCAAATGGCACTTCAGTTATTGGTAACGGGACTAACGGGCTCTTAAAATGTGGAGCAGGAGCGTTCACCTGGCAGGTGGGACAGGATTGGCAAAACTCCGCTATTTCCTTGTAGCAGCCTGGCCAGTAGAATCTCTGCAAGATGCGCTCCTGCGTTTTTCAGCCCCCCGAGTGGCCCCATAATATGTGCGTGTGTGCCAAGTGTAAGACTGTGTGTCTATAGGAACCAGGTACTACAAGCTGCTCCACTACCTCATCTCTAATTTTGGCCACTCTGTACAACAACTCGTTTTTAACGGCAAAGTGAGGGAAGCTCTCTGCCGCCCCTGTACTCTGCGGTGCACCATTTATAACAGACACATTCTCAAATGCATATTTCAAAGTCTGGTCATTAATCTGGGCAGATCCAAAATTACCCGGTGCCACCTCAAGATCAATCATCTGAGGTTCTGACAGCTCCTCATCCTTAGTTACCCCTGCAAAAGGCAACTCATCATTAAGGACTCCCCTGTTCTGGTTACCCTGTGGTAACAAATTAGTCCATAAGTTCTAGAAGAGCGAGAAGTCTCTCCCAAGGATAACTGGGTGGATCAAATTTTTCACCACCCCAACCTTGTGTGCACACACTCCAGAGTCGGTGTCTATGGATACCTGGGCAACTGGGTACCCTTTTGTGTCACCATGTATGCAGATAACCCCCAGATTTTCCCCCTGGAGTAACACATGGGGAAGGGAGGCCCTAATCAGCGTGACCAAGCTCCCAGAGTCGAGCAAGGCCGACACCTTGACCCTGCTCACCTCTGGGGTTGTGGGTCCTTGGCCGATGTCGCACTGCATACCGGATGTGCAAACCACGAACATTGCCGACCATATGTACAGTCCATGGGCTCTGTTTTTGCTGTACAGTGGGCTGCAACATGCCCTGGCTCCTGACACTCCCAGCACTGCAGCGGGGTGATTTGGCTCCTCCTGACGGGCATCGCTCCCTGCGGATTCTGTGGCTTCTCCTCCATGCTGACCCGGGATTCCTTCCTCCGGGCATCCAACCCAGGGTTGACACCACGAGATGCGGCTCTTGCCGGGGGAAGCGCCTCCTCCGCTGTGAGATATCTCTCTACAAGGCTCACCAATTCATCTGCATTCTTGGGATCTCCTTGGACAACCCAACGCTGCATGTGCCTAGACAGGGACTGCACAAACCGGTCCATCACCACCTTTTCGACAATCTGAGCAGGTAACGAGGTCTCTGGCTGTAGCCATTTTTGAGCCAGATGAAGCAGGTCAAACATTTGAGACCGGGGTGGCTTCTCCGGAGAATACTTCCAATTATGCACCCGCTGTGCTCTGACTGCCCTGCTGCCCTGCGAACAAGGATTCGGCTTTTAACTTGGCGTATTCTCGAGCATCCTGCTGCACCAAATCATAATACGCCTTCTGGGGTTCTCCAATTAAGTACGAGGCCAACACTTCCGTCCACCGCTCTTGAGGCAATTGCGCCCTCTCTGCCACCCGTTCAAAAATGGCGAGGAAGGCCTCCACATCATCTTGTGGCGTCATTTTTCGTAATGTCCCTCTTACTGTTTTTAAAGCGTCCATCTGGGCGTGTTGCCTGGAAGGATCTACAGTCTCTTTAGTCTGAATGGCCTCAGTCAGCATGGCCATTTGCTTTACCATGAGTTGGTTTGTCTCCTGTTGCATTTGTTGCTGTTGCACACTCACTTGCACCAGCTGCTTTATCAACTCCTCCATGGTTGTCGTGGCAGCTTGCATTCTTATTGCGGCTTTCACCCAGGACATGTACCCATGGGTCTTTTACTGCCAGCGCATCCTCCACCAATTGTAGCAATGCAGGGGGAAACACACCAGGCCACGACCAAATGCTGAGCGTCTTGTCTTTATTCAGACTTGATGAACAAAACAAAAAGTACTGGCATTCTCCAGATAACAGAAAGTTCAAGGAAAGTCCTTTTAAATAAGCAGTCCAGCAACAGTAACACAAAAGTCTTTGTAAACTCCAATAGGGCAAAGTAAAGCAAGCCTTCCCAGAAGCGTGGTGCATTGTCTCCAGCTCAGCACTCCCTGTGAGCCTCTGCTGCTCACACAGGACACACCACCCTCACACTGCAACCTGAACCCATTTATGCATCTCACCTGTCTGGGCCAGCTGAAACTGAGTACTGGAGTGAGAGACGGACCGGGTTTACATCACAGATGCTAGTAGTCTCTGCGATATGTACCGTCCGTCCCACACTTTACCTCTCACTCTACTACACTATACAGATGTGTAAAGTGTGTGTTTGTATTTTGTATACCCGTGTGCAGATAGGTAGAGTGTGCAGATGTGTAGTGTGTGCCTGCCATGTGTGTATGTAAGTGTAAATGTAAAGAAAAATCAGCTGACCAACCAGTCCAGGACCAGGTACAGAGCATGTGCCGGCTTGACCAAATGTTTAAACTGAAAACTGTAGATTTTTGCCGGCTAATCCCAAACTCGAAAAAAATCTAGAATCACTAACTTTATTTGTATAAAGGTATTCAAACCAGAAGGAAAACAACCACAACATCAGGAAAAACTTTTGGTGCACCCTAGCACTCATACCGGTAGTTGTAACCAGGTGTACAGTATATACACACACACGCACATACGTATACACAAATACATATGTACATAAAGACACAATTTTGCACCTTAACTTCAAATTCAAACACCAGGAATGTAACCTTTAGAGAGGGACATATAATGGAAAGATTTTCACCTATTCCATGCTTTGGATCCACTCCTGGTTTTCTGGTTTTGGCTTACAAATACTGATAAAAATACTGACCAAAGTACACAAGTGTGAGAGTGGCCTCAGTGTCAGCAGGGATTCTCACATTATTTACCTTTTGATCAATAATTTAAATATTTGACCACTACCACACTGATTTCAGATGCATCTGAAAGCCATTGCCTTTGGTGCCGAGCGAGCTTTTCCCACCCCTGCTACTCAGCACTAAGTATAATGTCCTCCATGATGCTGTTATTTATGAGGTTGTCCTACATGGAGTTAAGGAGCAAAAGCTTTGGGTTTCTCCCTGTGCAGCGGATAGAAGACATCAACAGGGAGCAGCTCAGAGAGAACTGAAAATTAAAGATGCAGAGGGGGAAAATGGTGATAAATGCAGAATACAAGTCATATGATGGCCAGAAATGATCTTGCACACGACAGCTTATTCTGAAAAATCATCTGAAACTGACAGTGTCTTTAAGTAGTTAAATTTCACTTATATTCCTTAAAGCTGTCAGGTCAGGGTGACCATCAGCATGGAGCATATAGAGGTCATCAGTAATATTTCTAAAAGGGAAATTGTCATTACAATATGTTTATGCTGCCTGATCTGTGTACAAGAACATATCTGCCAGTCACTGGAAGCCGGATGAGGCAGGCCAGAAGGACACATCTCCCAGAGGTCGGCATGTGCCAAAATATGACCCTTTCACAATCACCGAACAGGTTGTAAAAATACTTATCTGCCTAAGATTAATGGCCTTGTTACTTGTTCACATAGGACAGCCTGAATATGACAGGTTCCCTTTAAGGAACCAAGTTGTGCAGCAGTTTGGAAGGAGAAGCCTCTTATTAAGTGCTTACTGATTATTTTAGATGGGGATTGTATTTAGCCAATATATGTGCAACCATAAGAGAATACAAGCCATCCATATCGATGGACTAGCAGATCTCCCAGAAATCCCTGCTTGACTGACCCCTTCCATATAGCTCCACTTGGTAAATGTAGTCTGTTTTATACAAAATGGCTCTCCAGCGTGTCCAGACGAGGCCGTAGCAAAAATCCATTATTTTATAGTACTGAATATCATCCGGTTTTGGATTCTGCTCAAACCCTCAAAATATTTGGCACATTACAGACTGTTATACCATAAATGAGCCACAAAGAAAAGAGAATAACAATTGTGCTGTATTGTGCTGGTTCCCAGTTATTAACCCATTGTGGTAGGGACACTCAAACACCACTGTAATTCAGAAAATTAAAGAAGATGCAGTAGCTGCAGTTTACAGCATGCCGGGGTGTTCAGATGACTTCTCAGAATAAGCTGCCGTGTGTACATGCGTAGTAACCCTCTTTCTGTCCACTATATGACTTACATCCTTTATATCTTCCCTGTGGATGATATATATCTATCTCTCTATCATCTCAGGACTGTTGAGAGGAGCAGCTGCTGTGCTTCACACTGTATACTGAAAACTACAGAGATTCTTGCTTTCTAAGTGCTAATCACACACACACAGACATAATCTCATCAGGCAGGAAAGTGTGGAAAGACTGAAGGCCCCTCTTCAAGGGATGACTATTGGGTGCACAAGTGCCTGACTGCTGATTCAGTGATTATCAGTCCCATGCTTTACACAGAAGCGATAGACATTCAAGTGAAGGGAAGCGGCGTGGGCGGGATCATCCCGTACCATCTCCATTCACTATAAACAGGCAGTCAGTCAAACATTTAGTAGCTCCTGTTTACACGGAGACAGAAGCCGCTCAACAGTCGTTCTGGTTCAGTGAGGGGGGAGGGGGATCCGGATTTTGTCAATTAGTGCGGATTTTGTTGAGTTTGTAACTGTGCAATGCGTTCTGCGGAACATCTTGTGGAATTTTTCTTCCACAATCTTTATTTGTGGAATTCCATCTCCTGAATGTTAGAAATCTGTAACCATTTCACAAGACCTCCTTAATTACATGCAGAAAGCTATCCACTGCATAATTGAATCTTTTTAAGTAAAAATTTGCAGTTATTAAGTAAAGATTTGCAGATTTAAACAGGTGCAGAATTTAGTTTTTAAGCTAATTTTTCAACGAGTCAAAATAGAATCAGTAATCATAAGAGACTTGTACTAGTAATTATTAGGATTAGAGATGAGCGAACGCGTTCGTCCGAGCTTGATATTCGTGCGAATATTAGGGTGTTCGGGATGTTCGTTATTCGTAACGAACACCATGCGGTGTTCTGGTTACTTTCACTTCCTTCCCTGAGACGTTAGCGCGCTTTTCTGGCCAATTGAAAGACAGGGAAGGCATTACAACTTCCCCCTGCAACGTTTAAGCCCTATACCACCCCCCTGCTGTGAGTGGCTGGCTAGATCAGGTGTTCGCCTAATATAAAAGTCGGCCCCTCCCGCGGCTCGCCTCAGATGCGGTGTGAGTTAGATGAGGGACAGTGCTGTTTATACCGGAGCTGCTGTAGGGAAAGAATTGGTAGTTAGTGTAGGCTTCAAGACCCCCCAAAGGTCCTTATTAGGGCCACTGATAGCTGTGTGTTGGCTGCTGTTAGCAGTGGCAATTTTTTTTTTCTCAAAATCGGCTCTGCAGAGCGTTGCACCTGGCATTAGGGACAGAAGTGCTGCATAGGCAGGGAGAGTGTTAGGAGTGAGTGTAGCCTTCAAGAACCTCAACGGTCCTTTCTAGGGCCATATTTATCCGTGTGCAGTACTGTCCAGGCTGCTGTTAGCTGTGCTGCATTTTTTTGGGCTTCTCAAAATCGCCTCTGCAGAGCATTCCACCCTCCATTGATACTGCAGGGAAAGAATTGTATAGGCAGGGCCACAACACAGTTATTATTCATAGAATATACGCAGTGCTGCCTTTTGGTGGAAAAACAAGTGGAAACAAATCTATTTGTCCAGCCTGTGTCCGTCCTTACGGGCGGTGGACACGTGTGAGCTGCGTGAAAAACATTGCTAAATCATACGCACCCAGCTACGCTTTACTGCTGGCTTCGCCATTTGCTTTCCTTAATTGGGAAAAAAAATACCTGCTCTGCCAGAGTTATAATAACTCTGCTACCCTCACGTTCTGTGACACATAAGCAGGGACACAGCACAGTTATTACACTTCTCATGTTCATTGAATATACGCAGTGCTGCCTTTTGGTGGGAAAAAACTGAAAACAAATCTATTTGTCCAGCCTCTGTCCGTCCTAACGCCTGTGGACACGTGTGAGCTGCGTGAAAAACATTGCTAAATCATACGCACCCAGCTACGCTTTACTGCTGGCTTCGCCATTTGCTTTCCTTAATTGGGAAAAAAAATACCTGCTCTGCCAGAGTTATAATAACTCTGCTACCCTCACGTTCTGTGACACATAAGCAGGGACACAGCACAGTTATTACACTTCTCATGTTCATTGAATATACGCAGTGCTGCCTTTTGGTGGGAAAAAACTGAAAACAAATCTATTTGTCCAGCCTCTGTCCGTTCTAACGCCTGTGGACACGTGTGAGCTGCGTGAAAAACATTGCTAAATCATACGCACCCAGCTACGCTTTACTGCTGGCTTCGCCATTTGCTTTCCTTAATTGGGAAAAAAAATACCTGCTCTGCCAGAGTTATAATAACTCTGCTACCCTCACGTTCTGTGACACATAAGCAGGGACACAGCACAGTTATTACACTTCTCATGTTCATTGAATATACGCAGTGCTGCCTTTTGGTGGGAAAAAACTGAAAACAAATCTATTTGTCCAGCCTCTGTCCGTCCTAACGCCTGTGGACACGTGTGAGCTGCGTGAAAAACATTGCTAAATCATACGCACCCAGCTACGCTTTACTGCTGGCTTCGCCATTTGCTTTCCTTAATTGGGAAAAAAAATACCTGCTCTGCCAGAGTTATAATAACTCTGCTACCCTCACGTTCTGTGACACATAAGCAGGGACACAGCACAGTTATTACACTTCTCATGTTCATTGAATATACGCAGTGCTGCCTTTTGGTGGGAAAAAACTGAAAACAAATCTATTTGTCCAGCCTCTGTCCGTCCTAACGCCTGTGGACACGTGTGAGCTGCGTGAAAAACATTGCTAAATCATACGCACCCAGCTACGCTTTACTGCTGGCTTCGCCATTTGCTTTCCTTAATTGGGAAAAAAAATACCTGCTCTGCCAGAGTTATAATAACTCTGCTACCCTCACGTTCTGTGACACATAAGCAGGGACACAGCACAGTTATTAAACTTAGATTATTCATTCACTAGAGGCAGTGGGGCCTTTCGTTTTCCCAAAAGGGCAAAAATTATATTTGGCCTGCAGTCTTGCGCCAATTTATTTCCTGCCTGTTAAATCAAATCACTGGTAATACAGCATGCTGAGGGGTAGGGGTAGGCCTAGAGGACGTGGACGCGGCCGAGGACGCGGAGGGCCAAGTCAGGGTGTGGGCACAGCCCGAGCTCCTGATCCCGGTGTGTCGCAGCCGACTGCTGCGCGATTAGGAGAGAGGCACGTTTCTGGCGTCCCCACATTCATCGCCCAATTAATGGATCCACGCGGGAGACGGTTATTAGAAAATGAGCAGTGTGAGCAGGTCCTGTCCTGGATGGCAGAAAGTGCTTCGAGCAACCTATCGTCAACACGCAGTTCTGCGCCGTCCACTGCTGCAAATCCGAATCCTCTGTCTGCTGCTCCTCCTTCCTCCCAGCCTCCTCACTCCACTACAATGACACCTGCTCAGGAGCGGGAACACTCCCAGGAACTGTTCTCGGGCCCCTGCTTAGATTGGGCAGCAGCGGTTCCTCTCCCACCAGAGGAGTTTATCGTCACTGATGCCCAACCATTCGAAAGTTCCCGGGGTCCGAGGGAAGAGGCTGGGGACTTCCGCCAACTGTCTCAACAACTTTCTGTGGGTGAGGAGGATGATGACGATCAGACACAGTTGTCTTGCAGTGAGGTAGTAGTAAGGGCAGTAAGTCCAAGGGAGCAGCGCACAGAGGATTCGGAGGAAGAGCAGCAGGACGATGAGGTGACTGACCCCACCTGGTGTGCAACTCAGGAGGACAGGTCTTCAGAGGGGGAGTCAAGGGCATCAGCAGGGCAGGTTGCAAGAGGCAGTGCGGTGTCCAGGGGTAGAGGCAGGGCCAGACCGAATAATCCACCAAGTGTTTCCCAAAGCGCCCCCTCGCGCCATGCCACCCTGCACAGGCCGAGGTGCTCTAAGGTCTGGCAGTTTTTCACAGAGACGCCTGACGACCGACGAACAGTGGTGTGCAACCTTTGTTGCGCAAAGCTCAGCCGGGGAGCCAACACCAACAGCCTCACCACCACCACCATGCGCAGACATATGATGGCCAAGCACCCCACAAGGTGGGACGAAGGCCGTTCACCGCCTCCGGTTTGCACCCCTGCCTCTCCCCCTGTGCCCCAACCTGCCACTGAGATGCAACCCCCCTCTCAGGACACAGGCACTACCGCCTCATGGCCTGCACCCACACCCTCATCTCCGCTGTCCTCGGCCCCATCCAGCAGTGTAGTTCAGCGCACCGTTCAGCCGTCGCTTGCGCAAGTGTTCGAGCGCAAGCGCAAGTACGCCGCCACGCAGCCGCACGCTCAAACGTTAACCGTCCGCATAGCAAAATTCATCAGCCTTGAGATGCTGCCGTATAGGGTTGTGGAAACTGAGTCCTTCAAAAGTATCATGGAGGCGGCGGCCCCGCGCTACTCAGTTCCCAGTCGCCACTACTTTTCCCGATGTGCCGTCCCAGCCCTGCACGACCACGTCTCCCGCAACATTGTGCGCGCCCTCACCAACGCGGTTACTGCCACGGTCCACTTAACTACGGACACGTGGACAAGCACAGGCGGGCAGGGCCACTACATCTCCCTGACGGCACATTGGGTGAATTTAGTGGAGGCTGGGACAGAGTCAGAGCCTGGGACCGCTCACGTCCTACCCACCCCCAGAATTGCGGGCCCCAGCTCGGTGGTGGTATCTGCGGAGGTGTATGCTTCCTCCACTAAAGCACCCTCCTCCTCCTCCTCCTCCTCTGTCTCGCAATCAAGATGTGTTAGCAGCAGCATGTCGCCAGCAGTCGGTGTCGCGCGGTGTGGCAGCACAGCGGTGGGCAAGCGTCAGCAGGCCGTGCTGAAACTACTCAGCTTAGGCGATAAGAGGCACACGGCCCACGAACTGCTGCAGGGTCTGACACAGCAGACCGACCGCTGGCTTGCGCCGCTGAGCCTCCAACCGGGCATGGTCGTGTGTGACAACGGGCGTAACCTGGTGGCGGCTCTGCAGCTTGGCAGCCTCACGCACGTGCCATGCCTGGCCCACGTCTTTAATTTGGTGGTTCAGCGGTTTCTGAAAAGCTACCCACGCTTGTCAGACCTGCTCGTAAAGGCGCGCCGGCTCTGCGCACATTTCCGCAAGTCCCACACGGACGCTGCCACCCTGCGCACCCTGCAACATCACTTTAAGCTGCCAGTGCACCGACTGCTGTGCGACGTGCCCACACGGTGGAACTCTACGCTCCACATGTTGGCCAGGCTCTATGAACAACGTAGAGCTATAGTCGAATACCAACTCCAACATGGGCGGCGCAGTGGGAGTCAGCCTCCTCAATTCCTTTCAGAAGAGTGGGCCTGGTTGGCAGACATCTGCCATGTCCTTGGTAATTTTGAGCAGTCTACCCAGGTGGTGAGCGGCGATGCTACAATCATTAGCGTCACCATTCCTCTGCTATGCATCTTGAGAAATTCCCTGCAAACCATAAAGGCAGCTGCTTTGCGCTCGGAAACGGGGGCGGGGGAAGACAGTATGCCGCTGGATAGTCAGGGCACCCTCCTGTCTATTTCTCAGCGCGTACAGGAGGAGGAGGAGGAGCATGAGGAGGATGAGGAGGAGGGGGAAGAGACAGCTTGGGCCGCTGCTGACGGTACACCGGCTGATTGCCTGTCATCCTTTCAGCGTGTATGGCCTGAGGAGGAGGAGGAGGAGGAGGAGGATCCTGAAAGTGATCTTCCTAGTGAAGACAGCCATGTGTTGCGTACAGGTACCCTGGCACACATGGCTGACTTCATGTTAGGATGCCTTTCTCGTGACCCTCGCGTTGCACGCATTCTGGCCACGACGGATTACTGGGTGTACACACTGCTCGATCCACGGTATAAGGAGAACCTGCCCACTCTGATTCCCGAAGAGGAAAGGGGTTCGAGAGTGTTGCTATACCACAGGACCCTTGCGGACAAGCTGATGGTAAAATTCCCAGCCGACAGCGCTAGTGGCAGAAGGCGCAGTACCGAGGGCAAGGTAGCAGGGGATGTGCGTAGATCGAGCAGCATGTACATCCCAGGCAGTGCAACAGTCTTTAAGGGCCTGGCCAGCTTTATGGCTCCCCACCAAGACTGTGTCACCGCTCCCCAGTCACGGCTGAGTCGGCGGGAGCACTGTAAAAGGATGGTGAGGGAGTACGTAGCGGATCGCACGACCATCCTTGGTGACGCCTCTGCCCCCTACAACTACTGGGTGTCGAAGCTGGACATGTGGCCTGAACTAGCGCTGTATGCCCTGGAGGTGCTTGCTTGTCCTGCGGCTAGTGTGTTGTTGGAGAGGGTGTTTAGTGCGGCTGGGGGAATCATCACAGATAAGCGTAGCCGCTTGTCAACCGACAGTGCCGACAGGCTAACACTCATCAAGATGAACAAAGGCTGGATTTCCCCAGACTTCTGTTCTCCACCAGCGGACAGCAGCGATACGTAAGCAATACGTAGGCTGCACCCGCGGATGGAAGCTACGTTCTCTCTCACCATCCAAAACGGGGACATTTCTGCTTCATCAATCTGTGTCTAATATTCCTCCTCCTCCTCCTCCTGCTCCTCCTCCTGAAACCTCACGTAATCACGCTGAACGGGCAATTTTTCTTAGGGCCACAAGGCTCACTCAAATAATTTTTCAGAACAATTTTTATAAGTTTCAATGCGCTTAAAAGCATTGGAACTTTAACTTGAACCAATTTTTCGTTACACTGGGCTGCCTCCAGGCCTAGTTACCACTTAAGCCACATTAACCAAAGCGATTAATGGGTTTCACCTGCCCTCTTGGCTGGCCATGGCCAATTTTTGGGATGTACATTAGTACTGTTGATACAGCAATTTTTGTGGGCCCTCGCCTACAGTGTAATCAAATTAATTTTTAGCCCACCTGCATTACAGCTGACGTTACCTCAGCTGTGTTGGGCAATGCAATGGGATATTTTTATGTACCGCCGGTGGGTTCCAGGGAGCCACCCATGCTGTGGGTCCACAGGGAGTTTTTAATACATCTGTACACTTCTAAAGAACCCGTCTGACTGGGGCATGCAGTGTGGGCCGAAGCCCACCTGTATTACGCACGACATTACTACCTCAGCTGTGTTGGGCAATGCAATGGGATATTTCTATGTACCGCCGGTGGCTTCCTGGCACCCACCCAGGCAGTGGGTCCACAGGGAGTTTAACCTACATGTGTCCACTTGTAAAGAACCCCAGTCTGACTGGGGCATGCAGTGTGGGCCGAAGCCCACCTGCATTAAGCACGACATTACTACCTCAGCTGTGTTGGGCAATGCAATGGGATATTTTTGTGTACCGCCGGTGGGTTCCAGGGAGCCACCCATGCTGTAGGTGCACACTGAGTTTTTAATACATCTGTACACTTCTAAAGAACCCGTCTGACTGGGGCATGCAGTGTGGGCCGAAGCCCACCTGTATTACGCACGACATTACTACCTCAGCTGTGTTGGGCAATGCAATGGGATATTTCTATGTACCGCCGGTGGCTTCCTGGCACCCACCCAGGCAGTAGGTCCACAGGGAGTTTAACCTACATGTGTCCACTTGTAAAGAACCCCAGTCTGACTGGAGCATGCAGTGTGGGCCGAAGCCCACCTGCATTAACCCTTTCCAGTCCACTGTGTGACCTGTGAAGACATTAGGGTTTAAGGCTGTACAGCTCCGTTGTTGGTAGACGTCCGTCGGGGTTCTCTTACTGTATATTGCCAGCCTCTCTGCTGTCGGAGCCTATCCTACGTGTCAGCTCATGCAGTACTGGCTTTAGCCAGCATATAGCGCCGTTGTATAACGGCAGAAAAAGAGTAAGCCCCCTAGGAAAACCATATACAAATTGGATTGGAAAGGGTTAAGCACAACATTACTACCTCAGCTGTGTTGGGCAATGCAATGGGATATTTCTGTGTACCGCCGGTGGGTTCCAGGGAGCCACCCATGCTGTGGGTCGACAGGGACTTCACAATAGGGAGTTGTACCTGCCTGTGTCTATGAATTAAAAAGCCCGGTCTGACTGGGGCATGCAGACACCTTGACAGAATGAATAGTGTGTGGCACATAGGTTCCCCATTGCTATGCCCACGTGTGCAGCTCCTGATGGCGGTGGCACAGGATTCTATTTCTCATTGCTTCTGTACAGCATTGTGGGCTATCGCTCCGCCACTTTTAAAGAGGGTCGCTGCCTAGCCGTGCCAACCTCTGCAGTGTGTGCCTGCGGTCCCTCGTCATGGCAGACGCAATTCTAAATAGACATGAGCGTGGTGTGGCATGAGGGCAGCTGAAGGCTGCCCAGGGACACTTTGGTGTGCGCTGTGGGGGGGGAGGGGGGGCGGTTGGGCAGCATGTAACCCAGGAGAAGTGTCAGTGGAGTGTCATGCAGGCAGTGATTGTGCTTTGTTGGAGGTAGTGTGGTGCTTAGCAAAGGTATGCCATGCTAATGAGGGCTTTTCAGAAGTAAAAGTTGTTGGGAGGGGGGGGGGGGGGGCCCACTCTTGCCGGTATTGTGGCTTAATAGTGGGACCTGTGAACTTGAGATGCAGCCCAACACGTAGCCCCTCGCCTGCCCTATCCGTCACTGTGTCATTCCCATCACTTTCCTGAATTGCCCAGATTTTCACACATGAAAACCTTAGCGAGCATCGGCGAAATACAAAAATGTTCTGGTCGCCCATTGACTTCAATGGGGTTCGTTGTTCGAAACGAACCCTCGAGCATCACGGGAAGTTCGTTCCGAATAACGAACACCCGAACATTTTGGTGTTCGCTCATCTCTAATTAGGATATTATAGTAGCAGTGTTTCTGGTGGCACACACACTCACAGTAGCTTGATTACCACAAAAGACAAACACAGCTTGACTCCTCTCACAGCAGTGACATCATCACAGGTCCTTCAGCCTACTGGATCTCTGAGGTGGTGGTAGTTCAATGTGTTCTGTCAGGACTGCTGAGTTGTGTAGGAAATTATAGTACCAGTGTTTCTGGTAGCGCAATGTGCCACACAGCTCTACTACATGGTACACGTCACACACACAGCTCTACTACATCCCACACATCACACACAGCTTGGCTCCTCCCACAACAGAGACATCACCACAGGTCCTTTAGCCCACTGGATCTCTGTGGTGGTGGTAGGTCAGTGTGTTCTATCAGGACTGCTGATTTGTGTCTTCTGAGATAATAACAGCTTAGTTGTATTCTCAGTGTGTTATTTTTATCCTCCCCTTCCAAGAGACCTAACTGTGTTGTTCTTCTGTCGGTCAGACTTTGTGTTTTATATATGTTTTAGGACCTTTGATGGCATCACCAGGGTGCGGAGTGATGACGTTTCCAGGGGCAGGGCATCAGAAGCACTCACTCACATTCTACAGACAAGTGGTCGTTAGTAGTTTGACTATTGTATCCGGCACGCAGCCACTCAGCATTCATTTGGTGCCATGTATGTAAATTCTCACAAGTTGGGGTTCTTCTCAATATTGTGAAATTTCTTGACATTTTCCACTATGTTGGTCAGACGTACTCAGTATCTCTTAGAGGAAGAAAACAATAAAAAGACAGAACGGAGAACGGGCACAAAATGCGTTGAAGGTCCCTCTGATGGGTATCATAGAACAGAGAGATTTAAAATGCAGGAATAATGTTACACTAGCCAACCACATAGACTGCTAGCCAGATCAACTTCTACTGTAACTGAACACAATAGGTCAAGTAAGTCCGGTCTCACATCTGCCTTTGAGCTGCCGGTTGGAGATTCTGTTGCAGATTCGGCTTAAAATACTGGAAGAAAAACCGCATGCGGTGCTTTGTCTTCTGTACAACAGCCAGGCAGCTGAGCAGAAACCATTACAGCCAATGTGTGAAGGTTCTTCTACAGTGAAAGGCCTAGCCCTGAAGAGCTATGGGGCATGAAAAACTGCCCAAATTGCCCATATTAAAATCTGCCACTGAATAAGGCTTACATTAATGTCACAGCATAAGGGTTAAAGACAGCCTGACAATACACTCTGTCAAAAACACTCCGCCCCCAAAAGAAGTTGTCGTTTTGCTGCAGGACCGGGTATGCAGTTCCATTTCAGGCAGATATGTAAATGATGAGAGTTGTAGTGTGATTATATGAACGGTCTTGCCACCTGAGGCACTAAAAGTGTCGTTCCCCCCCCCCCCCCAGCCTAACCCCAAAGTATCCCAGAGTATCAGAGACAATTGTTTTGTTGTCCACCATCCACAGACAAGTGGTGCCATCGTTACACTCCCGTGCCCATCTGAACCATTTCTGGGGGCTTGGCCGATGGAAATTTAGTCTCATGACGCCCATTATATTTACTGCCCTTAACACCCACCGTTGCATCCGTTTGCAGTGGTGTTGTGAATGACGACCTGGACTGCTACGGAGTGGAACTGGGTTGTCTTCATCGATGATTCCAGGTTTAGTTTGGGCACTGACAACGGCAGTTTTCCTGTCTCGAGTCCTCGGGGTGAGCGTCTCAATCCTGCTGGTGTGATGATTTGGGGGGCCATCGCATATTACAGTTGGTCCCCCCTAGTAGTGGTACAGCTCAGCGACATGAACAGGACGACAAGGTGAGTAATGATTTTTTTTTTTTGCTCCGCTGTATTCCCGGCGTATAAGGTGACAGTTGGGGGGTCGTCTTATACGCCCCGTCGCCTTATACGCCGGTATATACGGTATATTTTTTTTATTTTCACAAGTAAAAGTTGTTGGGAGGGGGGGGGGCCCACTCTTGCCGCTATTGTGGCTTAATAGTGGGACCTGGGAACTTCAGATGCAGCCCAACATGTAGCCCCTCGCCTGCCCTATCCGTTGCTGTGTCGTTCCCATCACTTTCTTGAATTGCCCAGATTTTCACAAATGAAAACCTTAGCGAGCATCGGCGATATACAAAAATGCTCGGGTCGCCCATTGACTTCAATGGGGTTCGTTACTCGAAACGAACCCTCGAGCATCGCGATAATTTCGTCCCGAGTAACGAGCACCCGAGCATTTTGGTGCTCGCTCATCTCTAATGGAGATATATTACTATAATATAAGATATTACTTATGAGATAAAACTGTAACTTATATCTAGAAAAGGGCCAGGGTGGTGGCTGGAGGGAGTGACTGGGATACTTTGGGGTTAGGTTTATTTATCAAAGTATGTTTTAAGGGATGTAAAGGGAATGTATCATGTATTTAATTTTTATTAGGGCCTCCTGCACGGTTTGACCCTGCATGCGGGATTCCTGCAGCGAAGTTCGGGCCGATGACCCCAGCTTACCTGTCCGGTGGCTTCTGCACACACTGCGGATGTAGATTGTAAAAGAGAAATAGTTTTTATGTTGTAACTATTTCTTTTTAACTTAACCCCTTAGTGACCACGCCTGTTTGCGCCTTAATGACCAGGCCAATTTTGGAAATCTGACATGTGTACTTTAACATAGAATAGCTCCGTAAAGGTTCTGCATATCCAAGTGATTCTGACATTGTTTTTTCGCCACATGTTGTACTTCATTTAGGTGGTGAAAATAGTCCAATATAATTTGTGTATATTTATTAAAAGTGCCAATATTGGGAAAATTTTGAAAAAATTATCGTTTTTTTCACATTTTCAATTGTAATATATCAAATATGTGCAAACATACTGTACAAACTTTTGCTAAGATATATATTTCCATCTATTTACTTTATTCTGAATGCACATTTGAAAAATGTTTATGTTTTTTTAACCATTTAGGAGACGTACAAATTTAACATTACTTTTCAGCATTTTGAGGAACACTTTGTTTTCCTGCACCAAGCCAAGTTTGCAAAGGCTCATGAGTGTCAGAATAATAGATACCCCCACAAATGACCCTATTTTAAAAACTACACCCCTTAATGTATCCACTGAGGGGTGTCATGAGTATTTTGACCCCACAGTTTTTTTTCAGGAATTAATTCAATTTAGAGGAGAAAAATTAAAATTTCATATTTTTGCAAATATGTCATTTTAAAGACATATTTTTTTATAGTTTACATGAAAATGAGGATTTACACCCCAAAATGGATCCCCCTGTTTGTCCTGTGTTCAAAAATATACCCAATGTGGCCCTAATCTTATATCTGAGTGCACAACGGGGCCCAAAATAAAAGGAGTAGTCAGTGTCTTTCAGAACAGAAATTTTGCTTGAAGGTGTTTTAGGCTCCATAGCACACATGTAGAGTTCTTGAGCGCCCAAAACCATAGAAAACTACCACAAATAACCCCATTTTGAAAACTAGACCCCTTAACAAATTTATCTAGGGGTGTACTGCCCATTTTGACCCCATGGTTTTTGAATGAATTCAAGCAAAGCAAAAAGAAAAAATTGTGATTTTCGTTTTTTTGGCAATTCTGTCATTTTAAAAGCAGCTTTTTTTGTACAGCACAAATATAAATGAATACTTGCACCCCAAAATGGATACCCCTGTTCGTGCTGTTTTCAGAAATATACCCATTGTGGCCCTAATCTTATGTCCGCATGCACAACGGGGCCCAAAATGAAAGGAGCAGTCGGTGGCTTTTAGAACATAAATTTTGCTTGAAGGCCTTTTATGCCCCATAGCACACTTGTAGAGTTCTTGAGCGCCCCAAAACAATAGAGAACCCCCACAAATGACCTCATTTTGAAAACTAGACCCCTTAACGAATTTATCTAGGGGTGTACTGTGTATTTTATGGTTCAAAATGTTTTAATATTTTATCTTGTATACAGTAACCTCTTTTACCAAATAAATCAAAATTGTTACAAAGAAAACTGTTGTTGAGCTCTAGTCCTTGAGTCTCCTTGAGTGTCCGTATGTCTTCGGTGAGCCTCTCCCCGGCTACCAGGATAGGTACTGTCACCAGCAGCTATATATAAAAATCACTCAGTCTAATAAAACGGGGGGGGGGGACATGTAGAAAGCATAACTGTATATCATACGGTTTCACTCTAACTATCTGTAATATGGACTAGCTCAGTAATATATATTCTAAGAAAGATTTCAAGAAGAAAAGGAAAAGAGAATGAGAGAGAGTTGGGAAAAAAAGAAAAGGGTGGGGGGAAGTGGGGTGGGGGGGATGTAGGTGTGTATGAGGGGGAGGAGGGGGGGTGGGATGGACCGACCTAGTCAGCTTCTGTTTGTTTATTTGTGGCTCCCCTATTCATGGGAGCCCGTGGCAACCAGTTGTGGGCGTGCTCGTGGGGGTGGGGTGGTTCCATTCGCCACCCATGCGGTCACCTCCTGTGAGTCTCGGCGCTGGTTCCAGTCAAGCCAGACTGATAAATATTTATTATATCTCAGCTCATCTCTAGCGTATAATTCTTCTAGATGCCTAATGTTGTCTAGGGCTTCTAGCCACATTATCCGGGAAGGTGGGAAGGTGGACTTCCATTTTCTGGGGATCACCTGTCGTACAGCTAAGATGAAAAATCTTAATAGTGAGTTCTTAGCTTGCGCCAGTGGTCCAGGAAACATGGACAGTAGTGTGAGTTCCGGGGTTAAATGAATCTGGTTGCCACTGGCCCAAGCATACAGAGCGCCCATCTCCTGCCAGAGAGGGCCTATCAGCACGCATAACCACCATATATGGGTAAGCGTACCTTTTACTGACATGCATCTCCAGCAGGCATCCGAATGTTGGGGGCAGAATCTGGCCAGCCTCTCTGGGGTCATCTCGTTAGGACTTTATAGTTTAGCTCTTGTAGTTTGCTTGATATATTTATTTTAAATGTCAGTATGTATGCTTTCCTCCATGACTCTTCTGTGAGTGTGGCTCCCAGTTCTTGCTCCCATCTCCTTTCCAGATCCTTCCCCCTGTCCCTTGTTTCCTCATCTACCAAGAATTTATATAGGTCTGAGATTTTTTTGTTCTTCGCCTGATTGAAGATGAATTGGTTCTCAAATGGTGTCGATGGAGTATTTATCTCCTCGAGCTTTCCCAGGGATCTTATGTAGTGGCAAAATTGGAGGTATTGATACCATGCTCCAGTCGGGGGTCCCCGATCCCCTTTCACCTCCCTCAGAGATTTGAGGCCCTCTGTCCCCAGCATATCTTTGACCCTCGGGATCTCTGTTGGGTGTGTGGCTGTCATTAAATTTGTGAGAGATGATCCTTTGAAAATTAATGGGATATCCCTGTTACCCACCAAGGGTGTCATGGGGCCCGGTCTCACTATTAGTTTTGCTTTCGTGGCCGGGCCTATCCAGGCCGCCAGGATCTTTTCTATGAAAGGTGTCAGCCCCAGATTTCTAAAGCCTGAATGACCCAGTAGCCATAGTAGTCCCTGGCCTTTGTATGGTATTGCCTCCTGTCCCATCGTCGCCCATCGTTTTTGAGAACTCCTTTGTGTTAAGTCTAAAACGCGTCTTGCTAAGGTGGCCTTGTAATATAGTGCTATATTTGGAATTCCCCTCCCACCCCGCTCCCGAGGGCTGGTGAGTGCCTTCCAGTTGCGTCTAGCTTGTCTGCCGCCCCAAATGAAACGCATCATTATCCTCCTAATCTGGTTTAGGAAAGCACCTGGTAGTCGTATCGGTACGGTTTGAAGGGCATATAAGAGTATGGGGAGGATATTCATTTTGACTGTGCTAATTTTGACGAACCAGGAGAGGGGTACTGTACGCCATTTTTCCATATCTTCTTCTAGTTTGGTTAGGAGAGGTTTGTAGTTTTTTTGGAAAAGGTCAGCTATGTCTCGTGTAATCGTGATTCCCAGATATTTGATACTATTCTTGCTCCAGGAAAATGGGAAAGCGGGTCTAATGGTTTCTACTTCCTCTTCCGGAATATTTATATTAAGAATCTCGGATTTACTCAGGTTTACTTTAAAGTTTGAGAGTCGGCCAAATTGATGGAATTCTTTTAAGATGTTAGGGAGGGCAATTCTAGGGTTGGTTATATACATTAGCAAATCATCCGCGTAGAAGGCTATTTTTTGCTCCTCGTTATTCGTCTGGACTCCCTTGATATTCTCATTTGCCCGAAGGGCATTTGCCAAGGTCTCCATGCCGATGATATATAGAAAGGGGGACAGGGGGCAACCCTGATGGGTATCGTTTTTGATCTGGAGCTGCTGAGATAGCCTGCCATTAACCCTGATTCGCGCGGAGGGGTCAGTGTATAGTGCCATTACCCACCCAAGAAATCTCGGACCAAACCCGATTTGCTCCAGGGCCACCACCAGAAACCCCCACACTAGCAAACGCTTTTTCCGCGTCAACTGTTAAGAGACATAGTTGTTCTCTCGAGCTCTGGGCCCTGGATAGGAGTGACAATGTTCTTATTGTATTGTCTCCGGCTTCTCTACCAGGTACGAATCCCACTTGATCTCCATGTATCAGGGTGGGGATGAGGGGCTGGAGGCGAACCACGAGCATCTTAGAGAATAGTTTAGTGTCGGCATTCAATAACGAAAACGGCCTATAGCTTCCACATTGGGTAGGATCCTTCCCGGGTTTGGGTAGGACCATAATCACAGCCTGTAGGGCCTGTTTCAGGAAAGGACATGTCCTAGAAATGGCATTAAAGGCGTTTAAAATTATAGGGGCTAGTTGATCACTAAATGTTTTGAAGAAGCGGGGCGTAAAGCCATCCGGGCCCGGGCTCTTGCCTATCTTTTGGGAGGATATCGCCTCCTTTAGTTCCTGTAGTGTGAAATCGCCTTCAAGGGCCTGCTTGTCAGGGTCCGAGATCGAGTTGGGAGTGTGTGTTGCGATGTATGTTTTCCTCTCCTCGTTTAAATCTTGTCCCTGTGTTCCCCTTCCTTCCTCTAGGTTATAGAGGTCCCAGCTTTCCACGATGCCAGTATTATGGTGTATTAGCCCCCCCCCTGGTTTGTTGATTGCAAATATGTACAACTGTTGTGTTCTGGGGTTTAGTGCCCTCGCCTGTCCCCTGCCGCATTTGTCTCCGAATTCGTAAAATCTCCCCTTTAGTTTGTCTCGTTGGCAGAGTGAGGCTTGATCTAGTATGCGGAGTATTTCTGTCCGCTTAGAAGATATTTCTGCAGCTATGCTATCTGCCGGGTATGCCTTGTTTGCTGTCTCTAGCTTATCTAGGCTTGCCAATAATTCTTCTAGCTTGGCTGTTCTGATTTTTTTAAGCCTAGCCCAGTGCACGATGAATATTCCATGCAGGACGCACTTGACGGCTTCCCATTTAATGGGGGCTGGTGTGGGGTCCGTTTCGTGGTTTGATCTGAAGTCTTCTATGGTCTGTTGTATCTCTTGTTTACAGACTACGTCTTCCAACAGGTTATTGTTCAGACGCCAATTGAAATACGTACTATCTTTTCTGCCTACCCTCAGGGAACCCCAGACTGGAGCATGGTCCGACCATATAAACATGCCTATTGTTGAGGAAGGGGACCTGTCTAATAGCCCGTGTGTTATGTAAAGGTAGTGCAATCTGTGATAACTGTTGTGTGCATATGAGTGATAGCTGTAGTCTTTCTCCCCTGGGTATAGTGTTCTCCATAAATCTATGAGTCTGAGGTTTGCTAATTCTGACTTGAGTTTGCGTGTGGCTGAGGGGGAAACCCCTGACTTACCCCCCGTCGAGTCATGTGCTGGGATCCATGCTTAGGTTAAAATCGCCTCCGAGGATGATATTGGATCCATCTGCAAATTTCGCCAGTGCTCCCAACATCCGGATGCCGAACTGTAATTGACCCTGGTTAGGAAAGTAAGCACCATGATCTTTATAAATATAAATCTTCCTTTTTTATCCGTTTCAGAGGATACTAATTTATGGGGCAGCCATTTGTGGATGGCAATTGATGTACCACCCGCTTTTTTAGTTGGATGAGGGCTATGCAACCAGGTGGTGTAGTGACGATGTTTGCATCTGGGTATTTTCGTGTCCTGAAAATGGGTTTCCTGAAAGAGGGCTATCGCGATTCTTTTCTTGTGTAGGTGATCAAGAATTTGTCCTCTCTTGGCTGGTTTGTTCAGCCCCCTTGTGTTAAAGGTGCAGAAATTTAAGTCGGCCATCTGGTTTTGATTCTGAGAGGCCCACTTGTGGGTCGGTCTGTGGGGAGGTGGGGCCTGTTTAGGCTTTTGGGGGTAGGGTAGGGGTGAGGGGCTTGTAAGAAAGATAAGTGTGGGTAAAAAGGTAAGAAAGAGAGAAGGTCCGTCATAGAACCTTGTGCAGCATTGAGCCGCTGCTCATGTTGAACAGGTGAACTACTGGCCTGTTCACTGCCAGTGTTTGCACAAAGTGCATTTGGTCACCTGGGGTGGGAGGCGTGAGGGAGCGACCGGTGTAAGCTTTGTCCTCCCGCGCCCCCCCCCCAGGATTGAGAGAAACTTCTTCTCAAAATATGCAATTGGCCTCTATAATAGGCCTTAAGTGCTAACTCTTGAGGCACCAACTTCAGCATTAACTTCAGTATCAACTATAACAATAACATAAACACAGCCCGGACACTTTCTTTTAACCGCAAACTAATAGCGGGGGTGTAGGATCCACAGGGGGAAGTAGGCCCCGTGCCCCCAAGCGAGGCTATCGCGATATATGTGTCCCGGCTTGGCGAGATGGGTATCAGACCCTCTCCCGCCACCGAGTGTTTGAAATTAAGCATCCTACTTCTACTCCCCCTGTTGCTCCGCTATCTGCCCCTCCGCATCCCCCCCCCCCCCCGCCTCTAGTCTAGATAGTGGGGGGGGGGGGGGCACAAGGGGAACTCCACTTCTGCTGTCACCGAGCTATTGCATGCAGAGATTGTTATTCAACTAGAAAAATAAAACTAAAACATTCACTCCTTGTTTCTCTCTTGTTAGGGGTTATGTCTTCAGGGTCAGGGGTTCTAAAGTCAAGTGGCCTCCGCCCGCTGGCCTCCTTCTCTCGCGTCTGGGCCTTGGTTGTACGGTCTGCCACTGTTCCTGTGCGGTGGGGGCCACTACAGTCGGCGTTTCCAGCCAGTCTGGCAGAGATATCATGGGTAAATTCAACATGCCCAGGAAGTTCGGTAGGTCTCCTAAGGTGCGGAGTGTGGCCGACTTCCCATTCCTCCTGGCCATGAGCGAGAAGGGGAATCCCCACCTATATGGGACTCCCTGATTCTGAAGGGTTGTCAAGAGCAGTCTCAGGGCCCCCCTCAACCGCAGGGTGTGTCGGGCTAGGTCCTGTAGGAGCATTATTGGTCTGCCTTTATGTTGTAAGTCTCCTTTTTCTCTAGCTTTACGGAGGATTGTGTCCTTTATTTTGAAAAAGTGGATCCTGCAAATAACGTCCCTTGGTCTGTTGGGGTCAGTTGGTTTTGGTCCCAGGGCCCTGTGAATGCGGTCGATCTCAATAGGGGGCTCGGGTGGGTAGTCTATTAACTTCTGAAAAAATGATTGCGCCCATGACTCCAAGTGTTGCCCTTCTACTTCTTCTGACAGGCCGCGTATGCACACATTGTTTCTACGGTTCCTGTTTTCCAGGTCCTCAATATGCATGATAATACTTGTGATTTGGTCGGCTTGTGCCTGTATTGCCTGCCGGTGTGTTTCCAAAATGGCTGCCGTGTTCTCCTGTGTCTCCTCTACTTGTAGGATTCTATGACCCAGGTGCTGCATATCTGCGTGTATCTGTTACATGACCTGTTTATTGGACGTTTCAAGTCTTTGGAATAGACTGTCCAGTTCTGATCTTGTGGGTATGGCCATTATACAGCATTTCCATGCCTCCTCTTTGTCCACTGCCTGCATAGTTTGCGCCCCCTTTTTTTTTGTTGTTGGGCCTGTAGTGTGGGGTTCAGGGGTCTGTGGCCAGGTGGGTGGGCTGCCATTCCCGCCCTCTCTGAAGTCTGGGACTGGGGGGGAGAGTATATTGTGTGGGGTGCATGGGCTGCTGCCCGCACTACTTACGAGCCCTCCTCCTGATAAGATTGCTGGCGCTTCCTCCTCCATCTCTGACCCGCTCCTGGAGCTTTCTTTCTCCCTTTCTCCACTGTCAGATAAAGGAAAATTCTTTTCAGCAGCATTCACCATAACCCATAAGGGGGCGGTTTCTTCCACATGTAGTGTCCTGCACGCCTAACTGGGATTGAATCCTAATCCCATAGATTCAAGCTTGACAAAGACCATCTATGTAACGGTCGAAACGTCGCTGTATTTCATGATGATGTGATGTTCTGATGGAAATATAAGTCTTTATTGCACCTGAAGATCTGGACTCTGCTGCCTATTTTTCTTCTCTTTCTCCACTGTCAGGCTGCTGGGCTTGTCCCCTTCCCTTTGCTGGGGACGCTCTGCTCTGCCGGTCTTCACATGCAGGAGCCGGCGCTGAGGTGTCTGCCTTTCCGCGCCCGAACACTCGTGAGAGCGGGCGCCATCTTGGATTTTACCGGCGCTTCTGCCGGGGCACCGAGATATCTCTCCATAGTGCCTTTTCTGCCACTTGTTGCGGGGCCCGATGGGCGAGACTGCCTCCTGCTCATGCTGCTGTACCCGGGGGTGAGTTTTGGCTGCTGCTGGGTGCCTCAGAGCTGCTGGTTGGGTGGGGGACGCGGGAGCTCGCTCTGAGTGCGGCTTACCCCGCCATTAGCCGGACACGCCTCGTACTGTGTATTTTAACCGTACAATTTTTGAATGGCTCTAAGCAAAGCAGCAGGAAAAAATTACAATTTTCATTTTTTGGGCAATTGCGTCAATTTAAAAACAGGTTTTTTTGTACTGCACACATATAAATGAAGACTTTCACCCCAAAATGGATACCCCTGTTTGTCCAGTGTTCAGAAACATATCCATTGTCGCCCTAATCTACTTACAGGACACATGGCTAGGCCTATAATAAAAGGAACACCCGTTGGATTTCAGGGTACAACTGAATAAATTCCAGGTCCCATCGCCCACTTATAGAGCCATTGAGCGGCTAAAACGATAAGGAACCCCCTCAAATCACCCCATTTTGAAAACTAGATCCCTTAACAAATTCCTCCAGGGTTATAATGCATATTTTGATCCCAAAGTATTTGACTGAATCTTATCAAAGCAGAAGGAAAAAATGTCCATTTTCAATTTTTTTGAGAATTTTTTCAATTTCAAAACAGTTTTTTTGTACAGTGTACATACAAATGAAGACGTTCACCCCAAAATGGATACCCCCGTTTGTCCCGAGTTCAGAAACGTACCCATTGTGGCCCTAATCTACTTACAGGACCCATGGCTAGGCCCATAATGGAAGGAGCACCCGTTGGATTGCTCACTTGTACGGAATAAAAATACCCCCCTCCGCGCCCTTTTCGGCTTTCCCCAAATCTTAGATAAAAGTAATAATGTGAACTGTGTGGTATTTTCGAAGACAGGGGTTATTACGGAGGCTGGTTGGAATGGGCAAATGGGGCAATAAAACCGGTATCCCCCCTCTTCCCATGCTTTTTGGGGGTCATTTCTTGACTTCAGTGGTGGGTATGGGGTGTAAAAAGTAGCGTTCTGTGAGTCTCTGTAAGCTTGCAGAGGTGCGGCAGTCTCACACAGAAGACGCTCAATAAGCTGCTCCTGGAACTGCAGGAAGGCAAGCGTTCCCGGGGCTTCTTGTAAAATATGTATTACAGGTAGCGGTCTGAATAACGCCGGGCTCAAGCAGCCGTAGGCGGTATCCGCTTGCGGAGGCCCGCAGCGGATCCCAGCTGTGAGCCCGGCTGTGACCCTGCGTACGGCCGCGAAATGTACTGCGCATAACTGCCTACTCACACAGGCGGTCATTCGCAGTACAATTTTTTATTTTTTTTGTATTTCCCGCACCGTCGCTTAGCGATGACACAGGTACCCGTAGCACGTATACAACGTAGTTGCGTATGGGCAGCTGGTGTATCCACGACCATTGAGCACAATAGGCTCTATGCTGCGGATAGCCGCGGTAAAATAGAACCTGCTGCGTTCTCTTTTCTGCGAGTGGATTACACAATTCCAACCCACTAATGTGAGTGGAATTGTGTAATCCAATGCGCTTGATCTGCGTATTACC
Organism: Eleutherodactylus coqui; assembly: GCF_035609145.1. Lineage (NCBI taxonomy): Eukaryota > Metazoa > Chordata > Amphibia > Anura > Eleutherodactylidae > Eleutherodactylus > Eleutherodactylus coqui. The sequence goes on from NC_089840.1 coordinate 167,485,766, forward strand.
GCGGATTGGAAGCATGCGGAATCCGTAATTCTTATCCGGTCATGTGAGACCGACCTGGGACCGCTCAATGAGGCCACCTGTCACAGCTCCAGGCTCTCAGCGACCTTTGGTTGCCGAGAGCAAGGAGCTTTTAAGTTTCCTGGGCTCCCCGACTCCTGCGCATGTGTCCGGTGTTTTGCCGGCCATCGCATGTGCAGAATCCGGGTAAGTTCACAGATGAGGATCACGTCAGGGTGCAAATACGGAGGCCTCCGGTAAAAAGTTTCATCTTATCTCACCGATCGCATAGGTGAGGGGAGATGAAACTAACTTTTTTTAAAAACTTTTACGTGATCACCATTATCCATTGGATAACGGCAAACACGTGATCAGGAACCGCTCACCGCGGCCCCACGTGAAATTTCCAGGCTCTTGGCTAAGTTTTGTAGCCAAGAGCAGGGAGATTTTAAGTTATCCTGGCAATCCACAGCTTTTGCGCATGCGTCTGCCGCTTTGGCGACGGCCGCATGCGCAGAAGATGTGGTAAGGTCCACTGATAAATCCGGGGGGGCCTTAGGTGCGTAATTTCATCCTCCCTCACGGATATGATCCGTGAGGGGAGATGAAATGTAAGCGCTTTTTTTAACTTTTTTACACTTTTTTTAAATTACTTTTTTACACTTTTTTTTTACTTTAAATGATCACTGCTATCCACTGGATAACAGTGATCATCTCTGCAGTGACATCCCTCTGCTCCTGGCTACACATGGAAGCCAGGAGCAGAGGGATTTTAAATTTCCTGGGTCCGGAGCCCCTCTGTGCACGCGCCCGATGTCAATCATCGGGCGCGCATGCGCAGAAGGGGACTCAGGTCCCGGAAGACCGGGACACCACTGAGGACCAGGGGTGAGTATTTTCACCTCAACTCATGGATCCGATCCATGAAGGGAGGTGAAATTAACTTTATTTTTACTTTTTTAAAACTTTTTCACGATCGCCGGTATCCACTGGATAGCGGCGATCGCGGGCCCGGGGCCCGCTCGCCGCGGCCCCCGGGGACATCTCCTGGTTCCCGGCTACCTTCAGGAGCCGGGAACCAGGAGATTTTAAAGTTCCCGGGGTTCCCAGACGAATGACGTCACATGCATGCGCAGAAGAGCCGCGCCGGGTCCCGGAGGACCCATTCTCCGCGGCAGACATCAGGGAAGCCGGGTGAGTACTTCCAGCTGCCCTGATGGATCCAATCCATCAGGGCAGCTGAATCTTTAACTTTTTTTTAACTTTATTGCGATTAGTGCTATCCATTGGATAGCGCCGATCACAATGCCAGGGGGGACTACCCGCAGCCCGGGATGACAGCTCCATGCTGTCGGCTACCTGCGGACACCGACAGCATGGAGCTGTCACGTCCAGAGCCCACGGGGCTTTATTCTCTGTAGGACGCATGTTTTTACGTCCTCAGAGAATAAAGTCCACTTGGGCAGGATGTAATAAGGCTATGAGCTGGTCGTTAAGTGGTTAAAAAAACTTTTCTGCTGACATCCATAGTAGAGGCGCAAACTTCCTTTCTCTTATGCTCTATATAGAGGGTGCAGCAGGGGGTGTGCTCTATTCCAACTGCAATAGCAGGTGACTTCCTAAAGCAACATAATGTTTGAAGAGTTCTGCTACTTTAAGCTGTTCATACTGGTATTAGAACTTTCTGTTCCTTTGTTCCATTTTTGGAGCAGAGAAACAGAAATAAACGTTTCCGTTTTTTTTCTCATTGATTGCAGTAGGTTGTCAAAAAAGTGAAATGTTCCCGTTTGCTTCTGTTCCATTCTATTTCTGTTTTTTTGAATGGACAATGGAACAAATTGCGTTGATCTTTATCTCTACGCATGAAGCTCACTTGCTGTTACTATCTTTAAAATGGACTTTCATTGAATCTTCTTCATGAATTATGGAAATCAATTACATATTTTTTGGAGCAGCTGTGAGCACAGACACGGCCCGGATGGGAAAGAGTGGAAGGATTTACTGTTCATTATGGTAACGGTGAATCTTAAGGTGTTTTTACATGGGGCGATTTGCTCTGATACACAAGCACCGACCAACAAGATTGTCGCTAGTCTACCAGGACAGGCTGATTTAGACGCCATGTGGGATGAACTGTCGTTCATGTGATCGTTCATCCCACATAGAGAATTATCGCTGTCAGCAGCATATCCCCAAGAAGATGAGCAGCCATAATGATGATTTCTTCAGGTGCACAAAAGATGCAATCAGCGGATTCTGTTTTGGATTAATCCAGTAGATAATGGCTGATTTTTGCTGCACCCCTATCCAACAGCCAGGTGAAAACTACATATCAGCTGGCGGCTTGGTGAGAGAGGTTAAAAATATGGGAACTCCCCGTATAACTGGTGGAGTTGACAAGTGTGCTCTCCCCGTTTATACAGCAAAACTTACAGAAAGCTGCAGGAAATCTGAATTTCAGTCTGTGCTTAGGTGGGCAGCATGAAAACTGGAATATTTTAGGATGTTTTTTCTGTCGATAATGACATAAAATATAAAAAAAAGAAAGACATGGCAAAAATGTTAAAAGATGATGGTGTATAATGAATATTTTCAATGTCACATTGCAGTCAGCGCCTCCCCTCTGTGAACATCTTCAGCTGATCCAAAGCAGATTTGTGTTTGTGAAAGATACATCAGTTCTGAGAAGTATCTCACCACGATCCAAAGTCAAGACTGTATGAAAACTGGTGCAATGTATATTCCCTCTTCCTAAAAAGCACTTTAGGTGAATGACCACAAAGGAATTAAGGGAATATTTCTTCAAGGCGAATTTCACACGGGCAATCACGATATTGCCGTGAGAAAATCATGGCAATATCACAATTCTGCTCATAAGGTGTCTGAGCATCAGTGCTGCTTTTTCTCACAAAAACATTGCTTCCGCTTGCGATTTTCTCGCTTGAAAGACAATAGAACTTTCTAATGCATCACGCGAAAATTGCAAGTTCATGTTGTAAAACGAAAGCTCCATAGGAAAAAATGGGCAATAAAAAAGAGAAAAATGCAGAACGATAGACTATGCTGCGATTTTTTTCCCCACGAAACGTTGCGTAAGAGGAAACATCACAAATGTGAAGGAAACCATTGAAAAGCATGGGTTTCATAATTCTGCATTTTCACGCAATCTGGCATTGTGGATGTGAAATCGAGCCAACTAATATTGATCTAACTTCAAAACCTGGTGACCTGCAATGCTTCACTTAATCATGTTTCAGAGTTGAATGTTCTAAGCAAAAACATTCTTGTTTTAATTTCCTCTGCCAGGCTCGTCCAAAAGGTGAAGGTCTGACCCCATATCAGGGCAAAAAAAGATGTTTTGGAGAATATAAATGTCCGAAGTGCAAAAGAAAATGGATGAGTGGGAACTCCTGGGCTAATATGGGTCAAGAATGTATTAAGTGCCACATCAATGTCTACCCTCACAAGCAGGTGGGTCCTCAGGTTGTTGGCTATGTTTCTTCTTTTCATATTGCTATATCCATCAAAACTTAAGAACTAAAGTGTATGTTAGGCCATATTTCCATGAAATGTTCCCGACATAAGTGTGATTGTTCTCAGTAAGAGAAACCAAGTAATCTTGTAGATATGATACCTTTTAATGGCTAACAAAAATACATGATGTTACAGCAAGCTTTCAAACCTACGCAGGGTTCTTCCTTAGGCATAATGGAACAGATCTAAAGACGTATTTATATTAAAACATATACACATGAACATATGGGAGGGTATAGACATAGTGAACTTAATTTGCACTAGATAAGTACCAGAGACAGGACAAGAGGGCACAGACATTGTGATTAATAGCACTTAGATAAATACCAGGGAGTGATGACCATAACAGTAAATAATTAGTCCAGTGACAAGGTATGTGAAAGTTTATACTCTGTAAATTGCTGTTAGGGAGTCAACATCAGGCCAATCTGTTACCTCTGCTCTGGACGCCCTAACAGCAATTTGTTTCTGCAGTGTACTTATATAACTTTATTCTGTGGGTCGGTACAGTTACTACAATGCTAAATTTATAGAGTTTTATTTCTTTCCAAAGATATTTTATTTTTTTAAAAGTAGTACAGCAATAACCGTGTTCGAGGGCTCGTTTTTTGCGGGACGTCCTGTAGTTTCTATTGGTACCATATGATTTTTGGATCACTTTTTGTTATATTTTTTCTAGGAGATGGGATAACCAAAAAGGCGTAATTCTGATGCTGTGTTTTTTTTTCTTATGACGTTCACTTTGCAGGATAAATAATGCGTTACTTTGATAGTCCAGACTTTTATGGACGCAGTGTGGGATTTTTTTATATTTAGATTTTTTATTATAAATATGGCAAAAGGTTTGGTTTTTTTACCTTTTATTTAAATAACACTGGCCTATGAAATATTTTTTTTTCTTTTCCACCACTTCCTGGTGATTCTAGTTGTATTTTACCTCCTGAATTCATATAATGTAAATCAACATTATGTGTAATCCAGTTTACCTAGAAAGTTTGTGATGATGATTGAGGGAAATATTTTGCTTCTGGGATCTCTCTTCATTGTCCAGCAATAGTCGGCTAGCATACTGGGACTCCACTTGCCGTGATACCTCTGTTCCATGATAGAATCTGCTGATGGAAATCCTTGCCATGCCGGTCGCTGACAGCCCCAAGGTCTTCTGGGAAGAAGTCCAGGTGGGAGTCCAAGAAGTGAGGTTTTAAGAACATATTGCATCCCACAGCTTTGTACAAGATACTCTTCACTATATAAGAGAGGCCTCATTGCAGTTTGCAAATTCGGATAATTAACTATATATTTTGTTTTAGATGTGATTCCTTTTAATGTCAGTTAAACAGAAATAGCAAACTGTTAAATGGTCCTTTGGTTCCCTCCAAAGCTTTGGAATGGCTTATGATGTTAACAGTTTTTTCAACTAGTAAGAAGCCTAACACATGATAAACACATATGTGGGCCAAATTCTCATCACCAACTTTACACAAGCAAAATATCCCTGTCAATCATCAGCAAAAACTTTTAAGGTAAACTGTATTCACATAATGTTGACTTACAGAAGTTTTGTTTCCTCCACAATTTTTGGTGAAGCAAGTAGATTTTAACACGCTGAACACAATTATGTATTTATCATGTCTGTATCACATACCGTTTGCAAGAAAAAGCCAATGCATCCTAAGCATTGCTATATGTCTATAGCCACATACACTATGACAGTAATGGTGTCGTCAGGAAACTACAAATGTTTTGCCTCAGATTTTCATTTGTAATCACCGTCCAACGCATTGCGGATGAGAGTCTAACAATAGTCACCTAACATAGACCGATTCAACTTGCCCTCATACCGTTTCTCCATCTTGGAAATGTCCTGATTAAACCTTCCACCATGTTCATCGCTCAGGTTGTCTGGAAAGAAGTCCAAGTGGGAATGAAGAAAATATATCTTCAGTGACATGTTGCACTTCATTGATTTGTATGCCTGAAGCAGACTTTCCACCTGTTGTACGTAGTATGGTGCTTTATAGTAGCCTAGAAAGTTACAAACAACATTCTTGAGGGCTGTCCACGCAACATGTTCTGCACCCTGTAGAAGACAATCAAAGTGGCTATCCTTTATCACATCTCAGATTTGTGTGCCAATAAAATCACTTTTTTTTATCTTCACATCACGTGTGTGTGGAAACATCTGCCGCAAAAAAAGGCTTCACTTAGCTTGTTCATTGCCTTAACAAAGTTTTTCATTAGCCCGAGATTGATCTGTAAAGGTGAAAGAAATATCTTCTTTGGATCAACCAATGGGTCAAGTGCGATATTCTTCTGCCCTAGAAGCAATTTCTTGTCGGGAGACAAGTCTTTTCTGATATAATGCAAATCTCTTGCTCGCAAAGGATACAGAAATATTTTGTGTAACCAAGCTGTAGACCCAGTAGAATTGCAACTCCCTTAAGAGAACCTCACAAATTCCAGTTGTGCTTCGAGTATTCAAGGCGGTTCAACAGAAGTTGCATGTTCTCATATGATTGTCATGTCTGAAAGGTATAGAAGGGTAGATATTGCCATTGTGCAGCAAAACAGCCTTCAAACTTAAGACTGATGAGTCATTAAGCAATCACCATTCTGTTCAGTTGTACTTGCATCCGAGAGCACAAAACAATCCGCTGATGCCACAGCAAAAGGTCAGACTGTCACCTTGACCAAAATATTTTGTCAAATCTTCATCACTGTGGCAAAACATTGAGATTTTCATACCAAATGACAAAAGATTGCACCCTTGCAGCCTAGATCCAAGCAACTCTGCCTAACTCTTCGATGAACCCAAATCTCTGACCAGATCGTTCAGCTCTGCCTGTGATATTAAATGAGGATTGCTGGATGTTGATGGCACAAAGTCAGGATCAGCATCAGCTTCCATCTGTATCTGTTCTCCATCGTCGCCTACCTCCTCATCCTCATCCTCTAGTGTCCATGCCTCTGGTGGTTTTGGAATAGGAAGACTGTCATCATGTGGCACTGGTCTCATTGCCGATGCAAGGTTCGGGTATTCAATAAGTTTCCTGTTTTTTAATGAATATCCTGACACGTTCATCAAGCAGAAGTAACAAACAGTCACATGAACTTTCTACTCCCTCCATATCATTGGAATGGCAAACGGCATATATGGTCGCACACTCTTCAACCAAGCCCAGAGAGTACTGGTGCAAGATGTGCAACATATATGAGGAGCCCATTCTTTGTCCTGCTCACCAATTTTGCACCCAAATTATAACTCATATGCCTTCTTAATGAATGCAGTAATTTTCCTCTTCTGTGCTTTCAGACTAACATGGTTAAATGGTTATTGTTGACTCGTGTAAGAAAACTTTTTTAAAACTAATTTTTACATTTTTAAAAAATCCCTATAGTAGACAAGAACTTGTGATGCTTTGATCGCTCCTGCAGTATGATATAATAGCATAGTATTATATTGCGATCTTGCAGGCAATCTATCAAGCCACACCACAGGTATGGCTTAATAGGCAATATGCAATGGCAGCTCTGGGGGCTTTCAAAAGGCCCCCAGCTGCCGTGGGAACCGAACGGCACCCTGCAATCTCATCATGGGTGCCATTCGGGACCACTGAACTCCATAAGGGCATTTAAATGCCTTTGTCAGAATTGACAGCGGCATTTAAAGTGTTAACAGCCATGATCAGGGCAAGTGCTAATTGCAGCTGTTGAGGGCGTTTTCGAGTTTAGGAAACAGCTGACACCTGCATTGTATGAAGCAGGATCTGCTCCCAATTTGCATCCATACAAACCCCGAATCTCTTTGACGTAAGTTTACAACCTGTGTCGTTAAGTGGTTGTTATGCACTCCTACTGTGGTATTTTATGCCACTTTTTATTTTCTTAGATTATTACAGTAGTTACTTTCTCCACCCAAAGGACGTTTCGTACCTCCATACAGTTTTGCCTTTTGAATTAATGTTTCCTTGCTAATAATACAATAAAAGAACTAGCCTTTCCCCTTTCCATCTTATACCCTTTGTGGGATTACCTTCCATAAGACACTTCCTGGGATTCCCTTACGTCAGAACCTTTCTGGGATTCCCTTACGCTGGACCCTCCCTGGGATTCCATTCCGAAGGACCCAGGTTATCTGCTACAAGATTCTGATTAATATAACCTCGCTTAAATATGTGAGTCCCAGAAAAAGTAACCAGTGTAAGGATAGGGATGACAGCGGATTACATTTCCAGCACTGGAGACGAGTAATTAAAAAGAAAAGTATTATTTATGAGTGAACTTTAAATCCCAAACTGACTACTAATCCACATTTTATTGTGGTCTGGAAAAAATATGACCAAGACTTTAGAATTCAATTTGTATAGTAAATTATATTCTAATGTAGCCAGGCTCATAACAATGTATACCACCTATTACTACATACTATAATAAACATGACATATGGGTAGGATATGACTGCTTTCAAGATCTCTGCTTGCAGTCATACAATGTGGACCTTCATTATTTACTGCCAGTGGATAAAGATCTGTGCTGGTCAAGTGATGGACACACAGGTTATTACGGACACAGGGTTGTGGAGCCACTGGACCAACTCACCGGTTTGACATAGGGGTTATCCAGATGGCCTCACCGATGAATTGACAACTGACCTGCTGGAGTTTCAGTGACAGAAACAAGTAGGGTGCAACCACTAGGCAGTTGATAAGAGGTGGCTGGCAGCAGGTACAGGTGGATGCAGCTGAGCTGGACAGGTAGCAGGTAAATGTAGCTAAGCTAAACAGGTAGCGGGTAGATGCAGATGAGCTGGACAGGTAGCGGGTACATGCAGATGAGCTGGACAGGTAGCGGGTAGATGCAGCTGAGATGGAAAGGTAGCGGGTAGATGCAGCTGAGCTGCACAGGTAGCAGGATCAGCTCACACCAAGGTACCACCAGGGAATAATGGTCTCCAGCTCAGTGAAATAGGGGAGTAATGAATGAACCCTGGGAAAACTTGACTCCTGAAGTACTGGAGAAACCCAGGAGTCAAACCTACACAGCGGCAGCAGAGTGACGCCTAACACAGGTGCATGCTGTGCTAAAGGGCTCAACACCTGCGTGTCTATCGTATGATCATAACTGACACTTATCCACTACTGTAGAAGTAAACAATGAAGGCTTGTATTGTATGACTGCAAGTAGAGATCTTGAAAAGAGTGAGGAATTAATGCATAAAGTATATCAGAAAATTTTATAGCATTTCATTATACAAAGAATAACATTTATGTCACAAAACCATAATGTCCCCTGAAGTGCAATAAATCAGAGATCTCCTCTTATGTTTTCACTTTGGTCTTATCTACTGTAACATCACCAACCAATTTGCTAAATATGTCTTTAAATTACACAGAGACATGCACTGGCAACTGAGAGCCTCAAACAGTGTGCCAGCATCTCTCACATTTAACCCCTTCTGCAGACAATTCTGATCCCAGCAGTATAACTATTCAGATGCTGGTGTTAGTAATGACAGTTGGCATTTAAATGGTCTGACCGAGGGTGAGGGTTTCCTCTATATCCCAAATGGACACCCCCCACCCTGTGCAACGAAATTGTGAAATGCCATTCGGTTACCATCCAAGAGATGAGAAGGGTGGAGCGACTTCTATAAAGGATGAGATCCTAATATTCAGAATAGTTTTTGTAGAATAGTTAGCGGGATGCTGCCAGTCCAAATACCATCAGCATAGATAATAAGGCATAGAAATGCTTAATTGTAAGACGGAGAGCATGCATAGAGAAGAGTCTGGGAGGTTGCATCTCCAGAAATAAAGATATATGCGAGTGCGAAAAAAAGTAACTCCTGCGCTCAGGGTGACCTGTAAGATGCCGATCATGACTGCCTTAGCGGTAGAGGTGTAGATGTGTGGACCACAGGGGTCCTTGGAGCAAGAAGGAAAACAAAAGGAGCTCTCTGTAGTAGAATAAAAGGGATTTATTAATACAGAGCTCCAGACGTTAATGTAGTGCAACGCATTTCAGAGCTGGCACGCTCCTTTTTCAAGCACAGCTGGCACGCTCCTTTTTCAAGCACATACTAAGGTAGAGACAATGTAATAGACATGCAACATACATGAAATGAAAAATATTTGGAAGAGAAAAGAAAAATAAGAAAAGGAAAAAGATATAAAATATGTATACAGTATATTAAAAAAGCAGGAGCATAACTAAAGCACCCCAAAATGGAACCCCTTGTTTGTCCTGTGTTCAGAAACATACCCATTGTAGCCCTAATATTATGCCTGTATGCACAATGGGGCCCAAATCAAATAAAGCAACCGGTAGCTTTCAGAACAGACATTTTGCTTGAAGCTGTTTTAGGCCTCATTGCACACTTGTAGAGCCCTTAACCCCTTGAGTGGTACACCCGGAAATTTTCCGGGACGAGCTCCACTACCCATAGCGATATAGCCCGGAAGATTTCTGCCTGCACAGACCCACACAGAGCAGTGCAGGACTTTGAAAAACAGAAGCAGGAAGATATTGCAGATTTGCCGGCAATCTCCCGCTTCTGAATTCAAACTCCTGTACTGGTTTGTTTACGGGTTGACATAGAGACCATCGGTTTGTCAGAGAAAATGATAAAGCACATAAAAGCAAAGGGACTAACTCATTTTCTTCTTTATTTATTAAATGATAGCCAGCGCAAACAACGTGTTTCGGGGAAGAAGATCCTTCTTCAAAAAAGGCCATAAAGATGGTTTGAAAGGATGTTACTGGATATTTCGTGTCCTGTACCCCATAGAAGGAAGAAATAGCGCTTTTATGTGCTTTACATTACAAGGGTTGCACCCCGGTCCATCATTTTCTTCTTTTTACAATAAAGCATTCGGTTACCTTAGCAGCTGTGGGCCTTGTGGAGGCCCCCAGGACTGCAGCAGATATCTTCCCATGAAGCCGCACAGTTTAATGGAGTAACCCTTAATATACTGCAGTGCAGTATATTATAAATACGATAGGATGAATGCTGATTTGAGTTCCCTATGGGGACTAAAAAAAGTTAAAATATTATTTATTTAATTTTTGTAAATTTAAAAAATATTGAGTTTTAAAAAATCCCTTTTTCCAGTCGTCACATCAAAAAAGCAAAAAATGATATCGCTGCCTCCTATTTATTAAAATAAAAAAACATATTTTTTTAAGTAGTAAAATATTATATGAATTTGGCATTTCCTCAGGCATCCTGCTCCACAGAATATAGATAACGTGTCACTTTTACAGCATGGTGAATACCGTAAAAAAAAAAAAACGCAAAAAAGGCAAATTTGTGTTTTTTCCCATTTCACCCCATTCCAATAAATCATAGACCTGGTCTCACACGGGCGGATTTAATTTGTGGAATCTGCGATCATCACCCACGTGAACGATATGCCGTATTACGCGCCTATTAAAAAAATAAAACATTCGCATGTCTGCTCAGATCAGTGGATAGTGATTGTGATTTCTGCGAGCATTGTCACACACGACCATGCCCGGTTGGAAGCTCACCGGCGAAAGCCAGAGGTCGGTCTGCTCTGTCAGACCCTGCAGCAGTTCGTGGGCCATGTGCCTCTTCTCTCCTAAGCTGAGTAGTTTCAGCATGGCCTGCTGACGCTTGCCCACCGCTGTGCTGCCACGCCGGGCGACACTGACTGCTGGCGACGTGCTGCTGCTGACACATCTTGATTGCGAAACAGAGGTTGCGTAGGAGGAGGAGGAGGGTGGTTTAGTGGAGGAAGCATACACCGCCGCAGATACCAGCACCGAGCTGGGGCCCGCAATTCTGGGGGTGGGTAGGACGTGAGTGGTCCCAGGCTCTGACTCAGTCCCAGCCTCCACTAAATTCACCCAATGTGCCGTCAGGGAGATATAGTGGCCCTGCCCGCCTGTGGTTGTCCACGTGTCCGTTGTTAAGTGGACCTTGCCAGTAACCGCGTTGGTGAGGGCGCGTACAATGTTGCGGGAGACGTGGTCGTGCAGGGCTGGGACGGCACATCGGGAAAAGTAGTGGCGACTGGGAACCGAGTAGCGCGGGGCCGCCGCCATCATGTTTTTGAAAGCCTCCGTTTCCGCGAGCCTATACGGCAGCATCTCCAGGCTGATCAATTTCGCTATGTGCACGTTTAACGCTTGAGCGTGCGGGTGCGTGGCGGCATACTTGCGCTTGCGCTCAAACAGTTGCGCTAGCGACGGCTGGACGCTGCGCTGAGAGACATTGCTGGATGGGGCCGAGGACAGCGGAGGTGAGCATGTGGGTGCAGGCTGGGAGACGGTCATGCCTGTGTCCTGAGAGGGGGGTTGGATCTCAGTGGCAGGTTGGGGCACAGGGGAACAGGCAGTGGTGCAAACCGGAGGCGGTGAACGGCCTTTGTCCCACCTTGTGGGGTGCTTGGCCATCATATGCCTGCGTATGCTGGTGGTGGTACGGCTGATCTTGGTGCGACAAACCTTGCACACCACAGTTCGTCGGTCGTCTGCACTCTCAGTGAAAAACTGCCACACCTTTGAGCACCTCGGCCTCTGCAGGGTGGCATGGTGCGAGGAGGCGCTTTGGGAAACAGTTGGTGGATTATTCGGTCTGGCCCTGCCTCTATCTCTGGCCACCGCACTGCCTCTTCCAACCTGCCGTGCTGCTGCACTTGCCTCCCCCTCTGAAGACCTGTCCTCAGTAGGCTTAGCAAACCAGGTGGGGTCAGTCACCTCATCGTCCAGCTGCTCTTCCTCCGAATCCTCTGTGCGCTCCTCCCTGAAATTACTACTACCTCACTGATAGACAACTGTGTCTCATCGTCATCGTCCTCCTCACCCACTGAAAGCTCTTGAGACAGTTGCCGGAAGTCCCCAGCCTCATCCCCCGGACCCCGGGAACTTTTCAAAGGTTGGGCATCGGTCACGACAAACTCCTCCGGTGGGAGAGGAACCATTGCTGCCCAATCTGGGCAGGGGCCCGAGAACAGTTCCTGGGAGTGTGCCTGCTCCTCAGAATGTGTCATTTTCATGGAGTGAGGAGGCTGGGAGGAAGGAGGAGCAGCAGCCAGAGGATTCAGAGTTGCAGCTGTGGATGGCGTAGAAGACTGGGTGGTCGATAGATTGCTGGATGCACTTTCTGCCATCCACGACAGGACCTGCTCACACTGCTCAGTTTCTAAAAAAGGTCTACCGCGTGGACCCATTAATTGTGAGATGAATCTGGGGACCCCAGAAACTTGCCTCTCTCCTAATCCCGCAGCAGTCGGCTGCGATACACCTGGACCAGGAGCTCGGCCTGTGCCCACACCCTGACTTGGGCCTACACGTCCTCGCTCGCGTCCACATCCACGTCCTCTAGGCCTACCCCTACCACTCAGCATGGTGTATTACGAGTAGAGCAGAAACAGAACGCTGTAATTAAATGTGCCGCTTACTGGCCTGTGGTTGGAGGCTGACTTCGCTTACGGAATGCACAGCAGAGCCAGGAAACAATTATGCGCAAGCCTGTAGTCAGACCTAGGTGCGTATGACTGAGCTACTGGAATTCACAGGGCAGAACCAGTCAAGTGGCCAAAGGCCAGTGGTAGGCCTTCAGTATTTTGCTCCAATTTTTTAAAATGGTGAGGTGAAAAACCAGACAGACACCGTATGCAGCGTATATATGTATACTCTTTCCCTCTGGCGGGATGACGGCGATCATGTAACGGACACAGCAGAGCCAGGAAACAATTATGCGCAAGCCCGCTGTAACGCGTAGCTGGGTAATAATGAGCGATTACTACCCCCAGCAGACACGCAGTAAACTGTACACGGTCACAGGCTTGGCTGGGTATTAATTAGCGACTACTACCCCCAGCAGACACGCAGTAAACTGAAGACGGTCACAGGCAGCCCAAATATAGTATTTTTTTCCAATTGTTGGGGAAAAGCCCACTGCCTATATAGCCTGTATATGGATTTCCCTGTTGGAGGATGACTGTGGTTATTGAAAGCACAGTGCAGCCAGAAAAAATTATGCGCAAGGCTGGGTATTAATTAGCGACTACTACCCCCAGCAGACACGCAGTAAACTGAAGACGGTCACAGGCAGCCCAAATATAGTATTTTTTTCCAATTTTTGGGAAAAAGCCCTCTGCCTATACAGCCTGTATAGGATTTCCCTGTTGGAGGATGACTGTGGTTATTGAAAGCACAGTGCAGCCAGAAAAAATTATGCGCAAGGCTGCAGTAACACCTAGCTGGGTAATAAGTGAGCGACTACTACCCCCAGCAGACACGCAGTAAACTGAACACAGTCACAGGCAGCCCAAAGATTTTTTTTTTCCAATTTTCTTGAAAAAGCCCACTGCCTATATAGCCAGTATATCTCTTTCCCTGTACCACTGTCCCTGCCTCACCAGTCCTGCCCCTATACTCAGTAAAATGACTGCAGACTGAGGATGCTATGGTCTGCACGCCCGATATACAAAAAAAAAAAAATTTCCAAAACTGCTAAAAGCAGCCTCAACAGTACTGCACACGGTCAGATGTGGCCCTAAGAAGGACCGTTGGGGTTCTTGAAGATGAAGATAACAGCCTAACAGTCTCCCTATAGCAGCTACAGCAAGACGGCACTTTCCCTAATGTTTCTCAGCGTGCATCTGTGGCGAGCCGCGGCCGGCCCCAGTTTATATACTCGGGTGGCACCTGATCTCCCCAGCCACTCACTGCAGGGGGGTGGGATAGGGCTGGAACTTCACAGGAGGAAGTTGTAATGCCTTCCCTGTGTTACTATTGGTCAGAAAACGGCGCAAAATTTTCTGGGAAGAAAATGGAAGTGACTCGAACACCGTGTGGTGCTCGTCTCGAGTAACGAGCATCTCGAGTACCCTAATACTCAAACGAGTATCAAGCTCGGACGAGTACGCTCGCTCATCTTTACTTGTCTCCCTTTACTTTGTAAAAAATTAAAAATAAAATTACACATGTGGTATCCCTGCGTCGTAATGACCCAGAGAAAGAAGTTAGTACATTATTTAACCCCTTAATGACACGGCCCCTTTTTTTCTTTTTTCCTCGTTTTTTTTTTCCTCCCCCCATGTAACTCCTTTATTTATTCATCGGCGTTGCTGCATGAGGGCTTGTTTTCTGCAGGACGAGCTGTATTTTTCAATGGTGCTATTTAAAGTATCATATAATGTACTGAAAAACTTTTACAAAATTCTAAGTGGAGTAAAATGAAAAAAAATGACATTTTGACATCTTCCAGTGCGTTTTGTTTCTACGGCACACAAACTGCAACAAAAATGACATGATAGCTTTATTCTATGGGTCAGTTCTATTACTACGATACCAAACTTGTATAGTTTTTTTTGCTGTAGTACTTGTATTTTGTTTCAAAGACATTTAATTTTTTTTAATTATTTTCTGCTGCATCTTCTGTGCACAATAACTTTTTTATTTTTCCGTAGACGTACTTGAGTAAGGGCTCATTTTTTGCGAGATGTCCTGTAGTTTCCATTAGTACTAATTCAGAATACATATGACCTTTTTGATCGCTTTTTATTGCATTTTTCTGGGAGACAGGGTGACTGAAAAAGTGCATTTGTGGCGTTGTTTTTTTTTTTTCAGACTACGTTCACCGTGCGGCGTAAATAATGCACTACTTTGATAGAACAAACATTTACGGATGTGGCGATACCAAATATGTATTTTTCGTTTATGATTTAGATTTTTTTATTATAGATATGGCAAAAGGAGGGTGATTTAAACTTTTATTAATTTTTTTTTTTTTTTTTTTTTAAGTATGAAAAAGTCGTGAAAAAGAAAAAAACTATTACAATTTGGTATTGGCATAATCGTACTGGCCTGTAGAATTACTATAATATATTATTTATACTGCTCAGAGAATGCAGTGAAAAATAAAAATAAACATTCCAGAATTACAGATTTTCTTAATCTTGCCACTAGAATAAATGGAATAAAAAGCGATCAAAATTTTACATGTTCCAAAAAATTAGATAAATGAAGACTAGAGTTCATCCCGCAAAAAAAGAAGCCCTTCTAGAGTTCTGGCAATGGAAAAATAAAATTAATATGGCTCTTGGAATGTGGTGACACAAAAGCAAACCTTTAAGAGAAAAAAATGTTTTAAGTGTACAAAAATAGCAAAACATAAAAAAACTGTATAAACTTGATATCGCCGGAATCGTGTTGACTCAGAGAATAATGTTATCACACTATTTATTCTGCAGGTGAACGACCATAAGAATGAAATCCAAAAAACAAATGGCAGAATTTCTTTTTTTTTCCCCAATCTCCCTACAAATTTTTTTACAAAAGTTTTGCAATACATTATATATACCCAAAAATGATGCCATCAAAAAGTACAACTTGTCCCACAAAAAACAAGCCCTCAAATGGCCGTGTCAATGGAAAAAGGAAAAAGTTATGGCTCTTGAACGCGGTTGCAAAATTTGTTGAAATTAAATGATTAGACCATTTAAAAAACCTGCCCTGGTGGGTAGGACAGGGTGGTAAAAAACCCACCACTCAAGGGGTTAAGCGTCTAAAATGATGGAGAACTTCCACAAATGACCCCATTAACGAATTCATCTAGGGGTTTACTGTGTATTTTGACCCCACAGTTTGTCAATGAACCTAAGCAAAGCAAAAGGAAAAAAAGATATGATTTTCATTTTTTCGCTAATTGAGCCATTTTAAAACCTTTTTTTTTTGTACAGCACACATATTAATGAAGACTTACGCACCAAAATGGATCCCCCTGTTTGTCCCCCTTCATAAGCCCTTCCCTGAAAAGTCTTTTAAAATAGTGGGGAAAAAAAATACTCACCTGCTGGGGCTTAGCCGCAACTTCATAAGCCCTTCTCTGAAAAGCCAATTAAAAGTAGTAAAAAAAAAAAAAATTACTTACCTGTCGGCTGCTGCTGTGTCCCCCGCGGGGATGAAGAACACATCTGCATGCGGCAGATGTTTACTTCATCCCCGCTAGTTAAAAGAATTCCCTGCTGCTACATCTGCCACATCTGTGGCAGATGCAGCAGAGGAATTCTTTAATTCTCTACCGCAGCTGTCACACATGTCAGTTGCGGTAGAGGATTCTGCTGCCGGCAATTGATTTCAGGGAAGGGCTTTGAATATAAGCCCTTCCCGGAAAATCAAGTAAAAGTGGTTTAAAAAACAAAAAAAATAGATACTCACTTCCCTTCAGCTGGCGGGGCACAGCCACGTCTGCACTGTGGTGCTGATCTATCAGTAAATCCCCGCCCACTGAAAGAGCAGAATGTGATAGGCTGAGGTGCTCAGCCAATCACAGGCAGCTCTCGCCCGTCATTCATTCATGCGGCAGATGTGTTCTTCATGCCCGCGGGGGTCATGGCAGCGGCGGAGAGGTAAGTTTTTTTTATTTTTTATTTTTTTTGCACTTAAATGTTTCTTTTTCAGGGAAAGGCTTATATGTAAAGCTCTTCTCTGAAAAACAATTCAGGTGTGCCAGCAGACCGTTGTCTTCAATGCCACTGACCCCTCTGTGTTTCCCTTCTATGCTCACGGCTCTGTCGGCTGGGAAGCGCATGGCTGCATGGATTGGCGCGGCATCGGCAACACTTTGGCAGGGGGAGGGGAGAAGGCTGCAGTGGAGTTGAGGTTACACAGCCGCCAAGCTCCTAGCAGCATGGGGATTTAGTTATGGCTGGCATGGAGGGTTACGGTTAGGGTTCATTTCTCTGTTAGTCTTACATTATTAGCTGTACATGCTTCCATGTGAATGCCTCCCCGCTCTCTCATGGAAGTATTTACAGCTAATAATGTAAGCCTAACACTGAAACTAACCCTAACCCTCCATCCCAGCTATAACTCAATCCCCACGCTGCAAGACCTTGCAGCAGCCAGCCAATCAGGACCTTTGGGGCCGGGCGCTGGACTCCAGGCGCATGTGCAATCAGTTTTCCGGGATTCTTCCTGCTCTCTAGAATCTCGCGATAGCGGACACATTACGCACAGGCGCATTTGCACAGAAGACAAACCGAAAGCATTGAGAGCCATGGAGGTCGTGAGCACATGCGGATTAGGTATTGTTCAGCTGTTCTTTGTGATTTTAATTGTTGTTCTACTATATATAGTCTGTAACTAAGGTTGTATGTATACTTGACAAAGATCACTGTGTTGATCGAAACGTCGTATGTGTATGGAGAAATAAAGGAAGAAGTTTTTACTGCATCGCTGTCTGCTGCCACAGTACTTCCCTTCTTGCAGGACCTTTGGGGCCGTTACATAGCCCTTAGCTGTCACTCAAGGTATCCACCCATTATTCTGGTGGAGACATAATACAATAGTACCCAATGTGTAAATGAACAGGGGAAAGCCATTACTATTGCAAAGCATATAGCCTCCTAAAGGTTGCTGTGACACTGCTGAGCGTTGTCTCTAGTACAATTCTGGAACTTTGTTTTATGTATTTTTAGGTTTGATTCCAATTTTTTCTAAGTTTATCCTGAAAAACCGCAAACAATCTAAAAAATTACAGAGTGGTGAACTCAAAAACATAACATATTTTATGCACTGCAGCAGGGGTAGAGAGAAGAAAAGATACATTGATTCCATGTTATCACAGAGGAGACTGATATCCACATTGTGTTGTCAATACAGATGTATCCCTGGCACATGTTTAATGTAATATATGTAGCTTCCTCAGAGTTAAAATAGTTGTGAACACAATCCGCAGCTTAAGTCATACAGTATATAGTCATAAGGAGGTATTTATCCGAAACAGAGCCTCCTTGGGAGTTTTTTTGGCTTTAGTTTTTTCTCCCTGCCTCAATTTTCTTCAAGGGTAAAAAAAAATATTCCCAAAAGTAAAGGGGAAAAAAAGAAAAGAACTGGCTTTTATCACTAAACATGATAAGCATGAATTGTAAATCTGTGGTTTGTAGCCAGCTGCACATCCCTCTACATTAACCATTTGGGTTTTACTAGTAGTGCCAAGTGTTGTATAAAAAGTAGATTCTGTATATCTAGAATTTACCATTTAGAAATTGTAATGTACTAACAGTAAGACAGATATTGGAAGGCATGTGGCAATACGATATCTTGTGTAAGAGATTTGTCACTTTTTGTGGTCAATTTATTTACTGTATGCCATATAATATAATGTAAGCTGAATTTTGGCATGCTATGAAACTAAGCAAGCAATGCTCTGGTTATCTTGTGGTGACAACTTTAAATAAATTCATCATAAAGCATATCTGTAGGATTGAATACTATATCCATTCTGCAGACATCATGTTATAGCGCAGGGGGAGCTGAACAGATTGAAAAATAGTTTTATGGGGAAAGATTCAGTAGAACTTGTATTTTATTCATTTAATTGTTTGCTCATGGTGATCTTATGAGTCCAGTGGGCGGCCCTGTCAGGGTTTGACAGTTATCTATCTGTATGTACAGTCTCTGAAGGAAGGCTGTCAATCACTGAGTGAGACAGTCCACTTGCCTCGTATACTGTTGATAAGCCTTAAATGTTTTAAATTGGTGGTTCTGCTTCAAAGATGTATTTGAAAAAGGGCTTTCTTGTTCATAATAGTATTGATGGGTAAAAATCCACTTTCGTTTGCACCAGTAGGTAACATGGGGTCAAAAAGATAGCACTATATGCTGATGACCTTTTATTATGTCTGGTAAAAAAATGGTCCATCACTGCTAATTGCCAACTAGACAAATTAAGCCTTACACTGGCTTATGGGCCCGGGTGCAAAAGTTTATTTTGGGGCCCCTCAACTTCTCTAACCCTCTAACGCAAAGGCGTAACTTGAAGCTCCTGGGCCCCAATGCAAAACCTGCATTAGGGCCCCCAATTATAATGCTTTATTCATAGTACTGGGCTCCCTATATGGAGAAGAGAGGACATTTGGGCCCCATAAGGCTTCTGGGCCTGGGTGCAACCGCATTCTCTGCATACCCTATAGTTACACCAGTGTGTGTTGGGATATTTTAAGATGTTCCACTGAATGGCCAAGCAAATCTGGCTGTCAGACAGATGCTGTAAACAGCCAGGAATCTCATTGGCCGACATTAGTTAGATGAGACTTCTCTGTCCCTCTCAGAATTCATCTCTAAAGTCAACTGGGTGACTTTATATTAACCCAAGCCTGTTTTGCACCCTAATGACCAGGCCAAATTCTGAAAATCTGACGTGTCACTTTAACATAGAATAACTCCCTAAAGGTTTTGCATATCTAATTGACATTG
The DNA here is from genome assembly GCF_035609145.1 of Eleutherodactylus coqui. Taxonomy (NCBI): domain Eukaryota; kingdom Metazoa; phylum Chordata; class Amphibia; order Anura; family Eleutherodactylidae; genus Eleutherodactylus; species Eleutherodactylus coqui. The sequence goes on from NC_089840.1 coordinate 167,505,530, forward strand.
TTTTTTCACCACATATTGTACTTTATTTAGGTGGTGAAACTAAACAGATAGAATTTGTGTATATTTAATAAAAGTTGGGAACATTTTGAAAAAATGTTCATTTTTTCACATTTTCAACTGCAATATCTGAAATATGTGCAAACATACTGTACACATTTTTTGATGAGACATATATTTCCATCTGTTTACTTTATTCTGGTCTCACATTGGAAAAACGCCAGCATTTAGCATTCACTGCTCAACAGCATTTTTGCATTCGGTGTACAATATATCAATTCTTATGGATTTTTGGGTGTAAAATCCGAATTTACCTTCAGAAATGATGTATCACGTAAGGTTTTTATGTAATTTTGATTTGTTCAATTTTTAAAAAAATGTTTTTGTGTTTGCGCTCATTTTCTGGTGAATTATTTATATAAAATAAAATCAGTGACTAAGCTAAACTCTTTATTTGAATGTAAAAAACATTCACTGAAAAAGCCAAAAAATGCAATTCCTGATATGCTGCAGAGCAGGGACAGTCACCACAGGCTCAATCGCCATAGGGCAGGCACAATCGCTGTAAGCCCTTATAGAATGCAGTCAGCCCGACTATGAAATGGAGGAGCAAATTGTTCAATGCTGACTAATATGCACTCCCCCACTCAACCCAGCCCAGATTGGGTAGGAGTGACTGCAAATAAACCTAGCCTGTAATGTGAACAATACCAATGAAGCCAGCCAAAGATGGGTCTGCCCCACCATACAGGATAGCAACTCTCACTGACAAGCAGTGGGTTGCCCTGTATCTCCAAAGTGGCCACATTAGCTGACATCCTGGGCTCCCCCAAAATCTCTAGCAGACTGCATACAAAAAATACTAATAAATACTAATAAATGCGGGTGTTCTGCATTTTGGCCAAAACGCAATAGGCTGACAGGCCACGACGAGGCCACTGCGCGTCCGTCAGAACCTATGCTGTCTCTCTATTAACTACATTAACATCACAGAGGTGAGCAAAAAAAACAGAAAACATTCATTGAAAAAGCCCAAAAATGCAATACCTGATATGTTGCAGAGCAGGAACAGTTGCCACAGGCACAATCGCTATAGGGCAGGCACAATCACCACAGGCACGCTCGCCATAGGGCAGGCACAAACGCCATAAGGCCTTATAGAATGCAGTCAGCCAAACTATGATATGGAGGAGCAAATTGTTCGATGCAGTCTAATATGCACTCACCCACTCAACCCAGCCCAGATTAGAGAGGAGCGACTGCAAACAAACCTAGCCTGCAATGTGAATGATGCCAAAGAAGCCAGACAAAGATGGGTGTGCCCCACCATACAGGATAGCAACTCTCACTGACAAGCAGTGGTGGAGTCAAGTTTGACAGGGGGGTGATGCCCCCTGATGCTGATTGGCTGCACAGCAGCCTGGAAAACTAGGTCCTGGCAGGGAAATTAAAGCAGGGGGGAAAAACATGCAGCTGGCCGGGGTGCAAATGGAGATGCAGTAAGACCTACGTCTCCGCTGCCACCCTTCGGCTCCGTGGGCGCCGCTTCCCCACTGACATTTGCCGGTCACCGCCGGGACTGCTGACTACATGCCCGGCGCTCCACCACAGACATTTGCTGCCCTCACTGGCGCAGGGACTGTGTGGCTCCCGCTGACAGCTGGCGGCCTGAGCGCTTCTGCTTCGCATCAAGTAAGGTGGGGGGAAGCATAGCAGTATCGCTCACCCCGGCCCTGTCGGCTCCCTGCATCCCATGGTATCTTACAGCTACAGCTGCTGGGGGTCGGCCTGGCTATTGCGAAGCAGCGATCAGGTGGGGGTGGGGCCTTTGTCGAGCGCCGAAGACGGCACTGTAAAATATGCAACAGGATCTTTTACCCTGAGTGTTAGTTCTGAATTTTGGCCAAAAGGCAATAGGCTAACAGGCCACGATGAGGCCACTGTGGGTCCATCAGAACCTATGCTATCTCACTATTAACTACATTAACAAAAACAAAAAACATTCACTGAAAAAGCCAAAAAATGCTTTTTTTTCTTTATTTGAATGTAATACACAGTGAATTAAGTTCTAAAAATGGTCACTAGATGGCAGAACAATGTAGCTGAGCAGGAAGGTTACTGACCTAAGTCTATCTGTACTGCTGTTTAGTGTTTGTTGTAATCTGTATGAAGCACGCCTCTTCATTCTTACCTCAGCATATCAGTATTTTTTGAGTTTCTGTTACCTCAGTTTCTGTTTATGTGTGTGTTTGCGTTTTCTGTGTGAGGTAGGGAAAAATTCTGACACATCAGAGTTAGGCCGCCTGAAGACGAGCGGGTCGGATCCGGCAGCGAGAATTCTCGCCGCGCGATCTGACCCGAGCGCCTGCAGGGACGAGCGCGTACTCACCCGCGCCTGGCGGCCCCGGCTCTTTCATGTGCCGGCTGCCGTGCAGCCGGCGCATGCGCAGACCGGAGCCGGCGGCCGGGTGAGTGCGTGCCCCGCAGAAAACTAGGACATGCCGCGGTTTGTTTGCCGCGCGAGATTTCGCGCGGCCAAACCGCGGCCGTCTGCATAGGAGTGCGTATTTTAATGCACTCCTATGCAGACTTTCAGCGGCGGAAATCCCGCGGGAAATCCCGCGGCGGAATTTCCGCTCGTGTGCAGGCGGCCTTATATTTAGTATTATGGCAACTGGTAAACGTTGTGTAAAGCACCCCGACAACTTTTCTTATGTGTGTGGAAAAATTCACTCCAAAAACCCAAAGAAAGCCAATCCCTGATTTAATTAAGAAGGCTTATAAACTGGATTTTGATTGTGCTCTCAGAGATCAGGATAAAAACTTTGCACCTCATATTGCTTGCATAACTTGCACAACAACTCTAAAAGAATGGATGAAAGGAAACCCCCGAGCCATGCAGTTTGCTGTTCCAATGATTTGGGTGCCTTCAGTGATGAACAGGGTGAATGCTTTCACCAAGACATCCTTCGTATGGAGCATCGTTAATAAGGAAACTGGAGCCCTTCGATGATGGGGGATTACTGTTGGTTTCTGGTTAGGGAGACTAATGAAACACCATACAAGAGAGAAGCTTCATCATCCTATTTTGCCAAACCAAATCAGTTTGAACTTTGCAATATGTAAATCTTAGTGCTTTTGTTGGTCTCACATTTACAAATACATTACCAGAAAAACATTATTGAGTTCTGAGTGTGATTTTTTTTTTTTTTGTATTTAAAACCAGACAATATTTGGCAATACTGTATTATTGTCTATGTAATAGTGCCATGTATCTCAGAAGTGTGACGTGATCGATAGAATCTGATTCTTAAACTGAATTAAGCACCCCAAAATTAGTTAAATCAACCTGTTTCCAAACCAGATACAGAATTTTTTTAATTTTTTTTTTTGGGGGGGGGGGAATTTGAAACTAGACAATATGTATCTCAGAAATGTGACGTGATAGATAAAATCTGATTCTTCAACTGAATTCGGCACCCCAAAATTAGTTGAATAAACCTGTTTCCAAACCAGATACAGAAAAAAATGTGATTTGTTGAGCAGTGCATTTTGAGGAACATTTTGTTTTCCCCACACCAAGCCAAGATTGCAAAGGCTTATAGGTGTCAGAATGATAGATACCCCCACAAATGACCCCATTTAAAAAAAAATACACATTTTAATGTATTCACTAAGGGGTGTCAATAAGTATTTTACCCCACAGTTTCTTTTCAGGAATTAATGCAATTTAGAGGAGAAAAAAAATAGAATTTCATATTTTTTGCAAATAAGTCATTTAAAAGACAGGATTTTTTTCTGTAGTGCACATGATAATGAGGATTTTCACCCAAAATGGATAGCACACTTGTAGAGCCCTTGAGAAGCCAAAACAATGGAGGACCTCCACAAATGACCCCATTTTGAAAAATAGACCCCTTAATGAATTCATATAGGCATGTGCTGCGTATTTTGACCCCACACTTTTTAAATGAATCTAAGTAAAGCAGAAGGGAAAAATTACAATTTTCATGTTTTTGGCAATTATGTCATTTTAAATACGGGGTTTTTTTTGAACAGCACACATATGAATGAATATTTACACCCCAAAATGCATACCCCTGTTTGTCCTGTGTTCAGAAACATACCCATTGTGGCCCTGATCTTATGTACGTATGCACAACGGGGCCCAAACCGAAAGGAGCAGCCGATGGTTTTCAGAACAGACATTTTACTTAAAGGTGTTTGAGGCCCCATAGCATACTTGTAGAGCCCCTGAGCCGCCAAAACTATGGGAAATCCCTACAAATGACCCTTTTTTGAAAACTAGACCCCTTAACGCATTCATCTAGGGCTGTACTACATATTTTTACCCAACAGTTTTTGAATGTATCTGAGCAAAGCAGAAGGAAAAAAGTTTCATTTTTTGGCAATTGTGTCATTTTAAAAATAGTTTTTTTAGTACAACACACACATGAAAGAAAACTTTTACCCCAAAATGGATACCCCCATTTGTCCCATGTTCAGAAACGTGCCCATTATGGCTCTAATATTATGTCCATATGCACAACAACGGGACTCAAACCAAAAGGAGCATTAAACCTTAACTTTTAAGTAATCACCATTATCCATTGGATAATGGTAATTACGTCACTGGGGACCGCTCATCGCGGCCCTTGGTCAGCGTTCCAGGTTTTTAGCTACATGTAGTACCCAGAAGCAAGGAGACTTTAAATTTTCCAGGCCCTCCCCAGCTTCTGCGCTTGCGTCCGCCATTTTGCAGATGGGCACATGTACCAAAAAGCCCGCAGATCAAGATCTCATCGGGGGACATCGCTGGAGGCCTTAGGTACGTAATTTACCATCGTATCCGTGATGGGAGGTGAAACTTTAACTTTTTTATACTTTTACGTGGTCGCCGTTTTGTATTAGAAAACAGTGACCAGGGACCGCGTACCGCGGTCCCCCGTGAAATCTCCAGGCTCTTGGCTACGTTTGCTAGTCAGGAGCAGGGAGATTTTAAATTACCCTGGCAATCCACAGCTTTTGCCCATTTTGGCAGCGGGCGCGTGTGCAGAAGCCGTTGTCAGGTCTGCGGATTATTTCGGGGGCCTTAGGTATGTAATTTCATCTCCCCTCACAGATATGATATGTGAGGGGAGATGAAACTTAAACTTTTTTTACTTTTTATTTTTAACTTTAAATGATCGCTGTTATCCATTGGATTGCAGTGATCATGTGACAGGGAACCACATACAGCTGCTCACGGTGATATCTATCTGCTCTTGGCTACACATTAGCCAGGAACCAGAGAGATTTTAAATTTACCGGGCCCTTCTGTGCACGCGTCCGACGTATGACACCGTCGGGACCAGGAGGCCAGAATGCCACAAAACATCGCAGAGGACGGGGTGAGTACTTTCAGCGGCCCTAATGGATCTGATCCATCAGGGCAGCTGAATCTTTAACTTTTATTTACTTTTCATTGAGTTTTATATAATCGCCGGCATTTGATAAATGCTGGCGATCATGTGACTGGGAAGGGGGGTTCCACGGCCCTGGATGACAGGTTCAGGCTGTCGTCTACCTCCAGGAGCTGGCAGCATGGAGCTGTCATGTCCACAGCTTGCAGGGCTTTAATCCCCGCAGGGAGCATGTTTTTGCATCCCTTGGGATTAAGGCCCAGCAAGCCATGCTAAGGGGTTAAAAGGTACTCTCCCTAAATGTGAACATTTGTGGGTAACTTGGCTAGATAGACCAGAGCTAGCTCCTTTCTCAGTATTACAAGATGGAATATTTGGATAAGGTCCATATGACACAGTATAATGCAAAAATACACCTGATACTTGGCAAGTCCATGTATAATTACTGAAATAATGCTCTGTCTTAATCAATTTATAGAGATTGCAGAGATGTGATCTTGTGTAATAACTACTATTTGTGCTCAAGGACACTTTCAGGAACCTTTGCCATTAGATAATAGTACGGATCTTGTATGATTCCAAACAAGATTTTTGTACAATGAACTAACGGTTTTAGTTTTGTATATTGTAAGTTTGGGAGGGGGTGGTTGGGGGCTGTATGTTTTTTTTTTGTAAAATTTGAAAAACGTACGTGATAAAAGAAAACTTTATTTTCTTTTATGCTGAAACTAATCCAATGCCATATGTAAAAGTGGGTTTGTCCATGTCCATCATCCCACTGACTTAAATGTAATTTGACATAAACAAAAAACGAATGTCAGTGTACAGTTAGTCACTAGATATATACAAATGGATGAAAAAAATTGATACACCTTTGCAAAATATTTATTAAAACTAGTAAAATTAAGAGGGACATTAGAAAGCATAGAAGTTGCTAGTCTGACTGTATCATTGAAAGTCATTATATCTAAGTTTCTCCATGCAGGAAGCTGCCATGTTTCTTCAGTTATTTTCCAGCTACACCCAACAACCTCACATCTGGTTTGTTAAGCTGCCAGAAACATTATTGGTATGTCATGGCATATTTTAAAGGCCAAAAACATGATGTCACACAAGCAGCACTGAAGTGATCTGTGAATACTTTATGGGAGTTGTTCTTCAATACAACTGTTTCCATGGAGGTTTCTGGTTGGTATTTTATATGTATATATAACCAGGTTAAGATACAGCATCACTCAAAGACGTTTCCTGCATGGACATTTAATATGGTCCCATGTGTTCTCAAGGAAGACTCTGCATATGTAGTTTGTAATCTATTGCTAAAGTTTAAGGGAAAGACTTTTGAGATCTTTGCAAAAGGTGACCTACAGTATGTCTTAAAGATGCCACTAAAATATAGTGTGTAGATGACCATTGACTTATTAGTAATTGATATCCCCAGTTTCTTAATTGGAATGGATGCAGGCTGACAGTAGGACATTTTTACATTGCCCTGACTGACTTTCAATCAGATCAGTAGCATAGCATGAAATCCTCAATTCTTAAAACATGATAGAAGAGGAACAGGTCCTATCAGCCCTTTGAGGCAACCATGTTTTGAAACCCGAGGCCAACATGTTGGAAGTGTTCCTGATTTCTTTTGGCTCAGTATTTTTGATGAGAATTTGGCTGTCTATAGAAAAATATCGAAAACAGTATCACACACGAACATTTCAACCAAAATCTGATGCTATAGGTATTCTCCTTTTTCAGATAAGTAAAGTATGAGCCCATAGAGTTTCTTTCTATATATTGTTTTTGTAAAGCATTGGCTATCTGCAGTGTGGTTTGCTTTATTCACTGCCAGCATCCAGTCTCGTTTCTCTCACAAAAAGTGGCCATGAATTGATCATGCTAGGCAAAATGCGGGATCAATGGGGTCCATTTAGCACTGTCGGTTCCCTCCCGAGATGGTGCTATTTGGCCTCAGGGATTTCCCTTTCCTGCTACCTGAATAGAGCAGGAAAGCAGAATCCCCAGTGCAGATGTGAAAGCACCCTAACTAGTGAGGAAGTGGAGACGGGGCTGCTCTGATTACTGGGCTCAGCTTGCAGTGCACTCTGAAATTTTTTCATAAGTGTGCAGCAATCAATCTTTAACCAGGTTTGTGGTCCCGGCACTACAGCGTGTAATAATTGTGGAACTGGCTCCAGACTGGCTAAGATTTGTCCAGGCCAGGATTGATGCCAAGTACAAAGATACATTTGTAAACATGTATTTGTAATCCAGTCATTACTTATTGTATGTAACTTTCAGATTCTATACTTTGCAACTTTTTAAATAACTAATAATACAATTTGCATACTAAAATAGCTAATTATGCACTTATTACATTGTAAAAGCAGGCGAGAGCTAAGGGAAATGCTCTACAAAGCCCTGCTGTCAACTGCTAAGGATTGGGTTGAAGTCCACAAACAGCTGCTGAGTTACTACAGTATCCAAACTTAGTATTAGGTTGCAGACACAGTGATTAATCCTTTGTTCCTTTCTTTCCCGTTAACAGCGACCTTTAGAGAAACCTGATGGTCTGGATGTATCTGATCAAAGCAAGGAGCACCCACAACATCTGTGTGAGAAGTGCAAGGTTCTTGGCTATTACTGCCGTCGTGTCCAGTAAACAGCACACAGAGGCTGGAGAGCTGAGGACGACAAGAGAACGACAACAGCGACACAGTGACTAGTGTATACACTAATAATATGCCTTATGAGTATTAGAATGTAACATTCTTCCTGTGTATGTGTACTTTTTTTATTTATGAATTATTTGGGCTGTTTAACTGTTAACACAGTTGTCATTTGCCTCCAGATTTTCCCCATTTTTCTGGGGTTTAAAAACTTGGGAACTGGATATTTAATGATACAGTTATTAAGAATTATTTTCTATAATGTGAAAATAGTTTCTTTCTTTCCTCCAATATAGAACTGCAGATCAAATTACATATACTTCCATAGCCCTGAATCCATTAAATAAAAATGTTCAATTACTCTAAGGTTCACACAATTTTTGATGGAGTTTTTGAGCTAAACACAGTAGTGGGTAAAAGAGACACGGCGTTATTTTTTTCTCTTCCTTATGGATCCACTCTTAGCTAGAAAAAAAAAACTGCATCAAAATTTGTATGTATGAATCCAGCCTAAAACAACTAATACAGAGAAAATGCAGTCTCTCTGCATCTTGCCCTTATCATGCTAATGATTGCCCAATTAGATCTATTAAATGGTCAGAAAACTAAATTATTTCTAAATTACATAACAAATTTATTTATTTAGCGCCCTCTCGGTTACTTGTAGAAGACAGACGTTTTCTGTTCTGATTTTGTTTCCTTTTTAATAATCTCTTTTCCTATCTTTTAGAGAACATTTTTTGTTGTTTTGAACTGACTCCAAGTAAAAAAAAGATCTGGATGCAGATGGCAACATTAAATCACCAATAATAACATACCTGCTCCCACTTGGGGTGGAGTAGGGGACTTTTGTTTACATGTACTTTAATCTTTTTGCTACTGGAAAAATTCAAGGAGATATCCAGAGCAGCAAAAGGGGGTAGAATAAAAAACTGGCCTAGACACAAGTAAAACGAAAACACAACGAACAATAGTACTGTGTCTGATAGAAACAGAGTTACTCGTTGGGTCTTCAACTTTTATTCTGTAGGCCAAAAGCACACATAAAATGATAACTGTGAAATTGGGGGTGTCCATGGATGAAACTTGTCTCATATCCCTAAACTAGTGATTTGCAACAAGAAATATTTATAATTGTTCTTTTTTAAGCCACTTTGTAGAATTTATGTGTCTGTTTGTGTATTATTTTTTATTGTGGTGTACTGGATTCCTCTTACTCACCAAACCAGAGCCCATATTGAGGAACAAAGTTTGCTCATTAAGATCCCCGGTTTTATACTAGTAGTCACTAATTTCATTGCACATTGATATTTTCTCTATTCCCATCTCTGAACCTCTACTCAAAAGCAGCAATGCCCCCACATCTCAATATAAGATAACATATGTTGCTAAGAATGGAGGCACTGCAAGCTATGGAAAACTGCCAAACACTGTAAGAGACAGTGTTGCACAATACATTTTCTACAGTAAATGGTGAAGGGCTTGAGATGTCAAAACTCAAGATCTTCACATTATACAACATGATCAGTTTTCTGCTGTACTGAATACCTTGTAACCTACGGCAACCGGAAGAGAAAGCCCTAGCATTTGCCCTTCCACACAACAATAGGGATGAGCGAGTATACTCAATAAGGCACTACTCGGTCGAGTAATGTGCCTTAGCCGAGTATCTCCCCGCTCGTCCCGAAAAATTCGGGGGCCGGCGCGGGGCGGGGAGCTGCGGGGGAGAGCAGGGGGGAACGGAGGGGAGATCTCTCTCTCCCTCTCTCCCGCCCGCTCTCCCCTGCTCCCCGCCGCAACTCACCTGTCAGCTGCGGCGGCCCCCGAATCTTTAGGGACGAGCAGGGAGATACTCGGCTAAGGCACATTACTCGAGCGAGTAGTGCCTTAGCGAGTATACTCGCTCATCCCTACACTACAATATTTCATCTTCACTGTCAGTTTGGTAAACTCGAATGCTTTCCAGGATCTGGTGTGTGGACAATGGAGAAGCTCTGGGGCCATGGAAAGTAAAAAGTCAAAATTTTGATTTGGTTAGGACATAATTCAGACCTTTTTATGTCAGAATTCAGATTTTTTTTGTCTCTGAATTGTATTTTATATTGTACCATGGCGCTAGGACCTCATATTGGACAACTCCAGGCTAAATCAGAAGAACCAGGAATGTTGTTTCTTCATTAATCATAAACATTTTAAACCCAAACTTTACACATGAGAATAAATAGTAACAATAAGGACCACCAGGTCGCCACTTTCTGCAGCTTTCCTTAGCAGCAACATAATGGTACGATACAATTTAGTGGTTAGTTTACTTGATAAATATGCATTGCTTATAGATTTATTTTAAATTGCTCAGAGGCTGGTGCTTTATAGACTAACTGCAGTATTTTTAATGCTGAGCGAAGGTGGTGGAGATATGCAAGTCCAGGTAAGTGATGATGGCCAATGATAAGTGGTCACCACAATCGCCTATAATTTGGTTTGGCAAAAGAATGTTTTTGTGTGACAGTAGCATAGCGGTAGTTGTACCAACAGAAACAAATATTGGACTGGGGGAGCCTTGTTTTAGAAGAGAACATTAGTCCAGTCTTCTTAACAGAGCGTGCGCCTAACAGTTAACATAGGTCAGAACTAATACATGCGTCATACAAACAATAGTCATTTTTGATGGTGGTTTTAGTGTTTCATTCTTGCCCTTTTACCCTTAACCAGACTCTGATTGATCTAGTTCCTTTGCATTTTTGTGATTTCAGTTTTGTCAGCTCTTGATATCTATCATGAGTTATCGCCATCATTTCTTGACAATGCATTCGTTGTGAAATCTGACATTGAAAGTCTTTATTGTAAAGGCCCAATTATAATAAACGATCACCATTTATCACTCAATTATGACTATTGCTGAAGTGACTGCTTTGTGTTACTGAGCAAAACCATTTTATATATATATATATATATATATATATATATATATATATATATATATATATATATATACATATACATATATATATTTCATAATGGAAACATTGTACAAAAAATGTCCAATATGTTTCATTAAACTCCTATACATAAATTATTTTCAGCATAATATACATTTATTTAAGTAGAAAAAATTATGCCAGAATGTTCCTGTAGCCTTTAACAAAGTTGTGTTAGAAAAGAGGTTCTGTTTTTTAACAAGAAAGAAGTGATGCTACTGTTTTCCATTTGTTTGAATGGGGTTAAGCTGCAATACCAGACATAATGGCTGATGGACCAGAGGGGCAAAGTTACTGGGGGGAAAAAACTGAACTCCTTTAGCTTAGTCCATTGTAGACCACTTACTGTTGCTGTTGCAAATTTATGCTAGAATTTAGTTTGCTTCATTTTGATATTTGAGAAATTAACAAGACTCTGTCACCATGTTTCTGCAGCCCTCTGAGAGCACCATAAAGGCCCATTTACACAGGACAAATGTCGGGCAAGCGATGCCCGACACTCTTCCCTGTGTTTCCTCGCTACCGTGCTGTTGCACGGGAGCTAGCAGAGCTGTCTCGCTGATGAAGCGGCCAGCAGGGGGGCGGGGTAGTGCAGGAGATTTCTCTCCTCTAGCTCCCATGCCCCCTCTCCATTGAGATAACGCAGTGGCCGTTCACTACTGAATGGCCGCTGTTTAAACTGAGCGATGAGCTCATCACTCATCGTTTATGCAGCATAAAAGATCAACGAGGAGCTCATCGCTCAGTTTAAACAGCGGCCGTTTAGTAGTGAACGGCCACTGCGTTATCTCAATGGAGAGGGGCGGAGAGCAAGAGGAGAGAAATCTCCTGCACTGCCCCGCCCCGCTGATGGCTGCTCCGTAAGCGAAACAGCTCTGCTATCTCCCGTGCAGGAGCATGGGTGCGAGGAAACACAGGGAAGAGTGTCAAGCATTGGTTGGGAGAAATTTGCATTTTATTAGTATCACATAACTAGTCCTGCATATTCATTAGCTGCAGCTAGCCACACCCACCACACCCTCCAGCCAATGCTTGGCAGCTCTCTCTATGCACAGTAATAAGCAGTCAGCTGTCAATCATTGGCTGGAGGACAGGGTGGGTGGAGCTAACCTGTAGGTCATGAATATCCAGGATTACTTTAAGTAGTCCTCTCTGCATGTGCTGCTATTGATAAATTGCAAGTTTCTCCAAAACTCCTGCACAGATTCCCAGCAGACATATCACTGTAATCAGTGTGTCTGTCACTACCTTGTGGTGCTCTCAGTGAGGGGGACAAAAAGATGGCGACAGTCTCTTTAACTCATTTGACAAAATAGTTTTGTTCCCCGCTGTAAAACATTTGATAATTTAATCTTAGATTTTTCTTACGCCGCTCAATAAAGTAAGATTAATAAGACTAAGGGCTCAGTCAGACGTGCGTTAATTGGCGCGTAAAAAAGATTGCACTGCGTGTGTAAAAAAAAAAACGTGTGACCACGTCCATTGTCACCCATATGTTCTATCTTTTGTAAGTGCGAATATAATGCGCATGTAAAAATCGGACATGTGACCACTTCCATTGAAAAGCATTGGTTCCATATAGATGCGGATCGCAAACGCAAGAAACATGCGCACATAAAAACGCCTGTCTGACTGAGGCCTAATAGAGCTATGACAAATATATAGTAGTATATTCTCTGCCTCCCACCCTCTCACCTCATTATAGTATCATGGGCTGAACATAAAATAAAATGTTAAAGGGAAACACAAAGTTATTGAACCTTGGTTGATTGTTCTTTGTATTAACGGGAAAGATATGGACTAGAGCATTGTAGCACTTCTGAAACAGGTCAGGTAGAGAGATCTGGTAATTCTATATTGAGAAGTCATAGACTGCGAGGCTTTCGATAGGCCCATTTGCATAGGCCAAAAATTGGCCAACTGTAGTCAGCACCAATCAACAAAGCATGTCGATCATCACTCATTTATTGCGTTTACACATAGAAGATGATTGGTTCTATGGGGAAGAATGATCGTTAATATGGTTATTTGTTCCCATAGAGCTGTCATTGATTGGCTGTTCATCTTCGCTCCAGGAGAGTTACAGCCAACCCGCAGGCATTTTTATGCTCATATAAATAAGCACATCAGCTGACGAATGAACATTTGCTTGTTTAAAGGCTGATCTTTCATATATTTACAGGTGCTGACTATCGGAAAAACTAACGTTTGGGGGGAACGTTGATGCCCGCTAGTCTGCCTGTGTAAATGGACAGTTGATGATCAGTGTTCCCCCAATGAAGCTGGGTTTACATATACTGATTTCTGACCAGTTAGACCAATCTTGGAGCTGATGAATTGGTCTGAGTTGGCTGTTTGCACCCACAGATTCTTTATGAGGATAGAAGCAATTCTAATCTGTTACGATTGTCCTAAAATAAAACCTGCCTATTTCATGTAATGTAGTTGCATTTTAGATATCTTTCAGATGCTATTTACACGCTGCAGTCATTGTGATTTTTATGCACATCAGATCCATTTTCTGGCAGATGAGACAAATTTCAATCATATCCTTCAGCCATTTGCACACACCAATTTAGATTAATATTGGTCTAATTGGACAGAAATTGGTCAGATATAAGAGCTTATAAATGAAAGCGACAATTTGTAAAGGAAAGAAAACAACATACTAATGGCAAATTAACCCAATTACAGACATAGCTGTTTGCAGGGTAGAGTATTTTTAAACTCTTAATTTCCAGAGCATACAGCTAAGAGGGAACAGTGTTGATATGTGAATGTTTACTACATACCTCATTCCAGCTGATCTATTGAGCTTTGTCAGGAAATCAGAGGGATAGAGCATGTTATGCTAGGATATGAACGCCAGATCAGTGATGCACATCTAGATTTGCATACCTGCACTGTTTAGCAATGCTTCGTTCACATCAGTGTTGGAGTTTCTCTTTTCCTGTTCTGTAATGGAAACAGGTAAGCAGAATCACCTGGTTGAACATATCCATCTTATGACGGAATTGATAATAATACGATCCCTTCTGTTTTCTTTCTGTGATAATCCAAGATGAGAAAGCCTGGCATGCTGTGCCATTTTCTCCTAGATTTTATGGAATTTGGCAACAGAGGCTTCGAACAGTGATGTGAACGAGATCTAAGAACTCTTTGACTTTATGACTGATCTGGCTACTCTCTAAGGGCTTAGTCAGACGGGCGTTTTTTGCCGCGATTTGCGCATGCGCATGCGTCCGGCGATTTTTTAAAACCATTGCTTCGCAATGGTATCGGACACATGAGCGCTTTTTATGCGCTCGTCCGAAAAATTATAGAACAAAAAATCGCAGATCGCACCTATCTGCAATCTGCGATTCCTGTTCGCTTCTGTATATGCGCTCAATGGGGCCGGCGGCAGCAGCGCCGACCCCATTGAGAACATATAGAAGACAAATCATTCTTCTCTGCCACAGCTGTAACAGCTGTGGCAGAGAAGAACGATGTTTGCCCATTGAATTCAATGGAGCGGCAATACAGCCGCTCCATTGAAAGCAATGGGCTGCCGGCGTGCGCGGGGTTAATTGTCGGGAAGGGGTTAAATATATAAACCCTTCCCTGCAATTCATGCTAAAATGTGTTAAAATAAAAAAAAATTGTATACTCACCTTTCCGCTGCAGCCGGAGTCCAGCCGCGGCCGCTGTCAGTTCTCCTGAACTGCTTCTCGGCACTATTCAGCCGGCGGGGCTTTAAAATCCCCGCCTGCTGAATGATCTGCTCTGATTGGTCACAGCCTGACCAATCAGAGGCCGGTTTCACTCACACACCCATTCATGAATTCATGAATGGGTGAGTGACTGCTGCCTCTCAGCGCTGAGCCAATCAGGGGCAGGTCTGACTCACATCCATTCATGAATTCATGAATGGGTGTGAGTGAGGCATGCCTCTGATTGGCTCAGCGCTGAGCCAATCAGGGGGCAGGTCTGACTCACACCCCCTTCACACCCACTGCAGGACGGCTGCCCGGAGCTGCAGGCAGAAGGTGAGAATGCAATTTTTTTTTATTTTAACACATTTTAGGATGGATTGCAGGTAAGGGCTTATATATTTAAGCCCTTACCGACAATTCATCCCGGGCTCGCCCGCAGCGCATTGCTTTCAATGGAGACGGCTGTATTGCCGTCTCCATTGAATGCAATGCGCTGGACAGCTCCGGCCCGTTTCTAATGAAACGCGGCTAGGAGCAGATTTTCGGGCGATTTGCGGGCGACTTGCGCGCACCGGTCACGCGATTTGCGGATGCGCATCCGTCATGCGATCCGCAAATCGCGGCAAAAAACGCCCGTCTGACTAAGGCCTAAAGAAGATATTGGCAAGTACTGTATATGTGGTTGGGGTTTGCAAAGAAGAAGTTTGTTCAAAAGTGAATTGATTAGCTAGTGCCCTGCACAATTTAGCTCAGCCCTACAATGTTTGCTTTCTGGAATATATCTGTGCTGTCATGCTAGCATATTTTTGGCACAAAAAAGAGGCTACAAAAATGAATTTGGTTAACAATGAAAAGTTTTAAAAAGTCCATATTTGATGGTCTATTGAGGACTGGCTAGTCAACTTGCTTAAGGGCCTTTTACATGGTCCAATAATTGGGCATAAACATTCATTTTCCCAATTGTCTGGCCATGTATATGAATATATATAAAATAAAAGCGTTCGCTGGTCAGCTGCATATCTCCCCATGTGAACATGCAGATGTACAGCCGACCAGTGATAGCAGTATGAGCATGACTGATATTAATGATCGCTTGTCCCCATAGTGTATATCGTTTGCCCATGTAAACATAATGAACAAGTGCTGACTGACATACTTGTTCATTGTCGTTCAGCACTTGTTGCATACACAAATTATCTGCCCGTGTTGAAGGACCCAAGGTGGGACAGTTCCATACTTTTGTCCTAATGAGACAATCGGGCTAAGAATTGTCCCATGTATAGCCAGCTATCAAGCAATTTTGATGATGTAAAAGTGCTCCTTCTCGCAGAAGAAATTTTTTTTTAATCTTTCCCCCTTCCCATGGATTATGGAGACCAAGCAATATCTCACTAATCGTAGGTGTTGCTAAGACATCTCATATAGCCTGCTTAATTGTGCCAAAAGCATTGGATCATTTTGTTATACAACATAATACTGCCTACATTCTATTAAAAGGGCTATCCCATGAACAGATCTATATATAAGGCCATATGGATTGCATAGATGAAGGTCTCCTTCTTGAGACCCCCTCAATGAACCAGAACAGAGTCTGTTAAGGGCTATAAAAGCAGCTTTTGCTCTGGCAGACTCGAGCCATCCATGTATTGCATGGACACCCATTTATCTGAATAGCCACCAAATAATATTAGCTGTTTGCCAGGGCTCAAAGGTGATCTGTGATGAAACAACCCCTTTATGAATAAGCCCCACAGACTCCAGGGCCCAGGTACAAATGTTACCTGTCCAGTAAAGGACACATAAATTAACCTTTAACAACTATGTTACCATCCTGGACCGGGACATAACTATAGAGGGTGCAGAGGTAGCATTCGCACCTGGGCCCTGGAGCCTGTGGGGCCAAAAGGACCTTCTGCCTGATATGACGACCAGTGCTATTAAAGGTGCATGGCACTTAGTTGGTCTATTTACAGGTTTTTGAACTGATGCCTAAAAGGCTTAATTTAATCTACTGCTAATTGTCATGTCTGTGGCTGTTGGTTGTTAGCCGATAACCATGCTTAGATGGATAGAAAGGAATACAGTGGGTAATTTATGGTATATTAAGCTGGCCATATAGGAGGCCATTGATTCCTGTACATCATCAGAACAGCTTGATTTTACACAGAAAGTTTAAATTTGGCAGATTCTCGCTATGAGACCTCAGAGCATGGATGGCCGTTATAGACTTCTTTATGTTTACCAGATAAATAGCTTCAGAGATAACGTAACTCAGTGCCATATTGTTTATTTCGTTACAGGCATTACCCACTGTGACACTTAACGAGTCTGTTTGGGAAAACTCCACTCTCCTGACTTATACTCTTATTTGTTACACAAGTACAGGGTAAAGGCAATATGTAAATGTGATTTGAGGATTATCTCATGTACGCATTTTCGTTTCAGATTTTAGCATGTTTGCATTTATTTTACTATGATATCTATGAGAGCTGCTGGAGGGCACCAAACAAATCATGGTTTGCTGCAAAGTTTCGTAGAAAGTCATTAATCCTTCCTCTTGTATTTGAAGAGACATATCCCGTTATTCAGATTTATTTTTGTTTGTGTGTATCTTGTATATTACAAAAGGGACAATCGTATATATTTCAGTTTTTTAACCAGATTTTCAACAATTTTGCTTGCAGATATCTATTTATACCCAGTATTACTTGACATAGCATATATGTTTTCTTTTTTATGATTATTCTTTTTTTTAATACTATGTGTGTGTTTTGCAAAAAAGAACTTTGTAGATGTTAAATTTTATTTGGAACTAGCTACAATTAATGATTTGATAGAGGAACAGTTTGCAACAATGTTTTATTCTGTATATATTTCGGGGTCTATCAGTTTATTAGGACATTTTCAAGGTGTTTTTGTTTCTTTTTCTTAAAATATGTTGATACTTTTTAAAAGGTCTTTTTTATTTCTCTATTACGACACTAATGAAGAAGTCTTTTCGTACCTATTTTACAACTTAAGGGTTTATCCTATAGGAAATATTTATGGAAGATTTTGTTCTGTTTGTTATTATTTTCATGTCTGTATAAAGTATGTAACCAAACGTCATTGAGATGAACATATTATCTGCAGAAAAGTATTATATTAAAGTTGGTACATAATTTCTAAAGAAAGACCTTTACCTTTATGTATACAATATGTTATTGTTGTTTTAATGCCTATTATCCTTAATTCTAATGACCGAACATATCACAGCAGACCGAGTGCTTCCTGCCATCGCTGCCTTTATGCATTGTATTGTATTGAATATATGGAAGCTTTTGAAAATATAGGTTTTTATTACTGAAAAAGAAATAGCTCTTAAAAGGGAATTTTTGCTTTGTGTTGTTTGCAATGTTAAGATGTTACTTTCTGATGATGTTCCTTATTAAACACTAGGCTATAGGAAAACATTATGTGTATTAAACCATTACTGATTCCGTCTGACATTCCATAGTCAGTCCAGCTAGACATATTATGGATTCAGAGGCTTTTCAGATTTTAACATAAACCATATATTTACTCTAATTTAAAACTATATAACACGGAGCACTGACATCAGGATCAGCCATATTTAGCAGATGGACAAGGTTGTACATAGAGCCAAAGGGGCCCCATAATGCAACAAGCAAAATGAGGCCAGTGCTGGTACTGAGTCATGCCGCCAGCCCCTTCCATCCCGGTGCAGGAGGGCTTGCAGTTTGTTGCCTCCTTACCATTTTATCATTCATCCTTTGTAATAGAAAATTGGGTTTATGTATTTGTTTTCCCTCCCTTTCTAGTTTGCCAACACTGCTGTGATTGTGGATTGGAAAGCTCTTTGTAGGTTTACAAAGATTGATAAAAGTTGATCAGTGGGATCAAACAGAGCTGGCCCCCTTCTTATCACAAACTCTTTAGTAGCTGCCTGTCCTTCTCTGGTATGTATGATCTTGGAAAAGGCATACACAGTCATCATCACCTGGTCACTGTCACCTCTGTGGTAAATGAAATTTGTAAAAATGTGTCAGTAGGTTATAAATGGAAGGACGTATTGGGGTATGTTTGTAGTCTGCAGCCATGGAGACACATAACAGTAGGGCAGATTTATTATTGAAAATGCACCAATTTCAGAAAACTGTCTTACATGCTTTGCACCACAATTAAGATTTTATTGAGATTTTTGTTTTAGACATTTTCAGACACTTTTTGACGCATCCCCAAAGGGGTGAGCTTTGGGGAATATGACATTATTTGCCAAAAATTGTGGTGCAAAATCTGGCACAAGCTATACCAAGTAATAGCACGTAAAAAGTTAGAAACAGTATAAAGATGTGTCAGATTTATCATCCAGCAGTGTCACTTTGATAAACGCATTGTAAGACCATCTAGTTTAGTAAATATTCCCTAGTATATTTTTAATCAAGACTATCTGCATGATTTATTTTACATACATTTGAGCAATGAAATAGTTGCAATGGGGCACTTACAGGGCAAATACAGTAAAAGAGCATTATGACTCCTGCCCTTGACCATACACAGTGGTTAGCTCAATAATTAAGATGAGATAGCTGCTTGAAATATATGGCAACATCTGTTCTATATGGACCCACTGTCAGCATTGTAGTCACATCATATCACACTTGTTGAAAGTTAACTGCAGCATTTCCAAGTAATACTACAGAAGAAGATGCAAGTGCCGAAGAAAACTGGAGAAGTTGCCCATAGTAGTCAACAGTGCTGCAGCTTTAATTTTCCACATCACTTTCAAAAATACAACCTGTAATTTGATTGGATGCTATATACGGCTTCATTCTTTCTTTGGATTACCTTCATGAGCTAGGCAGATTTCCCTGTGGTTTATGGAGATACTCAAGGGCAGCATAGCTCTATGGAGCATGACATGATTCTTACAGTGGGCACCATAGAGGCCTATGGATGCCTTATTACAACTTGGACGTTGCACGAATCCACAATACAGCATGAGACTTTAGTCTTTGTACATCTTCCACACATTGTGCACATAGCCATGGCCAATACCTAACGCAACAATAAACAGAAATAAATTTCTTGAATTACTTCCTCCATATGTATTAGAATATATTTATGCCACATTATAAAAGCTCCAGGTTATATAGTTTTATTTCCTCAGCGTGTTCCTGAAGTTCCATGTTTTAACCATAAACACTAATGCAAGAAACTGGATAGGCGTGCCAGAGTCTTTCCAGAACTGCCACTATATTCAGCAATAATGCAAGTACTAATGAAAAAAGTATATATTAGTATATATAACTGAGAATGTAGACCGTAGAGCATTTCTCATATATTTTGACTTTGTGATTGTACTGTTTTATAATGTATAGAATTAAAAAACTGTTATGGGTAACCATATGTAGCGCTAAAAAGGATGGGCGGAGCTCAAGATCCAGTAGCCACAAAGTGACAGTATCTGGATTTGATTCTGTTCCCATATTGGCATTCCGACTTGTGCCTTAAATGCTTTGCCTTCTTTGTAGTGTTCTAGTATTTTAACTAATAATTAAATTAAAAAATAACAAACTGTCTTCTGTGTTTCTTTTTGACTTGGCCGATCTATTAGAAATGTGTTTGCACAGACCAAGGCGAGGAACATGTTAACAATTAAGTGCTAAAGCAGTGCATGTCATTCCAAAGGTGTATCTAATGTCTGACACTATACTGCTGCATAAAACCAAAAGATGGGCTTCCTATAGAGATCCACAAGTGATGCCACATGTAAAAATGTCATCTTTCTATATAAATCTGTGCATGGGAACCACCACAAAATGCTGGAAATGATAGCACAAATGTGTGACGGCACTACAGCACTGTGCAACTCGTGGTCCCCCATTGTTTTACAGATAAAGTATCACATCAGTCAGTTGTTATGTGTAACTACCAATGACCAGTCAGAATCCACATTTTTTATCTGGTGGTCTGTATTGTGTATTAGTGTGGCTTTCACAGAGTTGCTATTGCCGTCATCCCAAATAATCACGTATTAAAAATGAAGCACTCTTAAGGCCATATTCACACGGGTGATGTCCTCACGCAAATTCCACCTGATTCCATTATGGATAGAACTCGCATAATAATAATAATAATAAACTTTATTTGTATAGCGCCAACATATTCCACAGCGCTTACATAGACAGGGGGGATACAGAAAGACAAAAGCACAAACATTACAGAACCACGGTTACATAGTAATCAATAGGAGTGAGGATCCTGCTCCAACGAGCTTACATACTACAAGTAATGGGGTGATACAGAAGGTAAAGGGGCTGGCAGTGTGCACGGTATGGTGAGATGGAGTGTGAGGGATGCTATACACATAGACAATAGTCAGACATTTAGCCGTGTGACGGCAGAAACAGTATGATATGACTGCAGGAGCGATTTACGATGGCTAGCAGGGATTGCAGTCAGTAGGTCAGGAAGCATGTTATCAGGCGGAGTATAGAGAGGTTTATTTTGGGAATCCGGTATGCCTCCCTGAAGAGGTGCGTTTTTAGAGCACGCCTGAAGATCTGCGAGTCCTGGATTGCTCGGGTAGCCTTTGGTAGTGCGTTCCAGAGGACCGGTGCTGCTCTGGAGAAGTCTTGGATGCGGGAATGAGAAGTTCGAATTAAAGGGACGCTCAGTCTGGTTTCGTTAGCAGAGCGGAGAGCCCGGGCTGGTTGATGTATTGAGACAAGGGAAGCGATATAGGGGGGCGCTGCACTGTGGAGGGCTTTGTGGATGAAGGTAGCAAGTTTAAATTGAATTCTGTATTTAACAGGCAGCCAGTACAGTGACTGGCACAGAGCAGAGGCGTCCGAGTAGCGGCTGGACAGGAAGATGAGCCTGGCTGCCGCATTCCGGATGGATTGGAAAGGGTAGAGTCTGGTGCAGGGGAGGCCGATCAGCAACGAGTTGCAATAATCGAGCCGGGAGTGGATGAGGGCAACAGTAAGCGTTTTTAACGTGTCTACAGTGAGAAAAGAGCGGATTCTTGCGATGTTCTTGTGGTGCAGCTGACATGTTCGGGCCAGAGATTGGATGTAGGGGGTAAAAGAGAGATCAGAATCAAATATGACCCCAAGGCAGCGGGCATGTTGTCTAGGAGTTATGGTGGCGCCACACACTGAGATGTCAGGAGGAGGTTGGTTAGTGGAGGGTGGAAATACTAGTAAGTCAGTTTTAGAGAGGTTTAGTTTTAGGTAGAGAGAGGACATGGTGTTAGAGACAGCAGACAGACAGTTAGTGATGTTTTGGAGTAAAGGTGCAGAGATGTCACGGGAAAAGGTGTATAGCTGGGTGTCATCAGCATAGAGGTGGTATTGGAGGCCAAATCTCCTGATGGTTTGTCCAATAGGGGCTGTGTAGATAGAGAAAAGAAGGGGGCCAAGGACAGAGCCCTGGGGGACCCCAACAGCAAGGGGAAGAGGAGGGGAGGTAGAGCCAGTAAAGGAGACACTGAAAGAGCGGTCAGATAGGTAGGAGGAGAACCAGGAGAGGGCAGTGTCCTTTAGGCCAATGGAGCGTAGCATACTGAGGAGGAGTTTGTGGTCAACAGTGTCAAATGCTGCGGAGAGGTCGAGGAGGATCAGTAGGGAGTAATCGCCCCTCGATTTGGCTGTCAGTAGGTCATTGGATACCCTTGTAAGGGCAGTTTCTGTCGAGTGTTGAGGTCGAAAGCCAGACTGTAGGGGGTCGAGGAGAGAGTGCTCCGATAGGTAGCTTACAAGGCGGGAGTAAACCAGCCGTTCTAGTAGTTTGGAGATGAAGGGGAGGTTTGAGATGGGTCGGTAGTTGGCAGCATCAGTCGCGTCCAGAGTCGGCTTCTTTAGCAGTGGGGATATGATGGCGTGTTTGAAAGAAGAGGGAAAGATGCCAGAGGTCAGAGAGAGGTTGAATATAGTGGTGAGATGGGAGATGACCACCGGGGAGAAGGAACAGAGGAGGTGTGAGGGGAGGGGGTCGCTAGCGCAGGTGGTGGGGCGAGCAGAGAAGAGCAATTTGGAGACTTCTTCCTCTGTCGCTGGTCTGAGTACAGACAGTGAGCAGGAGCTAGATGCAGTGCTGACAAGACTAGGGTCAAGGCTAGTCTGGGATTGGGAAGTTATTTCCTGACGGATGTCATCAATTTTCTTTTTGAAGTAAGCAGCCAGCTCTTTGGCACTGAGATCCGGCACCGGGGGCTGCGGTTTAGGGCTGAGAAGGGAGTGAAAAATATCAAAGAGCCGTTTAGGGTTGTGGGATAGTGAGGAGACTAGAGAGGTGAAATAGACTTGTTTGGCGTGGTGGAGGGCAAGGTTGTAGGTTCTGAGCATGAATTTGTAGTGGAGGAAGTCCACGGACGTTTGCGATTTCCTCCACAGCCGTTCAGCACTTCTAGAGCACCGCCGGATGAAGCGCGTTTGAGGCGTCAGCCAGGGTTGATCTACATCGGATGGTCTTGGGTCCTGGGGGTGCCGCTTCATCCAGGGCATGTTTGAGAGCGGTGTTGTAGTGAGCGGCAGCCAGGTTGGGGCAGGTGAGGAGAGAGATGGGGGACAGAGAGGACTGTAGGGATTCAGCAAAGTTCTGGGTGTGAATGGCCTTAAGGTTCCTGTAGGTACTGTAGGTAGGTGGGTCTGGAGAGATGTTAGGGAGCGTGACAGAGAAAGAAAGGAGGTTATGATCCGAGAGCGGGAGAGGGGAGTTAGTGAAGTTGGAAGCAGAGCAGAGCCAGAGGAAGACCAGATCCAGAGTATTGCCATCCCTGTGAGTGGGAGAGGCTGTGAGTTGAGAGAGACCAAGGGAGGAGGTGAGCGAAAGAAGCTGAGAGGCAGATGGGGAGTTGGGGTCATTAGTGGGGATGTTAAAATCACCTAAGATGAGGGTTGGAATTTCACAGGATAGAAAGTGGGGGAGCCAGGCGGCAAAGTGGTCCAAAAACAGGCGAGCAGCACCTGGGGGGCAATAGATAACTGCTACTCTCATGGACAGCGGGCGGAAAAGCCGTAGCATATGTACTTCAAATGATGGAAAAGTGAGTGAGGGTACAGGGGCGATGACCTGGTAGGTACATTTCGGGGAGAGAAGAGCACCTACTCCTCCGCCACGCCTGTCATCTGGTCTCGGGGTATGGGAGAACTGCAGGCCATTGTAAGACAGTGCAGCAGGGGAGGCCGTGTCAGACTGCTGTATCCACGTTTCTGGGAGAGAGAGCAGATTTAAAGATTTAGCAGTAAAAAAAATAGCCCATTGTTTTCTATGTATTTATACACGTGGGCAATTTTTCTCTCGGACCGAGAGTTCAAGATAAAAAAATTGCAGCAAGCCCTATTTTGGACGATTCATTCTTATGGCTGTGTGAAAAAAACACATCACACTTGTATGTAAATGCGATTTGCATGTGAGTTCGATATATTTTTTGTTTCAATTGAAAAAACGTGATTTTCATACTTGTGAAAATCTCATGTGCCACGATATAATTCAAAGTGATGATCCGCGCCACCATGGAATAGATCAAAGTGATGATACGCGCCATGTGCCACGATGTGATGTGTTTTTCTCGCAAAACATTACAATTGCAGGTAAAATCGCATGTTTTCGAGTGTGATACTGCACTCGCCTGTGTAAATATGATCTAATGTTTAATGCAGTTTCAGCAGATAGGTTATTCATGGTAAAGTGAAACTTTATGCAATTTTCCAATATACTTTCTGCATCGATTCCTCGCAGTCTTAGAATCTTAGAGTTCGAAGCACCTCCAGGGTCAACGGGTCCAGCCCCCTGCTCAATGCAAGAACACTAAATGATCCCAGCCTCTGAAGGCTTTCATTGAAGGAGGACTCACCACCTCTCGTGGCAACCTGTTCCACTCATTGATCCCCCTCCTTGTCTAATATCTAATCTGTGTCTCCTCCCTTTTAGTTTCATCCCATTGCTTCTAGTCTTTCCTTGTGCAAATGAGAATAGGGCTGATCCCTCTGCACTGTAACAGCCCTTTAGAACTGTTACTTCAAAACCTTAAATACCAAGCCTGTTTTGGCATTAAAGGTGTTTTCCGGGACTTTTTTTATTTTATTTTCCTTTGATAAACTCAGGAGAGATCATCAGTAGATAATTGGTGCAGTCTCCTACTCGGATCCCCATTGATCAGCTGATTTCCAGCACTGCTGTCATTATGGGAAGCACAGGAAGCACATTGCACTGACCATGGGAGCTGTGCCTGCAATACCAATCTGGGCCACTGCGCTATGGTCGCGCAATGTGCTATCCGCGCTTTGAATAATGAAATTTACATCAGCTGTTCAGCGGGGATCCGAACTGTGAACCCCTTCGATCATTTATTAGTGACCAGTCCTGAGGACACTGCATTCTGTGTGAATACAATAGTGGCTAAAGATTACTGCCCTTACAGCTTGCCTAGCTAATACTATATATACTTAGTTCTTCAATGGACTTAGTCTAGTTCAGCCACCTATTCCTTTATTTTAAAGTGTCATTTTTTGAGCTCATATATGTTAATAAAGTATACATTTTTATTAGAGATGAGCGAACGTACTCGTAACGAGTACTTACGCACCCGAGTACCGCCATTTTCGAGTACTTCAGTACTCGGGCGTAAAGATTCGGGGGGCGCCGGGGGGCGGGGAGAGGTGCGGCGGTGCGGGGGGTAGCAGCGGGGAACAGGGGGGAGCCCTCTCTCTCTCCCTCTCCCCCCCACTCCCCACTGCTACCCCCTGTGCCGCCACGGCGCCCCCCGAATCTTTACGCCCGAGTACTGAAGTACTCGAAAATGGCGGTACTCGGGTGCGTAAGTACTCGTAACGAGTACGTTCGCTCATCTCTAATTTTTATCATTCTGTGTTTAGGAGGGTACAACCATTAGGCTATTGTATTGCCTTTGGCAATTTTTGGGGTAATTGTTTATTTAGCCAGGTATACCCAAGGCTGTTTCCTTTCTTTAAAGTCTTGAGGACAGGTCATCAATTCAAAAAAGTCCCAGACAACCCCTGCAGAAATTTTCACATTGCCACATTTTGACTCAGCGGAGAGTCAAGAGTGGCCTCCCAGGTCAGAGATACATGCGAAAGGTGACTGCCGTTTGAAAGCTGTGGCAAGCAGGCTGCATAGCTTCGCAATTATAATAAGCCAAATTTATCTTCTTCTCAGAAGGTGAAAAAAATTCCACTTTTTGATTTTATAACAGTAGTCTAAAAGTGTGGCTATCCATTAGTCATCTCTTTGCTTCAAAATAACGATACAGCTGTCAGCATACAAGCAGTAAAGCATACAGCTCGCCATCCCCGCCAGCGCTCTCAAGGGTCCTGTTAGTTCCAACCCTGCCCTATACTGCTATGGTTGTTGATCAACAAGGTCATTATTACTGTCATCATGTTGGGTGTCTGCCTTAGTCCCCTATACCTTCCTGTGATAACTTCATCTCCAAATTTACCTCCTCCTCTTCATCAAGAGGACTGTGAGCCAGATGTTATCCTTCCTCCACCCCTAGCTAAATCAAAGATGTGAGCGTTTGCTCCAGAATGAATATCAGCAGCATAACATTGTTCATTCTGTTGTTGTCCCTGCTGACAAACCTTGTCGTCTCTTGGCCAGCAAACCAACATACGTGTATAAGAAACATGTTCCGACCACATTTATCACGTGACATGCATGGAACATGTGTCATGTGACCTAGACGCAGTGCAGCCATAATGCAGGGCAGCAACTCTACCCCTGTGTGGCTTTTCTGTCCCAGGCTCAGCTTTTGTAATACAGCATGGCAGCAATTTATCTTGCACCTATAAATGGAAGGAGGAAGCGTGTAAGCTACGCTCTGCCTTGTGGGGGACAGGAAGATGTCTATTGAGAAGGATCTGAAGGAGAATAGGTTTCTGGTGTCAGAACTTGAACCAGGGCGGCATAACATTGGAGATGTCAGTAATGCCCAGCCTTATTGTGGTGGTGCATTGTACTGCAGAATATTGACCCAGTGGGCCGTGAAAGTCATGTGCTGTCACTGACCATAGTTGCTTCTCCATATATTGACGGTAGCATGCACCTTGCCGCATACCAACAATCATAACGACTGGCCCACCTTCTCCTCAATGTGATTATGCAATGCGGAGACAGCTTTCTTGGAGAAGTAATGGTGGCTAGGTATCCATCACACATGCCATCAGTTGCTTAAAGGCGGTGGACTCAACCATGTGGTATGGCAGTAACTGCCCCACCAACAACTTGGCCATTTGTGAGTTCAGTTGCACAACTGGATGATGGGGCACATAGTGTTGTTTGTTGGCTATAGATTCTGTTATGGATAACAAAAAAGGAGAAGGAGAATTAGATTACAGTGATGATAATGACAACAGTGAGACTGTACGGCCTGTTGATGAGGCCTGACTACTAGATAGATGATTTGGATTCAGAACATCTGAAGCAACAAGATCTTGATCACATTATGGAGCAATTCGATTGTCCCATCAGGCCTATTAAAGCTCCTCCATGTGCTCATATAGACTTGTAGTTCCTACATTTGTGCCTTGGCAACACCTTACGTTCTACTGCACAGTGGTGTGCTTGGTTCCTCCCAGGGTATTATTGTACCTTGTCACCACAGGAAGTTAGGGGTGGTGACAAGGGAGCACCTGTCAAACAATGTAGTAACGCCCCGAGCTTCTGATTGGCTGGCGGGCGTTACTAAATTAACACAGGGCAGGAGGACAGCCAGAGCCGGGGGAGGAGACCAGCCAGTGTTGTTTTGAGATGGCAGGAATAAAGTGGCGAGCCAGTGAGCGGCGGCACATACAGAGGCGCCGGAGGACACCGCCGATACTGGCAGCGGTGGCTGTGTATGTAATCCTGCAAATGACGTCCACAGACGGCAGGAGAACCGCGGAAATACTGGGAGCGGCGGTAGAGGTGCAGGCTGACGCATATTGCAGTCAGTCATTGGGGCAATTGGTGGCCAGGACGGAGGTGAGAGGCAGCATAGCGCCAGTCTAAAAGTGCGCGCATGGAGAGCTCACGGAGCGCTTGGACAAATGCAGCCTGTATAGGGATTTTTACCTGCCCTGGAGGGTTAGGGTAAGGGGTTATTTTCCCTATAGGCTTACATTTTTACCTGTAAAGGCTTCTGCAGTTACAGCTAATTATGTAAGCCTAAGATGAACGTTAACCCCTTACCCTAACCCTCCAGCACGGCCACAAAATCACTACACACGCTTATGCTAGGACCTTTGAAGGACCTTACAGAAGTCACCCAATCAGGAGTTAGGGGTGTGACAGGGGCATTCCTGCATCCAAGCTCTGTCAAACCCCTAGCTTCCTGGTGGTGACAAGATACAATAATACCTCCTCCCAGGAGATACAGAAGAATTGCCACATGGCAGAGTACCAGCAAGTGCTTATATTACCACCACCACCCAGGATGATATCATTCCCGAACCACGTCAAAGGTATCTCACTAGCCAAGCCAAAAACCTACTGAACACTGATGAGGGGCAAACACTCCAAATAGCGGTCTGTATCGCTTCTGCCTTTTGATTTTCAATTTCCGAATCATTGCTTAACCCCTTAAAGACATGGCCCTTTTTTTTTTTCAATTTTCATTTTTTTCGCCCCCTTTCAAAAAATCTTAACTCCTTTATTTATCCATTGGTGTAGATGTCTGAGGGCTTGTTTTTTGCTAAACAAGTTGTATTTTTCAGTGGTACTATGTAATGTGGCATATAATGTACTGAAAAATGTTTTAAAAATTCTAAATGGAGTGAAATGGAAGAAAAACAAAATTCCACAATCTTTGTGAGGGTCTTGTTTCTACGGCGTACACACTGCAACAAAAATGGCATAATAACTTTGTTCTATGAGTTAGTATGATTACTACAATACCAAATTTATATAGTTTTTTTTACTGCACAACTTTTATTTTTATCCAAAGATATTTAGCTTTTTAAAATTATTTTCTGCCGCTATCTTCTGACCGCAATAACCTTTTAATTTACCAGTGACGTAGTTGTGCGAGGGCTCGTTTTGCAGTACATATGACTTTCTGATCACTTTTTATTACATTTTTTATAGGAGACAGGGTGACCAAAAAAGCGCAGTCCTGTTTTTTTTTTTTTTCTGACAAAGCTCACCGTGCAGATTAAATAATGCGTTACTTTCATAGATCAGACTTTTACAAACTAAATATGTTTTGGGGGTTTATTATTTAGATTCTTTTATTATAAATATGGCAAAAGGTTTATTTTTAAAACTTTTATTACCTTTTTTTTAATAATTAAAAAAACTTGAAACCAATTTGTACATCTTTTTTTAGTCCCCTAGGAACAAGAACTTGCGATGATTTGATCATACAATCATAGATTGCCTACCATATGATGTAATCCCATAGCATTACATTATATCGCGATCTGACAGGCAATCTATTAATGGAAAGTAGAAAAAAATGTTTTATCTCCCTTGCGCTACAAGTGCACCTGTGAAAGGTGTAAGACCTTCACAGTTTTAGACACTTGAAATAATAATCTTTATTGAGTAACTCGTTAAAAATTAGAGGGCTAACATTGACAGACTAACACAAAACTGCAAAGACACACATATCCGACTGTCACATCACCAGTGTGACAAAAATAGAGAGGTAATCCTATCACACTGTAAGATATGTCATACAGTGATAGAGCTCTATATTCATGACACCGTATGACATGGGTGTATTGACCCGTAAGTGACAACCCTTCTTATTAAAGGGGAGGTCAGTACAATAAACTCAAAATAATAAAATTGTCATGACTGGTCTACGATTGTTCATATAAGATACCTCAATTTCTGATGATTTATAATGGTTATAGTCACCACAAGCAAGATTTATCAAGGAGACTAGTAGTATATAAATGGATTTGTGCTGGTTGTACTGAAATTAATACGCAACCAACATGATCCATAAAAGTATCCACAGAATC
Source organism: Eleutherodactylus coqui (assembly GCF_035609145.1). Classification (NCBI taxonomy): domain Eukaryota; kingdom Metazoa; phylum Chordata; class Amphibia; order Anura; family Eleutherodactylidae; genus Eleutherodactylus; species Eleutherodactylus coqui. Next base: position 167,535,240 of record NC_089840.1, read on the forward strand.
ATGGAAGTCATAAGGCAGACAATAGTGGAAATTAATATATATATATATATATAAAAATTTATTTATTTATATATACGAGGGGCTGCTGATAAGTCTTTGGCTTTGCCCAGAAAAAAACGAGATAGGAAGATGAAACTTTACATTTATTCCACATACTCTCCATTGATGTCAACACACTTCTTACATCGGTATTTCAAGTTCTGTAAGCCTTGCAAAAAGAAGGAGTTCGTTTGTGCCTCAAACCAGTCATCCGTAGCAGCCATGCCATCAGAAATGGTGTTAAATGTGGTACCCTTGAGTTGTTTCTTCAGGTTTGGAAACAGATGATAGTCGGAGGGAGCTAGATCTGGTGAATAAGGTTGGTGGTCAACCAGCCTAGCTCCACCAGTTTTGCCGTGGTCGCTTGTGCAGTGTGAGCGGAGGCGTTGTCTTGCAGGAACAAGATTCCTTTGGACAGCTTGCCATGCCTTTTGGCCTTCAGAGCTGCCTTCAATTGGTCCAAAAGTTCAATGTAATACCTAGCATTGATGGTGGAACCATTTTGAAGGAAGTCCACTAGCAGCACGCTCTCCTTATCCCAGAACACAGACGCCATCATCTTTAGTGGCTGATTTTTGCACCCTGAACTTCTTTGGGTGAGGAGAACCACTGTGCCACTCCACTCTTTTGACTGCTCCTTGGTTTCAGGGTCATACAAATAAATCCAGGTCTCATCCATAGTGACCAGTTGATTTAGGAAGTTCTTATCAGTCCGGAAACGCTGACAAATGGACCGGGAAGTTTTCACTCACATGCTTTTCTGATCTGTTGTCAAACATTTGGGGACCCGCTTTGCAGATAGCTTCTTCATGTTCAAATGTTCATGGATAATGACACAAACACGTTCATGAGAAATCCCCATGATGTCTGCTATTCCTTTAGCTGAAATTGGACGATACTCCAGTATGAGGTTGTGCATAGCATCGACAATCTCCGGAACAACAACCTCTCTCGGTCGTACAGGACGTTCCTCATCATTGGTGCTGAAGTGTCCCATTTTAAATTTGGCAACCCAATTCTTAACTGTAGAATATGAAGGTCATTGATCCCCCAACGTCTGCGACATATCACAATGAATATCCTTCGCGGACCTTCCTTGCAGAAACAAGAATTTTATCAATTCTCTGCTCTCATTTGCTGTGAATATCGCCTTAGACTCTGCCATTTTGTTTTCCCGCGTGCCTAGATCACTGTTGCCATAAGCTACAAACACAAAATTTTGAACAAACCAAGGGGAAATGATTGCTATTTCAGCCATATAATTTATAGACTGTAGTGCTAACTTTGGCGCTGATCGGCTATAAATATCAATGAGCCAGCTAAGCCAACACTGTGGCCCCCTTCTCCATGTATCAGAGTTGGCTACCTTCTACCTAGTTCAGTTTACTAACCTATGCAAGATCCACTATTTGGTAGCAATACTACTAATAGTGATGCTATGCGAAAGGTTCCTGATGAAATGTCCGTAATCTGACATGGAAACGCGTCAAACCTTGCATCACCCCATAAACAAGTTATCTCCGGATCTTGCATCACCTTTTGACATATTCAAGCAAGAACCATAGATTACTTGCTCTTAAACTTGCATTTGTGATTAGGAGGTATATAGTTACTGCACCAGGCTTGTTCAATCTGATCTTCTGAGAGAAGCTAAACGGATGCTGGTATATACCGGCATATAGCGGAAGAATTTAGTTTATATATGTCTTTAGTCTTTCAATCCTGTATTTTCACCAATCAGGAATATTTACTCCTGTGCAGGCTTTAGACTGCTGCGGGTTAATTTAACCCACTAATTTCCGCTGTCTCATAATTAGTTGTGGTTCAGCAAGCAGGGGACCATCACCTCTCCTTCTGAACTGTGGTTCAAATCAATCACAGCCTAGTGGAGTCAGAGCTTTGTGTGTCTTTGTAGTTTTGTGTTAGTCTGTCAATGGTAGCCCTCTAATTTTTAACGAGTTACTCAATAAAGATTATTATTTTAAGTGTCTATAACTGTGAAGGGCTTAGATAATTGATTATATAGACAATAACTGCCTCAGTGAAAATTGTACACAGGTGTATATTGAATAAAAAAATGATTAGCACTTCACTGGGGGATTTGGAACCAACCATTTGCATCACCACTGTGCGTCTCAAGCAGTCCCAATCATGTGACACGCCATTTTATGACATGACGTGTCGGGGAGTGTAAGGGAACAATAAGTATGTTCTACCACATATCTCAAAGGCCGTTGGTCACGTGGGATGTCGTGCGTTGACGCAGTGATAGTTACCCCACCACACCCGAGTATTCAATGTAACCCTATGTTCTTTCTGTATTACAAAACAGATAAGCATATCTGGAATTGAGGTGGGATAGTAGCCCTGATTTAAAAATGTCTTTTTGAGATTGTGTAAATCTTGCTCTCTGTCTGTTGGGTTGGAGCAGATCCGGTTGTATCCGATGATCTTGCTGTAAACTATGGACTTTCTATGGACTATGACAATCTGTCATCTCACAACCCCACTGATGTGGAGCTCAGTGTTCTCTCCAGGGGACTTTCTTTCTGTCCTACCAAAACACTTGATAAAATGGAACTCTGCAGTGACATGGAGGAATATTTCAGGAGACTGAGACTGAAAGAGGTCTTCCATGACAAAGAGGAGACAGGACCTCCAAACACTCAAACACAGAAGAAATTAGGGGCCAGGAAGAAATCTGATTGGAGATCCCCTCCTGGCCGCAATCCCACCTTGGATAAATATATAGATTCCTTTAGACATGAGGTGCAATCTACCATACTGGACAAGCAGAAAAGGGAAGCATTTAAAATCAATATGCAGGAAAGGGCCATCTATGCACTCAAAAACAACAAGGAGATCACCATTAAGCCTGCAGATAAGGGTGGTGCTATAGTCCTCATGAACACATCGGACTATAAGAAAGAAGCAGACAGACAGCTGATGGATACCAGATACTACACCAAACTGGATCAAGACCTGACTCAGAAATATATGAGGGAATTGGGGGCGTGGCCTAACTGAGCACCAAGATGGCCGCTTGATCTTGGAGCTCCGAGAATCTTCTCTCTCTAAGCAACTAAAAGCATCAGCATAAGCACCTTTTCTTCTCTGAAAAGATCCTCAGACCCTTCTCCACTACTTGGGCACCGGCGTCGGTCTGCTTGGTGGCGGTGCAGTCGTTTTGAGGGCTCTACCCTACACGTGGTGCCTGGCCTCCCGCCATAACCGGAGCCCCCCCTGGACCGCCAGCTCCACCGGAGAGGACTTTAAAACATCCCGGAACCCTCCGGACGGCTATCGCTAGTTGCCGACAGGCAGAGTTAGCGGAGGTGAGAGCCGGAAAGCTACTCACCACCTGTCGCGGTCCGCGGACGCTCCTGTAATCCCCGAAGACCCTTCTCCTCCGTCGGGAGCGGCAGGGGGAGACTAATTGACAGCGTGCCCCGTGCCACTGCCCGAAGCGGCTCCGGAGATTGCGACCGCGCTCCTGGTTTGCTGGGGGGAACAAGGCTTTACCCTACACGTGGTGCCTGGCCTCCCGCCATAGCCGGAGCCCCCCCTGGACCGCCAGCTCCACCGGAGAGGACTTTAAAACACCCCGGAACCCTCCGGACGGCTATCGCTAGTTGCCGACAGGCAGAGTTAGCAGAGGTGAGAGCCGGGAAGCTACTCACCACCTGTCGCGGTCCGCGGACGCTCCTGTCATCCCCGAAGATCCTTCTCCTCCATCGGGAGCGGCGGGGGGAGACTAACTGACAGCGGGTCCCGTGCCACTGCCCGAAGCGGCTCCGGAGATTGCGACCGCACTCCTGGTTTGCTGGGGGGAACAAGTGAGGAGTCTGCCTCACCAGTGAAGCTCGTACCGCTGGCTGCTGCAGTTCCGAGGTCCCGGCAGAGAGTCTTGCAATAACAGAGGCGGTGAGTCGCTTACTATATATTAATAAGTTCCGCTCCGCCGGCTATTGAAACCCCACAGAAAAGCGCTGAATACTTCTGCTGTGTCAGAGATGAGGGAAGTCTCCGCTGCTTGTAAACAACCCTAGTCCGCACCGGAGACTCTTAGCCTGCACCCCGCTCCTGTCAAAGACGGAGAAGAGGCTTGCCCTGTCAGGTGAACCCCCCTCCACTGACCAACACCATTTTGGAGGGTCGGTCCAGCCTCCCCAGCGCAGTGAAGAGCAGAGGAGAGAGAACGGGGTCTGCTAACTCCTCTTGTTGCCCATAAGCAATAGAATCCCTCTTGTTGCCCATAAGCAATAAAAACAAGGCACTGAACTGCTTTCTTACTCAGAAGTGATCTAAAGAGAGGCTCATCTGTTTTCCCTACTGCTCCCCACGACACCTGTGAACAGATCAAGGAGACATTTAAATCTAGAAAACCCCCCAAGAACAATCCGTTCTGTAGAAGAACTACCCCTACCAAACATAGAAAACCAAGGGGAGGGGCTTGACTAGATCCGGAGCTTTGTGACCCCAAGCTCTTAAAGGGGGGAGAAGAAAAGAAAAAAAAAAAAAAAAAACTTAACTGGCTGATTACCAACCACGAAATTGGTTCTGTCACCCTAGCTAAGCGCCGATGCCTCGACGCAAATCTTCCAGAGCTCACGCAGGGCGATTGGAGGAATTTTTTGTCGCGCGGAGCAGCGGCCGACGGGACACAACAACTGCAGGCCCGGCAACGATGGGCTCACTACAGGAGGAGGGGGAATTTCCAACCTCCCCCTCATCCTCATCCCGGGATCTGTCCCCTGACCGAGCAGACGACCCTGGAAAAAGCAAATCACACAGATCCCTGGGAGACGAGACCTCTCAGATATTACAGATATCAAAAGAAAGCCCCCCCATCAGACAGGCTCACGGAGCTTGTGAAACGGCTCCAGCTTCGCAGAATAAAGGTCCGCATTATGTCTCCCCCTCTGCCAGCCCTCTTAAGCAGCGTCCAAAAATGTCGGGAGACCGAGAAGAAAGAACAACTATGCCTCCTGTAAATGACTGTATCTCTACAATGCTTACAAGAGAACAGCCAGCAACAGAAGCCTTTATAAAAGAGATGGTAGTTGCCTTAAGGGACTCCCTACAGTCCAACTTCGATTTTCTATCCTCTACATTGAAAACAAGCCTAACGGAGATCGACGAAAGGGTCACTCACACAGAAAACAAAATGGGAGAGCTCACGCACTCACACAACGACCTTATCGACTCCCATTACGCTCTAGCAGAAGAAGTAGAGGTGCTCAAGTCCAAGTTAGCTGACGCGGAAGACAGAAACCGCCGTAACAATATCAAGTTTAGAGGGATACCAGAATCTGTTCCTCCATCAGAAATCATCAAATATCTACAACAACTAATACAGACTCTACTACCGGACGCTGCGCCTATAGATTTGATTATCGACAGAGCCCACAGGCTGCCTAAGCCCAAATTTATCCCGGATACAGCACCAAGAGATATACTAGCACGTATCCACTTTTTCCATATCAAAGAAGCGATTATGCAAACAGCCCGAAAACTTAACCAGCTACCTGCACCATATTCCAATATCCACCTTTACATGGACTTATCGCAAGCCACTCTTCAAGCTAGAAAGAAATTCTTACCTGTCACTACCACTCTTCGACAAGAAAAAATCCTATATAAATGGGGTTTTCCCCCGAAACTGATAATCCAAAGAGATGGTGCAAACCATATTCTTCAGAAACCAGAGGATGCGGCTGCCCTCTTGAAAACCTGGGGCATTCGACTTCCTGAAAATATAACTACATCTCCCTCCACGAGAACCAGAGAAGCGGAGAAAAATCGACCTCCACGCAACCAGAATCGCTGAAACGCTGTAAGCCTACGCTGACAAAGACAAGAATTTGAGAGAAGTTTCCACCTAAGTGAACTTTTCACCCCCCCCCCCCCCCCCCCACAGATGAACAAGACCAAAATCTGTAAGGACTTGTTTCTTTATTTCCTTCTTGAAGCATATATTCTAATGTTATTACATAAGTTGATGCATGTTATTTTCGTCCCCACTGTTCTGAGAAGATATACACTATATTCCATGCCATACACTAGCAAAACAGATGTTCCGCATGGCGGTTGAGATTCTCTCCATTAACGCAAATGGGCTGAACTCCCCATATAAGCGTTCGTCCCTGTGGAGGGAGGCTTTATCTAACCATGCGGACATACTCTGTGTCCAGGAGACCCATTTTGCTTCCTCGGCCTCTCCAAAAATTTCGCACAAAAAATACCCTAATATCTTCATGGCCTGCGCACCCACTAAAAAAGCAGGTATTCTAATCGCCTTTAGAGACACTCTATCCTTAGAAGTCCTACATCTAGAACTAGACCCTAAAGGGAGATATATAATTTTATCTGGAAAACTAAACTCCACTCCCTTTACTATCTTAAACGTCTATGCACCTAATAAGGCGCAGATTCGTTTCTTAAACAAAACCGTAAAGAGACTGAGGAGGCAGGAGTTGGGCAGGCTGATTATATGCGGCGACTTCAACATCACCCCAGATAGACTGATGGACTCATCATCACACCTAGTCAGGAATGCCCCCTCCCTGCAACCCTGGATTCAAAAAGAAGCATTTTATGATACATTTAGGTGCCTAAATGCCTCATCTAGGGAGTACACGTTCTATTCCCCCCGCCACAGAACCTTTTCGAGAATAGATTTGATCCTCGTAGACAGGTGGTCTTTACCATATGTTTCTGAAGCAAAAATTAACAAGGCAACATGGTCAGACCACGCCTCAATCTCCGCCACGTTCCAATGGAATGGCTGCAGAGAGGGTCCAAGAATTTGGAGAAATAATCTCTTTCTGATGAGAAATCCCCAAAACTCCAAAGACATAGCAAAAGCTTTGGAAGAATTCTTCCAAATCAACGCAACCCCTGAAATGTCGCCGCTGTCAGTCTGGAACGCTCACAAGGCCTTTATTAGAGGAATACTTATCAAATTGAGTGCCAAACAAAAAAGAGAAAAAACAACCCAGACAAATGAAACCCTCTCACAAATCTCATTAGCTGAGCAACATATCCGCGACCACCCCACATATGAGGCACATGAAAATCTATTTAAACTTAGACAAAAACTGCGCAAGCTTCTTATGGAAAACTATGATAAGGCAATGAGAACTTTACGCATAAACTACTATGCCTCGATAAACAAACCTTCTAGAATTATGGCAAATCTAGTTAAAAAGAAAATCCAAAAGTCCAAAATCCCATTTGTATATAGCCTAGATGACAAAAAAGAAAAAATTTCCCACCCGAAACAGATAGTCGAAATTTTTCGACTATATTATGCAAGACTCTACAACCTCAAGGACGACACATCCACCCCACAACCAACCCCACAAAAAATTGCATCCTTCCTCCGGGATCTCAACTTACCTTCTCTCTCAAAAGATCAAATAGATAAACTAAATGAACCTATAACAACATCAGAAACATCTGAAGCAATTACAACGCTAAAGACACAAAAATCTCCAGGCCCGGACGGGTATTCAAACGAATACTATAAACAATTTTCAACCCACCTAGTGCCCTATATGGTCCCCGCTTTCAATTTAGCAATCTCACAAAGTAAACTCCCAGAAGAAATGCTAGAAGCCACAGTCGTCACCATACCTAAACCAGGCAAAGATCCCACGTCACTAACCAACTTTAGACCAATTTCTCTTCTAAATTCTGACACAAAAATCTACGCAAAAATAATAGCTCACAGATTACTTAAGATTCTCCCCGAATTAATACACACCGACCAAGTTGGGTTCACAAAAGGCAGACAAGCCCCTGATGGCACCCGAAGAGTATTAAACCTCCTTAATAAAATAGATTCATCTTACTCCCCATCTCTACTGCTAGCCTTAGATGCCGAAAAGGCTTTTGATAGACTCCACTGGGGCTATCTTTTCTCAGTTCTCGAAAAATTTGGATTTACAGGTCATATTATACAAGCAATTAAAGCTTTATACTCGACTCCCAAAGCTAGAATTCTAATTGACGGCACATTATCTGCCCCCTTTGATATCACAAATGGCACCCGCCAGGGATGCCCACTATCCCCACTAATCTTTACGTTAATGATGGAACCCCTTGCAGAGCATATTAGAATAAACCCTCATATCCACGGCATACACACAAAAACTCGACAACATAAAATAAACTTATTTGCAGACGATGTCTTATTAACGCTAACAAAACCCACAACTTCCCTACGTGCAGCATACTCGACTCTAGATCAATTTTCAAAGGTCTCTTTCTATAAACTAAATACTAGCAAATCACAGATACTAAGTATATATGTAAATGAAAAGTTAAAAGCGGAATTGCAACGAGAGTTTCCATTCCAATGGCAACCCAAAAGCATCCCTTACTTGGGGATCCAATTATGCTTTCCTCTGAAGGAACTAGCACTCACAAACTACCTGTCCATTTTGAAAACCATACAAGATGATCTAGACAATTTCAAAAAACAACAGACCACCTGGTTAGGACGTATAGTACTTTACAAGATGATGATTCTCCCGAAGCTTCTGTACTATTTTAGAACTCTCCCTATTCCTACCCCAAGAATGATAATCCAAAAACTTCAAACGCAACTGACCAAATACGTTTGGGAGGGTAAACCGCCAAGAGTCTCTCAATCAACCCTAGCTCTCCACAGCTCTCAAGGAGGAGCTGGTCTCCCAAACCTCAATGCATATAAAAACGCTATTATCCTAAACCAATCATTAGCATGGCTAGCGAGACCAACAACGATTAGCTGGCCTAGCTTAGAGGCAGAGGAGATCAGCCCTAAACCCCTTAACTCCTTACTATATGCAAAAATCCTCGCCGCCTCCTCTCCTCAATTACGCTCCAGGGCTAACCTTCCTCCTTTACCGCTAACTATGTCGGCAACATTACAAGCATGGAGCGAGTTAGCTAAGTCCTCAGACAAAGCAAAATCCCTTAACTTGAAAAAGATTCCTATTGATTGCTTGGGATTCTTTATAACAGATCTCCAGATGCTCCCATGGATTAAAAAAGGAATAAAACATATCTCAGATCTAATTCTTAGAAGAGCCATAAAATCCTTTGGATCCTTAATAAAAGAATTTAACTTACCTGAGGAAGATGCACTTAAATACCTTCAAATTAGATCATTCCTCCAAACCTACCAACTACAAAACCTAACCGTACCATGGGGGATTCACAGAGGTCTTGAAGGAGTTTGGCAGACAAATACTTCAAAAACCAGATTCTTTTACGACCACCTAGCGGGAAACTTAAAAACTGGAAAGAAGTGCCATCTCTTAAGTTGGGAAAAAGATCTGGGAATCGAAATATCAATCGAAGAATGGACAGATACATTTAAATGGGCAAACAGGGCCACCAGAGGTGCAAATATGCTAGAGACACACATAAAAGTAATAACAAGATGGTACTTCACTCCACTTAAACTCAAGACCCTCCGTCTGTCTGAGGAGGCGCTGTGCTGGAGAGGCTGTGGTGAGGAGGGCTCCCTTCTTCACATATTCTGGCTATGCCCACGGATTTCCTCCTTCTGGAGAGATGTATTTATTCTCCTCAAAAATACAACAAAATCCAATTGATCAAATCTCCCAGGTACGGCTCTCCTGCTTCTAAACTTGAAACATATTAGTCCCCCCATCAGGCTCCTGGTGGTTCACATACTCCTAGCGGCAAAACTTCTCATAGCAAGACGATGGAGATCAAATGAAGTTCCAACAATCGAAGACCTAATCCACATGGTTTCTGAGCACAGTATTTTTGAAAGAGTTTTGGCCCTCAGAAACAACAACACAGTAAAGTATGATTCGGTATGGAATATGTGGCTCCTAAACCACCCAACATGATGTCTTCTCTCTGTTATGTTTTTGTTCCACCACTCTGTTAACCCCCCATATGTTTTAACCCACATTCTAGTCTTAGAGTAACCTGGAGACTGTTACTATGCTACACGGACTCTACTAAGTTTCTATTTGCAGAAATAAAAATTAAAAGAACTACAGGTTAATAAAGAGAACATACAAGGTTATATTGAAAACAAAAAACTATGTACACCACTGTAAAAACTGTAACAGACTTTTATGAAAACTCTACTGTATTTGAAAATGTATGTCTCCTTGTTTCATAATGCAAATAAAAAATTGAATGATTAAAAGAAATATATGAGGGAATTGAGAAGGGTCATCAGAAGCTCATCTGTGG